>NC_092507.1:10547610-11164726 GCF_047511675.1 Marmota flaviventris | reverse complement strand
TGAACCCAGGGACTCTCTACCACTGAATACATCCCCAGCCCTTTAATTAATTAATTATTTTTTTTTTACATTTTATTTAGAGACAGGGTCTAGGCGAGTTGCTTAGGGCCTTGCTAAGTTGCTGAAGCTGGCTTTGAACTCGTGATCCTCCTGCCTCAGCCTCCCAAACAGCTGGGATTACAGGGGTGCGATACTGCGCCTGGCCCCCAGTCCTTTCAATTGTTTTAATTTTGAGACAAGGTCTCACTAAGTTGTTCAGGGCCTCACTAAATTGCCGGCTGGTCTCACACTTGTGATCCTCCTGCCTCAGCCTCCTGATTTGCTGAGATCACAGGTGTGAACCACAGTGCCCAGCTACAATGCCTATCTGTTATTATTATTTTGTAGTACTGGCGATTGAACGTAGGGGTGCTTTACCACTGAGCTACATCCCCACCCCATTTTATGTTTTAGGTTGAGACAGGGTCTTGCTAAGCTGCCCAGGTTGGCCTTGAACTTGCCATCCCCCTTCCTCAGCCTCCCAAATTGCTGGGATTACAAGGTTGGGTGGCACCAACTGAGCATTATGAGACCCTGGGTGGGGTGTCGTGGGTCACAGCCTCAGTTTTTTCTATCTGTGAACTGGGGAAGATACGGTCTTCCTCAGCTGGACTTTTTGGGCTTGGAGAAGGCATGTGGGGTTGTAGAGTGCGCTGCACCCCATTCTGCCTGCCCGCCTCCCTCTTCTGTAAAACAGATCGGGGTTGGGGAAGCTAAAGGATTAAAGAGCGCCTCCTAATCCCGAGGGTCAGGAGGATGTTTACCAATGACTTCAGAAGAATCAATGCTTTTCCAGTCGGTTGTATGCAAAGAAGGGCTGGGCTAATTCAGAGTTACAATTCAGGGTGAAGGCAGGAATGTGGGGGAATAATTTTCTAATTCTTCATGGGGGGGGAGCTCTGGTCTGTGTGCATGTGGGGGGTGCCCTGACTTCCCTGGGGAAGGGGCTTCTCGAGTCCCTTGAAATCCATCTAACACGGTGTGCCTGCACCTTCTTCCAGGAAGTCGGGCTTGCTTCTGGGTGGGTGGCAGGAGGGGGGAGAGGAGCAGGAGTGGGGGGAGGAGCATGCGGAGGTGGAACTTGCCAGGGCACTTTACTACTGAGCCGCATCCCCGCACCTTTCTATTTTCTCTTTCTGAGACAGGATCTTGCTAAGTGGTCACGGCTGGACTTGACTGGCGGTCCTCCTGCTTCAGCCTCCCAAGTTGCTGGGATTCCGGGAACGCACCACGGCCCCTGGCTAGCCAGGACTGCTTTAAATTGCTTTCAGAGGGGCAGGAAAGTGCCAGGCTCAACCCTAAAGACTCAGCAGGTATTTTCAGAGCACCAGTTCCAAGGACAGCTCGGAGCGAACCCAGAGAGATGCACAGGAGGAGCCGAGCACACCTGACCCCGGAGGAGCTCACAGTGAGTCTAGGAGGGAAGGGGACGCTGCCACCGTCCCCCGCAGCAGCCACCTTTACAAATCCAAGTCGCACTTAGACATCCGTATGTGGAGGACAGGATGGTTGTCCCCAGGATAATGACGTTGAAACAAGTTCAGAGCTAGCGGCCAGAAGGTTAAAGGACTCCTGTGAGAGCTCTCTGGCTAGAAAGTGGCAGAGCAGGAACGACTCAGGTGACCGGGCTCCAGAACCTGCACCGGAACCGCCACGCAGCACCCTGGTTACAGACCGCGAGACGGTAGGCTGCTCCCACCCACCACGGTCTCCCCAGGGTTCAGACAATGTCTAGCACATATCAGCGCCCCCCAAACACCCGTGAGATGAAGGAATCAACAAACCCCAGGAGACTAAGGCAAGGGGGCAATGGGGCCATGTGTTGGTTGCAGAAAACTGACCTCCTGCCCCCTCCCCACCCCCAGTCCTGCTGCCTCCTTCAGGGTCTCAGGTGATTCTCACAGCGTTGGCGGGAGGTTTGTCCCACACCCAGGGTGTTCACTACCCACCATCTCTGCACCAAGCAGCTCGGCCAAGGGGAGGGACGTGGCGTCAGGATGTCATTGACCTATGCTCTGCTCACTTTTCTGGTACCAGGAGGAACACCCTGTTTATCTCCCACAATCAGCTCTTGGGAATGTTAGCGGAAGCCGACTGAGCATGACCTGCTCCGTCACCTGAGGATGGGTCATGGGTAGCTCCAGGAGTCCCGTGTTCCTGTCTACCAGGAGAAAGAAACTTGATTTGTCTGACTTGTCTCCCTCCCCAGCACTAGCCCAGGGCTCATCACACATGATCTCCCATACCCTTGAATGGAGGGGACAAATGATGTCACGTGACCTCCAAGGTCTGCAGCTTCTGGCGGGTCCTCTTGGAACCCAGCCGTTACACTCTAAGAAGCCACATGCAGGGTTCTGACCGGCCTTTGAGCCGACCACCTACTCTAGTTAAGAGAAGTCACCATCTTGGGAGGGACCCTCCAGCCCAGTGGGTGTGGCTGCTGGCTGCCAGAGTCCCTCCCAGTACTTGGATACTCTCAGTGAAGACCTCAGACATGGTGGAATAAGAAAAATGTGTCCCTTCCAGTCCAATTTCCTGGGCATCAGCTCATAAGCATTTGATCATTACGAGTGTTTTACGCCACTAACTCGGGGCGGCTGCCAGGCAGCCAATGAGTCCTTTTCTGAGCTCTGCAGCCGGCTGCCTGGGTTCTCACCTGGCTCCACCAGTGGCTGCCCGTGTTTCCCAGGGCAAGCCACCAGGCCTCTGGCTCAGCTCTCTCATGGACACATGGGTGGCCACCAAGACTGTCTGAGAGGTGTTCCAGGTACCACATGGAGAAGAACAGAGAGCATCGCACACAGCGCCTGGCATGGCTGCCGTTGTGCTAGTCATTACCCTGGGCCACCTCCCCTGATCTCCAAATCCCCCAAGCATGAGACAGAAGCCCGACCTAACGCCACTTCAGGTCCTCATTGGTTGAGAAGCTACCTGAAGAGCTCAGGAGTCTGCCTCGTGGTTCCCAGCACGAGATTCCATCTTCCGGGGCTGCTTGTCCTCATTCCTAACAGGGAGCTAATGACAGCCTCTCGTGACATCGTGAGGGTTAATGAGGTAATGCATAAAATGTGCTTTATAGGAGGGTCCCACCTGGCACCATCCAAGCCAACGCGACTGAACCTGCTCGTCTTAGGCACATGCACTCCGCAGGGGGCGCGTCCGTCCACACTTGTCCACAGTCACACGTGTTAAAGTGCATTCCAACTATTCCTTCTAGAGCCCACCGGTCTCCACCAGGGGTGAGTGCTTGGGCCCAGTCCTGGGGTACGGATTTTGGGAGCAAGGCTTAAAGTCAGCCTGGGCCGGTGAGTCGGCCTCCCCCACGACCATCCTCCTTAGAGATCCCAGCTGCTCCGAGCCCAAAATCAGAATAAAGCTTGTCCGATGCTGGCGACTGTGACACTGACGGATGAGAGCGTGGCTGGCAAAGGGGTATTAATAATGTCGATAACATCTTAGAATTATTTACTCCTGTATGTCGCAGTGAATGGTTCACCCAGGACCGGATACAGTAATCTAATTTGACTTCTCCATCATAATGCATCTAATCATCCATAATAAAACTGGAATCTACGTTACATAGTGAGCATTTGTTAAGAGCCTGAGATACGTTAATGTATCTAATTCCAACAACAACCCCAGGAGAAGGGCGTTCTTATTCCCCACTACCCATTTATTCCACCAGTCTTTACACAGAAGAGGAACCAGGTGACCAGCCTGAAGTATTGACCAGCCAGGTTCTGACCCACCTGGGATTTGAATAGAGACTCTTTTTTTTCCTTCCTTTTTTTTGGGTACCGGGCATTGAACTCGGGGGCACTCGACCCCTGAGCCCCATCCCCAGCCTATTTTGTGTTTTATTAGGGACAGGGCCTCACTGGGTTGCTGAGCCTCGCTGAATGGCTGAGGCTGGCTTTGAACTTGTGATCCTGAAGACCTTCTTGACCCAGGGCTCAAGTGTCAAATGCCTTCGGCAGGAATTCTCCCTGCTCTTGGCAGATACACGCGGGATGTCAGGGGAGAGGAAGAGCTTTGGTCTTCTCAGCCAAGTGGAGCCACAAGATCAGCTTTCAAGAAAACCAGGGCAGTATCCCTCAGAAACCTGAAGCCAGGGCCAAGAGGCCACTTGGGGGAGACGGGGCCAATTCAGACTCTGGGAGCCTGATCAATACCAACCACGAATTCACTTTAAGTTCATTAATTGGTTGATGGACTCTCCTAATTACCACCCCCCCCCCCCCCAACAATGGGGGAAATATGGCGGCCAACAGGAAACCCACAAGGGACAGGGGGTCAGAGCAAGAGAAGGGGCCACAAAGGTGGACCCATATGGCATCTGTAGGACCCTGCTTCCCCCCAGCCCAAGGCCAAGATCCCCTTTCTCCCCCTTGTCCACACCCGTTTGGTAGAACTGGGGTGGGTTTCAGTATAAAATGTGGAGCTGGAGAAAACTGTGCTTTGGGGAGACGAATGGTTTCCCATCTTCTGGGCCAAGCCATGCATTTGACAGGTGGGGAAACTGAGGCCCAGGAGAGGGGGTCCCAGTGCACACAGGGAATCGGGGAGCTCCTCGAGTGCAGTGGTTCTCAGTGGGGGTGGGACAGATTTCCCCCCCAAGGGACATTTGTCAATATCTGGAGATATTTTTTTATTGTCTCCAGACATTAATAAGTGTCCCTGGGGAGCCAAACATCCCTTGGTGTCCAGCCTCTGAGGCCTTCAATGCACAGGTCAGCCCCCGGGACACACAGCTATCCGGCTTCCAGGGCTGACGGAGCCAAGCTTGGAGACCTGGTCTGTTCCTGTGAGCCCGGCCGAAGACTGACAAATGGCCTCCGGGCACCGGGCAGCTGGAGGCACCAGCAATTACCATTTAGTTTTAGAGGAAAGCTGAGCCTGAGCGCGAGGAAGTGATTTGTCCTTGGTCAAGGGGCCAATCTGCACCACAGCTGGAATTTGAAATCACGTCTGTGGATTGTCGGTCTGGCTTTAAACACAGCCTGCGTGTGCAGACCCCCACCCGCCACGGTGCGGTGATCTGTTCAATGTCCATCTCTTCCAGTGGGCTGCAGGCTCCCATCACAGATCCTGGGGCTAACACAGACAGGGTGTAGGGGAGACATCGAAGTACTTGTTGAATTAATTGCAGTCCTTGCAGGATTCAGGATAAATGTGCATATCAGACAACAGCCGCATTGACTGTTTGTGCCTCAACTACAAAGCACTGTTCTCAACAGATCACACGTGTCACCTTGTGTGTCC
Source organism: Marmota flaviventris (assembly GCF_047511675.1). Taxonomy (NCBI): domain Eukaryota; kingdom Metazoa; phylum Chordata; class Mammalia; order Rodentia; family Sciuridae; genus Marmota; species Marmota flaviventris. The sequence continues at coordinate 11,159,425 of NC_092507.1, read as the reverse complement.
CCAAAGATTCATGCAGGAGGTGGTATTGATATGCACATATCGTGGGTATACAACCTGCAGCTCGAGGTCACGCCCACAGGGCAGGTCTCTCCTGCCGGCACCCTATGCCTCCAGCCAGGGACTGGGTCAGGATGGGCAGGTCTGTGTCTTCCCTGGGACTTTTTCTGGAGCTCCTGAAAATATTGTCCCTGTTCCCTGGAGATCTTTAGACAGAACGATGATGCTTGAGGCCGGCTTCTCCATACACTTCTCGAAAGTGTCGTCATCAGGAGAGAATATACAAAGGGGAGAAATGGGAAGCAGGGTGGCTGGAGTGGTGGCGGAAGGAAAGTACCAGAAAGTGCGGGTGATCTGCGGAGTCCTGGATCCAGCCGTGCCTGAAGGATCAATGCTGGTACTTTCAATGATCCAAACCATTATCTACTTGGTTTAAGGAAGGAGGAGCTGAGTCTCCTTTACCTGAAACCTAAAGACGCCTGACTAATGCAAGTTGGTTTCAACTTGCCCCAAGGCGCATTTACTCTCTCTAGTTCATTGGACAGTCGATGACTTTGCACTCTCCTAAGCGGCAAGACAAGACTTTTCAGAATCCAGACATGCCTATCTACAAACGGTCTGGAAGAGAAGATAACAGCTAACATTTATTAAGCCCCGTGTGGCAGGCGCTCACGAATCCTCACAAGCACACAGCTTCCAGGTACCGTCTCCCTCATCATGATCCCACTTAATAAGCAGGCTGACCAAGGTACACAGAGAGGGCAAGAAACATGCTCAAGGTCACAGAGCTCATAAGTGGCAGGGCAAGACTTGAACCCAGGCACTCTAGCTCCAGACCCCACCCCCGCAACTCACCTACCACACCAGGTGCCTGCTTCCCCTGCAAAGCCCCGCACGGAGCGGTGGTCATTAGTCTCGGTTCCTACCTGCAGATCCAAGGTGTGTGTCCCAAGCATCTGTTCTTTGCTCTGTTGCCGAAGGCAGGCATCATCACCCGCCGGGAGCTCCCTCCCTGGCTCGCATTATAACGCACCCACGGCAGCTGCTGTCACTAATGTCATCTGGTCGCTGGCTGCATTTGTGCAGGTAATAAACTCAGCTACCACAACATCGGCCATTGGACAGGTGACAACAGAGGTGGCTGACGGTGGAGATCGGGTCAGAGACAGGGAGCTGATGACACTGACGTTCCTGAGCGCCCCTCCCTGCCCCCGCAGCTGGCCTCCACGGGGCCCTAATGAGCTAAGAGCTGGCCCTGCTGAGGTCTCAGTCCTGCTCGGCGCATCTGGGTTTCCTTCTCCCTCTTCTCAATCAGGCATCTGCTTTTAACCCCCATTCAGAGCAGCAGGCTCCCGTGCTCTCTTACACTGTCACCACACGCAGCGTGAAGCCAGGGGTCCGCCTGGGACGTTTTGGGGGCGACACATTTTCCGGAGCCTCTATCTCCGTTCATGTGTCAGTAACAGCTGGGCGACATCACCTCCCCTCCAGGGCACCCTGGGGTAGATGTCGGAGGCCCTCCTTCTTGCTGGGGAGGGCAGCAGGCAGTGGGGACCTGGTGGGTGTTTAGTGACCAGCCCCGGGGGGGAGGGGAAGTGGCCAGATCCGTGGCGCTGCCGTTAGGTGGTGTGGGTGCCGTCTCCATCGTCAACGTGAGCCTCGAAACATTCCTGAAACCAAATCGCTGAGCCTCAGGGGCCCGCGGAGCTGACCCTGCACACCCGCATAGGAAACCTGGTCTGGGCCTGTCTCCTGGGACTCCACTGACTCGGACTTTTGGGAGAGGGGACAGCGCTTCACTGAAAAGAAGCCATTTAAAAAAAAATTAGAGTGCAAGAGAGTCCTGACTCCCACGCTCCCCAGTAAATGGCGATGCAGCCAAACCAACCCAGAAGACGAGGAAATGAACAATGTCCATGAAATCGCTTTCGAACTTACAAGTACATCTGAAACCCTTTCTCTCTTGGCTTTCAAGAGAGGATCACCAGGGAGGCCACTGGCAGAGGAGGTGGCTTCGCAAATCTGTTCTCCCCGAAAGGTGGGGAGACCTGGCAGAACCTCAAGTTGGCAAATGGGAAAACAGAGGAGTAAATCCAGACTCTCAGAGCCGCCCCCCACCCCCATCTTCTTCCCTTCCTTTCCCTCTCAGTCTCTAAAAGAGGAGAAATCCAACGGAGACCACTGTGGGTGATCGAAACAAGAACAGTGAAACCAGACGTCACGATTCTAGTCTTAGGGCGAGCACGGGTCACACCAGCACTTCTGGGCCAAAAATGTGGGAGGGTGAAGAGGGGACTGATCTTGAGAGCTTTTAGTTCTGGCACATACAGTGTCGGGCGCCGCTCACTTAACTGACTTGGTTGGCGTTACCGGGGAAGGGGGGCTGCGGTGGACAAGTTGACCTTCCGTCATCCATCCATCCTCCCACACACTTATCTATCCATCTACTTCACCCGTCCATCCATACCTCCTCCCCCCCTCCCATCCATCCATCCATCCATCCATCCTTCCACCCACCCATCCATCTTCCCACCCACCCACTTAACAATCCACCCCTCCATTCCTATGAAACAGCTCGAGGTCATCACTGACGTTACGTCCAGCAGTCAATTTCCCAGCCCTGAATCAATCTCTCGGCCGCATGGGACAGTTGGACACACTGTCCTTTGACACACGTCACTTCCTGGACCTCAACCTCTGCTGGTTTTCTTCCTACCCCACCAGCTCCCAATCCCTGGGATTATAGGCATCCAGTGGCCGTTCTGGTCCTCTTCCTCCTCTGACCCCCAAAGCTTGGGGGCCCTAGAGGTCAGCCCTAGAGGTCACCCTAGGCTCCCTTCTCCCCTGTGTCCACTTGCCTGGCCTCGTGGCCTGACATACCATCTCTGGGCTGATGAATTCAGAGTTTCTATGACCAGCCTGACCGCCCCCTTGGAGTCTAACGGTCAGGGGATCAGTGGACGTCTCTGACTTCCCAGGTCCTGGCTGCAGCTCCCCCGGCCCACCTCCTCGGAGCTTGCTCCTGGACCCGGCTTCTCTCCCTCCAGCTCCCAGGCTGCCCACTGTGGCGCCCTTGACTTCATACCCAGGGCACCGCGAGCTGCTGGCCCCGCCTGGGCCTTGGGTCCTGAGCTGGTGGCTTGGACCCTGTGGCGCTGCTCCCCCCTGGTCCCGGCCACCGCCGTCTCCGCCTGGGTCATCGCAACAGTTTTCTAGTCTGTCTCCTGCTCTACTTCCCCTCCCTCAAGTCTGTTTTCAACACAAAACAAATGTAGGTCATCTCATCCCTCCTGTCCCCAGACCTGCCGCTGGCTTCCTATTTCACCCAGAAGACACCAAAGCCTTCCCAAGGCGTGACAGGCGGGTGGTGTGACCTCATGTCCTCCCACACTCCTCCCGACACCCCTCCCCTCAGATCTCCGCGTGACACGCCCTCACAGCTTTCTCAGCTGGACTCCAGAGGCCTTTCCCTGACCCCCCACGCGAGACGGCACCCCACGCCTCAGGACCCCCGTCCCTTCTTTCTTTTTCTCTTTGGCACTAACTGTACCTGGCATCGTCGAGCTCTTTGATTAGCATCTGACTCCCTTGTGTTAGGTCCCGGGGCTGCTCTACCACTGAGCCCCAGCCCAGCCCTTGGTATTTTTTATTTTGAGACGCGGTCTCACGAAGTTGCTGAGACTGGCCTTGAACTTGTGATCCTCCTGCCTCAGCCTCCCAAGTCTCTGGGGTTACGGGTGTGCAGCATCATGCCTGACTAACCCCCCCTTTAGAACACAGCTTTAATGGATGGAAAGACCCCCCCCCCCAATGTTCTCCAATAGGAAGAATTAATGTTGTCACAATGGCCATCTACCAAGAGTGCCACACAGTTTAAGGCCATTCCTATGACAATTCCAACGTCATTCCAAGTAGAAATAGAAAAAGCAACCGTGAAATTCTTCTAGGAAAAAAGAGGCCTTGAATAGCCAAAGCAATCCTTAGTGAGAAAAGTGAGGCAGGAGGCATCACAATACCAGACCCTGAATTGTACTACAGAGCCATAGTGACAAAAGGGCACGGCATTGGCACCAGAACAGACGTGAAGACCGACCGGACAGAACAGAAGACGCGGAGACCGACCCACATGAATCGTTATCTCATTCTACACGAAGGGGCCCAAACACACGCTGGAGGAAAGTCGGCCTCTTCCACAAGGTGCTGGGAGGGAGATCCACGTGGAGCACAATGACACTGAGTCCCCTCTCTCACCCTGCACAGAACTCGGCTCAGAGTGGGTCAGGACCTGGGAATAGACCAGAGACCTGCGCCCACTAGAAGAGGGTGAGGCCCGAGTCGCATCCTGTCAGCTAGGATCCACTTCCTCAACCACCTCCTCACGCACCAGGAGTCAAGTCAAGAATCAATAAATGGGATGGCGTCAACTGAAAAGCCCTTCACAGCAAAGGGAACAGTCATGAACGTGAAGAGAGAGCCTCCAGAACGGGAGGAGACCTTTGCCCCCTGCACCTCAGAGAGAGCATTGATCTCCAGGATATATAAAGAACTCAGAAAACTTGGCACCCAAAAACCAAACCAAACAAACAACCCCCCCCCCAAAAAAAAACCCTCCACAAATAACCCAATCAATACATGGGCAAAGGAACTGAACAGGCACTGCACAGAATGAATACGAATGGTCAAAAAATATATGAAAAAATGTTCACCTCTCTAGCAATTAGAGAAATGCAAATTAAAACTACACTGAGATCCCATCTCCCTCGAGTCAGGATGAAAATTATCACGAATACAATTAACAATAAGTGTTGGCGAGGATGTGGGGAAAGGCACATTCATTCATTGCTGGTGGGACTGCAAATTGGTGCACCACTCTGGAAAGCAGGATGGAGATTCCTCAGAAAACTTGGAATGAAACACCATCTGACCCAGTTATCCCACTCCTTGGCATATACCCAGAGGACTTAAAATCAGCATGCTATAGTGATACGGCCACATCAATATTCATAGCAGCTTAATTCACAATAGCTAAGCTGTGGAACTAACCTAGGTCCCCTTCAACAGATGAATGGATAGATAAAATATGGTATATATACACAATGGAATATTACTCAGCCATAAAGAAGAAAGAAATTATGGCATTTGCTGGTAAACGGATGGCACTGGAGACTATCATGACAAGTGAAATAAGCCAATCCCCCAAACCAAAGGCCAAATGTCCTCCCTGTTATGTGGATGCCAACACACAACCCAACAGAAGGGCATTGGATTATACAGTGGAGAGTGAAGGGAAGGGAGGGGATGGGATTAGGAAAGGTAGTGGAATGGACTGGACATAACTTTCCTATGCTCATATATGAAGACACGACCAGTGAAGCTCCACATCGTGCACCACCATAAGAATGGGATCTTAATCAGAGGAGTTGTGCTCCATGTGTGCAGAGTGTGTCAAACATACTGACTGTCACGGATACCTACAAATAACAAAAAAGAGAAAGAAAGGAGCAATCTTAATGGAGGCAGGGCCTGTTGTTTATTGTTCTCTCTTGATGACTAGATTAATGCCCAGTGCACAGTAGATGACAGAAGGAGTGAATGGTGGGTCCACCCATTTGTCTGTCCATCTGTCCATCTATCCTCCTGTCCATCCATCCGTCCACCCACCACCCCTCCGGGCATTAACTCCTGGTTGAGAATTTGTATGGACCCATTGTTCTGACCCTCCAGGTGTGAATGAGGTGGTCACGATGTGGTCACGAGGCCTGCGATGGGTGGTCACGAGGATCTTCCTGACTCATCCGCACATTCAGACAGCGCCCTTGGATAGCCGTCCACGCTCACGGCCCACCGAGCACCCAGAACTGCAGCGTACCCGGAGCTTCCCGCTAGCCACCTGGGCTGCCGAAATGCAAACTCACTGAACTTAAGTAGCATTAAAATCCACACCAACCCTATTTCAAGGGCTCACCATCCACCTGTGGCCCCTGGCTGCCATTCCAGATAGAAAGTTCTAGAAAGTTCTCTAGGCCAGCTCTGCTCCACAGCTCTCCTAGTCAGCGGTCACCATTCCCCGTTTGGTACCTAAGGAGGCGAAGCCACCAAGCCCCTAATTGGTGGGAGGCCCCGGCAGCCCTGAAGCCCGGCCTCCAACACCAGGTTCCCTGCGGCTTCCAGTGGGCTGTGGAGGGCCCCGTCCCCTCAGCTGCTGTCCACACAGGGCTCAGAGATCTAGGTGTCACCTGCCAGCGATGGCATCTTTGCCTGTCACCTGTGCAGTACTCAAGCCTGCGTCTCCTGGGAGGAGCACCCCGTTTTCCCTCGTCCCCCGGCCTGGGGGTGAACACACACCTGCACACACACACACACACATGGACACATACATACAGATGCACACATGCACACACACACGCATACACACACATGCACACACACCTGCACACACACACACACACGCACACACGTGCACACACGTGCACACACACGGACATGCGCACACACACGCACACGTGCACACACATGGACATACATACACACAGATGCACACACGCGCACACACATGCACACACACATACACATCCACATGTGCACACACACATGCACACACACACCCTGCTGTCCATGTAGGTGGCCCGGGCTCGCGGTGGGGATGTTTGTGGTCCAGGCCGAGGGGTTTGGGATGGAGATGACCAGGAATCACTGCCCTCGCCCCCAGGTTCCAGGCCCACTAAGAGGGATGCAGTGTCACCGTCACCTCCGTGGGGACAACAGGTCGTGTGACTTTGCCGTGGTGAAGCCCCAGATCAGAGCTCTCTGTGCCCTCCTTGTCCCTGCTGGGCTCTGAGGAAGCCGCCTGCAGCCCCCTCCCTCCCTCCTCCCTCCCCTCCCTCCCTCCGGCCCGGCTCGCGGAGGTGTCAGGAGAGAGGAGGGAAAGAGGGGGTGCTTCTGGGGTGCTGATGGGAACATTCTGGAAGGGGGGCGACTGGGCAGCTCCCCAGGCTTTGCCTGGTGAGGAGGCAGCGAGACGGAGGAGGGCAGCGGCCACACGTGGTCACCAAGTGGTGGTGGTGGGTCTGGTCCTGGACACGCGTCTCCTGACTTCACCACGACCCTTGCGGGCTGAGGCAAGAGTGCGTCCATCTCGGGGGCCAGATGGGCCCGGGCATAGGACAGGGCCGCAGAGGCCAGGGGGAGGGACCCCAGGCCCCTTCCTCATTCCTCGGACACAGTTATGCTTCCTGGCGTATGTGACCCCAGCCAGGCGTCGAGAGCCCGCCCCCCGAGGAGTCTTGTTTTCTCACGGCCCTGGCGGGGTTGGGCCTGCTGTGCACACTCCCGCAGGCCTCTCCCTGCCAGGCTTGGGGAAGGACCGGTCACCTCGCTTCTGTTGCTTTCACACTTGGTTGTGAGTAAAATTGGCACCTGTGACCGGAACTCCCCCACCCATCTGACAAGCAGCACCATACACACCTCCAAGCAAAGACCCCCCCGAGGGTGACCGTGGGCCAGTCACTGAGCCAAACGCAGAGCTCTTCATATACTCGATATCGTTAAGCCCCACGCATCAAAAGGGAGTCCCTAGCATTAGCCCTGTTTCACAGATGAGGAAACGGAGGACCAGAGAAGTGGTCCATCTGAGCAAAGTCACACAGCAATCGTGTTGCAGAGAACTGGGACTCGACCTCTGCGGGTCCTGACTCCAAAGCTTATTTGTGCGTTTTGTTTTGTTTTGTTGTTGTTTGCTTGTTTTTCCTTGGTCTCAGGGGTTGAACCCAGCGGGGCTTCACCATTCAGCCACATTCCCCAACTCTTTTATATTTTATTTTGAGACAGGGTCTCATTGAGTTGCTTGGGACCTCGCTGGGTTGCCGAGGCTGGCTTTGAACGTGTGAATCTCCTGCCTCAGCCTCCAGTGCGGGAATGACAGGTGTGGACCACTGCACCTGGCCTGGTGTTCTGCTTTGGAGTAGAAAGGCCAGGCGTGGGCCCTGAGGACCTTGCTCTCAACCTAGGGGTCCCGGGCTCAACCCTGGAGAGACACTGCGGTTCTCCTCTGAGGTGAGGGTCTGGGTCTTCCTCTCCACAGCGACAGCCAGAACTTCTTGACTCCCATGTGATTTCTCTCTCTCCTCCCGGGAGACCTTGGGCTTCATGGCCAAACCATGCAGGGTGGGGACTGGGGGGTTGCAGGGAGGGGAGGCCGAGAGCTGGAGCCCCAGCAGCCCCGCAGCCCCGTGCAGTGCATCTCCTAATAGCCCTGGATTTTCCCAGCAGGTCCGCAGGCTGATTAAACCTGCCCCCGACAGGCAGCACACAGTGAGGGAAACCTCACCTGAAACCTGTGATCTGCCAGGGTGAAGACAAGCGGCAGCAAGTGCTCAACACGGCCCACGGCCACCACCTGGGAATATCGATCAGCAAGAAGCGGAGCCCGGAGCCGGCTTTCGACCCCTTGAGCCCCATCAGAATCCACACTCCTCTCCTTGGCACGCGGAGGAGAAGACCCTTTAAAGGCGGAGCTGGAGACCCTCTAAGGGCTGCGACGCGGCCAACCCCACTCCCGCGTTCCCTTCCCGCCGGCGCCCTCCCAGGTGAAGAAATAAAACCTCAGAACCCAACCAGAGAGCCGAGCGACCGGCACAGCCACCGCCCTAAGGACTCACGGAGACTGTCCCTGCGCAGTCACTAGAGGCGCGCTGCGCTGCATAGGTATGTGCCGCCCCTGTGACGAGGTCCCATAGAGAGTCCAGAGTCTGTCCCTTGAATCGTGCTCACGCTGGGGAGGCCACCAAAGGTCAAGAGCTCACTGGAGAGGCCGAGAGGCCGGAGCAGACCCGAGCCGGGAAAGCGAGGGGCGTCCAGAGGCAAGTGGAGGTTTAAAGACACAAATCGGAAGGTCAAGGCCGGGGGAGCTGGGTTTTGATGGGAGGGGGCGACGGAAGCGGGGACACTGCGAGGACGAGGCTTGGATCCCAGGACGGGGCTGGGAAGGAGCCACCAAACCTTGGCCAAAGGGGCGCTGCCCTGTGAACACACCCCAGGGTGCAGGCAGGGCCTGGTGACGGGGAGTCTGGCTTCCTGTCCAGCATGTGGCCGACCCCAGCACTGGGGAGCAGGAGAACCCGGGGAGACACAGACAAGGGGAGACCCCAGGGACAAGGCCAGCAGCCAGGGTCCCTGCAGCCCCCAAGCTCAACATCTGCCCGGGGAGTTGGGGGTCTCGGAGGACCCCAGTCTGCCCCGTTGAGAAGGGGGGACGGTTAGGCAGTCACTGACCGGCCAGCGGGTCGGACCTTCCCCTCGAGTCAGGAATCCCAGGATCGAGCTCCGGGGCTGACGTGCATGACCTCGGGCGAGTCATCTCCACCCTCTGGGCCCCAGTTGCCTCCTCTGAAAAATGGACCCTTGAGAAAGTCAGAAGCCAGAGCTGGGACACCCTGAGTGCCCAAGAGGCAGCGGCCGTTAGCAGCAGCAGCGAGGTCCCCGTCCCAGTGTGGGACGTGTGGCTGTGCTGGGGCCTCAGCCTGCGGCCGTCCTTCCTGTGGTCCGACTGAGTCTCCGTCTTCCCTGGGAGCACGATCCAGGGCCCGGTACGCGTCACCAGCTCAGCACGTGACAGCTGAGGGCACAGTGCCGGGGGGAGCCCTCCTGGGCCGGGGGCCATGCTGACTGAGCTGCCTGCCGGCCACCCCGTGGCTCTACGCCCCCGATGTCCCCACCGACCCCGAGCAAGGCTGACACAGAAGTCAGAGCCCCAGGAGGGCACCGGAGGTGACTGTGTCATCACTAATGACAAACAGCAGCACCTGATGCCGGTGAGTGACAGCTCTGGGCTGTCATTTCATCCTCTCAACGTCCTTGTGAGATGCAGATGGTGGCGTCCCCCTCCACAGAGCCTGCCCAGGACAGGTGCCTGGGGACCCAAGGAGAGCGCTGCCATCGGCTCCCCGGTGGCTGGAGTTGGGTCCCACGGCGTCATCGTCTGGGGCTTTCTAGGTTGGTCTCCTGGTCTAAGCCAAGAGCAGCTCTCTTCCCTGCCTCCCTCTCAGCCCGCTGGGTGCCGTGTCACCTCCTGCTCCTGCAGGTCCACCAGCCTCCGGGCAGCGAGGAGGGCCGGCCGCAGGGGGTTCCCACTGGACAGGTGTCCACGCTCCCTGGATCAGGCCTGGAGCCGCCAGCTCTCCTGCACGCGGAGGACCCTGGCCAAGCCATGCAGCAGGGGACCTGGGGAACAGGTGCCTGCGTGTGGGATTCAAGGGAAGGGCGTTCCAAGGTCAGAAGTCCACAGTGGGTCGGGGACACCCACTTAGCTTCCTGCTTGCCCTCCCCCTTTCTACCTAAGTTCGTCCCTTGGCAACAGGGCACTCTCCAGGACCCCAGTCCCAGAGCTGCCCACAGCCCGGCCAGCTCCAGGGTCCCACAGCCCGGCCAGCTCCAGGGTCCCACAGCCCGGCCAGCTCCAGGGTCCCACAGCGCTGCCAGCTCCGGGGTCCCACGCCTCATGGAGGCAGGAGGAAGGTCTCGGGAGGCTGTGAGGAGCTTGGTCTCCTCTGGTTTCAGATAAATACATTTTATCATCTATTCACAAAGTTTTGCATGCCTCCAGGGACACAGGGACAAGAAGGGACAAGAAGACAGGTCTGGGTCTGGACCAGGAGCTGGTGGATTGGAGGCAGGCGCTGAGCAGGTCCTGGGGAAGCCTGACACTCTTGCTGTAGGTCAACCGCGTGTTAATCAAGGGCGTCCCAGAGGAGAGGTGCAGCACCTGGCTCTCAGGGCCATCACCCCACGGAGGTGACAAGTGGCATTTACTAGGATTTGCAGCTGACTGGCAAGCTGGCTGCAGAGTGGGACCGCAGCGGGCCTTAGGTGGCAAAGCCGGAGGTGAGGGCTGCTGTCTTGTCTCCCATGGGGAGATGGTGGCGGGGGCGGAGTGCAGGTCACTGGGTGGCCAGTGGCAGCCAGGAGCGTTGCTCGATTCAGTGCCAACCGAGGCCTGTGAGCGCCAGGGACCCGCCTGCTGAGTGCCCAGGAAATGGAGGGTCTGGTGGCGAGAGCAGGCTTAGACATGACCATGTCCGGGGGCTTCAGGAGGCGGCAGGACGGTGCGGGGTCAGCAGGGGAGGCCTCCTCGTCCGGGGAGTCCGGCGGATGCCTTATCCAACCTGAGCTCTTGAGAAGGGCTGGACAGTGGCCTGGGGCAGGGCCAGGAGGGCAGCCGGGGCCAGGGGGGCTGGGAGAGAGCCCAGAGGGAGGGAACAGGGCACACGGGGGCACGGCAGGGAGAGAGCTGGGCGAGCCCGAGGGAGGGGAGCCGTTGCCTGGAGCTGCTACGACACAGTGCGCCACCCGCAGCGCGGCTTGGGACATCAGGAGCCGGCTCTCCTGCCATTCTGGAAGGTGGGAGTCTGGGTCAGGGAGTTGTCCAGGCCCTTCTCCCTCCAAAGGCACGAAGGGAGGGTCCTTCCCACCTTGCCACCTCCTGGGGTGGCCAGCGACCTTGGCACGCCTTGGCTTGTGGCGGCATCGCGGCAGTCTCTGTCTCTGTGATCAGGTGGCCTCTTCCTGGGTCCTCACGCCTCCTCCAGCGGCATCAGACCTCGGGTCAGGGCTCACCCTGCGCAGCATGACCTCGTTACATTCTGAGGTCCCAGCTGCGTTTTCGGGGACACTGTTCAGCCTGGGGTAGCAGGATGCCTGCAGAGCGGGGGCAGGTGGCCCTGGAAGGGGCTGTCATTACAGTGGGAGGGGACAGGCCACCTCTCTTGCCTGGGTGGTGGTCTCAGCCTCCAGACTCCTGCAGCTGGGAAAGGCCACCGTGGCAGGCGGCCGAGGTGGGGAGAAGGAGGCGGAAGAAGGCAGGAGGCAAAGGGTTGGTTTTAAAATACCCCAAACCAGAGAGCTCTGTCACCTCGCTAAGCAGATGTGTTGTAGATTCTATTAAAAGCACAAATGAACTTCAGAAGACAGGTCCTAATAAGCAATTCTAATTATCATCTTCATTAGCCGCTCCGGTCCCAGGGCGGTCTATTTTCATACTGGGAAGGAGCCGCATCCACGATGCTCTGGAAAGGCACCTCCAGACGGGGCGTCGGGCACCGAGAAAGGCAGCCCTGACCTTGAGCAGGGGACAGAGGTACAAGTCCCCACCCCAGGTGTTTCCTGCCTGGGGGTCAGAGCAAGCTCTCAGCCTGGACTGGGCCCACCGGAGGGGGCTGCAGGTCTGGCTGCCGGAACGGCTCACGGCTGTGGTTTGAACGCGGCCCCGTGGTTCACCGTGGAAATCAATCCTAGTGTGACGGTGTTGTGAGCAGGGACCCGTGAGAGGTGATCAGGTCACCAGGGGTCCACCCCCATGAATGGATCCATGCCGTTCCACAGGAGAGTGGCCCCACTCTCCACCCGCATCTGTGAAATGGGCACGGCATGGTACTTGTGCCAGGGTTATGACGGGGATTGGATGAGACACTGTGTGCAGGTCAACAGCACCCGTTGCTACTGACCGGGAGGCCCTGCATCGGGCCCGTTGATAAACTACCAGGGAGTCAGCCTTGGTCCTGGTTTTCTAGGCTGAGAACCTTCTGGAATACACGGGAAAGGCTGAGACGTGCTGGTATGTTATGAGCCCGTGACAGACGGTAGCACCTGTGATGATCGTTGCTGCGTTTTTACTGGCCTGAAGCGCCCCGTCACCGTTTGCCAAACGGCTGCTCCCTTTCTAGGTGCGCTCGGGATGGCGGTTTTAAAGATTCCTTTGAGCTGTCTTCACAGGCTGCTGGGTCTGGCTGTGGTCAGGAGGGAGCCTCTCCTGACGTGACTCATCTCTCTGTCCCAGCCTGGGGGTGCTGCAGGCAAAAATCAATCCAAAGCAATTAAACCCCGACCAGGTCTGATGGGAGCAGGGGCGGGAGTGATCGGAGGTGCCCTGGGGTGGGGAACCCTGGGCCTCAGCCTCGGCCTCGGCCTGCCAGCACCCCAGAGCCTCTTCTCCGGTTCCGATCTCCAGTGCTGGGCACCCCTAGACTAGCATGAGGCCCTCACAGGCAGACAACGGGAAGGTGAGTCACTTCCTCTTCTGGGTCGTTCGTACGTTAATTACACAGATCCTCGAGTTGTATTTTAATTATGATTCCAGATCCGTGCTAGTTTTGCTCGGCTGTTAGATCCTGGAAGGAGGAACTGTTTCTGGGCACGTTTATACCCTCCTTCATGCGTCCAGCACGATCACCACCACCACCACCCAAACTGGCTTAAGTAACTCCTTGGCTCGCAGAACTGGAAGGTCCCACGGCAGATCTACATTCATACGGAGCTTGGCCGAGGATCCCAGACGATGAGACCAGGAACCTGTTTCTCCTCCCAAGCATCCCTGGGCTCCCCTCTGTCTGTGTTGGCCCCCCTTCTTGGACACGTTCTCTTCTCCTTATGATAGCTGCCATAGCACCAGCCTCACATCCTCCCTCCTTTAAGTTCAACACACAGCATACACTTGGCCAAGGTTCTCCGTAAACATGTCCTCGTGTCTCTAGCTCTGCTGGGGACAAGTGCTTGCCTGGAACCAGCCAGGGTGGCCTGGAGACGCAAATGCGGGACTCAGCCCCATGCCCACCTTGAATGAGCCTCACCTGAACTCCACGGACAGAGAGCAGGGAGGGGTAATTCCCTGCAAGAAAACTGGATAATGGTTACCGAGTGGACAGAAGACAGTAAGATCTTAACCACTCAGAGAAGGCCTGGGGGGAGGGAACAGAATCATTTATTAGAATTCCTTACGACTCAAAAACAGTATCTCATTGTGGCTCCTGCATTATTCTAGGGGCCTGCTCTCTTTCCCTCCTGCATGAAGGGCTTTGCAGAGCATAAGGACCTGACCACAGGAGAACGGAACAAAGGGGAAGCCACCTGTTCAGCAGGGAATCTGGTGGGAGTCGCCGTTTCCACGAGTCACATCTTTGCCAAAACCCAGGCAGACGCTTCCACTGGCTCAGCTCCTCCCAGCCATTTATTTTAGGTCTGTTGAGAAAAGCTTTTGTATTTTTGGTTGATCAGCTTTGTCTTCTTGGGTGCTGAAGACAAGAAGACTCAGTTCAGCATGTGTGTGTGTGTGGGGGGTACAAACTCCATGTGCGGATCTGTGTGTCACATGTAGGTGTGTGCCTGTAGCTTGCGTGTGTGCGCGTGGGCGTGTGTGTGCGTCTAAATGGTCTGTACTCCCCCAATCCTATGTTCTTTGAAACGTCTTAGACTACATCCTCGGCTGAAAAGAAAATTTCAGTAAGTCTTGGGAAAATGTCCCCGGTGTCCCTTCTCAACCACCATACCAGAAAGACGAGGAAAGGGTTAAAGAGGGGAAGCCGGCCTCCCCCACTCGGTATCTGGAATCTGGAGAAGCCACAGAGGACAGGCTTGTGGGCTTTTCATGGCTGGGACCAAAATGCCCGACACGAACAACCTAAAGGAAGAGAGTCTGATTTTGGCTCCTGGTGTCAGCGGGTGCTGTCCACTGGGTGTCAGCGGGTCCTGTCCACTGGGTGGTCAGCTGCTCCATTGTTTGGGCCCAAGGTGAGGCAGAGCATCATGGCAGACAGAGGAGAGCTCCTCCGTCAGGGCGGCAGGACACAGGGGAGGGTGATGGGGACAAGATGGAGTCCCCAGGGGCAGGTCCCCAGGACCCACTCCTTCAATTAGATCCCGCCTCCCTCCAACAGCTGCCAATATGCCCTTGAATCTCTACCCAGGAGGAGGTCGGAGCCCTCCCGGTCCATCACCGTGGACGCCCCACCTCTGAACACGGCTGCATCGGGGACCGAGCCTCCCGCACGCGCCCTTGGGGGCATCCCAGGTGTGAACCCCAGCAGAGGGTCTCTGGGCCCGGGGAGCGGGGGTCCTGCCCTCCCTGGAGGTGGCCGTGAGATGGTCCTGCCCTTCCTCACCCAGGCTCTGGCCGCCCAGGATCCCGCGCAGGGTGGGCGGAGCCCTGGGGAGCTGCGTCCCAGAGAGGATTGGGGGGGCAGGACCCGCCACCGCCTGGCCCTCGTCCTGGCTCTTACTGGGATCGCGGTTGGTGAGGAGGCGAGTAGAAGGCTTTAGACCACAGAGAAACCCGGAAGGACCTCATCCTCCTGCCCTCTTCGTGAGTCCCAGAAAGTGATCGCGGCTGGGACAGAGAAAAGACGCGGACAGATAGGGGGTGGCCATCAGGCCGTCCCACGGCCTTCACATACCACAGGGACGTTCAGTGGGATTCAGAGAAAGGGACAATAACCAGACTCGGGGTCAGATCAGGGTTGAGTTAAGCAACAAGCGAAGGATGATGAAGATTGAGGAGGTCTCTCTCTCCCCTGCGCTTCTCAGGAAGGTTTCCACGAGGATTTTCAAAAATGCACACCGTCCTGGTTAAGACCCTCGACTTGGGGATGAAAGATTTAAATGCAGCTCTGTCACCTCCCGCATGACTACGGAGGAGTCACCCACCTCCGATTTCTCACCTAAAAAATGGGGGTTGGGGTAGCTCCTGTGCCTTGAAGCCTCGCCCGAGGACAAGACGGGCTGGCACATCACAGGCCCTTGGCACAGAGTGTGCACATGGTCATTACCGGAACTGGCCAGAGAGACGGAGCTCAGAGCAAACTCCTGACTGAGGACTCCAGTCCTGGACCTTCCTTGGATGGGAGAGGAGACGGTGGCGGCCCCTGGCAAGTTCCCGGGTGAGACCCAGGCGCTGTTCAGTTAAGGCCCTTCAGTGCCAGTCAGGGGCACAGGAACGCAAGCGTAGGCATCTGGGGATCTTTCCGTCCTGCTCGACATTCGCATCCTCTTAAGAACGCTGCTCTCCATTCTAGTTAAAGCCGTCCACAGCACGTCGTTCCCACAGACCTCTGCTTTTAAGGCAGAAGCAGAAATGAATGGGCCAGTTGCACATGAATGTTTATAGTGGCATTTCTCACAGCAGCCACCAGGTAGAAGTGGCCCAAATGCCACCAGCTAGCAAACAGATCGACAAACTGTACTAAGTCCACGCAGCGCATTGCTCTCCAGTGGTAAGAAGGGAAGTAGCTGCTCTTACCACAACCTGGACCAGCCTTGCAAACGCCAGGCCAGGGGAAAGACACCCGTCACAAGGACCACCACCCGTCACAAGGCCATCCCATTTGTGAGGAATTTCCACAAGAGGCAAATTGCAGAGATAGACAGTGAATGAGGCCAGGTGCGGTGGTGCACACCTGTAATCCCAGCCGCTCGGGAGGCTGAGGCAGGTGGATTGTGAGTTCAAAGCCCGACTCAGCAACAATGAGGCTCTAAGCAACTCAGTAAGATCCTGTCTCTAAATACAATATGAAATGTGCTGGGGACGTGGCTCAGTGTCCCTGGCTCGATCTCTGGTACAGAAAAAGAAAGAAAAAGAGAAAAAATGAGCAGTTGCCTAGGGCTTGGAGGAACGTGGGGTCCGGAGGGTAAAGACTACAGGGAACAGGGTTTATTTCTGGTGGGGGTGAAGACGCTCTGAAATTGTCATGATGGCTGCACAGATCCAGGAACCCATTGAAAGCCACTGCACTGTGTACTTTGGACGGGTGAATTGCATGGTATATAAATCGTATCTCAGTAAAGCTCCTCCAAAGCTGGCCACCCTTGCCCCGAGCCACACTTCCAGAAGGGCTGGGCTCTGAATCAAAATAGCTGGGGCCTGGACTCTGGGCTCTGAGTTGAAACAGCTGGGGTGGTGTCACCCTGGCAACTGCAAAATAGCCTCAGGGGACCGAAAGTGACATTTCATGGGAGAAAGTTCCTGAAATTGTAAAGGGCCAGTGGGCAGTGCTTAGATGGCAGAAAGAGTTGCCGCAGGGTATCCAGGGGACCTCCTTCCAAGTCACCGCTGGCCCTAGTTCTCAGAGTCCCACTGTCCTGAAGTTGGTGGCCGGGGCTCTGTGCAGGCTTGACATGCCAGCCGCGGCTTCTGGGTGGCTTTCTTTCTGAAGATGCCCCAGGAGGACCACTGTGGCCGCCCATTTGACCTTTAATGATGGCAACATGGGCAGAGCAGGAGAGAGTGGTGGGCCGGACACTGTCCCCGCAGGATCGACATCATTCCCCTTTATTTTTGTAACACCCTTTGAAGTGGGGGTCATGGCCACCCTTTTACAAAGGAAAAAAAATGCATTTCAGAGAAGCAACATGACCTATGTGCGGTCCCACGACAGGTCCCTTGACCCCCGAGACCAGTGGATCCAGACTGTGCTACCTCTGGGCAGGGTGGCTCTCTGCTCTCTGACACCCACCCCATGTCGCTGCTGCTGCACCTGATCCCATTTCCTCCTGTGCCCAGTACAAGTCGGTGTCCTCGGCAGGAAACCCAGTGTGTGGCTGAAGAGGCTCCCGGTCATCCTCCAGCTGGCTGTCTCTGCTTAATTAAGCAACTCTGATTCACTCACCTCCAAAAAGGAGCATCAGGTGACGACAAGGGAGGAAAACATCGAGTTCCCGTGGAGTTGGAAAGTCTCTGACTGCGCCTCAGCAGCCCGGCCACAAACACATGCCCCTATTTATCCTGGAAGAAGGGGCCGTGGCGAGGGTCCTCGTGCAGGATAGAGGAGCCACAGAACCCACGGGGAGTAAGGGACCCGCGCAAGCAGGGGACACAGATTCTCCACGTCTGTTTAACAGTGCAAGTGGGGACAGCCATCTCTGGCCACCTCTTCTCCTCCTTGACTCCTCTCCCCATTTCTGTGCTTCATTATTCTCTCTCGCCCTCGGGCGTTGACGAGAGTTGGATTTTACAGCCAGGAGCTTGCAGTAAGTACTATATAACTTAAACCAGCCCCGGGGACGCGAACCACAGCTCCCCACCGCCACACCCCAGCCTTGCATTCCAATGACCAATGACGGATGCGCTCCTTGTCAGTAACCTGGGTGGCCAACGTGCCATCATTTTGGTGGCTTACTGAAGAATCGATCCCTGCTGAACTGCTGTGAGGGGAGCAGCGTAAGCAGCCCCTCCCTCGTTTTAAAGGGACAAGCAGGCTTCCACCTCCCGGTCCCTGGAAACCGCGGTTACATTTGCCTAGGCAAGCTGAGGGCTGGGTGCCGTGGCCACACCTCTGAGGGTCCCAGTTCCAACCCTGCCCTGGGTGAGCCCCTTGGGCTTCAGGATCTGCATTTGTCAACGAGGGTCATTCCTTCTCTGTTGGGCTGTGCCAAGTGCCCAGCGGCTGGCTCCTTTCCCTGGGTGCTGGATGGTCACCAGGTCTGCGTTCCAGGCTGGTGCCAAGGTCAAGAAACATGCTGAACATTCCACACAGGTCACGGGCACTGACCTAGTGGCCCAGAATGCCACACGATCACGTCAGTGATCCGTCTGAGTGCAAGACGGCGCTGGTCTCTGGGGCTTGTCCCACAGGTGGCGGATGAAGTCAGAGGTGAGGAGCTTCAAGGGCTGGAGGAGGGTCAGCACGCAGGGGTCAGGGCAGGGGCTGGGCAGAACTGCGGGGCAGCAGGGATCCACACAAGGGGCAGCAGCGTAACCTTCACGGCAGGTGCCGATCGGTTCAGAAACTCTCCTTCTGGGCAGGACGGGGGTCTGATTCCATCCGGAACAAGATGCAACAGATAAAAATAAGCCCGTGTCTCGGGGGGACAGATATGAAGGCGAGGGACTGCAGAGGGGCCGTCCGTTCTTAAGGTCATAATCAGCGAATCAGCTGCTTCCTGGACTCGCGCCGCGGGCTCTGTGAAAAGCCACCTGCCCTCCCAGCTGCCTGCCGTCGCGGCCGCCCGCCTCCCTGGTTGCAGGTTCGCTCTGCAGCAGGATAATTGCCCCCAGGTCCCTCCAGCTGCTGTCCTCCGCAAGGTGAGGTCCTGCCCACAGAACCATTCGCCGTTGCTATTTCTGAAATTCTACTCTCTGGGGACATCGGCCTGACCCCAGGAAGCCCAGGAACAGCCACATGACCGAGCACAGAGCCTCTGCCACCCTGACCTGGGCCAGCTCCATCCTGTTGGAGGAAGGGGAGGGCCACTTCCCTTCCCTTGGGAACTGCAAGGTGCAGAGGGGATCCCCAGGACAAACCCCGCTGAGACCTGAGAGACTGGGCACCGGGTACCACTGTGCTGGGCACGTCGTCCTCCTGTTTCTTCTCTGTGTCTGTTTAAGGGACAGGCTCAGTCACACAGGGCCAGACGGTCTCATAGGACAATTCTAGGATTCTCATGGAACGGAGACTGCAGGCCCGTGGCCTCCAAGTGAGTCCAGAAGGGGGTGTTCACCCAGCCTCTAAAAGAGGCCACGGATGGACGCCCGCCCTTGGCTGGTCTGATATGCAAACGCAGGCGGCCTGGCCCGGAAGCACAACTGGCCCTCACTGCAGCCTGGTCTCGCCCTTCCGCTGATCTTTGCTCCTCGCCCAAGGGTGGACCACAGGCCGCAGGACCCCATCAAATACGGCGTCTCAGGCCCAAGGGGAGCACTTGGAGTGGGCCGAGAACTTCTGCACTGGGACAAAGTGGGCCAAGGGGTCAGGGCCCAGGCTCTCTCCCTCGGCCTGACTCTGGGTCGGGGTGGGACTGGGTGGGAGAGGGACCAGGGGACATGGCCGGAGGTCTGAGTGCTTACCAGGTTGCAGCCGGCCACCCTCCAGGTGAAGGGCACCGCAGGACTGAGCCCAAGCTGTTCCCTCTGCCCGGAACATTCTCCCCGTCAGGAGGCCGCGCGGTGGTATGGGGAGGAGAGCCAGGCCGGGGCTCAGACTCTGCGGCCTGCACTGGCGTGGCTGCTCTGTGCAGAGGGGCTGAGCCAGGGGCTGGGCAAGTCCTGTCCCCCCACCTGGGGAGGACGTGGAGGGCCGGCAGACGTGCACGGCGGGGACAGATCTGGCACCAAGGAGCTGCTCTCCAGGGATCAGGCTTGTTCTCAGGTCTCCTCTGTCCCCTCCTGTCGGATGCTCTCCCTGGCCATGGCGGGCTGCCTTGGTGGCCCTCTGTCCCGGGTGCATTCTCTTCCCAGCAGGGGCCACTCTGTGCAGTGATCGTGCTGTGGACACCCCTCCCCCAGAGAGCAGGTTCCCAGGGAGGCACGACTCTGCTGCTCCTTGGGATCCGATCCCCAGGGCCTGAGCACCCCAGGTGGCCCCTCCAGAGACAAGAATGGAGCATGTGCCTGGCCCCGGGAGCCGGTCAGATGGGTCCCACCTGGCCGGCCTTGCCTAGCCCTGTGGTGTGGCAGCCCTTCCTCCTCGCTGACCCTCGGCTTCCTCTCCTGGAAACAGATGGGAAGTGCAGCTCGGGGTGGTTCAGCCGTCACTCAGGGGTCAGCCGGGCATCAGGAGGAAGCAGCTCTGGGCGGGTCTGAGGATCCGCATTTCCCATGAGCTCCTGGTGGTGCCGATCCTGCCCTCCGAGTAGCGGAGCTCCATCATGTGAAGGTGTCTGCAGTCTGGCGCTCAGGGACACGCAGCAAAAGGTGACTCTTCTAATGATCGTATTACAGGGCAGAAAAAGCAACGTTCTGATCACAGACGTCGCCGTCCCCGCCCCGAGTCCCTGGGCCCCATTTCAAAGCCCCTTCTCTGAGGCTCACTTTTGTCGTCTCCTGCCAGTGGTGG
This sequence comes from Marmota flaviventris, assembly GCF_047511675.1. Classification (NCBI taxonomy): domain Eukaryota; kingdom Metazoa; phylum Chordata; class Mammalia; order Rodentia; family Sciuridae; genus Marmota; species Marmota flaviventris. The sequence goes on along the minus strand of NC_092507.1, from coordinate 11,138,837 downwards.
AGCTCGGGGCAAGTGAGACCTGCGAGGCCATCTGGCCCTTGGAAATATGCCCAGCACTGACTGCCAGTCCTGGCTGGGCAGAGCGGGAACGGCTGACCAGGCCTGGAGGGGGCCGGGCAGGGGGCGGGGCCTGCAGGAGGGGGGGGACCGGAGCTCCTGGTGGGCAGCATCTGGGGCTGCAGCCTCCCGGGCTCGACCCTGGCTCTGATTCCTGTCCCACTTGTGCTGTGTCATTGGCACTCTCCGGTCACCACCCGGCTGACGCAGGCTGCTGGACTCCCTGTTTGAGAGAAGCGTGGGGAGCCCGCTCTGTCCCCACCCGCCAGGCTCAGGGCGGCTCCCAGGGCTCCCACATCCCGCCGTCCACTCTGAGGCCCAGGAAGGCGGAATCCTCAACTACCTCAGCTGGAGCTCCCCCGATGCCGGCCCAGTTGGCCCACCCCGAGGTGGAGGGGGCGGGAGGAGGAAAGGCAGGGAGACCCCGGATCCAGCCGGCCTTCGAGAACCCCCACGTGATTCTGGAACTTTCTCTCCCGCTCTGTGTGTCGAGGCCGGCGTTGCCCTCCCAGCCCACCTGAGGCCGAGAATACTGAGGCCGAGAGGGACCCACAATAAAAGATGACATTGAGGCCGAGAGGATGAGTCAATGTCCCCGTGGTAAAGGGGACACCCACAATCCACACCTCGCACGGTGACCTCAGAGGCCCAGCTCCTGCCTCCAACTGGGGCTTGAGGCGCACAGCAGGTCCAGGTTGCCACCTCCACTGCTCTCCTGCCCCCACACAGTGTGGTCACCAGGGTTGGTCCTGGGGGCTGGGCCAGGGACCGGGGGTGTTTGGGCGTCTGCTCGGTGGCTGTGTCCAGGGCAGGGGCAGCCAACGGCTGGCTGCAGGGGCATGCGGGGCACCACTACAGGCTGTGGCAGAGGGGAGCCCCAACTGAGGACCTGTGCCACGGGCCGGGTGCACGCTGGCCTTGAGGACCTTATATGAATCAGCTGGTGTCCTGGGCTGTGGTCTCCTGGGATCTGGTGGCAGGGCCCTCCTCCCTGGGCGGGTGGCAGCCTCCCCGGTTCCATCTTTGTGACATTTCCAGGTGAAACCTCTCTGATGTCACAGCCGGTCCCTCACGTGTTTTCTGATTGCCTGGGCGGTGGCCGGCATCATGCTGGGTGCGGGAGTCACAGAAGGAAAGGGTCCTGTCCCTGAGGACTTCTAACCGTCAGTGCCAACGTGCCTGTGATGGCAGAGCAGGGCTGGAGGGCGGGGAGCTCTCGGATCTGGAGGGGGCCGCAGGGGTCAGATACTTGCTCTTCTTACCAGCTCGGTCACTTTGGGTGTGTTTCTCCACGTCCCCAGCCTTGGCTTTCCCATCTGTAAAGTGGGGGTGACTTTCGCAGCGCGGTCTCCTCGGGTTGGTTCGAGGCTGGCCACATGCGGGTCCTGAGCTGAGGTCAGTAGGAGGTTGCACTCGTGCTGGTCGCTGGGCAATTTCCCTGCACAGTCGTGTTTTGAAGCAATTCGGGGCGAGCTTTCTCAGAATCAAAGAGGCAACTTCACAGCGTATGAAGACCCCGGCACGGGAACCCCAAGGTGGAGGATCTACCCCGAGGTGCCCGTCTTTGTTGCAGGTGGAAGCAGCTGTCGAGGCTCAGGAGGCGCCGTGCCTGCTCGGCGGGGCTCATGGGGAGCTGGGGACCGAGTCCCTGTGTGCAAACCACGAAGGCTGCAGCCTGGATCCCATTTTTAATTTTGATGAAAATGGTCTCTGTCAAAAGCACATGCCCTCGGGGAGCCACCTCTCGAAGGGGCCAGCACGAGCCCCGAGCTGTGTCCCCACAGCCTGCGTGGGATGACGGACTGGGAGGACGTGGGCAGGAACCCCGTGTTAGGATCCTCAACTCCCGCGTGCTCTGGGCACGTTGTCCTGAGCTTCTGGGGAGGTGTGCCCCCAAGCCTGCTCCCATCACTCCGGCTGTCTTTGGAGCATGGTTTTTATAGATGTGGGGTTTCGGGGAACACAGTGTGTGGTAGAGTGGAGACACCTGTGCCAAGGTGTGCACCGTGCTCGGCTGCACGGTGAGCAACAGAGTCAGCCGCCCCCATGATCGCCGTCACGGCTGGTGATCGTGGTGGGGGAACCGACCCAGGACGGCACTGACACGCGCTCCAACGGGGATGGGGAACACCACGTAACTCCCACGCGGCTGGTGACGCTGCGACTCTGGTACCACCTCTGGGGGTAGGTTGGCACTCCACAGTGCCCACTGTATACCAGGCACCGTGTGAGACCCAGGCCCCGTGGGCTGAAGGACCTCGGCCCCCCGGGGAGGCTGCAATCCCACAAGTCACATGTCCCTTCAGTTCAGCTGCCCTGGCCCCGGGGGTCTGGAAAATGAGGGCAGGGACGGGATGATCCCAAGGCCCCTGGTTGTGCTGCCCGGCGAGTCCCCTGCCCCAGCCCTGCTCGGTCCAGCCGCAGCCTCGGCCGCTGCCCAGCGGGTTCCCTCCACGTGCTGGGTCTTCCCCAGCGCTGGTTGCAAGGCGCTCCTGACCCCCCCCCCCACGCCCCTGCCGACTTGGCCTGGCCTCGGGGCCACCCGAGGACGATGACTTGAATGCCCCGTGGTCGCGTGGCCCTTGGTGGAGTGCCAGCCGGGCGGGTTGATGCATAGCACGCAGGATGGATGGCGACGTTTTAATCACTCACAGGCAGAGTGGGCAGCTGACTAATGGAACTGTCGGTCCCACTGACAGTCGGCGTCTGTCGCTTCAGACGGCAAGAGTGGACGCTCGCGCTGCCCCCTGGGGACAGGTGCCCTCTGCTGAACTCCCAACAGACGAGGCTCCTGGCGCCTGTTCCCGGGGGAGTGACCGCTTTCCTGGGCAGGGGGAGTCTGGCCGGTGGTGACCATTTCCCAGCACCCCGACTCCCCCTCTACTGTCCAGTCCACGTCCACCCCGTCCTTTCAATTCCCCTGCGGTAGCTGTGGGCGCAGTGCAGTCCCCATCACACAGAAGAGGAAACTGGGGTTCAGAGAGGAGCACTGAGGTGACGGCAGATGGAGAGACAAAACTAGAACCGGGACCCCCCACCCCCAACCCTCAACCTGCCAGGTTTCCCCTGTCCTGAGCTTGGTGACATCATCTGGAGAGAAGGAGGAGGACAGAGAAGGGCAGCAAAAGCAAGAGAGAAGACCAGAGAAAGGCATGTAGTCAGCAGAGGACGCAGAGGAGGACCAGGGTGGAAAGAGGGCAGCCGGAAGAGAGGGGGACACACCCCAGTGGATGGCTGCCCCCTCGCCTGGCCCTCAAACCGGCTCTTATCCTGTGTGAGCTACAGCATCCACACAGCCAGCATTTATTGAGCACCTACTATATGCCAGGTACCATGCTGGGCCGTGGGGACACTGCCCTGCATGGAGCCGATGAAGTCCCTGGCTTCATGGAGTGGACACTGTCAGGGGGACACCCTGCAGCGCCGGCCTCAACACAGGTCCAGTGGGCATCGTGCCCTGGGACCCGCGGCTCGGGCTGGGGTGTGGCGGTGGGGGTCGGAAGAGCAGGGGGCTCCTAGGCTGCGGCCCCCCTCCTTTACCAGCCCCAGTCCACTGCGGCCATCAAACGGCAGAGCAAGGCAGAGACGCCAGCGCCCGTCCTCCATGGGCCCCGGGAGGTTGGCCGCGCCACCCCTGCTCCTGGTCACCCCGCGTCGATGGATAAGGACGACTTCAGAAGCCCCTGGCGGGCCCAGGCGTCTGGCGCTGCCATGACTGAGATCAGCGCACGGCATAAATCCGACAGCTCCGATCCTGGAGTCGCGTAAGCTTTTAAACAGATTGCCAGCATATCTTTTATTTTTATTGTGCTAGAAACACAAACGCAAACAGCAATGATTTGTCCCTCAATAAACAAAGGCAGTAAAAGAAACGGAGAAAAATCACTACCCACTTTACATTCCTGGTGCCTACTTCTCCCCGTGATATAGAGCAGGGTATAAACGGCCCACTTACAGGGGGGCTGCACGTCTCTGCGGCCAGATGGGGCAGGGAAGAGGCCCCCCAAATCACTTGCTGTCGGGGGCTGCAGACTCAGACAGACCCAGCTGCGGGTCTGTGGGGGGCTGGCTGTGTGGGCTCGACTCACTCACTTAACCTCTCTGAGCCACAGCTTTCTTCCTATGCAGGAAGAATACAGTTAATACAGTTGGAATTGCTTAGGTTAGTGGCCGGCACAGAAAAGGTGCTCAATACATTCAAGTTATCATCACTGAGGTCAGGGTTAGCGTTGGCTACAAAAATGAGAATAACTCCCCTGCCCTGACTCACAGGTTGTGATAAGGGCTCAAGGGGGCCTCAGCCAGAGCAATCCATGTGTTCTGTTGCTCCTTCCTTGGCTCCTGTGTTGGGTTGGTCTTGCCTCTGTGTGGGTGTAACACTCTCTCTCTCTCTCTCTCTCTCCCCCCCCCTCTCGTTTTCTTCTCTCTTTTTCTCTTTCCTCTCTTGGCCTTGGGGAACTTGGATCATGGAATCTCCAACCCTACTCCTGGGAACCATTCTAAGAACAAGGCTCCACAGTCAGTAAGTCTGGGATATTCTAGGCTTCTGTCCTGTGGGGCCTCTTGGTGACACTGCTATGCCATCCTGCTACCTGTCTCCAAGAACTGGAGAAGCCAGCAGCCCCAAGACACACCTCTAAAAGCTCTCTCCGCCATCGCCACCCTGTGAACTCACGCCCAGGGAGTGTGATCCGCCGAGGGCCTCTCCGTGGAGGCCATGCTTCCCCTGGGCCGTGTCCAGTGCAGAGCCTGGCAGGGATGTGGGGTCAGGTCCACCCTGGCAGACACAGTCTTGTCTATGGCTCCAGCTCAGCTCTGCCGAAGCTGCCCAGATGCCCAGTGCAGGAGGTCCGCCCAGCCACCCCCCATCCCTCTGGGCCTCACTTGCATCCTGGTCTGATGGCCTTGGAGCCCTCTCCGCCCTCGTTCCCCTCATACACACGTTCCTCCGATAAACCCCGGGCACAGGCAACTGTCTGCTGCTTGGAGGACCGACACATGCTTCTGGAGGAGCGCTGGTCGGCATCACCAGGAGCTCCACAGGGAACAACCTGGGAAACTGCAAGTCGGCCCGTCAGGGATAAAGGAGGGAGTTGCTCACCACATCCATCCATCCACCCATCCACCCATCCACCCATCCATCCATCCATCCACCTATCCATCCATCCATCCACCCACCCATCCATCCATCCACCCATCCACCCATCCACCCACCCACCCATCCATCCATCCACCCATCCACCCATCCACCCATCCACCCATCCACCCATCCATCCACCCATCCATCCACCCATCCATCCATCCATCCACCCACCCATCCACCCATCCACCCATCCACCCATCCACCCATCCATCCACCCACCCATCCATCCATCCACCCATCCACCCATCCACCCATCCATCCATCCACCCATCCATCCATCCACCCATCCACCCATCCATCCATCCACCCATCCACCCATCCACCCATCCACCCATCCATCCATCCATCCACCCATCCATCCATCCATCCATCCAACCATCCATCCATCCACCCACCCATCCATCCATCCAACCATCCATCCATCCACCCATCCACCCATCCATCCATCCATCTATCCACCCATCCATCCATCCAACCATCCAACCATCCACCCATCCATCCATCTATCCATCCAACCATCCAACCATCCATCCATCCACCCATCCACCCATCCACCCATCCATCCAGCCCCCATCCATTCAGCTATCTACTCAATCACCCCACCCATCCACCCATCCATCTATCCATCCATCCATCTATTCAATCACCCCACCCATACACCCATCCATCCATCCACCCACCCATCCATCCATCCACCCATCCATCCATCCACCCATCCATCCATCCATCCACCCATCCATCCATCCATCCATCCATCCACCCACCCACCCATCCATCTATCCACCCATCCATCCATCCATCCATCCATCCACCCATCCATCCATCCATCCACCCATCCATCCACCCATCCACCTATCCATCCATCCATCCACCCATCCATCCATCCACCCATCCATCCATCCATCCACCCATCCATCTATCCATCCATCCATCTATTCAATCACCCCACCCATACACCCATACACGCATCCATCCATCCATCCACCCACCCATCCATCCATCCACCCACCCATCCATCCATCTACCCCCATATCCATCCCCCTACCCACATATCCACCCACTGGTTGCTCTACCTGTCACTTGTCCACCCATCCACCCACCCACCCGCCCTCCCCCCATTCGCGCACATGCCCGTCATCTGCCGCCAGCCCACAGGCCACACTCCTGGTGGAGAGCTGGACGACCCAGTGAGCTTCCAGCCATGAGCTGCCAGTTCCTCCGGCTGCCGACGTGGTGGAGGCCAAGGAGAGACGGGGGGAGGCTCCCTGTCCTCCTCGCTGGAAAGGAGCTCTAACGTCTGAGGGGATTCCGTTCCGACGGGACAGAAGCACACCCTCCAGCTGCTCAGCCGACTTCACTGAGAGTCACCTCACAGACTCTTGGCTCCGTGCACAGGGATGCCCGCGAGACACCTGCCCAGCACGTGTTCCGCTGGGCCCACGGCCCAGGGAGCTGCCATCTTGTCAAGGGGGGCTGGGACATGGGATGATGTTTGGGGGTGTCACTGTTAGTGAGGGGGAGGGGAGGCAGAGGGAGGGGAATAGGGGGTGCTCCTGAGGCAGCCACCGGAGACCCGAAGCTCCTCCCGAGGCCGGGACAGCCACCCCGTCTGCCTCTTCTCGTGGCCGACTCCCTCCTTGCACCCTCCAGGGCTCGGGGAAGTGCCACCTCTTGAGAGCGGTCTGCTCCGGCCACCTGCCCATGTGGATGCCTTGACGTTCTTTTCTCAGCCTCTTTTTCAGTCTCCTTCCTGGATCCCCCACCCCTCCTCACCTGATCCCGGAACCCACGACAGGGACAGATTCAGCCAGGCAGCTGCTCCGGTTGGCATCTGAAAAGTCCCCAAAGGCCCCTGTGCTGGCGGTTTGGTCCCGGGGGAGGTGCTGTGGGTGGTGGTAAAACCTTCAAGAGGTGGGGCCCAGTGGAGGTCCTCGGTCCCTGGGGCGTGTGCTCAGGGGAGCTATGTTTGCTCCTCTGCCCTTGGCTGCAAGGGCAACTCTTTTGCTCCGCCATGATGCACTGCCTCCCACAGACCCACAAGCAGCTGGGCCAACGGTGGACTGAAACCACCCAAACCACGAGCCAAAATAAACCTTTTTTCTTTATAAATTGATTACCCCAGGTATTTGTTATAGTGACAGAAAGGTGACGAATGCAACGGCCTACTTCCTGTTTATACAGTGACCCTTGTTCTTAATCAATGTCAACACTGATCATGGATCGAAACTAAGCAGTGGAATTCGGCGACAGTCCCACACCACCTAACCTTGTCTGGGTCAATGCCAGATTGTGGGCTTGACTTGTCTCCTAAGATTAGAGCAGACCTGCAAACTTCCCATCACTTTGTGACATTAGAGCATTTGGAGTGTCACAGGGGAACACATTGCTCCTGTGTTCATGGTGATGCCGGTGTCAACAAACCCACTACACTGCCGCAATCCAGTCCCGTGTAGCACATCGTACTTGATAATGGCGATGACCGGCCGTGGTGGTGGCCTATGTATTTACCATACCACGCTTTTTATCACCATTTTAGCAGGTACCCATAGTACAACAGCAAAAAGCTGCTTAATGAAAACAGTAGGCTGCGTTCCTCACGCATCTCCTGTTAACTGAGACTCTTACCTGCATCAAGAGGCCACATGGAGATGGACCTGCCCCATCTAAATCTGGGTGAGCGCACTCTGTGACATTCACAGGACAATGCCACCTAGTCACATGCATGGTTCTCATGACACGTCCCCGTCATTAAGCCAGGCATGACTGTATATTGGGAGGATTGGGCAGGAGGGAGGATTGGATTCAGAGGGAGCCCCAAGTTCACACACCATCACAAGACACCCAGGGACAAGGTCTTAAACAGATTAGCCAAGAAGTAGCAAGGTGACAACCAATCCAAGGGACGGAGACACGGGGCAAAGGAGATAGCAGACGTGGCGGGAAGCAGTTGGCTCCAGAGAGCTGGAGTCAGGGGAGAAGGAGGGAGGGCCTGGGACTGTGTTCTCCGTGGAGGACTCTTCGACTCTTTGATTTTTAATTGTGTGCTGCGTTACTTCAGTAAAAGTCAGAATTTAAAAATATAAGAAAAAGCACAAAGGAAAAAACCCCATTGCCAATCGTATGGCTCCTCTGATCCTTCCCTGTAACATGCCCTAAAACGATCCCACGTCCCGAAGGCAGTCATTTCACATGGAAATGAGCACCGCAGCTAGACTAGAAACACGTCAATCCATTTGGCACAATAGTGACTTTTAGATGACAAAAATTGGGGGGAATATTTTACTTAATGATGTAGATAATGATGGATTCACAAGGCTGCTGTCTCGCACTGAAAGACACGGTGCCCTCCCCAGAGCCTCCTGCCGTGAGCTGGAGCCATGTTTGTCTCTGGCAAGACCCTCGCTCCTCTCCTGGGGCTGCCTCCGTCTCCTCCAGTGTGGCAAGCCTGGCTGGACCCTGCGCATCTACCCCTGTTGCAGGAATAAGAGAAACGCCAGGCAGGCAGAGACACCAGAGGGGAAAGACCAGAGCAGGCCATTCCTTCCTTCCTGCATTCAGTAAAAGACGAACAGCCCTTTAGTGTGTGCCGGGGCGGCTAAAGGGGCTGGGTATAAAAGCATGAAAAATAAAAAAAACAGATGAAAATCCCCTTTTCTCTTGGTGCTTGCATTCTGGGGTGGGGGAGCGAGGAAAAGAATAAAGATAATAAATCAGTAAAAGGTGCCATAAGAGAGATGGTATCAAATGCTGCAGAGAAAGCCCCGGGAGCGGGCAGGGAGTCTGGGGAGTGGGGCTGCGGTTCAGGGAGGCCCTGCAGAGAAGGCCAACCTCAGCAAAGCCCCGGAGAAGGTCAGACAGTGGGCCTGCGGACGTTTGGTGGAAGAAGAGCAGAGAAGAACAAGAAACGGAGGGTGGAGCCCAGCTGGCTTGCACGAGGACTGGCCAGCGGCTGGAGAGCCAGGACAGGGTGAACAGGGCAGAGATGAGCACAGACAGGAAGCCGGCGGGTCCCATCCTTTCCCAGAGTGCTCATTCCTGGGGAGGCTCCGGAGTCGGTGGTGTGCTGGTGAAGGCTTAGACCTGGCCCCCCAAAGAAGCCAACGGAGAGTCCTGATGGGTAGCACTGGCTGATTTCCGTGGTGTCCAGGCTCCCACAGTCGCCAACGCGGAGCCACCTACACCAGCGTGAGTTGCCGTGTGCGACGGGCACATGGACCCCAGCACCCAGCACCACGTTGCGTGACCTTCTACCCTTTAATGCTACTGTGATTTTAAGAAGCTCCCGCCCTGCCCCTGCGTTGGACAAGCTACGTCTTTTATATCTGAGGACTGGACACCACCCATCCGTGGCCTGTTTCTAAGTGAATAATCCACGGAGGTGCACATAGGCCACGGGTACACCAAGCTGCTTATTCCTCGGGCTTTAACTCGCTCTTGATGCTAGAAGGTTCTCCCCAGAGTTGGCAGGTTCTGTCTCTTCCTCGAGGTTCAGGTGTCTGCCCCCCACCCACCCCTCCCAGGGGTTCTTCTCTGAGCATCCTGAGTAGTGTACTTGGCCTTCCGCGACCCCAGTGCTTTCTTCACGTTGCCGTTTAACTTCTCTGTGCAGTCCTCATCACGACCTGAGTTAGCTTATCTACCCGTCTCCCTGGATGAAGACGACCGTGTTCTCTGATATCTGGCACCTGGCATCGCCGAGTCCATTTCACATCCCTCACGGGGCCCGGCACCTGGAGGCGTGTGTGTGACGACTCTGATGGCTGCGGTGTGGACTCTAAATAAACACCCCGACGTGGATCGAGGGATCTTTCTCCAGCAGGGACTCCTGAGGTGCAGCATGGGCCAGAGGTGTGTGCAGGGGGCAGCGTCCAGGCCCAATGTCCAGGCCGGCCTGGCTGGACTTCTAGGGTGGCCTAAGGCCAAATGTCAGCCTCTACTTAACGCCGTCCCGAAACCATACCAGAGCCGTCCCCCCACCTGCCGCGAAAGGAACAGCAGCTTCCGCAGGCGCCGTGGGGCCTCGGGAGGCTCCACCTCATGCTCAAGTTCACGTTGGAGAGGTCGCGGGTGCTTGCTGGCCGCCTCTGGCCTCCGGCTCCTGTTTCCTGCAGACGTGGACCCGGGAGGGAGGCCAAGGGCCCGGAATTCCAAAAGGAGCTCAGGGAGAGAGGGCGGCCGGCCCAGGTCTTCGGTGTGTGGTGGGATCCCACCCCAGCTTCCCCGGTGCCCGGCAGCTCATCATTTCAGAGGCTATTATTTAAATAAAGGGAACAATTGACCTTGACCTTTACCGAGGAGCTATTGACCACAAGCACCACGCAAGTCCTCAGTGGCTCAATTAGGGATGGAAGGGATTCTGGGTCTGCTGCTCCCCGTGAGAACAGCACAGCGTGGGCTGCCAGGTGGAGAGAAGGTCTGAGAACGTAAAGAGATGCCCGGGGCAGAGACCCAGCATGACATCCGGCCAGCCCGGCCAGCCAGCACGCCTTCCAAAGCTGAGGGGAGCTAAGAAGGACACCCCAATTTCCCCTGCTGATTGACAAGCCGAAGATGGACAAGCAGAGTGGGTGGAAGGAGGACAGAGCATTCCCTGAGGGACAGGCAACACCCGGCTGAAGACGGAGGCAGGGGTCTAATTAGGCAGAGACCCACCTGGCCCCCACCTCGAGGCAACCACAGCCCAAGGGGTCCCTACACCCCTACAGGGACACCTGTCCTGCAAAGATAGAGCGCGGTGCTCCCTGTGGACACGGCTCAGCAGTAAGGATGAGCCTGGGAATTTCCAGTCGCAGATCCCACAGGATTAAGGAGGGGGGCTGGATCCAGCCATGCCTGAAGCCAGACACTCTTGGATCTTACTTTCAAGAACTCAAAACTTCTCTTGTTGATGCTCATGCCCATTCGAGTTTGGTTTCTGTCACTTGCGACTTAGAGTCCTAAATAAGACAGCGAGGATCTCAGAGGCACCTTCCTAGGGAAGGTAAACCAGGAGGCCCTGATGCACAACCTGGGGCCGCCTGCACCCAGCAAGGTCACCTGTCACTTCCGTCCCTGTTTCCCAGCCAGTGGTCGAGCACCCTGTGGTCTGGGTCTAGGGTGGCGCTCTCCGTGGTTTTGGGAAACCTTGGAGGCGGGCTCACTATTTCTCGTCAGCCGGAGGCGGCTAACCAGCAGCGTGGAGTGAGACAGGACAGTCAGGGCCCCCCGGGGGACACCGGCCAGGCTGCCGAGACGCTCCGCCACAGGAAGCAGCCTCGGGCCACCTCGGACTCGCTCAGACAGCACAAGGCACCTGGTGGCTTCTTTATGAAGGGCAGAGTTGACCCCCTGGCTGGGATGAGCCGGTGGGGGGCGCGGGAAGGAGGGTCTCGGTTCCCTGGGGGGGATCTGGGGTCAGGACGTGTCCAGGGCAGGGCATCAGCTGCATCCTGGAGGCAGGTCTGAGGGCGTCGTGAGAGCCCAGGGCGGTCAGCAGCTCCACAGCAGCAAGAAGGGACGCGGGAGGGCAGAGGCCGCGAGGGGCAGCGGTGTGGACACTGGCGGGTGGTGGCTCCCGGGCATTCCGCCCACCCGAGCCGGACAGCACCCCATCTCCTCTCTGAGGCTCACTCTGTGGCTCCTGGGGGCGCCTCCATCGACTCAGGCCTACTGAAGGGGCAGCCTCCTCTGGTCTTGGCGGACACTGGGCACATCACCCACGTGGACCATAACGACCTCTCCCTGGGACCTTTGGAGGGATTGGGGCTCCTTCCTTTGGGGCCCAAGGTTTACAGGACCTGATTCTGGAGCTTCCCAGGGTCAAGGGTCTCAAGGAAGTGAAACCAACACCGAGGGAGAGCATCAGTCTGTAAAGATGGGACACGGGTCCAGGATGACACGGTTTGAGCCTCTGGATCCAGCTGTGCCTGAAGCCAACCATCCTTGGTTTTTTTTTTAATAAGCTGCAGCAATACCCCCCCCCCATTGTTATCACGCCACCCCCCCCAAAGAGTCTTGAGTGACGTAGCCATGAACAAGCCTCACGGCTGACCACTAGGGAGTGACGACTAGCATGGCTTCTGCCTGCCACCAGCAAGGGCGGGGCTTTAGCAGAGGAGACCCTTGGGCAAAGTCTAAGCTGAGGGTGGTCACAAGGCCCTGGGGCCGCTGGTGTCCACTGGTGTCCACTGGTCTCCCCAGCTCCCTGGCCCCGTCAGCTCCACAGGCTGATCCTGCTGCCTGCTGGGCTCGTCTCCCTGTTTGCCCCCAACAACGTCCCTACTCCAGCACGAGCACGTGACACACACACACACACACGCGCGCACACATGTGCATACACACATGTGATACACACACGCGCACACACGCACGCACATGCGCACACACATGCACCACGACAAGCTGGCCAACAGCTACTCACCCCCTAAACCCAGCTCAGAGGACAACAGCCCTAGGTCCCGGCCGCCCCACCCTGCCCCTCGTTCCTGAGCGCTCTGCACTCCCCTCCTGCCCTGGCGCTGATGAGACGCGGAGTCAGTCGGCTCTTTGATTCATGCCTGTCACAACTCAAAGGGCCTCGGGGCACGGTGGCCTTGAGTGCCTGTCACAGACCGTGTCAGCTGTCCGCTGGGTCCCAGGTTCTCCTTGTTGCCCTCCAGCAGAACCCCTTCTTGTCCAGAGGGACAACATACTTAGCCCCAGAGGCTCATGATCAATGAAGCCCAGTGGGACATCCTACGTCCCTCACTTTCCCAGCCTCCCTTGAAGCAGAGGGAGGGCTTTGTGACCTCGTTCTGGCCAATGAGACATAAATAGAAGTCTCCTGAGGGCTCTTCTGTTTAAAAAAGGGCAAAAGTCACCATTGCTTCTGCTTTCTCCTTGCCTGAAATACAAGCACGTTGCCCGGAACGCCAGCAGCCATTTTGTGATCGTGAAGTAACTGAAAGGAGACTAATTAAGATGTTGAGGCCGGGTGACTGATGATTTTGTTGAGTTGCTGCACCAACCTGCACCACTCACTGCTTGCATTTAAGCTGCTTCAGGTCATCCTTTCTGTAACCGTCAGCTGAGAGCATTCATAATGGATGTGATAGGTTCTTTTTCTTTGGGTGGGTGGGTGGGGGCTAGGAACAGCGACCCCAACTTCCCATTGTCAACTTCGCTGCCCGAGAGTCCGGGACTCTCTGTCCTTGGCTCTGGAACTCTGTGGAGAGGAGGAATCAATCCTAGAGATCATGTCTCCCCTCGCAGACCAGGAAAGATCTAATCACCCAGTGATTGTAGTAATTATTCCATCCAATTGATCAGTAATAGCTGCATCGCCTAAGCACGCTTCCCCATCAATAATTTGCAAGGCGCTTATTGTTTATACTTAAATGAAAAACACTGATGATAAGACGGTCGAAGCGGAACCTCCAGGGTCCTCATATTTGCACAGTGACGCGCGTTTGGCTGTATTATCTGTGTTGTCTTGTCCCCTTTCTTTCCTAAGGAAAAGAGAAGGCGCTGATCAACATGAAATCCGAGGATCACAGTCCTGAAGGATCCCGGGCTGCCACTGGGTTCCAGGGTCGGCGGAGACACAGACGGCTGCGGGTGTCCGTCCTGGGCAGGGCGGGTGGGGCGGGCGGAGCGGCGGCCCTTCTGCTAACGGGGTCCTGCGTTTCCGGCTCCTTCCTTCACCTTGATCCTCCCGCCAAGCCGGCGAGAAGGGGCTCGGCCAACAATTATGAGAATCCAGGAGGAAGCCCCCAAGACAGGGCTCTGTCCCCCGTCAGGAAGGCCGTGCCCAGGGCTGAGGCCAGCGTGAACCTTGCTGCCCCTGAATTTCAAAGGTCAGATGGTGCTTCGTCCAGAAAACCAAAGGCCACCGTCAGAAAGGGCCTCGTGGGCATTCTGGGATGGACTCGGGTGGGCTGCCCCCCACCAGGGCCTGGGGCCTGTTTCCAAAGAGACCCTTCGAGAACCTTCCCTCAAGTCCCATCCTGGCTTAAGGAAAAGAAGTCCCTTCATTGTCCCCCAGGCCTGGCGCACAAGGGGAGGCCGATGAAGTCCCTGTCCCCGGAGTGCTCAGCCCTGGACTGGCTTTCTCCCGACTGGTCACCAGCCTGGCTGGGCCCTGCAGCTGGGCCCGGGGAGGACCCAGGAGAGGGGAAGGGCAGGGGACTCACCCGGAAGCCCCCGCCTGCGGGCAAAGGTGCCCGGTCTCACTCGCCCTCACCGTGAGCCTGGGCTGGTCCCGGGACAGACGCTGAGACGTGGAGGACACCTGGAGGTGGCCAGTCCCAAGCTCACCGAGCCCCGCCTGGACCCAGCCCTGCTGGCCATGACCCCAGCCTCATTCCTCTCACAGTGACACCGGTCACCTGAGGCCTGAGGCCCGGACTCAGCTTCCTCGCAGGGGACACAGTGGTGACACACAGGGTTCCTCCTGTCACAGGCGCAGGTCAGGGACGTCCATGCCACGACCGGCAGCAGCTGAGCTGGGAAGTCCCAGTCGCTGCCTGGGAGGAGCCCACGGTTGCTGTGGGGACACAGATGCAGAGTGGACGGGACCACATGGGGACAGAGGGGCCGGGCAGGGGCCCAGGCACCCGAAGCAGGGCCCTCGCGGAGCAGCATGGAGCCCTGCAAGACTTTCCTGAGATTCCCCCCAGCTCTGGGGTCTTGGGGAGCTAGTGCCGGACGCTGTGGCTGGACGCAATCGCGGAGGACGAGGCCTCCCCGACGTGTAACGGGATCTGTTTCTCAATTCAAAAGTCCACCAGGGTAAGTCCACGCGGCCAGCCTCAAGGGAGTGCCCAACAGTGAGACCCATTCCCGCCTCAGTGGCGCCTGGGGACACCGAGGGCCCATCTCCATCTGCTGGGCGTTGTCCCTTCTCTCCCTCTGCCCCCTGGGGGCACATACGTGGGGCTTCCTCCAGGAAACTCGTCTGGGTACCCCCAGCTGCAGGGGGACTCGGGGGCTGCAGGGACCTGTTCTTCGAGGCCTGGGGACCGGGCGAGGTCTAGCTGCGTCCTGCTGTGTGGCTGCAGTTGGGCTGTTTAGCCTCTTAGGGGCTCTCAGGTCCTGCCAGCAGCCCATCCAGAACACGTTCACTGAGCACCTACTGTGTGCCAGGCCTCAGGTCAGGTGCTGGAGACTCCAGTGCATCCTTCTGCTGGGAGGTTGCACCAGAGCTGACCAACGCTGACCAGCGGGGAGGGAGGCTGTGGTCTCAGAGGCCTGGGAGTGGACAGGCAGGTCAGGAAAGCCCGCCCTGGAGAGTCAGTGATGAGCAGGTAAGGTTCCGGAAACGCAGGGGGCAAGGGTACAGATACAGCGTGGGGATTAAGGGCACAGGCTTTAGAGATGGACACCCTGGTTCCAATCCCAGCCCCACCACTTCCTAGCTGTGTGCCCTTGGGCAAGTGACTCAGTCTCTCTGTGCCTCGGTGTGCTACTCTGGAACACGAGGGTGATCAGACAAGTAGTCGGCTTACTGGGATTCGGGGAAGGTGACATTAAGTGCACAGGAAGAGCCCCTGCGCCTGGACACGGGGATGGGGGTGCTGACACACGGCATCTGGGCTGAGTGGGAGCCTCGGGGAAGCTGGTTTAGATGGAGTCTACACGGTGGGCGTACTGAGAAAGAGGAGGAAGGGAAACCAGAGCAGGGGGAGGAGGCAGAGGGGCGTCCGTTCTCTTCTTACTGTTGTTAAATTCACTTAAACATTTAAAACCCCGAGCCAGGCCGTGCGGCCAGCAGGCGCTCTACCCCCGAGCCCCACCCCGCCTGGCGCGTTTCATTTTCTAGAACGGCCGCGAGAGATGCAGCCTGGACGGCCGGTCAGGCGGGGGCTGCAGAGGGGCCAGGCCGGGGGCTCCTTGATGTGGCTGCAAACTCACCCCCGGGTCCTGCCGGCCGCCCCTGTCCTGGACACTGCAGGAGGCCCAGCCCGCACCTCTCCTGCACTCTGCACCGTCCCGGGGCTTTCTCTGAATTCAAGCTGAGCCCCTGGGAACAGGTCCCCTGTGGAGCCCTTTGCCCATCACCCAGTTTGCGTGGGCGGTGGCTTGGGGACCAGGACGCTGACCACACACCTTTGCTACACACAGAGGACAGACCACCAGGTGGTAGAGATGACCACTGACCAAATGCAAAGAGAACAGCCAAGGAACAGTTTCAGTTTCCATCAACCCACGAGAGAATATGGCTCATCACGGGACCCAACGCTGTCCAGCCACAAAAAGAGGAGAGTCCCGCTGAAACCCTCGGTGCCCCGTGGGACCAGCCAGGCTGACCAGAGCCACGGGGTCACGCTCACACACGGAATATCCGAAAGTCGACCTCACGGAAGCTGAGGGAATGGGGGTGACCAGTGGCTGGGCAGCGGGGCTGGGAGAGGCTGGTCAACATGGCCCGTCCAGCTAGACAGGACTCGGAGCTGGCGGGCACGTCACACAGCGGGTGGAGAGACAGCAGCCGTGTGGTACGGATCTCAAAAACCTAGAAGAAAGGGTCTTGGATATTTTCAAAATAAAGAAGTGAAAAGTGCTTGGGAGATAGTTATATTTCATCAGGTAACACATGTACATACGTGTATGCTGGGCACACGGTGACGCCTGTATTGAAGCATCACTCGGGACTCGTTAATAGGTAACCTTTCCTTGCAAATGAAAACTACTCTAAGATTCCATCTCACTCCAGTCAGAAGGCAGCTAACAAGAATACAAGCACAGTAAGTGCTGGCGAGGATGTGGAGGAAAGGCACACTCATACGCTGCTGGTGGGGCTGCAAGTTGGTGCAGCCAATCTGGAAAGCAGATTGGAGATTCCTTGGAAAAGTCGGAATGGAACCACCCTTTGACCCAGATATCTCTCTCCTCGGTCTATACCCAGAGGACCCCAAATCAGCATCCTACAGGGACACATCCACACCAATGTTTATCGCAGCACAATTCACAATAGCTAAGCTGTGGAGCCAACCTGGATGCCCTTCAGCGGATGAATGGATGAAAAAAATGTGGCCTATATACACAATGGAATATTACTCAGCAATAAAAGAGAATAAAATCATGGCATTTGCAGGTAAACGGATGGAGTTAGAGAAGATAATGCTGAGTGAAGTTAGAAAATCCCAAAAAACCGAAGGCTGAATGTTCTCTTTGATCTGAGGACGCTGACTCATAATGGCCATGGGGGGAGCCCGGGAGGAGTGCGGGGACTTTAGACAGGGCAAGGGGGGGGGTAGGGAGGGGGCCAGGGGGTAGGAAAGACGGTGGAGTGAGCTAGACGTCATGACCCTGCGTCCACGTAGGAGGACACGAATGGTGTGAAATACGTCGTGTACAACCCGTGACTTGAGAGACTGTGCTCTGTGTGGGTGCAATAGGAAATGAGCTGTGTGCTGCCATCGTGTATGACAGATTAGAATAAATAAATAATTTAATTCAAAAAACGTCACATTTCTTGTGTTTTTATGTAGCGGCTAAAAACGAATTTAAAGAAAAAAATGGGGAGCATCTTCAGCCCCGGGGTCAAGTTTGAGCTCCCCAACAGGCTCGGGCACTTTGCCAGCGGCCATCCAGGCGCAGGGCCTGGCGGGCACCAAGAGAGGGTGGCGGCCAGCGGGGAAGGAGTTAAGTCCCCAGAGCAGGACGGCCAGTGCAGCCCGCGGCGCAGTTTTCTGCCAAAAAAATTTAAAATGGAGCAGCTGTGCGCGGGCAGGGCTGCCGAGAGCCGTCCAGCGTGAGCCTGAGTCTGAATCCCTCCTGCTCGTATTTGACGGGCTGTGTAATTGCTCTAAACCTATTATCTTCCCGAGCAGTTGTTGAAGTGTCATTAGGGCACCTCGAATGAAGGATGAATTCTCCTAGAGACACAGTTTTAATAATCACACCCTCCCCCTCCCCATTTCAGAATGCAAAGCCCTGTTCCAACAGGAGGCGCCGGGGCTGCCGGACGGCGTCCAAGGCCTTTGCAGCCAGCCTGGGAGGCGCTGATGGTTTCTAACTTTCTCTGGATTCTCCAGGCCAATTAGTGCTTTATGATTTTTCTTTCCAACCATATGCAGAGAGAAGGAAGGGAGGCCAGCCCAATCCCAGGACCGGCGACAGCCTGCCGACATCACTGAGTCCTACTATGCGCCAGCCACCGTGTAGCTTCTGTGGCCATAGGATGAGCAAGCTAAGGAGGTGGCCGCAGAATGCTTGTGCCACCTCATGCCATCTTGCCCCTTGCTTGTTTTATATCTTTGCTTGACTGGAGGCTTGAGGAGCAGCCCAGATGGAGGAGCGTTTGTTGACTGACTGACAGTTCAGGGAGCTTGGGAGGCTGTCTGGGGGCTGGGATGTGATCACGCAGCCTGGCCTCCTTGGGGCTGGTAGAGGGGATACGGTGGAGCTCAAGACACCCGCTCGGGTGCATTATCAGCACAACCAGGTTATAGAAAAGAAAGTGCTAGACGTTTGGTCCACTGTGAGAATCAGTGTGCAGGTAGCTGGCACCGCTCAGTCAGGACAGGAAGGAAGCCCCGTCGTGGGGCACACAAGCAGCGTCCACGGGGACAGGACATCTTCTAAAGCCCCAGCTCTTGGAGCCTGGGTAAACCACCTCTGTAAACCTCAGCCTCCTGTCCAGAAAGTGGGACCCATGCTGCCTAGCTCTTAAGGTGACAGGCAGACTCCTACCGTGGCCCCGTCCACCTCTGTCCCAGAGTCACAGCCTATGACATCCCTTCCCTTCGAAGGTGGGGAGATCACTCACACACACTCACGCACGCATGTGCACACACACAGACACAGACACAGACACACTGAAGTCAGTGGTCCATTTACCTCTACGGAGGCATCTAGATGTGTGTTCCATCTTTCCTATTCATAGGTACATAGTTAGCCATCTACCTCCACCTCTCTGTCGTCCCATGTGTATGTATGTAGAACACATGTTCATATGTGCACATGCAGACGTCTATGTCTAACGTCTGCCATCTCCCCGCCCCCCTGCATTTCCTCCCTGGCCGGCTTGCGTGGACACACTGGAGGGATTCTGCTTTCTGATTCCTAGAAGCTGCAGGTGTGTGAGGAAGCGAGGCGCCCTGGGCAGCCCCGGGACTCGGAGGCTCATCCCTGGGTGGCCATCAGCGTGAGGCAAGGCCCCTGCTCTCAGGAATTCCAACAACGCAGGGGGAACACAGGATGATTCCTCCCGGTCGAGCCTGTGGATGAGAACACAGCCAGCCACCGCCCGGGGCCGCCGTGCAGGACGGAGCAGAGGACCCCTCCGCACCCTGCTGGCCCTCCCGACCCCCAGATGACGTGATGAGGTGTGTGCGGCCCTAAGTCCCCCGATTTGTAGTAGTTTGTTCACAGGGACAGACGGCCCACAGGCCTCCGGTAGAGGGCTTCACTGAGCACCTCCTGCTCACTGGACAGACCCCAGGGTTCTGCATTCATCCTTGACCTTGCTTACTTCCAAATGCAATGGCTGCGTTGGGTGCTATTTTGTACCCGGCCTCCTGTGCGTCCCTAGCTGAGGACGGGCGGTCCTAGAGGTCACTGAACCCTGCTTCTGTCCCCAGGCCTGCAATCTGGACAGGGGAAGGTGGGCACGGCGTGTCCCGGTGCCACACCACATCTCCTAAGCTGGGCCCAACGGGGGCCGGAAGATCCGCTTCCAGGATGGCTCACCCCCATGGTGGGCGGGGTGCTGGGGCTTAGCTGGGGCTGTCGCCCTCGAGCCCTGGCTTCTCTCCCTGTAGAGCTCTCCGTGGGGCTGCTCGGGGTGTCTCCCAACAATGGCGACCAAGTTCCAGAAAGTTCAGACGGAACCACAGGGATCCACATGTGACCCACCTCTGAGGTCCCAGAGGGCCCTTCTGCCACGTTCTGTGAGCGCTTCAGGTCATCAAGGGTGATCCAGATTCAAGGGGAAGGGGATTAGATTCTACCTCTTCACAGAAGGAGCAGCAGAGAGCACGTGGCCATCTTTAACTTGCCACGTCCATTTTATAGATGAAGAGACTGAGGTTCCGGGAATCCAGTCCTTTTGCAGAGTAAGCAGTTGGAGAGGGGAGGAATTTATTTATTTATTTTATTTATTTATTTTTTTTAATATTTATTTTTTAGTTATCGGCGGGCACAACATCTTTGTTTGTATGTGGTGCTGAGGATCGAACCCGGGCCGCATGCATGCCAGGCGAGCGCGCTACCGCTTGAGCCACATCCCCAGCCCTGAGGGGCGGAATTTAAATCTGGACCCAGCTACGAGTTAAGCTCCACGTGCAGATTCTTTCTACTCAACCCAGGAGCACTTCAAACCAGCAAACCAACGCCAATGGTTGGTTGGGTTAGCTAATAGGGCATATCATCAGAAAGAGGCCCAGAAAGACCATTAAAAATAAGACTGGGTTTGAATTTCTTAAGACTCTTTGAGTCTCCCCAAGCATTCCACTTCTTTTCTGGAGGCTAACCTTGGTCAAAAGCTGCAGAGACCATGACTTTATCAGAACAGAAACCAGATTCAAGAAGCGACGGGGATCTGGAATAGAAAGATAGTTCCTGAATTTGTCAATAATTTCCGTCTTCAAGCTCTCTTATCCCACTACCCCTTCACTGAAGACCAGTTGGGGACATGTGGATGCCCTGTGCATAGTGCATCTGTGCAGTTGCTCAGGACGTGCACTGTATAAGGAGACCAACTGAAGGGTAAGGGGATTGAGATCTAGCCTGAGCTCCTCTCCCAGGCGGTGTCATGGTGTGGGGACTGAGAATCAGGGCAGCATTTCTGAATTTGCACAATGGAGCCCTGTGGGCCAATACTGGGGTGAACTTCAAAGCAATGCTCAGCATCCTAAGAAGAGCCGAAATTTCAAGGGAAAGGTGGAGAAGGAAGATGTGACAATACTCAGGGTCCCCTCTGACATCTTAGGCAGTTCTGCTCAGGTCCCAAACTTGCACACTCTGTTCAGAAACCAAAAGTTCTTCCATGACCGACTTCTCTGGAGGGGTGTGCAGGGAGCACGTACTTGACGTCTGAGTCCCTTCAAGGTCTTGCCCTTCTCAGGTTCCAGTTCTGTTTGTTCCATTCATTCCCGGCATGACCTTGGGCCAGTCTGTTGACATCCCAGGGTCTGTCACCTCCTCTGTGAAGCAGGGACACACCTGTCATTAGGTCTGAGAACGCATCGTGTGTGACATGCATGGTCGTCACACTTCGACTCCAAGACATCGCCTGCGTCCAGAGAGAGAGCTGGGGACCAAGTCTGCCTGAGGACAGGGTGGACAGGGTGGACAGGCTGGACAGGGTGTAGTGACGGGCCCCTCACAGTTATTCAATCAAACACCGAGCATCAGGCCACCGGCGGTCAGTGGCAAAGCCCATGCATAGCACGCGAGGCCCTGGGTTCCGTCCCCGGCACCAACTAAATGAATGAATGAACAGGAGAAAATAAGCCAATAAATAAGAAATGAAAACCACGAGAAAGAGAGTCAAGAAGGCTTTGTGAACTATCAAGTGCTAAAAAGTGCAAATTATTCTCAAACAAACTTTCAGACGACTTCATTTAGAATACTAACGCACAATCAGGCGCTGCGCCAACCGTGTCATCGTTTTAAGGTCCTCGCTCAGCAGTTCCAGTGCTGCCTCTTCAGCCTGCGCCGGAGCGGCTCTCTCCTCCGTAACATCCCCGCCCTCTCAGGATTTATTTGTGTGGAATCAACTTGTGAATTTTCCCTTGAATGAGATTCAACGTTTGGAGCTTGATTTATGGTGCGAGTTGACGGACATTTGGGAACAACGCGCGGTTACATAAACATAAATATCACAAGTTGCGGCTGAAGTGCTCACTCCCCCGGGGACACGGCAGGACCTCTTCTGTGTCTGGGTTTTCTGACACGGACGCTGTGGGGGTGGGGGTGGGGGTGGGGGTGGGGGTGGCGAATTCCTGGTGGCCACATCCCATGTGGCTTCCAGGGGAGGAATGGCCGAGAAGTTTAGAGTGTGGTTTCTCGCTGGAAAGAAGAAGACGTATTTTGGAGGCCACCAAGGAGAAGTGGGGTCCATGATGTAGTCACTCAACCAACCTTGGCTGAACCCCGACTATGTGCTGGACACTGTCCAGGTGTTGGGGACACTGCAAGGAGAAAGACACCTGGTCTCTGTCCCTTCAGAATGTACAGCCCAGGACCAAGAGGAGACAATGAGCTAACAGACAAGCCACATAAGAGAAATCCAGCGGTCACAGGGACAGTGAGGACAATAAAGCAAGACACGGGTGGTGGGGGGGGTTGGGGTCCTCCTGAGGGAGCGTCCTAAGTGTCTCCCACCTGGTCCAGGACGTCGGGGGACGTCCTCAGACCTAAGGTTCTCAATGGGGTGATTTGCATCTCAGGGGCCCCTGACAACTCACATCTGGAGTCATCATAGTTGCTGAGGGAGGTGGTGGCAGCTGTCACCTGGTAGGCGGAGGCCAAGGACGCTCTGCACTTCCCGCAGTCCACAGGACAGACCCCGTGTCAGAGGAGGATCCAGCCCCAGCGGCCCACGGTGCTGAGGCTGGACCCCTGAGCTGGTTCATGGCTTGGAGGACAGACCCTATGCGGGCTCATGCGGGGCTTGATCGCAGGGTGTTCAAGGACTTCTCCACCACCGAGGGCTGAGGAAATGGACCTTCAGGGAAGACCCAGGTCACCCTGCTGACCTGGGCTCCTGGGTGTGTCTTCCAGGAGCTGACACAGTCACAGCTGCCCTCCCGGTGCTACCAGGGAGCCCCGTGTGGCAGCACCCGACGGGCAGCGGAGCCTCCGGAGCCCTCTGAATCGCCCTGGGCGGGGCTGGAGCAGTGGGCAGCAGAAGTGGCCGTGGCCTGGTGCCACCCTCTCGGTCTCTCGGGGATGCACCTGCTCGGCCCAACCTGGACTGTGCATGGGCCTGCAGTGACCCGGGGCGGTCCTCACATGTGGGCCTGCAACTTTCAGGAACAGTGAGCTGAGAGACGCTTTGCCGTTCCCCCTCCAGGGTCTTCCGGAAGCGGCAGCTCCCACGTATGGAGTCCTAACTAGGCACCAGGGTCCTGGTCGGCTGTTCCTCCTTGCGTGATCTTGCCAACGGCAGGGACTGCGAATTGTCCCCCAGACTGCCAGGCCTCTCCCCGTCACGGGCACTTACAGAATATCCCCGCCCCCGCCCCCCCACCCCCCACCCAGCTCCCCACGTCTAGCCAGAGAGAGTCCGTTTTCCCAGCTCTCCTGCAGCTACGCTCAGTCCCGAGGCGTGTTCTGACCAACGAGAGCCACCCACGCAGAATGGCCGTGCCAGACGGACGTGGATGCAGCGTGTTAGAGAGGGATCTAAGGCTCTTGGACGTGAGATGGCTTCCCAGAGCCAAAGCAGTAGGAAGTGACAGAGCAGGACGCCATTCTGAACCTGGCTGCGACCAGAGCTCAGGGCCTTCACCCCTTCCTCCAGGCTCTGTGCTGCTGACTCTTCATGTGTGACAAACCGGGACCCGAGGCCTCTGTGTCACCCTCAAGAGGAAAGGAAGGGCCGGGCGCGGTGGCGCACACCTGTCATCCCAACACCTTGGGAGGCTGAGGCAGGAGGATCTCGAGTTCACAGCCACCTCAGCAAAAGCGAGGTGCAAAGCAACTCAGTGAGACCCTGTCTCTAAATAAATACCAAACAGGGCTGGGGTGTGGTCGGTGGTCAAGCGCCCTGGGTTCAATCCCTGGTACAAAAAGCAAGGAGAAAGGACAGGGAGGAGGAGGAGGAGGAGGAGGAGGAGGAGGAGGAGGAGGAGGAGGAGGAGGAGGAGGAGGAGGAGGAGGAGGAGGAGGCCTGTGTGAGGGCGGGCGGGCAATCGGGGCTGCATGACCAGGGGAGGCTGATGGGCGGGTGGTATTCGGCCTGCATCCCTGGCTCTGGTAATAGTGCTCAGATGTTGATGGAGCCTCTCCTGCACTCCCAGCTCACGTGGCCCGGGCCAGCTGTCCCCTCTGGGCCCATGAATCCTGTGTCCCAGGCCCTGGAGTTCTGGCAAAGTCTCAGGGGCCCGACTGAGTTCCTTCATCCCAGCGTGGAACCTGACTGACCGTCCCTGTTGCCCAATCCTGGCCCCTCCGAGCCTGGCAGGCGACCTCTTCTGTGGTCTGGGAGAGCCTGGTCCTTCCCTTTGAATCAACCCCCTGTGCCCGTGTGCTTCCCAGGGCTGGACTCTTCCTTGCCACAAAGACCCCTGCGCAGTAGCTGCCAGGGCCAAGAGCAGAGGTGACAGCACATGATGTAGGCAAAGGTGGGTCACGTGTTGTTGACCAAAGGTGGGTTACTGTGAGCCCTGGAGCTGGACGGGGCAACCCTCCCTCAGCATGGGAGGAAGGGCCAGTGTGGGGCTGGCCAGAGGGAGAGGACCAGGGGACAGGGTTCCTCCTGATGGATTCGGGGCAGTGAGTGGGTTCAGGTAAAATGCTCCTGGGTCGGATCTGAATGGGCCTAAGTCCTGGCCCATGGATAGGGCTGCAGGCCCAAGGCCACCAAGGGTCTTGCGGCTGTCCACCAGCAATGGCTGCCAAGCATCCGTGTGGAGCGCCAGTCCCCTGGAGAGGAGGCAGTGACGTGAGGCCTCGGCACCCCTCTGCAGGCCCCTGAGAGCCGCGCCGGGGAAGAGCAGCTGTCGGCTCTGAGGGACTCCCGGGGGGGGGGTGGTGTATGGGCCACTTGGACTCTGCCTCACGACTGAGCATCATTCAGGAGGACAGCCCCGGCCACGGCGCAGGGCACGTGGGCAGGGCTCATGCTCCAGGTGGGGGCAGCTGCCTTGGGGACCTCCCAGCTCAGCAATCTCACTCCATTTGGGATCAGATGGAGGATGGTGGCTTCCACACCTTGTCCCCTGGTTCTCCAGGGACCTCGGGTGCATGGACTTCTTAAAAAAAATGTTCCTTATTGGTGCATCATGATCATGCATCGCGTAGTCACGATGATCACATTCTAGTTGGGTCATGATCATGCATCGCGCACCTCGTGTTCCCCCCCTCTTCCCCTCCCCCACGCTCCTTCTCTGATCTAGTGATTTATTCATTTTTACTGGAGTTTCATAGAGAGACCTCAGCTGAAGTCACTGTGGAACATTCGCATTTGTACATAAAGGTGCACGGACTTCTGGATCCTTAGTATCAGGGCCGACCAGGGCCCTGGGGACAGAAGGGACGGTCAGGTCTGGCACTGGCCAGACGACGGGACCACTCATCAACCAGGTGGACAGCAAGAGACCGTGGTGGAGAACCGGGTCGGCTATGCTGGGATCCGAAGCCTCCCTCTGCAGACCCCCTCCTGGGTGACCTGGGACCACCTGCTTCTCCTCCCCAGCCTCAGTTTCCTCATCTGTTCAATGTCAACGGTTTCCTCACTGAGACACCCTGTGGGGGCAGAGAGGCCCGATCAGGGCAGCGGGTGCCACCGCCCTCAGTGAACCGCAGCCATGACGCGACAGCAGGCGTGGTCATAAAAATACCTCACTTTTCCTGCCAACTGCTTCATACATGATCTACTTCTGTCCTCATGATGAACACCCTGGAAGGGAGACGGGCTAGGGAGCAGTGTGTCCAAGCTGGCCGTGGAGCATCAGGCCTGGAGAGGTCAGTGGCTTTCCTGAGCCCCACATGGGTAGGGACGAGGCCAGGACTTAGGTCAATGCCAGTGACTCCCAGGTCACTCGCGTTCATGAGAGAATAGTGCTGCCGAACGCTCGCTCTGCACCCGCCCCTCACCCCGTCCACCCTCACGTTTAACCCTAGGACGAGGCCGGCTGGCCGGACCCGAGTCTTCATGCAGATTCTCGGCGTTGGAACCGCTCCTGCTGCTTTGGGGATCATAAAAAGCTCAAGACCTGAGATCAGTCCTGGGGTGCTTCTGGTGTGATCTAGGGCTGCTCCACCTCCTCACCCCGAATCCAGATCTCAGACTTTCCATACAGGGGCTCGAGTTCCCAGGACACCTGTCCTTCTCCGTGTGCACAGATATCCTGAAACGTCTCCATAACTCAGTGGAAGGCACAGGCCGGGGGCTCGTAACTTCAGGATGGCCTTTGGGGACAGCTGCTATCTCATGCTGTTTTATCAGCTGCATGAAGACACGGGAATGTGCGCCAGAAAAGGAATCCTGATGGGGTCTCCACGGCTTCCTCTCACTACTGTGTAGGACTCCAGAAATGAAACCGAGCTGTACAGATTTTAAAAATTCAGCTAAAGCCTACCCGTTTATAAAAAGTTCTTGAGGGGTTTCCCTAGAAAAGTCCCACCCATTTGTTGATCATATCCCGAGCCCCACCCTCCCATGAGGAATTTTGTTTTCTTGACATCAACTCGATCTGATTAAGCTAATGGGGGCGCAGCAGGCGACGCCCCTACCCACAGAGCTGGCTTGGGCCACCTCCATGTCTGGTTATTTTAACTACTGGACGGGGTCCTCTAAAAACGGGATGGAAGTCACCCTTGGACCTGAAGCTACTTTGTATTCCTGTACTGAATACGGACCCTGTCCATATTCTAAAGAACCCTCAGGTGTGACCGTTTTCTGAATCATTTATCATAGCTAATGAAAGCTTCACAAGTCAGCTAATCTTAAAGCAGAACAGCCTCCCCTCACCCCGCCCCGTGTCCCAAATGAAGACTTTATGGGCAGAAGGGATGAAAACCCTCATTTTTGCAGCCCTCACGCCTTTTAGCGAAGGCACTTGGCGTCAACCCAGCCAGCATTCACTGCACATCTCCTCTAGACACATCGCCCACAAGGCAGAATCCAGCTGGTGTTCAGAGGGAGTATTAGGCAGGACAGGAGAGGCTGCAGTGCTGTAACAAGCAGCCCCGCCAATGTCAGCTTCGTAACAACCAACATTTATTTCTTACTGGGTCTCCATTCATCTAACTCTTGAAAAAGAAGCCAAGCTCACCACGAGGGCTATCGATTTCTGTGTGGGAAGGAGGTTTCCTGGGTGACATTTTCAAGTAGCTTGGCTCATCTACCACCTAATTAATTCCTACTTTATGTTGAAGGACCCCACGAGACGGTGAGCTCTCCACGGAGAGAGCAGCCAATGCAGGGGAGAAGCCTGCTTCTGCTCTTTCCCACTTGCTGGATGAACCAGCACCGGCCAAGCGCAGAGCAGGCGGTCCAGGCTGAAAAGCGAGGCGCGGCAGACCGAGGCTCAGGAAGGAATTGGAATCCTGCCTCTGGCACACCCAGGCTGTGTGACTTGGACAGTTTTTTTTAACCTCTCTGTGCCTTGGTTTTCTCATTTGTAAAGTGGGGGAAATAATAGTCTCCCTGTCTTGCTCTGTAAGGTAGGTGCCTTAGGGCCCGCCTAGTGCCTAGAAGAGTCCCTTGCCATATTGTGGGAACGACGTTGGTTTTTGACAAATAAATAATGAGTGTTGGCATCTTTTGAGTCTTGGTTTAGGGACTGAACTAAAGATCATGTCACAACTTGATGAGGTGGACATGCCACCACGATCATTTTGCAGATGAGGACACGGAGGCCGGGGTCTGGTGACCAGCCATGCACTGCGTGCCCACAGGATGTGTCTTAGGAAATGCACCAGCGGGCGAGTCTGCTGCTGTGTGGACGCCACCGAGCGCACTCGCAGGAGCCAAGGCACCGCCACATCAGGTGGCACTAGGAATCGTCCAGCTCCATTGTAAGCTGACAGGGACACCCCGGGACGTGCCCTCGGACCCAAACATCTCGTGGTACGTGACCGTAGTCGCAGGTGGCCCCAGGATTTGGGGCTCAGACTCTGGGGCGGATGCTTGGCCTCGAAGCTACAGACCCTGTCCCTGAGAACTGCGCTTGCCGTGGGCGACACGGCCTTCCTCACCCACGGCCACAGGTGCCGCTGGACCTGGCCGCGCTGCTGGAGGCCTCGGGGCCACATCAGCTGTCCCAGGCCGCAGCCGCTGCCACGCACCAGGCTCTGCTCCAGGGCCCGCCGTCCAGCCAGCGGGACGACGACCTGGGTGGCCGGGCGGGCAGGTGGCCATGTGGCTGTCACAGCAGGTCTTAAAGCAGGACAGGGACAGGACAATGGCCTCACGCAGGTGTGGGCCTGCAGGGGGCTTGACCTCGGACTGGGGAACCCGGGCTGGGGGACGGGTCCCTGGCAGGACCAGGCCCAAGGCAGACAGCCCTGGAGTGAGGGCTGCAGGGGTGTGACACAGAAGTGGGACCATGGACTTGCAGACTTCTGAGGGCCAGAAGGGGCCAGGACCAGAGTTGGGACCCAGGCTGGCCAGGGGCTGGCCAGGCATTTCCCATCAGAGGGACCAAGTTCTGAAGGAACAGAGGAGAGGCGGGGCTGGCCCAGAAGGGGACAGACTCCTCTCAGGAGCTCACCTCTAGGGAGCCGGTGGAGGAGGACAGGCGGTAGGAGTCGCCGGATGGATATAAAGTCGGCTGAGGATGAAGAACAGGTGGGTGAGGACTCCTGCATGAGGCAGGCTCACCTCAGGGGACCTCTGAGCAGAGCCTGGGGGTTGGGAGTGAGAAGAGGAGCCAAGAGCAGCATGTGCAAAGGCCCTGGGGTTGGGAGGGCTCTGCACCTCCCAGGAGCAACGACAGGGAGGTGCAGAATGGGCAGCGAGTGACAGAGAAGAGATGGAAACCAGAGAGGTTTCGTTTTGAATGACAGGCGAGTTTCCAGAGGCATTAGCACCTCTCCATTCTCAAATGTCTGATTTAGATTAAAGCTAGAAATCCCTGTTGGGCTTCCATGAATAGGCGACCCCCTAGCTGACCCTTGGTGGCTGCGCTTATGAGAGGACACCTGGAAGAACCTGCCGGGGGCCTCCGAGGCCACCTCCAAGCCAGGCTGTGTCCTCAGGAGCCCAGAGAGAGCAGAGGCTCAGGTGAGATTTCTGCAAATGGCACTTATATAACCGCTCGCCAACCAAAGGTCGGGCCCCGCGGCGCGCTCACTGATCACGCTGAGAAACCAATCTAGTTTTTAATTTCCTCAGGTGGACGCAGGCGATGCGGGGTCACAGGCTGGCAGGGAGGGGGTGGCCCAGGACCGGGGGCTTGTTTGTCGGAGGAGGAGTCATCCACAGGCCGCTGTCTGGGTCCCAACACCCGAGTTTCACTGGCTTCAACACAAACTGGGCCCTTTTCTGAGCCACCAAACTACACAGGGCAAGGAAGGCTCCCAGCCGGAGGATAAAGGGAACATTCACTGAGCACCTACTATGCGCCACGCACCCCTCTACACCGTACATCTAACAGATGGGCTCCCCTAACCCTCCAGGAGCCCCACGGCTGGACGCTTCGATGCCCATTTTACAGCCAGGTGAACAGATGCAGAGAGGACAGATAATTCGAGGTCACGTAGCTGACAGGCGGCGGAGGTGGGTTTGAACCCAGCTGGGCTGGCTCCCGATTCTCAGCCCCTGACCCTAGGCTGCCCAGGGTGGGGAGACGCAGAGCCTAGCCACGCAGCCTCAGGAAATGCTCCGGACATGGCACGGCGTCTGCTCAAAGGGGGCCCTCCCTTACCTCCCCTCCTCTGTCCAGCAAGTTCCTCATTGTCTCTTGCTGGGGCCACTATGGTCATCTCCTAACAGGCCCCTGCCTCCAGCCCTGCTTCCTCCACATCACGGTGGGGGGACCCCTGGTATTCTCACCTGCCTGACAGCAGACAGGGGACTGTGAGAGTCTTGGGGACAGGGATGGCGTGCTGCTCAGCATTCCAAGGCTGTGACAAAATACCTGAGGAAAACGGACTTAAAAGGAAGAAAGGTTTGCTTGGGTCCATGGTTTCAAAGCCTTCAGTCCATGGGGGCCTACGGTGAGACAGAGTGTGGTGGAGCAAAGCTGCCCACCTCATGGTGGCCAGGAAGCAGAAAGAGAGACAGAGGGGGGGGCATTCAAGGGCACACCTCCAATGACCTAACCTCCCCCCTCTGGGCTCCTCATCCTAAAGGATCCACCATGTCCCCATGGCACCACAGGCTGGTGACCAAACCTCCAACAAGATTCACAGAACAGCAGAAGCCATCGAGCATTTTTGTGCCCTAACGCCCAGCACAGAACCTGGCACAGGGCGGGTGCTCAGCGGGCGACCCCTGGGTGAGGAATCAGCAGAGAAACCTGCTCTTAACCCAGTGGCCCTGCTGACTCCCGTCCCCACCTGACAGCCGGTGGCACCTGAGCTCGGGGAGGGACGGAGGTTCTCGAAGGTCCCCCCCCCCCCCCCCCCCCCCCCCCCCCCCCCCGGCAGCAGCAGGAGCGGGACCAGGGCGGGCGTCCTGCAGACGCTGTCACGGCCGTGACATCTGAAGTCCCTCAGCCCTGACGGGGTCACCCAGCTAAGGCGGCTGCTCCTGGGGAAAGGCGAAGCCCGCCCAGTGGCGGAAGATCACAAGCAAAACAGCAGCCCGCGGCCACCGCCATCAAACCTGCGGCTGAGCTCCAAGCTGTGGGCAGGGACCAAAGGCTGTGGCTCGTCCCCTGCCCAGCGCCTGGGGGGCCGGGGACAGGACGGGGGCGCCTGGGATGATCCATCACCACCCCTGCCTTCCCAGGCTCCCGGGGACAGAGTCTGCTCTTGTTGTCCCCAGTGGGCTCCTGGACATTCCCTCTGCTGGGGTGACAGGTGCTCTGTGGGCGGGCGGAAGCAGATGACAGCAAGGCAGGTGTGCTCGGGGGCCAGGGTGGCATCTTCCACCAGGTCCCGAGAGTGCAGCCTGCTGGTCCCTCGGCCTAACAGAGCCCGAGGGGAGCTGGGGATGGGGGTCCGGGCAGGTGAAGCAGGTGAAGGGGCAGCGGAGAAAGCGTGGGCAGGGATAGGGCCCGAGTGACCCCCAGGCAGAGGACGCAGCAAGTGGAGGTTTCCACCAGGGAAACAGCAGGACCCCCGCCCAGGTCTCTTGCTGTCCAGCTGACAGGCAGGGCCCCCACCCTGCAGGCTCCGGTCCCCAGGTGAGGAGACCTCAGTGAACCACCGGGAGCAAAGCTGTCCAGGCGGGTTAACACGTGGACCAAGGGCAAAGAGGGAGGCTGGTGATCTAGAGCGTCTCCAGGCCATTCCCAGGGCTGGGCTTAAGCACAACGTGAGCGAGGAAGGCAGGGGCGGTGGGACGGGTGCGGCTGGGAGCAGGGAGGTCCAGGCAGGTGACAGCGGGGGCCCCCGAGCCCCCCAGTAACCAAGAGCTCCTCAAATCCCCGGGAGGCTTCAAACCCTGCAGGTCACGAAGCCCAAACCGCAGCTGGAGGGCCTTGAACAACCCGTGACAATCACGCAGATGACTTCCGAACCAGAGAACTGCCAGACACCTCACGTCCACAAAGTGGCCTTGGCTTTTTAGGGTGCTGCAAATGCCCTGGAATCAGCCAATGGTGAATCAGGTTGCGCACCCCGCGAAGACACTAAGAGCCACAGAATCGCACACGTGACCGTGGTGGATTCCGTGGTCTGTGAATTATACTGTAATTAAAAAAAAGTGGCAAGAGCTCCGTATTCCATCTATGTCCCTCCCTGGGTCAGGACACTCAAGAAACGCCGGGACGTGGTGACCGGTTACAGGGCACCACCTTCTGCAGAGAGAATGACACTCCAGTGAGAGCATCATCTGAAACTGGCGGGAAGGGCGCGCCGTCTCCTGGGTCCCTGGAGCGATCGTAGCCAGGGAGGACAATCAGGCAGACGTGTGCACCGCGTATCGGATAATTAGCAGGAGACTCAAGTTCCTGTGCTCAAAGCAGGAACCGGGCAGAAGCCAAGAAAACAAATAACTTGAGGAGGCGGAATTCACCACGGGCGGGGGGAGGCCTGAGGCTTAGCTCTAAGGACACTCAGGGAGCCACAGGGACCAGAAAAGGAGAAGGAAAGAACATGTATGAGGTGGACGGTGGCCGATGGTGAGCGTCCCGGGGGTGCGGCAGGTGGAGGCAGAGGAAGGAGGTCTAGGAGGCCGACCGGCCCTGCCCGCTAGCTGCCGGGAGTGGGTGGGTCTGGGCTGTTGAAACGGACCTTTGTGGGCAGCAAGAGAGTCAGATGGTCCTTCCCTGCCCTGGGCCGGGGCAGGCCAGGTGTGCTGGGGCAGGCCTCCCGCTGTCCTGTCTGCGGGACTACTGGTCCCTCCTGTGTGAGGCCCTGAGCTTTGGTCGCCCTTGGAATAACACAGGAGGGACTGGATGTCTGAGGGGATGAGCGCTAGTGACCCAGGAGACCCTCGTCCCCCTTTCAGACCCATGGCCTCGTGTGCTCAGCAAGCGCTCTACCACTGAGTTACGCCCCAGCCCTGTCACCCTGCTTTCAAAACAGAGCTGTCCAGCGTCCTTCAGACTCTTCTAGATAAGAGCCGGTCTAGTCCCACGCTCCTGTGAAGGCGTCACGGGCCATCACGGTCACCCTCCTGGGGCAGATGACTGCACTGGTGGAGCGACTCTCTGGGGGAAGCTCGGCCAGGGGATTCTGAAGGTGGCATCTTGGGATGTCTCAGATGTCATCAGGGCTTGTCCACATGCCTCAGGTCACACTGGCTCCCTTCCTGGGTGACCTCCCCAGGCTGAGTGTGTGTACCTCGCGAGTCCCGCGGCTGGCTGGTGTGTCACTGCGTTGGCAGGGCCCTTGGGGCTCTCGCCAGGGGTCTGCTGGGGCCGGGTGCTTCTTCCACTCACACAGAAGGCGCCGCGGCCTCGGCTCATTGCTCAACAGCCCGACACAGGGGCCAGGAGCATCTCCTCCGTCAGAGGCTGTTCTAGAAAGTTCCGTGAGCGGCCTCCTAGTGAATCTTCCGTCCTGGCTTCCCCGAGGCACCCCTTAGGATTTGTGGTCGATCACGATTCATGGGCTGAGTATTCTTCTTCCCGGCTCCGCTTGTGCCAGACTCTCAACCATCTCTCCCTGCCTGCCACAGATCTGTCTTCTGGCTGATCCTGGAGGGACAGACAGCTCATCTGAGTGCAGGAGCCTGTGAGAGGCAGCGGAGATCTGCTGCTGGAGCCTTTCTAGTCCAGGGGGTGGGGTGGGGTGGCGGTGCAGAAGCCGGGCAGGCTGTCTGGGAATGTGACCTGGGCAGGTGCAGAGTGCCCGGGGCTGAGACGCACCTGGTGCGTGGTGAACGCCACTGTTGCTGCCTTAAAAGTCTTAGTAATTTTTAAACCAGGGGTCCCCGTTTTCCTCTTGCACTAAGTCTCAAAAATTACCCGGCCACCCAGCCCAGAAGTGCGGCTTCACTGCTGACTGGACCCTAAGTCTGGCTGATTTTGCAAAAATTTCGAATCGGTTATGATGAAGCTTTCACTGACCGGGTCCCCTGCTTTCTCCCCTTGGCCACCAGCCTGGTTCCGCCTCACCGTCTCTTTCCTGGGCTACTGCAGATTCCTGCCAGCTGCCCCTCTCTGCCTCTACCTGCTCTGAGCTTTCCAGAGGCAGGTCCATAGTGTGGGAGGTGCCAATCCCCCAGGACACAGTGCAGGGTCTCCGCAGTGCCACGCTGCGTGCTTTATAAATGATGGCGCTGGAGCTCATGGGGTACAGGCCCTGCAAAGTAGCTGCTCACCACGGTGACGGCCAACATTGGCTGAGCACATACTATACTCCAGGAAATGCACTAAGCCCTTCATAAGCATTTGTTCAAGTATTCAATCCTCGCAACCATTCCAGGGCCAGGTATCAACACTACTGGCGTTTTCTGGACAGAGGTGGTGCTTAAAGAGATCAAACCAAGGCTAAGCAGAACAGGGATTCCAAAGTCAAGATCCTTGGTCCAAAGGCTAGCCGGATCACTAGTTGGAACTTGACTTTGGGCAAGTTATTCAACCTCGCTGTGCCTTGGGTTTCTACCCGTAATATAGCCATTGTAGGGCTGTAAACCTTAGGATTAGGATCAGTTTGGATAAAGTCCTGAGATGCTCCTGAGCACACGCCAAACGCAATACATATGTTAGCTCATGTGCTGGCTATTATTAACATGTCGGTAGAAAATAGCCAAAACAGAACTTGAACTCAGACAGCCAGGACTTCAAAAAAAAAAATCCGTGACCCTAACCATTGGGCAATACTGCCTCCCAGGGAGGGAGCCGAGAACTACCAAGTCAAAAGGCATCAAAAGGCAAAGCGTGTCTAATTCAATCTAAGTCTAAAGATGTTGAGTCAAGAGTCGGAAACTAATAAGCAGAGGAAGGTAATTCAGAACGCTGACTCTTGTCCCTAAAGGTATGCTACTCGTTAGCTCAGAAACAGGTGATTTCCCAGCACTCAGATGGCCCTTCACTGTTACTAGGGAGCTCACCAAGGCACATCTCGATACAGTAACAACGCTGTTGCCATGTGAGATGCCAGCGCTGCATCCTTCCATTAACTGTCCCGCAGGAGTGTGGGGAGAGTGCGGGGTGACGCGAACGACAGGGTGTGTCAACTGTTCAGGCTGTGCTCTAGACAGCGGGATTTTTTTTCCCTTTATCCTGATTTTGAGAGTCCGGGAAGGGAGTGAGCGGGATCATTATAAAGACGAACATTGGGTTATTTAGATGCAGGGTAGTGGCCTTTCCGGGTAAATGGCAGACAAAAATGAAATGTGCTTACAGTGGCTCCTTATTTGAGCCTGATTTTCTTGCAATTCATTCAAGGTGCCAAATCATCAGGCCCGTTTTGGCCCAGTGTGGGGCTTAGCTCCGTGAGCTCACAAAGGACACATGATTGAGGAAGTGGTACTCCAAATTACCTCCAGTGTCAGGGAAGAGCGGATGGCTCCAAAGCCGTATGCAAAAAACCACGCGGCTGCTCCCCAAACTGCAGCTGACCTTGAAGCCAATGACAGCACTACCCAGCCCGGAGAATATTAACTCCAGAGTTACCAGCAGGAGGAGTTTGAACCATAATCTGCAATGATTAATAGCCATCACTGCAAGTACCCAAGACACAACTGAGAATTGGACTGGTGTTGGAAAGTCATGTGATGTAGGAACTAGTTTGATTGAATAAACAGTTTAATACTAGGAATTAAAATAATGAGATTCCCTTTTATTGAGCACCTACTATACATCAGGTATTTTGCTAAGCACACTCTCACGGGGATGCCATTTGATCTTACTGAAGACGCTGCAAGATTGTTATTGCTACAAGCTCTAGAAGCCAAGGACAAGCCAAGATGTCCTTGGCTTCTAGCAACAATAACAACAAAAGCAAAAGCTAAGCGTCAAGGTAGTCGTTGTTCGTTTTCACAACAGTGATGTGCAAAAGCCAGCATTTTCATCTCCACTTTAGAGATGAGGAAGATAACCCAGGGTGGACGATCTGTCCTGGCCTGTGTGGACAGAGAGGTCACTGCAAGATCTGGGGAAGGACAGAGAAAAGAGAAGGAGCTGGTCAGGGTCAGAGCCGGAAGGTCACCCTGCAGAGGGAGCAGCAGGAAGGGCCCACCAGGAGGCAGCCTGAGCCACCTGGGACACCGCCTAAGACCTGACTGACAGATTTGTAGTCTGTGATGACAAATGCACAGGCCACAGCTGATTGGATCCTGGCAACCATCTGACCCACACAGTCCAATAGTGTCCATTCTCTCACCCATATTTGCTGTCTGTGACATCACTCTTAAGCCATAGCTGATTGGAGCCTGGCGAGCCTCTAACCCAATAACATTCACTTTCTCACCCTTACTTGTTATCTATGAGGCCACTGTCAGGCCATAGCTGATTGGATACTGGTGAACATCTGTGTGCCCCCCCCCACAACAGTCCAATAACATTCGTTCTCTCACTCATATTTGTTGACTCTGAAGCTACTGTTATGTTAGACCATAGCTGATTGGCTATTGGGTGACATCTGATCCAAGTCATCCAATAAAATTCTTTTTCTCAAGAACCTGAATTGAGAGACACTAAGCCTGGTGCTTGTTGAACACTGGGCAATGGCAGATTTCCCAAGAGAAGGTAGAGAAGGTTCCCCGATGGAGGTCCATGGGGCTTCCTTGTCCCCCATTTTCCCAACTGTCCAATAAATTCCCTTTTCTAGCTAATTTAGCTCACATTGGTCCCTGTTATTTGCAGCCAGATGAATCTTAGTGAAGGACTACCACCCCTGTGAACATCTTCTAGAAGCTTGCTATCTGCGCCACCACATTTTTACATCTCCATCTCTCAATGTACCTTTAAGGCATTATCTCGTTTTACAGATTTAAAAACTGCAAGCAGTCAAGCTGGGATTGACCTCAAGATGTCCTTGGCTTCTCGAGTATGCGTTTGCAGTTCGAGGCTGCCCAGAGGGGCTGGCTGCTGGCTTGGTGGCATCGCTTCCCACAGCGCGGGCATTTATCCCCATCACTCCTGGGGTCACTCTTCTTTAATCTGCAGCTTTCTCTGATCAGGAGAGTCATACGAGTGACTTTGGATGCTCTTGTGGCATGTCACCTTTAATCTGGGAGGGAATGGAGGAAGAGAAGACCTGGAGACCCCGGAGAGTCGTTGCTGGGAAGGTGTCTTACAGCTGTGGTGAAGGCCCACGATCGGCTGACGTTAAGTAAATGAAATTGTCCTAGATAACAAGGGTGGGCTTGGCGTTACCAGTTGAAAAATCCAGAACAAAGCCGAGATTCCCTGCTGAGGCAGAGATTCTGTCGTAAAAGCAGCTCCCCGCTGCGCCCGAGAATTCCAGCCTGCCCTTCCCGCAGCCTCGCCTACAGACTGACTAAAGCCAACTCCTTGCAACAAATCTCTGCATCTCCTATTGGTCTGAACCTGGACTGGTACACTTTCCTGAGAGGTCCCCACTGCCCAGGAGTGAGGACACTACCTTTGGCATGGTCCCTACCTGTCTTTGTCTGTTTTCTGTTGCTATAACAAAATACCGGAGTCTGGGTAATTTATAAAGAATGGAGATTCATTTAGCCCAGATTCTGGAGGCTGGGAAGTCTAGAGCATGGTTCCAACATCCCAGGAGGGCCTTTATGTAATAATGTGACAGAGGCCACTAAGGCCAGCATGGGGGCCTCATCCTCATGACCTCATCTAATCCTGATTTCCTCCCAAAGGGCCACCTCCAAATACCATTTGCATATGAATTTGAGGCTAACTTTCCAACACATGAACCTTGGGGGGACTTGGCTCCAGACTCAGCCTCCTGTCCTTCTAGCCCAAGTTACGCCTGCCACCCTCCCACCAAGGCCAGACCTCTCATGCGTCTCCATCTTTCTGTTTGCCAAGAGCTTCTTCCATGCCTGCCTGCCAGAACACACCCACCAGGGCCCTACCCAGGCCCGCCTCCTCAGACCTCTCCAGCCACAGTCCCATGATTGTGCCTCAGATGGACGACATGCAATCATTTCTCAGCATTTCTCTGTCTCCTTGGATGGGCAGTTCTTGCCCGAGGACAGAGAGTGTGTCTTTCATCTCTCATCTCCAGGGTCTAGCTCAGCATTAGCGCATGGATGAATTTTTGCTCGACAGATTCTGAATGTGGGCATCTGTGCCTAAGGTCTGGGCTTTGCTGCAGGGATGCTCTGGAGCAGAAAGAGGACAGGGCTTCTCGGGGTCACCTTGAAGGACTACTCTCCACAGTGGACTGTCCTGTTTGCCGTGACTTAGTCTGCAAAAAGAGCCCCCGCAGGTGAGATTTCCCTCACCTCCCGGCTGGCTTTGAGTCCCGTCATTAGGATAAGTACGTTCGTGACCTTTAAGATTAAAACTAAATGTTCTGATCTTGCCCTAGACAGGTATTAGCCGCCCAAAGTGGCATTTTGCGGGGCCTATGAGTAGCACACTCCAAATATCAGCCTCGTCAAACCTGACACAATGGTCAATCCAAGCCAGAGCCAGCAGCGCTTCAGGGATGGTCACCTAAGGGCCCTGGCATCTCGTCCAAGTCCTCTGAGGAGCCTCCGTCAAGGAAAATGAGATTGGAGCTGTGACTGCCGCGGAGAGGAGGGCTATCA
Organism: Marmota flaviventris; assembly: GCF_047511675.1. NCBI lineage: Eukaryota > Metazoa > Chordata > Mammalia > Rodentia > Sciuridae > Marmota > Marmota flaviventris. The sequence continues at coordinate 11,100,756 of NC_092507.1, read as the reverse complement.
GCAAACAGAGTCTCACAGAGCTGTCAGGAGCCGTCAGCCCTCTGCAGATGCTGCCGGGCCTCGGCCGTGGTCGGCAACATCTGCAGCCAGGTCTCAGGGGGGCACATCTGCTTTGGGGGCTCCTCCGGCAGCTCGGGGAAGCCACAAATGGCCTTCATCAAGAGGCGCACCGCGTTCCTCCATGTGGACTCCTCTGATTAAAGGAAAAACCTAATGAGATAATTGTTTCCATGGAAACCTAGGTATGTTGATCATTGCTTGATGAACCTCTTCAGTCACTTACGCGAGGGAACAGGCTTTACTGGTGGCCCAGGTTGCGGGGGATGAGAGTCAGAATCATCGGATGTAAATACATTTGCCCAAAGAGGGTGCAGGCCCCCTCCTCCACAGGGCAGACAACGGCTCGTTCCCACAGATGACGACTTTGATGATAACCGCGGCAGGTCCACGTCGGGGGCTGCGGGCAGTGGAGCTCGGCCTCACCGCGCTAGTCCAGCCTCTACCCCCAGCCACACAGGAGGCCCCCGAGGCAGGGTCTGTTTTGCAGATGAGGACACTGGTGCTCAGGGAGGTGACAGGACTTTTCCCCAGACCCTGAGCTAGAAGTGGCAGCGTCCTCGCGGGCATGTGCAGAGCGTGGCAGGGGCCGTTCCGCCGTCTGTAAACCCCCGATTACGGAGGAACCTACCCCTGGGGACTGAATTAACCTTCATTTATGAATAATGATAGCTTACTTTTAATGTGCAGGCCGATCTGCCTGGGAGGGCCTGAGTGGGTTTGTGCATCATTCTCTCATTAATTCTCAGAACACACTGCGTGGTGGGGGCTCCGCTATTACTGTCCCACAGAGGAGCGACCTGCGGCTCAGAGATGCTTACCCACTCCCTGGAAGGGGTTTAAAGTCAGGTGCTATTAACAGGGGGGTCAGTGGCCTCCAAGTTGATAACAGCCAGGCCTGAATCTGAGGATGGAGAAACCCACCTCCGTGGCCCTTGGTTTCTGCCGTCTTCATCGGCTGTTAGGAATGAGGCCAAATTTTTACTTATTTATTTTTGGTACCTGGGATTGAACCCGGGCTCTTTATTACTGAGCTCCATCCCCAGCCCTGTTTGCTTTTCAATTTTGAAACAGGGTCTTGCTAAGTTGCCCAGGCTGGCCTCGAACCTGCCATCCTCCTGCCTCAGCCTCCTGAGTCTCTGGGCTGTGGGTGTGCGCCACTGCACCAGCTGGATTAGGTCCAGTTATAGCTGCTGCTGAGTTTGCAGTCACTCTGTGAAGCCCGCTTAGGCGCATAGGTTTATAGTTTGCAAATATCCCCTGCTGAAGTTGACCCTGTGCTTAGAAGACGCCGTCACTCATTTGAACACCTGGTACCCGAAAAGGCGTTGGCACAGTGGGGGTGTGATTTCTGAAGACTCGCAGCTGAGGCGTGTGCCTTTCCACATGTATTTACTCTTCAGCCCTGCGGCTGCCCCCTTTCCCTCAGCATCCACGGGGACTCGGGTACCTCGGGCTGCTGCCGGCATATGGGGCGCTAGGTCCGTGGAGTGGTCCCTCCCCTCTGTTTCTAAGTCAAGATAAAAAATATCTGTGAACTTTACAGTTTTATTGGTTTATACCTCAGTCAATAGTGGAGTTCAGGACTCTCTCCACGCCTGGTTGGAGGTCATTCGTCCTTGTCCCTGCAATGTCACAAAGAAGGTCATGTGCAGTAATCACCTCGGAGCACCCGCGGCGTGTCCGGCGCTGCGCTAAGTATTACATATCTTTTGTTTCATTTTGCATAAGGATCCTTAATCCCTAGGAAAGTACTTGTTTTAATTGTCAATGCCTGCGTCTCTCTCACCAAGGAGCTGGAAGTTAATTTATAGTATCTCGCCTCATTCCCACCCCAGCCCCATGGAGCATGTTCTAATTACTATCTCCACTTGACCCATGAGGAATGGGGGGCTCCGGCCAGTTCAAGGTCAGGCGGGCAGCGGGTGGGAGGCTTCGGCCATGGACTCAACAGATGGTTCTCGAGCTGAGGAAGGAACAGATGTGCCCAGGGACTGGCTCCTGCAGGAATGCTCTGCCTCCAAACAGGTGGAGACACGTGCTAGGAAACCGCAGGTGTGGGAGTGTGGGCGCCTGGGGGGGCTGGCGGGAGACGTGACATCCCAGCAGGGACCCACAGGACAAGACCCAGGGGTAGAGCCAAGAGCACCGGTGGGGCCAAGCTTCCGGGTGGAGGCAACTTCAAGCCCAAGAGCCCTCGAGGGAAAACGTGTGTGGCTTAAAATAGGTTCCGCCGCCCTCCAGTCTTTCCATATTCTAAAGCCCCCTTGGGACGGATGTAACACCTGGGATGAGATCAGATTGACCTTGTGGGTTGGTTGGGAGGAATTAATGAGATAAAGTTTGTCAAGCAGTTAGCAGTGAGCCTGACACCAGCTAAATGTTACCTGTTATTGCAGAATTATCATTAACCCCAGGTCCACCGCAATTAGCATCAGTAATGGAGGAGAACTCGTGCCCAGCAGCGGCCAGGCGTGCAGGCTTCCGGGGGGGGGGGGTACACGTCAATGACTTTGCCTGTGACCACGGGGGAGGTCACCGGCAAATCTGTAGCCAAAAAGGGGGAAAAAATGTCCCACAGATTCTCTGTTGAATGATTGGGTTGGTTAGAACATACAAGGCTTAAATCCCAGGAAAAAAATAACAACAAAGTCCAGCCCCTTCCCAGAAACCATTCAGGGGAGGGAGGCTGTCGAGAGGAAATTAACAGAGTACCTAGCAGATGATCGATACTAATCAGCCCCAGGAATCAAAAAGAAAGCAACTGCTCTCAAGACCTGCAACGTGTCTGTTCAGTATCTCCCCGAGGTCGGGGTCAGTGCCCATCCAAGATGGTCCTTGAATTCAGAGCTGATATATTCACGAGCGTCTCGCGGCCAGGGGCAAGCCCTGTTTGTCGTCCAAGACCAGCAGGTGCACAGGCCAGGGAAGGGGGACCCTGGAGGTACCAGGACATTCCCAAAGGGAAACCAGCAGAGGCCACGCTGCCTCCTAGTGGCAGGAGGCGCAAGAGTCGAATTCTGTCATCTGAGAAGAGCCCAGAACTTCGTCTGCCAAACTCACGAGGAAAAGGAAGGTGGGGGTGGTGTGTCCACGGATGGCTGTTGGAACACCCCCACTCCACGGCTTCTGTGATGTGGCCTGGGGGAGTGGAGACGGCTCCCCTTGACTTGTGTCTGGGGGGGCCTCGTGTCTGGTTTGGCCGGGGGAACACAGGGGAAGAGACACCAGGAGAACTTCCAAGGATGAGCCTTCAAAGATCTGGAGCTTCCTCCGTTGCTATGGAAACACTCACTCCTGGAATTAACCCCCCAAAGGAGCCAAAGCCAGGCACGGGATGGGAGCTCCATGGAGAGAGAAAGGGAGAGGTCTCGGGGCTCCCAGGTGTCACCCTGACACCAGACTCACGAGTAAGCCACTTGGTTCAGAGGCCATCTGAGACTCCCTGTGAGCAGAAAGGGCAGCCCTGCTCTGCCGGACCCCTGTCCTACCGCCTGTGAACAAATAGAACGGTGGCCACTTATTGGTGCTAAGGTGGGGCTGTTTGTTATGCAGCAAAGGAGAACTGAGACATCGGCTGACCCGTCCCTGTGACGTAGCCGAGCCTTGAGGGTCACCTGAGGACCTTGTGGGATGAAGGGTGGTGGCGGGAAGGGACCTTTAGCATTGAACTTCTGCCTCCAAAAGAACACCTTAGAGACTTTCTCCTCACAAGCTTCTCCGTTCGTAGTTCAGGGAAGTCAGATGGCCCCACAGGGCCTTGGCCGAAGGTCTCTGACCAAGTGTGGCATTCTGCCGTGGAATGCGGAGAAGCACCAGGCGCAGGCTCAGAGTTTACTGGACCCTGTCCTCAGTAGGTGCTCAGCAGGGAATGACGGGGGAACGTCCCGCCTTGAGGAAGCCACCTTCTGTGGGTGGGAGGCGGGAAGGAGGTATGCACATGGCCTCCATAAACAAACAGACGGGATCAAGCTTCTGCTCGGGAAGGGGGTCTGAAGAAGCTGAGGGGGGTCTGCGACACAGGGTCCTCTCGGGGGCATCTGGAATGAGACGTGAATGGCCACGTGGAGTGGTCAGAGCTGGGGGCCAGGGGCCAAGAGGGAAGAGCAACCGCAAAGCCTTGAACATGCTACGTGAGGGGCGGCAGGGGACGGAGGCCCTGGAGGGGGGATACGAGAGGGGGGAGCAAGGCCTGATCTCGTGGGAGTCACCTCGGCCTCAGACTCAGCCTGACCCTGATCCTGGTGGCTTCAGGAAGCCGTTCCAGGGGGTTCCGATGCCCCAAGGGTCCTGGGGTCCCCACCCCGGCCCTCTGTCTTATTATGTCATCAGGGGCACCTCTCAGAGCCTCAGTTTCTTCATCAAATCAAAGGAATAGAGAAATGCCTCCTTCAAGATCTCTGATGGAGATTAAATGAGATATTGTAACGTGTGAGGCTAGGGGTGAGAACGGCCACCAGGAAGGGGTTCAAAGGAGACCTGGTCTCTGTCCCTGGGGAGGAGCACGGAGCCAGGCTGGGTGGGTGTCCGGAGGGCAGGTCCCGAGGAGGGGGCTGGGCCGGTGTGGTCCCTGATGACAGGGGGCTACACCCTCGTGGAGAGCAGGGGGCGCGTCCCCACCCACCTCACTCCTCCTCCCTTCCTTCCAGCAGGAGGCTGGGGAGGGCAGGGTGGGTCCCCATGAGAACACTGGGCACACACAGCCCCCGGGGAGGGCCTGCCACCTTCCAGGGTGACTTGGACCTGTGACCTCCTGGGAAGGACCCTCCGTTTAGGAGGCCGTCCTCTGCGGTCTTGGTGTCAGGGGACTTGGGCTTTGCCAGAGCACTGGGCCCATCTGTGTCTAGGGACATGATAAACTGGGGACCCATCCGGTGTCCTGCACGGAGACCAGGCCGCAGGCCGGGGCGGATCCACGGCCGATCTGTAGCCTTTGCAGAGAGCAGGATGGAGAGAGCAGGTCCTCCCAGTGGGTCCTCCTCTCCCTCCTCTTGGCCCACCTTCTGAGCTGGGCTTTCACCGTCTAATCCATATCACCCCGGGGTGACGCGGAGGCCAGGCTGACCTGGTGGTCACTCCCTGGGGCCCGTCACCCACTAGCTGGGTGGACACAGGTACAGTAGTCAACCTTCCTCCGTGTCTTCCTCCTCCACGTGAGGGAACGGCGTTCGTGTCCTCAGAAGGCCACCATGCTGCTGAAATGAGGGTATGCCCATAGACCTTTAGCGCAGGGGCCATCTGGGGGGACGGATGGAGATGACCTGTGATGAAAGTCACGCCTGTCACAGTGTTTTAGAGACAAGAACAAGCATTACTAAGGACTCAGAGGGAAAGAGCAGGGAGAAGGCAGCTCGGGGACCTCGGTCTCCGCCTGTAAGGGGCGGTCACTCCTGCTGGCTCACGTCTGGTGGGTGGAGGGTCAGCAGGGCAGATTCAGGCTCGCAGGCCTCTGAGGGACCCCAGGGGGTCTGCAGCGTGTGTGGCTCCCCCCCAGGGCCTGCCTCCTCAGGACTGGCCGCTCCATGAGGGCAGGGATGTGTCCACTTTTGACCAGCGAGGAACTGGGCACACCGTGGGCTTTCGGTAAATCCGGGAACATGAAGGAGTGGGGAGAGGGAGGCGGTGGGCAGCCCGGGACTTTTCCAGAGGTAAAGGACGGAGCGAGGACTTTGAGGCAGCCAGGCAGGACACGCAGATCCCAGATAAGAAGCACATTTTCTGCTCAAAAACGAAGAAATGGAAACAGTGTCCTGAGGGTGAGCGGGGGTGTGGGCAGACGGGCAAGTGGAGACCACTCTCTGAGCCTCCACACGTCGGGACGCTGGGCAGAGGGGCCTCCTGTGTGTGCTCCCTTCCTCCCCAGGCCCCGGGGGCTGGCCTGAAGATCCCACTCTACAGGGAAGAGAGGCCCAGAGAGGTGGCCCAGCCAGCAAGTCACAGGGCTGGGGTTCCACTTCCTGCCGGACTTTGAAACTGCTCGTCACCCCTGGGCTGGCCTCACAGGACACCAGGGCGGAAGGGAAGCCAGAGGCTGGGGAGGGGAAAGGGCCGCGAGGGCTGAAGAAGCGGGGCTCCCGAAGCTCTGGTCGACTTACTGCCAGTTTCAAGATGGCGGCACCTCGGGGGCACAGGGGGGGAAGGTGCCCTGGCTGGCAGGGGCCACCAGCTGTGGCTCTCAGGGGCGAGCACCGCTTTCTCCTGATTAGTGTTGACATTTCTTCCCCCTCCTGCTTTTTCAAACTTCCCCCTGGGACAATGGCCCTGTTTTCTTTGGAGGGGCTGAGCCCGGGCCTGGGCTGGGAGGCAGGTTAATTGGAGGCAGCCATGGAGGAAGCCCACGCCCCCGGAGCCTCATTAGCAGCACTGTGGGGCTGAATTAGGCCCAGGTGCATCAGCGGGGGCAGAAGAGGAAGGAGAAGGAACCGGGTGGCAGGTCCTCAAGTCCAGCTCCCCGCTGCCCTCAAGAGCCAACACCAGTGTTCAGTGTCCCAGAAGAGGAGACCGAGGTTCAGGGAGGCCAGGCCACTTTGCCACCCAGTGACTGGCAGGGTCTTCCCCCCCAGGGGTGTGTTATGTTCTGCTCCTAAGTGGAACGGAGGCCCGTGGGGCGGAGGGCTGGGCGGAAAGACATTCCTAGCAGAGACGTCTCGGGTACTAGAGGAGGGAGATGATCAGAATGGAGGCTCTCAGGCCTCCACTGTGTCCCCCCCGCCCCCGACGGTGGCTCACCCTTGACCAGTGGGACCTTCCCCCTGAGAAGGATCTTTGAAGGCAGCACATGATTTAGAAGGAAGGTCCCTCACCCCTCCCGACGACCTCCCTCCCTTCCACCTTCTTTCTCGACTATTTTTTTTAAACATCTCATTTTTTTTAGTTACAGCTGGACACAATGTCTTTATTTCATTTCTAAGTGGTGCTGAGGATGGAACCCAGTGCCTCGCGCATGCCAGGTGAGCGCTCTGCCTCTGAGCCACACCCCAGCTCTTGACTAGTTTTAAAAAGTCTCTTATTTAGCTGCAGGTGAACTCAGTGCCTTTATCTATCTTCGTGGGGTGCTGAGAATCGGACCCAGTGCCCACACGTGTGAGGCAGGTGCTGCAGCGCTGAGCCGCAGCCCGGCCCTCCTGACTGCTTTTCGAGGTATCCTGTGGGATCTGTTCTAGAAGAGTCTTTTACGGATCGGCCTGCATGGCTCCTCCGCTTCAGACCTCCCTGCAGCCTCTCAGGGAGTCGGGATGGAGACCCAGCCTCGGTGCTCCGGCCTCCGCCACTCTGCCCTCCCCCCACGCCCACGGGATGCCTGCCGTGCGCCCACCTTGTCCCCCGCCTCCAGGTCTGCTTGTCCAGGGCCCAGCTCTCCTGGTCCCTGAGCCTCTGCTCCAAGGCCACCTCCAGGTGGGGACTCCCCAGCCCCCGGCCTCCTGTGCACACCTCGCTGTGGTCCCTCAGGGCCTCAGGACCGTGGAGTCCCCTGCTTGTCTGCCTGGTTCTGCGCTTGTCACCTGTCCTCGTCCTTGGGTTGAATCGTGTTGACGTCCCCAACCCCGTCCCCACGGTGTGACCTTGTCTGAGCAGCTGGACCCTGCTCCCAAACAGCTGCCCTCTGTCTGTCCCGTCCCCCATTCCTCTGCATCCTCAGTGACACCGTTTACCATCTGTCTGTCCGACGCTGACCGCTGACCGTCCTTGGGCCTGAAGTGCCGTCTCGTGGTGGCTACGATCCCTTTCAATGCCAATGGCAGGAGCTGCTCTTGCCCTGGGTCTGGGGACCTTGGATAAGCCACCGTCCTAGACTCTCCCTGCTCTCCAACCTCAGGGGCTCTCTCCTGGAGAAGAGTGCCGGATTCGGGAGGGAAGGGGATATTCGAACCCACGGGGAGTCAGGAGTGGCTCCTAGGAACTGGGCCACCGTCTCACAGCCTCTGGCAGACTGAGTATTTTTGTCACCTTGGAAAGAGCAACAGTGTCTTCCTCCTCCCTCCCTTAAGCCGCCCACATCCCAGAGAGACTGATGCTTCCGTGGCATCTTTATCTTCAAGACCAGAAGGATTTTATGTCCTCGACGTCACCTCTCCTCGGAACACTTTTTTAAAGGAATTTCAGGCACTTTGCGGAGATCGGGGACGCGGGTGGCGCGTAGCTCTTGAAGGTGCCCTCACTTAGACTACAGTGTGAGTGTCTTCCCTTGGCCTCACCCAGGGGAAACAGGATGAATGTTTGATCTTAAGGAACGGGAAACGGGGGAGCCTGACCCAGGTGGGCCTCTGCCACGGCCCCCGCTGCCGTCCCACAGATAAGCCCACGAACAATTGATCTTCCCAAACCACAGGCACACCCACGTGACCTCGCCCCTCCTGCTGTCCCCACGGCAGGGTGAGTGCCGGTCTCACCCGGGAGGACTCGCTGAGGTCATCGAGTGGGAACGAGGTGCAGAGACGGCCGACCAGGAGGAGATTTGTTTTTAAACCTCTAACCAAGGGGCAGAAGCACCCCTGGTTCTAGGGCCTGGTCCCACACCCCAAGTCACCTCCCCTGCCCGTCCTGTCCTCAATCCCACCAACCAACCCATGCAGGAAAGACCCGCTCAGGTCATGGGTGCCCTTACAATAATCAGAACCGACCACTGGGAGACTGTACTGGGGGGGTCCGAGGTAAGAATTCCCACGCTCTGGGGACCGCCCACCCCACCCCCAGTCAGCAACCTGGTTCTGTAACTCAGAGGGGGGTGCCCTTGAAGGTCCCGGTGCAAGCCCAGACCCACCGCAGCTTGCCACCAGAGTGGAGGCTGGGGACAGGCTCGGCCTCAGAGAGGGTTGCTTCTCCCTGCAGGTGACGTTGAACTGGCTCCTGCCACCACCCACCGGTCCTCAGGTGGGTTCTGTGCCTAGCCACTCACTTATTCATTCACTCTGAAACTTTTATGGGAGAAACTCTGCACGGGAAGAGCAGGCCGCACAGGGCCACGTTCAAGGCCACGGGGAGATGCCTCTGAAGTCTTTGAATGAATTGCGGTGATTGAGAGGTTGAGGGATTTCACATGGTCCAAATGAGTCTCCAGCTTCTCTTGCAAAAACAAGTCACCTGGTCACACGGGCTGCAGTCCCACAGGGCTGCCCACTGCTGGCCTTGGCTGACGCGGGTGCTCTCTGTTTGGCCATTACCCAATGACCTGCCCTGTCTACACGGCCCACCAGGTTTCCACGGACATGGGAGTAGGTATTCCATGCCACTCTTGCATAATTGACAGGTCAATAAGAAACGGCCATTTCCCTTGAGGACCTCATAGGGGACACTCGAATTGTGCTTTCACTCCAAGTGGGTCACAAGGAAATGAGGCAGGGTTGGGAGGGGACTTGGAGAATGGAGAGATGAAACCTGTGTTTGAACCTCCCGTGTCCTGCATTTTAATGCGAGGACGGATCTCGGGCCACACTTGGACACTGATGGCATGATTCAGGCACAGGGGCCTTAAATTCACCAGAACTGTTTCCACATCCGTGAAATAGAGCGTGGGGCTGAGATTCCATCTCATTCCAGCCAGAATGGCAGTTATCAAGAATACAAGTAACAGTAAGGGTTGGCGAGGATGTGGGGGAAATGTTCACTCAGACATTGCTGGTGGGACTGCAAATTGGTGCCACCACTCTGGAAAGCAGTGTGGAGATTCCTCAGAAAACTTTGGAACAGAACCACCATTTGACCCAGTTATCCCATTTCTTGGCATATACCCAGAGGACTTAAATTCAGCATACTACAGTGGCACAGCCACTAGGTGCCCCTCAACAGATGAATGGATAAAGAAAATATAGTATATATACACACAATGGAATATTATTTAGCCATAAAGAAGAATGAAATTATGGCATTTGCCAGTAGATGGATGGAACTAGAGATTATTATGCTAAGTGAAATAAGCCAGTCCCCCCAAACCAAAGACCGAAAGTTCTTTCTGATATGCAGATGCTAACATACAATGCAGGGGCAGGAGGATAGAAGTTCATTGGGTTAGACAAAGGGGAATGAAGGAAAGGGAGGGGGGATGGGAATATAGGGCATAGGAATACATGACAGGTGTAACTCCACATCACGTACAACTACGAGAATGGGAAGTCATACTCCATGTGTGTATAATATGTCAAAAGACACTCTGCTGTCATAGCTATATAAAAAGAACAAATAAAAAATCAAATAAAAATATAATGTTTGGGGGCTCCTACCTCCATAGACAACATGGCAGAGTTGTCCAGAAAATCACATTGACCCTGCACATGAGACATCTGCTCTTAAGAAATGCTCCACAAAGGCTAGTCTTATTAATATTTGCACAAATTCATTGATAACAAATAATTACGACTCAAAATAGCAACAGAACCTTTATTCACGGGTCTTGGTTTTCCTGGATTATAACAGAAATCCATGCTTCTTACGAGACTGCTTGGCTGGAGGAATCTGGACCACAGCAAGACCCGATTCTTGAACTTGCCAGTTTCGGTCTCTGAGCGTTAGAGACGTGGCTCTCCCGGGCTGAGAGGGGACAGGGCCAAGGCAGGGAGCTGCTCCGCGTGGCCGAACCCCGCCCGCAGGCTGACGAGAGGAAAGGAGACAGAAGTCCGCAGGCACCTCTGCCATGTTCTCCAGAAGGAGAGTGACGATTGTCTGTCCTGGCTGTCACCCTTCCACACCCTGGCAGCTCAGTTAGAATCCCAGTGTCCTGGCCCTGATGGCCCTGTTTTCGGGTGACGTCCCTCAGACATCAAATGTTGAGGGTTTTCATGGTCAGCCTCGCAGGGCCTGCTCCTGTCCCTGGGTGTCCCCTGAGCCTCCCCAGCTCCAGGCCAAGGACCACCCCCGCGAAAGGTGGGTGGCTCAGTCTCCCATTGCCGCAGGGCCACCCCCGAGGACATTCCTCATCCAACAGCACCCACAGACTCAGAGCTGCTGCCCAGGGCGTGGGCTCCTGGGCCGCCCTTGGACAGAGGCCTGGGGCTTTGTCTCTGCACTGAGTCAAAATGCTAAGCAAATGCCCGAGTCCTGCAGCGGGAAGGGACAGGCCCTGGGCCGCCTATCTGCGAGCGGAATCTCTGCGGAAACCCAAGCTTGGTGCATTCTTCCCTGAGGGAGTCAAAGTTATCTCTTCTCGGCTTCTCCCGTTCTCTGGGTTTCGGCTGCAGATAGACCTGCCCTGGGCCAGTGGTTCTGTGGCTGCGCTTTGTCTAGGGTCCCACCGGGTCAGGGGGAGAACGGAACAGACTCCGGTGAATGGTGGGAATTTCCAGCCCTGGGGAGATCAGAGGCCTGCTCTTGTGGGGCAGCTGCTCCAATCCTCCTCCCCGACCTTGACCTTCTCACAGTGACCAGCGCAGAGGAATGCTCCCCGCCCCCACCCCGTGCCTGGCCATGCACCACTCTCAATCTGCAAAATCTGAAGGAAAAGAAAACACAGAATCTACACGTTCACCACCTCCTGCCAGCTAGGATCTGCGGCCCTCTCTCCTCTAGGATTCAGCACCAGGCAAATCTTCAGCGCAGAGCTTCTCTGACCTCCTTGTCCCCCGTTGCTGTGGTGGCTGCCCCATACCAGCCCCTATTCTCTCTATCTCTGTGCTGCGGTGGGCTGAGAGCTGGCGGTCACTGGGCGTTTACTGTAGGTGGCCCCTGGTGAGACAAGCACTTACGCACAGCGCCTCATCTGGTTCTCATGGAGGTTCTCAGAGGAACCCTAGCCACCTCCAGTTGACAGAGGAGGAGTCCGAGGTCCACAGTGGTTGGCAGTGACGGTGTGCCACTCACGGGGCAGCGCTGACTTCCATCGTAGGCACGTTTGCGCTTGCTGGGGTCAGTGTGAGCTCCAGCAGGGGAGGACGGTCCCTGACACCTTTGCTTTCCACGTACTGGTTGTCACCCTCTGGATGCTGGGTACATGTAGTGAAGGGAATCCTCCAGGAGGTCCAGCGGCCCAGGGCCCCAGGCAACAGCTTCTGTCCAGGATGACAGAATCTCCCTTCTCCTTCCTGCCTTCCTTCCTCTCTTCCTCCATTTCCCTGATACCATGAGCTTCTCAAAGTCCCTCCCTCAGCCCCTCGTCTCTTACCTTGAATGCTTGGCACTGGGACAAGTAGGGACAGCAAACATGATCCACAATGGCTTCCCGGAGCATCTCTGGGAAGGTTTGTGAGTCCTCAGATTGCCCAGGGGGTGGAGGCCCCTATCAAGTGCCAGCACCTGCTGGGGAGTGGGAAGAGCCGCCATGCTGGGAGCCCCAGGGGGCCCCATTCACCTCTGTCTCATCAATGGCGCCCCCTAGGGGTACAGAGTGCCCTGGTCGTGAGTTCCCGGGAATACAGCGCCGGCCCCCAATACATGAGCAATCTGCTCTTGCCCTCCCAGGGAGCTCCACTCCTGCCTGGACACCCGGCCATCTCTGGTCAGTGCTGCATGTCCCCCGGGGGGCAGGGCCGGAGAACCCACTCCACCGGGATGGAGTTTAGAGAGCAGCCACCGTTGGTCATTGGTTGCAGAAATGGAGGGAGGAAGGCGTGGCCCTGCCTCAGGAGAGCCCCGTTCCCTCCTGCGGGTTCAGAGGAGGCTCTGAGGACCTGAAGGCCGGTGACCAGGAGAGGACGTGTCTGCAGGCCGAGGGAAACTTCCTTAATCCATTTCCTTGACAAATCTTTGCTTTGCCAAATGCCAGCACTGTGTCACACGCTGGGGACACAGCGAGGCAGACGCACGAGGCCCTGACCCTCAGAGATGGTGGCCTGGCTGAGACGGTGGCCTGGTGGCTGCCTGTGGTCTGAAAGGGGAGAATCTAAGTGTGAAACCCAGGTCCATGTGATGCTCTTCAAACAACTTGAACTACGCTCTTTACAGGGTGCAGACTGCAGGACTGTGACCACAGCAGGGGACTGGGGACTGTCTCCCATGGTGGGAGGGGGCCTGCACCTCCTGCCCTGACCGCAGGACTGGGGGAAGGACCCTCCTTTAGGACCGTCAGCTCTGGGCTGGGTGCTGATGTTTCTGGAAAGGCAAAGGCTAACCCCAAATGCCCAGCTGGGCTCCCGCAGGCCCGTCCTCCAGCCCCTGGAGAGGAAGGAGGACATCCTGCGTGTGAGAATCAGTGTGTGTGTGTGTGCCTGAGTGCCTGAGGACTTGGGGTCCCTCAAGCTCCAGCTGAGGTGGCCTGGGGTGATCCGCAGAAGGCAGGACGGGGCAGGGGGGCACGTGACATCGCCATTGCACTCAAAAGAAGGGCGTGGCCGCGAGCAGCGGGCAGGAGGCAGAAAGAGCTTCTGGAGGCTTTGAGCCTCCTTCTCCAGGTCTCAGATCCACACCGCGGCCTGCAGGTGCACCCGCCTGCTCCTGCTGCCCCCTCCCCAAACCTAATCCCCCCATGGCAGCTTCCTGAGTGGTCCCCACAATGCACCTTGGGGTGACTGTCCCCAAGGAGTCACCTAGCAATGTGCAGAGACATTGATGGCTGCTTCGGGAGGTGCTACTGTCACCTAATGGGTAACGACCAGAGAAGCTGCTGACCATCCTACAACGCCCAGCACGACCCCCGAGAACCATCCAGGACAAACTGTCAACCGTGCTGAGTGACGAAGCGTGGCGTCACATGGAGGGGGGACACCAGGTGTGGGGCCAGGAGGGGCAGGTCCGCCTTGTGCCTGAAGAGCAGGTGAATCCACTTAGAGCCACGGCCCCACAGCCCTGGGCACCGTGGGCCTCGCCTGAGTCTCCTTTCCTTATGCACAAAACAAGGACACTGCTGTTCAGAGCCCAGGATCGCAGGGTTTAAGAAGCTCAGGCGGAGAGAGCCCCGGGCCCGTGGGCACAGAACAGGCAGACCACAGCCGCCCTCCCTCCGCCCCCCCCCCCCCTTCCGCCTGGAGCTGGAAGCACGTCCAGATCTGGCCCGTCGTCCTGAGCAGGCTGATGGCACCTTCTGGGTCAGCTCTTGTCCCTGCAGGCGCTGGGCTCCTCCTCCCGTTGTCCCGTCCCCCAGCTCAGCCTCCCCGAGGGCCTGGTGAGCTCTGGGCATGGGGATCCTCCAGTCACAAGAGGAGCCGGGGAGCTCAGGGGGGAGGGTGACTTAGAAAACAAGTCCACCGCGTGCTGGACCCAGGAACGGAGGGGACACCGCCATTGTGCAAGGCTGTGTGTGGCTTGAAACTTCACGGAGGTGACAGGAGGGTCCCATGGAGAAGGGACAGTTGAGGCAAGGCCTGAAGGGGGGACATTGAGCTTCAGGGACACCTGGAGGAAGGGCTCCAGCAAAGTGGGCAGCCATGCCACAGCCCAAGAACACTGACCAGCCGCAGTGAGGAGGCCAGCCTCCAGGAGCCTCTCCAGGGAGGCCCACCTGCCAAGTGGCACATGGAAGTCATTGCTTGGTGGCTTCTTGAGAGTATTCCCCCGACAGCGGGGTAAACCAGTGGTGACTGTCAATCAGCATCTTCACCCCCACAGCCCCCTGTATCCCCAGGGAAAGGTCACAGCTGGGACGTATCAGCTGACACTCTTCCAAAGGAACAGACCACCGACAGGCAGGTATGGCTGGCACCGGGGGGCGGAGGGCCTCCGTGCCAAGGCACTTCCACTCTTTGTGCTTGTGCATTTGGCCAAATCCTGGCCTTGAGCAACGTGCGAAGGGTCAGAGCCACACGGGGCACCCCGAGATGGCAACTCAGAGAGGGCAGGGCCGGGTCCCTTCTCTGGGTGGTTCAGCAGGCCCCAGTTAGCAGGGGGCACAGACTGAGACCGCGCCTCACCTGCAGGAGCCTCGGCCCGTCGTGGGCATGGCCAGTGGGATCCCTGAGGACACCTGGACCCATCTCCCCACAATCAAAGAGGACAGCATGTGTTCTCTGGGCTTCTGAGATGGACAGGGCTTCTTAGTAGCTGTTGGTGGGCGTGGTGACATCCACAAGCGCCCGCCCGCCACACCGAGGTCGCCCCACCCCACGGCACTGGCCATACAGTGACTGTCACTTATACCAGCAGCGCTACCCAGAAGGCCACCTGAGACCATGACCCAGGGATGGGGAGTCCACTAAACCCGTCCCTCCGAGTTCTGAACGGCCTGTTTAAGTGGAGCTCTGTGGACGTGGCACCCGCTCCATGTTCAAAGCTTCATAAAGCGCGTGTCACAGGTAGGTTAAGTAAAGCCACTTAACTGTCTTAATTTAATCACCCAGCGGGAGGGGCTGGTGATCATCGAGTCCCAGGGCTGAGGCTGAGGCTGAGGTGGAGGCTGAGGCCCTCCCCCTGACCCATGGTCCCAAGAAGAGGACGACTCTGTCCAGGGTCTCCTCCTCCTCCTCCTGCCAGGGTCGGGTCTCGTCACCTTCTCCCGGAGTCCTAGGGCCATCCCATGGGACTCCTGGCCACCAGCCCTCCTCCCTTCGAGTGCCACCTAACCTCACCTGGGTCCCTCCCCATTGAGGACGCTCTCAGATTAGGGTGAAGCCCAGGTCCCTTGGCAGGTGTCCAAGGCCCTCCCTGATCTCTGCCCACCCCGCACAGCCCCGCTGGCCCTCGCTGTTGGTGAACCACTGTCCTGGAGCGTCACACAGTGAGAGACGCAGCCGGCACCTCACAGTGACGGTCCTCACAGTGAGGCACAGCTGGCTCTGCTGAGCGGGTGTCATGGGTTCGGCCATTAAAGGCTCCAGATGCCTTGGAGCCGTCGAACCCCAGAGAGAAGGGGCCCCTGTAGCAGAACCGAGCTTCAGGGGGGCGTCGGGTGCAGCGGGGTCGGCCCTTCCTGCTCCTGTCCCCTGCTGGAAGCGAGTGCAGGAAGCACTGCTGCCCGGGGCTGACCAGCTCCCCGTCCCTCTTTACCCACCCTCAGGGGACGCCTTCCTCTGGCCCCTCTGGCCTTGGACTGGAGGCCTGTGGTCCTTGGCCTCGCGTGGGCGGGGAAGAGAAGCTTCTGCTCAGCAGACCTCCGACCAGAGGGATGATTGACGGAGGGAGGAGAGAGGATTTCCCGGGGTTTCAAAGATCTGCCTCACAACCCAGATAACCTCCTGGAATTCCAGTGTTCTGCGTCCTTCAAGAACTCTTCTTATTGTTGGGGACAGCGAGAGGGGCTGCCCGGGGACCACTGAGGCGACAGATGTTCCTTGAGCACCAACTGGTCACCAGGACCCGTGCAGTGGGCTAAGGGGGCCGCAGGGCACCCTCCATCCATGTTGGAGCATGGAGTTCCAGAGGGGGGCCAGCACCCCAAGGGACCAGAGGACACAATTAACTACCAAGGCCATAGAGACAGGTGGGGCTTCAGCCGGAGGACACCTGTGAACGCGTCTGTGAGGGGGACCTACGAGCTGGCCCTGGGAAGGTGGGCAGGAGGCAGAGGGCTCCAGGAGGAGGGCCGAGGACCAAGAGGGGGACCGCTGTCACACGGGCCTGGTGCAGGATGTGCGGAGGGTCTCCGGGTGGCCAGCCTGGGAGGAAGGAGTGAATACCAAGGACGGGGGTCAGGACGAGGCTGGGGGCTGGGCCCAACCATCCGCCCTCTCCAGACCAGGTGCCCAGCTGCAGCCGCAGGCCAGAGCCGCCCACTGTCTATCTGTATGGATCAGATCTTCCTGGGGACAGTTGTCTCCTTGTGAGTTGTCTCTGCCTCCTTTGGTGTCCCCGATGGTGGCCCACGTGGCCCACAAATCCTTCAGTATTCATCAATTGGCTTTTTATAGAGAAAGTCTGCCGATCCCCGTTGTAGACTGTGGGGGTTTGGATTTCAGGTCTAGGGACGGCTGAGCCGAGTACCACGAGTCGGTCGTCTGCGGTTGACCGAGGCGTCGTGAAGGCCACTCTGGCTACTCTGGGGAGGGGACTTGGGAAGGGGCAGGGGCAGCCGGGAGAGCAGGAGCAGGCTGCAGTGCCACCCTGCTGAGTCCCTGCTGAGTGTTCGTCATCACGAAAGGCGCCGTCCCCACCTGTCAAATACTGGACTCCAGGCCCCGCATCCAAAGTGCTAAGCACAAGCTAATTAAATGGTTCATAGAAACATTGGCGAGAAGCACCAGGCTGTGGTCGTAGGAGGGTCTCTTCAGACACGGAGCCTGAGACGGGGGTCTGGGCACCAAGGAGGAGAGGGGAGGACAGGGTCAGGAAGAGGAGGAGGCCGGACGAGAGGCTGGGAGCCTCATCCCGAGCCCTGGGGGCCTGCGGTGTAACCTGGGCCTCCCTGAGCGTCCTGGGGGCCTGGCGCTGCCTCCCCCACTCCCACAGGGTCAGCCACTGGCTGCGGGCCGCTGTGAAGGCAGCGGGGGCTGCTGGCCCTCCCTGCTGCCTGGGCACCAGGGCTGAGTGAAGCTTTTGGAAAAGGAGTCGCAAGTCCAGGGAGTGGAACCAAATCACTCAGAAGGCGGTGCATATGTGGGGGTGCACACTCAGGGGCTTAAAGGGACTAAGGGGACCCGGGTGGAGGAGACGCCCCGACCAGAGAAGGCTCACGGGCACTGACCTGCTCTCCAGGGAGGCCAGGAGTCCAGCCCCTCCTCTGCCTTCTTCCCTAGCAAACCCCTCCTCGATCCCGCCCTCGGTCACGGAAAACGAAGGCCCCGGGGCCTCTGACCCCAGGGAACTGTCCTGCACCTGTGCTGGCCTCGCTGTCCCGCAGCTGTGGACTGGCTGGGACGTATCAGCTGACACTCTTCCAAAGGAACAGACCACCGACAGGCAGGTATGGCTGGCACCGGGGGGCGGAGGGCCTCCGTGCCAAGGCACTTCCACTCTTTGTGCTTGTGCATGTGGCCGAATCCTGGCCTTGAGCAACGTGCGAAGGGTCAGAGCCACACGGGGCACCCCGCGATGGCAACTCAGAGAGGGCGGGGGTGTTCAGCGTCCTCTGGATAGTCAAGGAAGGTCATCAAAGTACCAAAGTCAGGTCAGTACAGCGTCCTTTCCAGGGTGCCCGGGTGGACTGAACCACCCTCCCCGAGGGGGCGGGAGACAGGAGTTTCTTCTCTGGAATCCATCAGACGGCGCTCACGGACGGGACGGTGGGAATGATCTTTCCCACTCATCGCGGAGCCACGGCCCCACCCGAGCCACGGCCCCACCCGAGCCACGGCCCCCCCCGAGCCAGGGGGCTCCTGGGGCCACGTCAATGATCAAGGCCCTGGTGTGGCAGAGCCGCCATAGGGGCCCTCCTCCGGCCACCACCGCGCCGCAGGCACCCACCCCGGGCTCCTTATTTAGAGTCTCAGGAGACTCGGCTGGGCCCGAGCCAACGTCCCGTCCAGGGGCGTCCTCCGCCTCCTCCTGAGCCCCCCAGCTGTCCAGGAGGCCCCGCTCAGCCAGCTCCTGGGCCAGGCGAACAGTGGATGAAAGTCCACTGTCCCCTGCCCGGTCTTACTCACTCACCTCTGGACCCAGTGGCCTGGCCGGAGGAGCACAGAGTGACCCTCGGAGGCCTCGCCTGTGCCTCGTCTGACCTCTGCCCCAGGAGCCCCGTGAGCGGCAGAGCAGGCCAGCGCCAGCTCATTCCTGCCTGTGTCACATCAGCCAGCGTCCAAGGAAGTCCCTGGGCTGAGCCTGAGGTCCCGGGGCAGCGAGGTCCACCTTCCCCACCCGGTGGCCGCGACGGTGCAGAGTGAAGGGAGCGCAGAGTCCGGGACAGAGTCCCAACTGCCGCCTATTCAGGTTGGCGCAACAGGGCTGCGGGGGACCAGACTTTCCCCCTCACTCCCTTCCTCTCCCTTAAGGGAGGCAGACCATGGTGACAAGAGAGGACGGGCGCAGGCAGACGGGACCATCTGCAAAATGCTTTCTTAATCCACACTCAAGACGCAGGGGGCGCCTCCAAGGCAGGACGTCACCAGGACCCTGCGTGGGCAGGTGAGACCCGGTGGTGACCTCCATTTTCACTAGTACTTTCCCTGAGGAAAGGTAGTGTGATTGCTGGATTCGCCTCCATGTGACACAACTCCTGATGGTGTCTCCTGTTTGTGTAACTCACCCCTCAGCCCACACTCGCCATGTTTTATCCATGTTCCCCCCATGAGTTGGTTATTACCACCACCATTTCACCCATGAGGAAACTCAGGCTCAGAGATGTCGGTTCATTTGCCCAAGGTCACACAGCTAGTATGTGGAAGAGCTGAGACTCAGGCTCAGGCCTTGGATAGCGAGACCTTCTTCTTTCCAGTCCCTTCCAACCCTTCCCTCTAGCTTCAGTAGCCAGTGCTGTCTTCCGTCTGCCACGGCTTGGGAACCGCAGGAACGGGTGGTGCTGTGTCAACTACGGGCACGTGCAATGCCGGGTCCCATGTTGTGCCAGAGCCGTCCGGGAACACTGGGGGGCCAACTGTCCAGGGACACTCAGGAGCGGAAGGACAAGGCTGCGGCTGTTGACCCACCTTCTTTGTGAACTTCGGTGCCCGCACAGAGGTCCCCGAGCAGGCCTGGCCATCTTTGGGCAGACAATGACCATTCCTCCCTCTTGGAACACACACAATATCTGAAACCTCGATGACAAATGAGAAGCTAAAAGGACACTTAACCAAAAGCATGCACAGAGTGACCAGCCTGTCCCCATCCTCTGCTGGCAGAGACCAAAAGGTTCTGTTCCGTTGTCCCCCGCCGAGCACCGAGAAGCGGCCAAGCCATTGTGATCAGGAGACGACCTGACTTGTCCTTTGGACAGATCCTGGGTAAGAAGATGCTCAAAACCCACGGGTCGCCTTCTTTAGAGTCACGTTGCGTGGACGGAAGCTGGTCTGGGTCCAGGGCTGCCCAGAACTGGGGACAAGCTCCGGGGTCAGAAGGCTGGGGGACGAGCTGATCTCCGTGCCTTTGCTGACAGCTTCAGGAGGCTGGTTAGGAGGCCCAGGGGGGGCAGGAAGGCCGCACAGCAGAGACCACCCCCTCCACGCCTCCCGGGTTCCGCTACCCAAGTTCAGGGGCAGCCCTGGGTGCCATTCCAGAGGGGGCGGCTCGGGCACTTCCTTCCCAGCCCGCGGGGTGCCTGGGCCTGGAGGCAAGAGCGGCTTTGTGTGCCTGCCCCACGGGGCTCTCCCACACTCACCTCCTTCAGCCACTGCCTTTCTTCACGCTCTTAATTGGTGGCTAAATGCCACTCGAGTGGCTCTTACAGGGCCATTCAGGGACCGCAGAGCCCGGGGCCCCTGGTGTCAGGCCAGGCAGGGGCTTGTGATGGCTGGTTACTCCGCAGAGCCTCATCTCCCAGAGCCCTGCTCTGCTCCTTCCCTTCCACAAAACCTACAACCACCCAGCATACAAGTTGGCTTTTAAAATCTATGTATTTTTTATAGTAAAACTTTCAAAAATATTTTTTTTTCCTTCACTCCAAGTTAGGATTGTACTTGATATAAAATTCCTCGGGGTCAGGGTGACAGGGAGCCAGAGGCAGGTGACAGGCCAGCCAGGTTTACTGAATCTTTCAACCTGGGGGAATCCAGGTCATGGCTCCCATTTTATCAGCCGGGCAGAGGTTCAGCAAGGTTAAGTAACCTGCCCACAGTCACACAGCGGGTAGAGGAGCGGGGATTGGAAAGAGCATGTGCCAGGTCCCGAAGCCCATTCTCCTTCCCCTCAACAGGCTTCCCTTCCCTCCTCTTGCCTGAGAACACATGTTCCCAGCGCCAGGAAGTGTGAGCTGTGCCTACGGACTGCACCCAGCAGAGCCAACTTACTGTCATACTGAACGTAGACTCGTGGATTTTGGTTTTGTGGCTGCTCATTTCTCAGGTTCTGATTACGCCCGACACAGTCCCCCGCTGGCTGCCCCCCACTATGCCCCAGGGGTCCTTGCCCGACAGCACCCTGGGCAGAAAGCCTGGCAGGGCCCCGCGGCCCACCTCAGCCCCCTCAGCTCTCGGGCAGGAACCCTTTGGTGGCTGCAGCCCACGTCCATCTCCCAGGGCCCTGGCCAGTCTGTCTCAGGCGGTCAGGGGAGAACTCCAAGGTCTGGCCAAGTGTCCCTGGAGGGAGGCCCAGGCACCCCCACTCGGGGTCCCTCGTCCCCCCACTCACACCTGCCGAGAGCGTGCGCCTGGGAGACAGAACTGGGCCTGTCTGACCCCGGCACAGGGTCCTCTGGGCTCTCCCCGTGGTTAGGACTGGGAAGACAGCCCCGGGGTGGCGGGTGGGGCCTGCAGTCCCTCAGCCAGCCCTGGCTGGACTGAAAACTGGCCCTACCCAAGTCCCTGCCCGCTCAGCCCCGGGGGGTGCTGAGGGTGGTCCCCATTTGTCTGCCTTCTGGGTCTTTAATTCCCAGTTGGGACCAAACTGTGATGGAAAGAAAAGAGTCCTTGACAGATGACCCAACGTTGTGCCATTCCTAGTATTTGTGATTGTCCTGTGTGCGTAAACCTAGCGAGTCTCGAATCGTAAACAGGAGGTGCTCAATGAATGTTTACTGAATGAGTGAATCGTAAACAGGAGGTGCTCAATGAATGTTTACTGAATGAGTGAATCGTAAACAGGAGGTGCTCAATGAATGTTTACTGAATGAGTGAATCGCCTGCTTCAAGACACTTGTCTGTGCAGTTAGAGGCCCCAGCAGTAATCCTGGCACCAGTCAAGGTCCGCTGGCCCTGAGCGGTGGCCACTGTGTGTCCAACAGTGCTGACGTCACCAGGGCATTGTATTCGGCGGTGCCTTCTAGCATGTGCACTGCGCTGACCGACCTGTGTGGCCCATCCTCAGGCCAACCCCTCTGGCCACCTCTGAATCGTGTACATGTGGTTTACACACGGAAACCCCGGCAGGGACGTGTCCCTGTGGTAGCTGGGGTCGTTTTGTGGTGCACGTGTGGCCTGATGACCGAGAGAACCGCGTGCCAGCTTCGGCTCTGCCCCTGACCTTGATCAGCCAGTTCCGTCTCTGGGCCTGGTTCCTTAGGCTCAAAGGAGAGGGCAGCCTTGGGTGGATCGGGAGAGGCAGGTCGGTGTCCTCGTCCCCCACCCCAAGGGCTCCGGGGCTGCCCGTGACCCTAGCGGGCAGGAGTCCATCCACCTGGGCTCCTCGGGAGAAGGTGCCACGATCCGTGAGCGCGGATGCCTTGGGAGGAGGGAGGGAGAAAGGCCGCGATCCAGGAGTGGTGGTACCCCGTGGGGCCGGATTCGCCCTCCCAGAGCCCTGACTCGGTCGGGATTGAGGGGCAGTGCAGCCCGGCCCCGGTGGGGGATTCAGGATGAGACCCCCGGGGCACGTACGATTCCCCGCAGGCATCAAAGCTATTTAAAAAAAATCGGGACAAATGCACAAGTATTCGGATCTTCACATCTTCAGAAAGAGACCAGAATCTGGGTTACTTTAAAAATGGTCCCACGTGACAAGAAACAAGGGGACGTCCCCTCCTGGGCTGGGAGCACAAAGGTCCCACCAGGGGTGGAGCTGGGCCTGGCCGCTGAGGCTCGTCAGCAGAACCTGTGGCTCATTTCTGGGGTCAGCCTCCAGAGGCGGGGACCCTCCTAACCAAATCTGCAGGTCAGGTGCCCACGTCCCCGTGGCCACCTGACCTGCAGCAAGGGGTGCCAACGGGAGTCCTCTGGAGATGGAGGAGGGCGGAGAGGCTCCCTCGGCACAAGAGTGATCAACAGGTCTTGGAGTTAATCGATCCTCCCAAGCCCTGGGCTCCTCAGGCCGAGAATGGCAGACAGATGGGTTTTAAAGAATTTTTGTTGTTGTTATGTTTTTAAAGAAAAGAAATCACGTGTAGAAACCGGAGAAGCCATCGTTCCCGAGGTAGAAGGCCACTGAGCATCTCCGATGATGAGTTGGAGCAGCAACAGATGCCAAGCCAGGAAGTCGCCATGAGGCACATTGGGTGGCTGTGTGTCTCTACGGAGGCCTCGGGTTCACCTCTGGAATAGGGAGCGCTCCGGGCTTGTCCCCCTTGTGAACCTCGGTCAACAACTGGGATGAAAATGGGCTAAAATGGTGCAGGCCTGTAATGGCAGTAACCTAGGAGGCTGAGGCAGGAGGATCTCAAGTTGGAGGCCAGCCTCAGCAACTTAGCAAGGCCCTGTCTCAAACACATGACCTGAAGCTCTGGGAGTGAGGCAGAGGACTTCACGTCTACGGCAAACCCCAGGGGAGCTGCCTGAGAAGAATTCCATGCCTTTTCCAGTTTCTGCATGTAAATATTTTTTTTTTTTAAATGACCGGGGTAGTTTTGTTCTAGGACCTTCTATCACACACATAGGTGTGTAAAACCACCACCACAGACAGGACACAGAACTGTCACAATACAGAAGTGTTTTCTTTGGAACTGAGGATTGAACTCAGAGGCGTTTAACCATGAGCCACATCCTCAGCCTTTTCGTTTTTTGTTTAGAGACAGAGCCTCGCTGAGGAGTTGCTGAGGCTGGCTTTGAACTCACGATCCTCCTGCCTCAGCCTCCCGAGCCACTGGGATCACAGGTGTGCCACTGCTCCTGGCACCAGACCTTGTTTGGACCCTTGTGATGACCCACGAGGAAGGCAGGACGGAGGGAGAGGGTCTTCCTATTCTCACTGATGGACAAGGGAGGAAGCGGAGGCCGGAGAGGCGCAGTGACGCCCAGGGCTCCTCAGGACGGGGCGAGGAGGAGGACAGGCAGGAGGCGGAGAAGCCAGAGTGTCTTGGTCCCAACCAGAACAGGGGGCTGGACTGGGACGCAGTGGCCCCGAGCAGCAAGACGAGAGGGTCCCCGTGCAGAAGCCAGCCTTGGGGGCGCAGTCCCTCCTCCACCAGTGCCCCTGCCAGCCTGTGCCGGGCGGCTGCCTCCTCTGATCACTGTCACTTCTCCTTGTGACTAGCTCTTGCTTCTCGTTTGTCACCTCGTGCCAACTTGCGGCCCTCTCCAGGAGGAGGTTTGAGGGTGGCTCGAGGGTGCTTCCTGCTTCATTGAGGGGACTCTCGGCAGCTGGCCCAGGGACAATACTTGGTGGCACCAGAGAAGAGTTTATGATGAACGTCGGCAGGATTGCCACCCAGAACAGAGGCCTGCACTCACTGGCCAGCTGTAGGAGAGCGCTGGCCATCGCCCACAGCACTGTGTTGGGCAGGACCCCGAGGCCAGGACTGGTCGACAGGGCAGGGCAGGGCGCGGGCCTGTTAGCAATGTCCGCCGAGGGAGGTGATGGCTGAGGTCGAGGTGAGTGTCCTCCAGCGGAAAACCGAGGCCCAGAGAGCAGAGCCACCTGCCTGCAGTCCAGCGGCCAGTGGGAGACAGGGTGGGGAGATGTCCATCTCTTGATTAGTGAGTGGAGTTTTTCTTTCTTCCTACAGAGTCCAGAAAACCTCTCTGATGTTGGCAAAGCTTTCTTCTCAGAAGCCACGGCCCGATCTAGTGAGTTGGGTAGAGCCACAATCTCGGAGCTAAGGGACCGGGTCAGTAGTTACCTGTCCAGAGGTCTTAGGGCGTAGTGTCAGTCACCTTGGCAGAGAGGACGTGTGTGTCAGCTGCCTGTCGCTACGACAAAGACACCTCGTGAGGAGGAAGGTTCACTCTGGCCCGTGGTTTTGGAGCTCCACTCCCTGGGCACCTGGACGAGCTGCTTCTGGCCTTTGGCAGGACAGTCCATCACGGGGACAGTCCATCACGGGGGCAGCCCGGGGCAGAGGGGGTTTCCCACCTCATGGTGGCCAGCAAGCAAAGAGAGAGAAGGGGCTGAGGCCCCTGGGCACAGTGCCCACTGGGCCTTGCCCTCAGCACATGGGCCTGGGGGGACATTTCAGATCCAAGTTACAGCAAGAGCCGGCGATGGCAGAACATGTGCCAACCTGCGCAGGGCACGGGCCTGGACGCCGTTCGTCCACATGGTGACTTTGGGACTAGTTTTGGCCCCGTTTTATAGAAGGAGAGGTTGAGGCTGAGACAGCGACGTTCCTGACGCGGGCCATGGTTCAGCTCACCATCTCCCAACAGCTGCACGAGGAGGGTCCGTCGCCACCTCTCACCGAGAGGAAAGGGAAAAGAAGAAGTGGACGATTCCCTCCCCAAAGGGGTCACTTGCCCAGAGTCCCCAAGCCATCTTTGTTGAGCCCAGGTCTGTGGGGACCCCGTGCGGTGCTCCCATCTGCTTCCTTCCCTGGGGGACCTTCCCGAGCCCGTTCCTCACACTCCGGTGAGCAGAAGGCTGTCCCCAGGAAGGGGAAAGTGGACCTGGAGCCCAGGTGTCCTTGAGGCTCATTCGGATCCAGTTTCTAGAAGGAAACTCGGCAGAATCCAAAGACATCGGTGCCTCCCGCTGAAGAGATCCAGGCAGACTTTGGAAGGAGCTGCCGTCCCCACCGGAGAGGCCCCGCCAGGGCCAGCTTCCCAAGCCACCTCTGGTGACCGGCTTCTCACAGGCAC
This sequence comes from Marmota flaviventris, assembly GCF_047511675.1. Lineage (NCBI taxonomy): Eukaryota > Metazoa > Chordata > Mammalia > Rodentia > Sciuridae > Marmota > Marmota flaviventris. The sequence goes on along the minus strand of NC_092507.1, from coordinate 11,075,377 downwards.
CTCCTGGCCCCCTTGCGACCCTTTTACCCAAGAACAGAAAGGAAGGAAAAAAGGTGAAATCTCTGAAAATCAGGGCCAAGTCAGGAACTGTCCACGCACAATTCAGTGTCCACCTCCCGTGTTCCTGGGAGCAGCCTCCTACAGAGAAAGGACGTTTGCTTCTGCTGAATGGACTCGGTCCTGTGGGGGGCTGTGTTTGGCACTGGGAAGCCTGCTTAGGGGTAGCTGGACGCCGTATTCTCAACAATGAGATGTACAGTCGATACAAGTGTCCTTGACTTCTCATCTCCCTGCTCTTTAACCCTGCTTCATATCTTGTCAGAACACAGAAGGGGATGGACGTACGTAGGAGGAATGATGGAGGGATGATGAACAAAGTGGGGTGCACACACACACACAGTGGAATATTATTCACCCACGAAAAGGAAGATAATCCTGGCACCTTAGATAACAAGAACGATGTTGCGCTAAGTGAAGGAAGCGGGCCACCCAGACGCCACCACCGTCTGATTCCCTTATCCGAGGTACCCAGGCTCCTCAGACTGATAGAGACCGAAGTTGAGTGGAGGCTCCCAGGGTGCAGGCAGGAGGGACGGGAAGTTGCTGTTTAATGGCTGCAGTTTGTGTTTGGGGAAAGTGAGGAAGTTGGGGTGATGGGGAGGGGGGAGGGGTCCCCTGCCCAGTGACTGTACTTAAAGCCCCGGGTGCCACCAGTTACTAAAATGGTTAAAAGAGAAAATTGTGTGATATTGATATTTTTTCTGCCAAAAGCAACAACAATCACAACAACGTCCTCGGCAGCGAGGACGCCAACAGGCCACCTTGACCCTGTCCTCTGGTGTTGAGGGACTCCAAAGGACACCTCCCGGGCACTGAGACTCCCCCACGGTTCCGTCCCTCAGGACGTCCCCACCCCCGCAGGCTGGGCCTCCATCCCTCACCCCCTGGAGTGACCCCTGGGTGCCTTCCCTCCCCCACCCTGCATTGCTCCCAACTCTTCGTGCCGCCTCCTCCGAGAGGCCTGCAGGGATGACCACTGCATCGGCGGGCAAGACTCCCACGGCACTCACGCCCCCACGTCGCGGCTCCTGGTTTGCATTTCTGTGTCCACGAGTGGCCTTTGGCTCCGCAGGCGGAGGACAGAGTGGAGTCCTCCACCCCCCTCTCCCCCCCGTCACGCACCTGTGAGGGGCCCGGCCTCTCCAGCACCCGGGAGCACGACGTGACATGAGCAAACGCGGGACTCCGCGGTCCAGAGGTGCCACCTACATCTTTGACTTGGCAGGGAACCAAGAGAAAACCGCCTGTCCCCACCTTTGACCCTGGAGATCACGTGCCGAGAGGGCCACCGAGCGCCTGCTCCTCCAGACGGACACAGCCGGCCCGACCCCCGTGTGGCTCCTTTTCTTGCCTTTCCTCGGGGTGGGACCACGGACTGGGGTGCTCAGCTCACGCTCAGCACCGTGGACGGAGCCCTGATGGACCAGGCTGTCCCGAGACTCCCTTCAACGCCAGCCTCCGTCGTATTCTATTTCTGCTGGGTGATAGACGGCTCACAGAGGACAGGGACACGCGTGTCCCCCACGGATCTCCGCCTCGTGCCCAGTGCCCCCAGCGCAGGTGCATGAAGGCCAACTTCTCTGGCAACTAAAACTGCCTGTCCCCAGTAGACAGGCCAGCCGGGCCAGAGGGGACAGCCGTCACACCAGCCTCGCTTTTATCCTCAGGGTTCAAGGGGCCAAGGTGGCATTTGCCCAAAGGAAGCTCTGGAGGGTGAGCTGTCAATCTGGGCATCACTGGTGACCCTAGTGACCACCGACACCCCCTCCCTCTGCCACCACACGCAGCCACTGTCTCCCCCCAACCCACCTGGCATCAGCGAGATGAGCCCCTCCACGTTTAGGGCCCCAGAAGCGGCAGATCCCGGCGCTGAGCGTCCTGCGCAGCCGCCCAACGGTGACATTTAAGAGGGTCCTCTCGGTTCTGTTAGGACTGTTGGGGCTGTTGACCAGCTGTTCCCCCCGCCGCACGGGCCACTGCCCCTCGCGACCCCCCGTTATTTTGGGGGGTTCCTTTTTATCTCTTGGACTGTCTATTTTGAGCTGTTTATGGTTTTGGAAGAGAAGCGCGGAAGCCCTTCAGTTCAGGGAGGACGGGACTTGTCTCAGGGTTAGGCGGGTCCCCGTGCCCTGGCTCCCGGGTCATGGCCATCGGGGTGGCAGCTGGGCTGGTCCCAGGCTCAGCCCGGGTTTGGGGCCGTGGCTTGTGTTTAGCCACGAGGCAGTCCCGCTGTCCCACGAGACCTCTTTCATCTGTGTCCTCTCTCTCCCTCCATGTGACCCGCGTGGTCAGGTGTGGTCACGTCCTAATGCCCCCAAGCAGGAGAACACCCAGGCCAGGGACAAGGCTCTGGGCTGGGACTGTCCGGGCCAGCTGCAGGTCCACAGCACAAGACGAAAGATTAACCTCCAATCAACCCCGGGGCTGCAGCAGGGAGCACACGGGCCACCGCCCGGGGGCTGGGCAGCGTTCGGTCCTCACTAGAACCAACTTGGTGAATTTAACAAGCACTTAGCCAGGGCCCGAGGGATCCCTGGCGGGCGGGAGTCGCTCTGTTGAGTGAGTGGCCTTCTGCATTCTGCTGCCGTCACTGTGTTAGCGGGGACAGGGGGACTCACGGATGAATAAACAGAACTGAGCATGGCCTTCGCCCTCGCGGAGCTTGTCATCTAGAAGCTGCTGCCCGCGGGTTTGTTAGGAGGGGCCAGGCACGGTCCCAGATGACCAGGCCCCCTTGCCCAGGCACTGGGCAAGACCCAGCAGTCCTGCTTCTGTGGACCCAACGCCATGGCGGGTGGAAAGGACCCTTCCCTGAGCTCCTGGCACCTGGGAGGGGTCTGTCGCCAGAGCCCGGCTCTCGCTCCCCAGGGTGAGGGACCTTGGCTTGGACGCGGCTCTATCTGCACGGCGACCTCACAGTCTCCACAAGGCAGAGGGCCCCCGCTCCAAGGAAAATCCTAAACAAACAAACAATAAGACACACAGCGACCGGAACAACTGTGGCAGGTAGACCCCCTGGAGCAGGCAATACGGGTGTTCAGGTGTCCTTCAGGGCCTTCGTCAGTCTCCCATAAAACACGCCGAGGAGTGGGATTCTATCAAGGTTTGTTTCAGTTGACTACAGCGAGCTCTTGTCCCCACGGGGCCGCTCTGCGGAGCTGATGTCCCTGGCGAGGCGCGGGACCCCTGGCTGTGAAGCACAGCGCGCCCCCCCGCGGGGAGCCCTCTTCTGACCACCCCCTTGTTGGTTCAGTGAGCAGCTCAGCCTCATTTAAGAAACTGGAAACTCAAGAGTCCAGAAAGAGAAACCCCTGACCCCCCACCCTGCCGCCTTCACGAGGTACACGGCCGTGCTCCAGTGTCTCAGATTCCGTGAGTTGTTTATTTTAAAATAAGATCCATTGCTTCGTTTTCTGATTGCAAAAGCGAAGCACTCACGGTAGAATATTTAAAAAATATCAAGCATTGATAGCGAAATGGAGATGTGACATTGACAGATTAAACAACAAACACCAGCCCATACCCTGGTACTTCAGCAGAGGCACGTGGCATGTGTGTTCACAAACCTGGACAACGCTGTGTGTCAACCTGATGTCTTCTTCTTCTAACAGGCTACATTTTGACCATTTGTGTCTTAAAACTTCTTCAAAATCATGGTTTTAATGGCTTCCCATTACTTCATGATATGCACGTGCAATAGTTGAATGACGTTGCTATCGACGCGCACTCAAATAACGGGTGATATCGAGAGCTGAGGGGGGATGGAAACTAAGTGAAATGAGCCAATCCCCCAAAGCCAAAGGTCCCACGTTCTCCCTGATGAGTGGGAAGGAACCCACCATCAGGTGGAGGGAGGGAAGAACAGAATCCAGGGGGTTGGACAAAGGGGAAAGAAGGGGGCAGACGGTGGGGTGGACTGAGGCGACTTCCCTGTGTACGTGATGAGCACCTGCAGCGAGTCCCACCGTCGACACAGCCACGAGGAATCATCTTACCCCAAAATGGAAACCACATTAGGAAACGGCAGGAAGACCAGGAGAGGAAGGGCACGGGCCGGAGAGGCGCCGGGTCCTGTGAGAGTGAGATCTACTCCGTGCCTACATTACCCCCAGGTGGACTCTCGTGTCGTGTGTAACAAAAAGAACCAATGAAAGATCTCTGTGCTCTCCGTGTGGGCAGCTGGTGGACGATCCTGCCCGACGTTCCCTTCCCGGAGACCCCGGGGAGGAGCTGCATTGCTAGAAACTGAAAAGTCAACAAAGCAGAGGAAAATCACAGGTGTCCAGGTCTCCGGGTGCCTGTGGGGTCTGCTCGGGTCAAAGTAACCACAGGGACCGGAGCTGCGGCCACCCCTCCTGTGGACTGAACGATGCGCGCTTCGGGTACTGTGCTGGGTGCTGGGGGGCAGAGGTGGTCAGGAAAACCAGGACCCTCATCCTGGAGGGGCTCACAAGTGGACAAAGGCAAATCCACCCAGTCACGGTCCAGTCCATCCGTCCATCCATCCGGTCATCCAGACACTAAGCACCAGTTACAGGCGGCCCCGGATGCTGTGGGAGCAGGTGCGCCCCTTGATGCAGCTTCTTGGGACGGGTCGTGTCTGGCTGCAGCCCTCCACAGGGGCACGAGGGCCAGAGGGAGGGTCTTGGTCCTGCCCGGTGGCCGCAGGCAGCCTCTGCGAAGCACTCCCCAACGCAGAGGTCATCCTCACAGACTCTGTCCTCGACTTAGCATCTGGACTCCCCAAGTGGAGTCAAAGTGGACGCTTTCACATGTGGGTGGGTGGGTCTGGAAGATTCCAGGCCACGGGAGGGAATGAACAGGGAATGGCCCAAGGCGTGGTCCAGGGGCACAGCGGCCTGAGCCGCAGCCTGAGGCGGGACTGCGGCAATCAGAGGGACTGAGGTCCCCGGGGCCGGGCAAGCCAAGGAGCTGGGAGCCACCCAAGGTTTAAAGAATGCGGCCTCCATGGTCTGACCGACATTTCCTCTGGGTGGAGGACAGGAGGGAAGAGGGGTGGGAGGCACTCCCCGCAAGGAGGCCAAGTGGGCACCCACTTCTGCAGAGTGGGCAGGGGTGCGTGGCTGGAGGGGGGTGAGTGGAGTTGGCGTGGGCTTGGGTGCTGGGGGACACCTCCAACCCCTTCCCACACCCCCAATCCCCCTGCACCAGTGCTCAGGCTTCCTGCACAGGAGTGCCGCCCAGGCGCCTGGGATTGCAGCCCCCCGGAACAGCGCGGTATTGTTGGTGCCCTTATGCATCACCTGCGGGTGGGTTCTCTGAGCTGTAGGAGGTTTTGAGTTCTCAGCTCCCTGCTGGGAGAGCAGTGTGCTCCCCGGGCTATTTACCAGCGCTCCAGCGCATCCAGCTAAATTCTGATCAAACCAACCCAGCTCCGCGGGTCAGATGGGCCCCTGCCAACAGCAGATGTACTGGAGCGCCCCCTAGAGGACCAAAGCGCTGGGTGACAAGTCCCAGAGCAGAGCTGGGAAGCGGCTTCGGTGATCATGAGGCTGGGGTCCAGGGGGCTCCGGCAGAGGACGCCCACTGGAGGAGTCTCACCAGGCACGATCCTGAGTTTTCACTGTGGCTCCACAGCTGTGATTACTGCTTATTTGGATTTGCTTTTCTGGCTCTGCACGGGGGAAAAATAATATAGCTTTTAAAGCTAGATGGGCCTAGTTTTGAACTCAGACTATGTCCTCCGTATATGCTGTGTGACCTTTAGCTCTTTGCTTCACCTCTCTGAGGCCCTTGTAAGATGTGGACCATCATCCTATTTCACAGGGATACTTTCATGAGGAATGAAGTCCAGTACCTGAACCTCTTCGAGATGAGAGGCCATGTCTATGGCACCTTCCACGTAGATTCGGGGTCTCCAAGTTACCCGCCCTGCCTCACCTCTCTTCTAAAACTCATCAGAAGTGTGCAAAGCCTGAGCTCCATCAACTCCCGTGGTCGGGAAGCCAGGAGAAGCCTCCGCCCCCCTGAATGAACGGCTGCAGGTTTATGATTTATTTGCTGATTAATTGGATGCTTGGAGACAATTCCATTTCAATTACCTTCCTGGCGCGACGCGCTCCCCCGGCCTGCCAATGTCAATACATTAAGTCCCAGTGCCTGGGGTGGCAGCCAGGGCGCAGGGCGCTGTAGTCTGTGCCGGGCGGCTCACAGAGCATGGCTTCCTTCACTGTGCTCCTGGGGAGAGGGGGGTCCTGCGCCCCAACCAGTCAGGCTGAAATGACGGTGGAGCCTTTGAGACCCCCGTCCTAACACATCTCAGCTGGGCTTCCCTCCCAGAGTCCCACTGAGCCAGCGGAGCAAAGGGGCCACGTGTCCCATTGAGCCCCTACCGTTCCCGGGAGCCAGAATTCATGCCGGACTCAAGTGGAGGTGCAAATCGTCCCAGGATTCCTGCCCCAGGTGTGCACGGCTGAGATATGCTTCCCCTTGAGCACAGGCGAAGTCATGAGTATCAGGAGCTACATCGAGCCAACTTCAAACCCATTAAAAAGAGGAGGATCTGGTGGGCCTGACCTAATCAGACGAGCCCTCAAAAGGCCCCCGGCCCTTCCTAAGAGATTGGAATCCTGAGACTGGGTGACGGAGGGAGCCATGCGGCAAGGAACTACAGGCAGCCATGGGGAGCTGGGCGCAAGAGCGTATCATCCCCAGACTTTGAACTGCAGAGACAGAATTCTGTCAATAAGTTGAACTTGAACTTGAAAGAGAATCTGGAGTCCCGAGAGGAATGCAGTCTAGACGACACCCAACTCCAGACTCCTGAGACCCCGAGCAAAGAACCCAGCTCAGTGGTGGCCAGACCTTGATGTGCAGACACTGGGGGCAATCCATGCCCATCATTTGAAGCTGTGGTCATTTGTTACGCAGCTGTCGCGGACAGATACAGGCAACCGAACTGCCGATCCTCTACTCCTGGCCCCCGGGAGCCTGTGCTTTCTGTCCCTGCCTCTCCTGCTCACAGCTGTTTTACCTTCCCTGGGGCCTCTTGACTTCTCTGTGCACACTGAGGGGGACGCCCGCTGACCCGGGCCTCCCGCAGGGATCCGGGTGCTCCAGGTGTCTGCTGGGGGTGACTAAATGCCAGGACTGTCACAGGCCGCCTCCTCTGACCCCAGCCAGACCGGACACCCACACCCCCCATCCCTTTGCATAAGGAGTTCCTTGAGGCTCCGGGGTCTCTGGGCTTGTTTTCTCCAAATGATGTGGAATGTCCCATCACCTCCTCCAGCCTCTGCTTAACATCGCCTCCGCAGTGAGCTGACCCCAACTTCCCAACTTAAAAATGGCAACACGTCCCTCTGCCTCCCTCCCCCCTGCACTCCTCCCTCTCCCACCCTCTCCCCTTCTCCTAGGGGAGCTGGCGGCAGCTGGGTCCCTCGTCGTGTTCCGCTCTTTCCTACTAAGGGTCTGTTCTTACCCCGTATCCGCAGCACTTAGACAGCTCCGGGCACACAGTAGGTGCTCAGGAAACAGACGAGGCTGAATGAGCGCCCTGCAGGTTCCGACCAGGCCTCTCTGCTCAAGTCCCGTGACCCTGACTCTGTTCTGCAGCTGCTCCTCCCCGTCCCTGGGCCACCCGGGGCTGAGCAAGGGTCCCCTCTTCACTGTAGAGACAGCTCAGCCAGAGTCTCCCACAGTGTGGTCAGGGCACCCCGAAAACACACCCCCCCGTTGGGGGTCCCCACACGGCCTGCGGGGGCCTGGGTCTGCCTCCCAGTGCGCAAAACAATTCAGATACATATATAAAACACAGAGACACACCCGAGCCTCCGCCGGCCCGACAGGCCAGGCCTGGGGGTCTATAGCCTCAGTTTGCAGGTTTAGGCACTCGGAGGGGGACGGTGCAGGTGAGCAGGACACCCCCCCACCAGCCCCTGGCCCAGCCCTTCTCTCCCGACACTGCGGGGATCGGTCGCCAACCTGCCTTGTCCACCAGAGGACATAGGCCTACGGCGGCTGGCTGCAAGCGAGAGGTGGCCTTAGTGTTCCAGGGCCCAGGGCACCCCCAGGGCACTTGCCCAGATGTCCCACAACTTTTATTCTTAGGAGGCAGCTCGTCCTCCGGCACAGGCTCCGAATCTCCCTGGGGGCTGCTGTCCACCTGAGGCCACAGGTGGAGGCGGCCGCTGACCCCAGGGTCACACAGTCTCTGGGACAGTCAGGGGTCACTCCGCAGCAGGCCCCTCTGACGACGAAGCAGGCCCAGGGTAGGGAAGGGGCCTGCTTGTAAAATCACTGATGTGTCCCCTTCTGGTGACGAGTGACTGTCACCTGGTGTGCTGCTTTGGAAGCCTGGAGCAGGTGGCAGGGATCGTGGAAACGGCTGATTAGCTGCTTCCTGCTGCAGCCGCGGGCTGACTTTGGGGTGTCTAGAGCTCCGTCTGGGGGGTGATGCGAGAAAATGGCTCATCAGATGTGCTGCAGCTGGGTCATTGTCACGCGCGTGGCTCCCTGGAGGCCCTCAGTACGTGGGCCTTGCAGACAGTGGGTGGCTCCCGGGTCCAACACCCAAAGTAGGTGAAGACCGAGGGGCCTGCTGGCTGGAAGGAGGAAACCCTGTGACCTCTGGTGTTCCCTTCAAAACCAGACGCCACTCTGAACACAGCAGCATGACCTGTTTGCCGTGCAAAACCAAGGGACACCTCCGCATGCCAGGCATGCCCACTGCCTCGGATTTTTCTGACTCAAGAAGTTTTCAACTGACTCAGTGGATGGGGAAGTCACGACTAGAAAAGGGAGAAGGAACTTGAGGAGGTGCACTCATTTTGTTTTCTGTTGCTGTAACGCAATACCAGAGGCTGGATACCTTATAAAGGAAAGAAGTTGAGCTCACAATTTTGGAGGTCAAAGGGCATGGTGCTGACATTTGCTGGGGCCATCAGACTGGGTCACATGGCAGATGGCATCATGGCCAGAATGCAGGACAGAGGGAGGGATCACATGGCGAGACAGGGAGCCAGAGAGTGGGAGGGGCCAGGCTGGCTCTTTCACAATGACCGGCCCTTGTGGGAAGCAAGTGGGGTCCCACTGACCCCACTACCTGGCCCCAACGCCTCCTGACACGGCTGTGCAGGAGACCAAGCTTCCATCAGTGATATGTGGGGAACCTGCTCGAACCCTACCAAACTGCAGCAGGTGGCCCTCCAGCTCAGACGGGGGCTGCTCTGGGCACTGTCACGGCGCGTCCTCGGAAACGTCACAATTCACACAAGAAAAGCCACCGCGGGCCGCTGGTCAGGACGGCGCCTCCTCAGCACCCTGCCTGCCCACACCTGCCTGTGGGGCGCGGGGCTGGGTGTCCTGTCCTCACCCTGAGGCGGGGGCTGGGGGCCCGGGGCTCATCGAGGACTGAGCTCCAACTTCTTTGGGCCACAGACCTGACCAGCTGCCCCCAGAGGAGGACGCCTTGATGGGGCCTTCAAGGTGACGAGTTCCCGTGAGGGTGTCTGGGGAGGGAGCGGCCTGGCCGAGGTGGGGACCCAGGGCCGTGGGGACCACCAGGAGCCGGGGCCGCACGGTGGGCACGGGGAGGACCCATCTGGATAGTGACCCCAGGGAGGACACCACACAGAGCTCTGGGGACTCGGGACACTCGGGAAGCTGTTTGTCCCGGGGCCCCCAACCCTAACCACCAGGCGGGACCTGCAAGGACACGGGGCCCACCTGGGAGGAGTCGTGTGGAACCTTCCAGAAATCCTCTGGGAAGCCCTGAAAGCAGCATCTGTGCCCAACTCCAAAGGCTCCCGGGTCCCACCCTCGGCCTGCGGCTCCCCGGGTACCAAAGCCACCATTGCCAGGGCCACACCCTGGGAGATGGTCCCTGTCCCCGTTTCCCTCACACCACGCTCCAGATCCTGTGTTTGAAATAAGGTCCGTCTCCTGTCACCTGCCAAGGCTCCTGGGACTGGCCTCCTCTTGGTTCCCACGGAGGCCGGCCTCCTGCAGGGGCTCAGACGGCCGGGTCACCCTCCCCCCACAGCGGGACGTCCCTCTGTCAGGAAGCCTGGAGGGCGAACCCCAGCTGATGGTTGGCAGCGAGGTCCCCAGCAGCGCTGAGTGAGAACGGGCTCACAGGCCGCCGCCCGTGGGCCGTGGTCTGTCACGTGGAGCCCTGGGGGGCTGAGGGAACCCCGATTGTGAAGTGGGACCCCACCCCATGCCCAAACCTCAGGCAGACGCCTCTCCGCCCACCACCAGGGGAAGCTTAGGTCCCCCGCTCATTTCAAAAATATCCCCTGGGCAAACCCATGAAGGACTGGAAACTCCCCGGTGGACTGTCCACTAGAAGTTTCCACGCTTTCTCGGAAGAGCCGGTGATTTTTCCCATGGTTCCCTTAAGTCAAAATGAATCCCTAAACATTTGTCTATTAAATAGCTAGGGCCAAACAACTATATGAAGTATTTACGTTCTAACAACATAACGGCCAGATCAAAAAATAATACATACGAGGCGTAAAAACAATCATTTTGTCTTGTTCTTCAATAAACACAAGTACTTACAAATGGGTCGGGTGTGCCTGTTGGGCACTGCACAAGTCCTCCAACTCTGAACTGAGGCTGGCCTCCATCACCCCATCGTACTTGCTTTTCGTTTCAGCAACCACCAAACCCCAGCTTCACCAAGGAATGAACTCAGCAGAAGGGAACCTTGAACCCGCGAGTGACCTTGAGCGAGCAGTTCACCCAGGGTCCGACAGGTGTCACCGTGTTGTCCTTGAAGATGAAAAATGTCCCACGGCATCCTAGGGCACCTGGGCTGCCCAGTTTGGGAACCACAGCCATCGAGGGTGCTACGGGTTCAATTCTGCAGACATTCCCATGACCCAGGTGCACTACAGCAGTTGGTTTTAAAGGTGCTGCACATTTGGACTAAGGGTCAGCCACGGGTGTTTATGCAGCCGCACCGAATGCTCAGAACCACTCCACGAGGTGAGTGCTACGATCACGACTCACTCTCACAGGTGAGGAAACTGAAACCCGGCAGGCTCTACGGGCATTTGCTTAAGATTCCCAGGTGCTGTGGAGCAGAGCCTATGACCTCCACCTCCAGCACAGGCACAATCCAGACTCTGCTACTCACTAGCTGTGTGTTCTTTTGCAAGTTCCTCAACCTCTCTGGTCTTTAAGTCACTTTTGCTGGTTCCTCTTTGGTGAATGCATAAAATGCACAAAGGATAAAAGCTGGGGGTTTGGCACTATCCAAGAAACAAGACCTCCTGATGAGGGCCAGGGTGGGAGGGAGAAGGAGAGGGGAAGGCCCTGGACGCGCTCAGCCTGTTGCTCAGCCAGGCTGGCTCGGACGTCTTGACCGTGGCCCGAGCTGACGGTGACGATGATGACGTTCCTTAAAAAAAAAAAAAATCGAGCTCAAGATGAATGGGAAATGGGTGTTGGTAGATTTGGGTTTTAGGTCACAATTGCTCAAAAAAATAGTAAGAACCCCCAGCCTCTTTAGTTACCCGGCTTCTTCTCACTGGGCATCTCCTTTTGCTCGTGGTGGGCGGCAGAGTGTCTGTCCATGCTAATGACGCCGTCCCCCAGAGCCCCGCTTGTCAAAAGGGCCGCAAGTGAAATTGTTAAGAAATGGATTTCCACGCAGCGATTCCTCACGAAGGAAGCAGACCGGACAGTGGCCAGGGCCTTCGTCCAGTTGAGGGGGACGCCAGTGGTGGGGCCTTGGGACCTGGGAGACCTGAGCATCCGGGATCCCCACTGCGCCCCAGGATGGCACCAGACGATCCAGCCCAAGTGCAGAGGCCACCGTCCTAGGAGGGGGGGGACGGAGGTGAGACCTCAGCCCTGGCCCAGCCCCCACTCTGCCCCTTGCTGGACAATGGGCAGGTAACATGTCCACAGATGGAAAGCCCCAGTCCCTCTGGGCTTCTCCTCAGGGGCAGTGTGGGTACTTGTAAGGACGAGGACTAAGGACTCTGCCTCCGGACACCGTCTACCAGGAGAACGTTCTGTTGACCTGGTCATGAGAGGCAGCAGCGTAGTGTCCAGAGCCTGAACTTGGCCTCGGAGTCCTACATTCTGCCCTTTCCTAGCGGCACGAGGTGAGGCCCACACAGGAGACTCCATCTGCCTCTGCTTCCCTCTCCGTGAAATGGAACTAATTAGAGCGACCGTTTGGGGGCTGTTGTGAGGTTTAAATGATCACGTACTGACCGCTCGATACGTGGGAGAATGAATGCAAAGTATCACAACAAGGCGGTTAAGGCAGAGGACAGCCAAGGGACCCTGTAGAGGGTCAGATGGTAAGAACTGGGGGCTTGGTGGGTCCCGCCTGATCTGTCACCATGTCACCTGCTCTGCTGCAGGGGACTGAACCAATGCAGGGACAAATGGCCTTCCTGTGCTCCACCAGAGCGCACTCATGGTCACGCAAGTTCAATTTCGTGTAATTTTCACACGCTACCAGAAAGTCAGATATTTCTCTTGATTTTCCCCAAGCGTTTAAAAATGTAAAAAGCAAGCGATCTACAGACTCAGGCAGTTCCCATCAGAATACCAACGACATTCTCCATAGAATGAGATTAAAGATAGAAAGAAAAGGACGGTCCTAAAATGAATCTAGACCCGGAGCAGCCAAAGCAGTTCTAACCCCAAAAAGCATCGCTGGAGGCCGCACAACGCTGACTCCAGACTACACCGCAGAGCCACCGTGGCCCAAACTGCGTGACACGGTCACAAAAGCAGACACCCATGGAACAAGACAGAAGCCACAGCGATGAACCCACACAGACGCCGTCATCGGATCCTTGACCAAGGTGACAAAACGTGCTGCGCAGGAAAGACAGGCTTTACACAAATGGCGCTGGGCAGCTGGTCACCCCTGCGTGGAGAGTGAGCCTGGACCCTTCTCCCTCGCCCTGCGCAAAAGTCACCTCAAAGTGTACCAGAGCCCTGGGGGTCAGACAGAAACCCCGGAGCCCGGGAAGAAGATGTGACGCCACTCTCCAGCCCAGAGCTCAGGTGTGGGTCCCTCCGCAGGAGCCCACAGCTCAGGAGTGGATTCCAAGATCACTAAATGGACGGCCTCGAATCGAAGAGCTTCCGCCCAGCCAAGGAGACAGCAAGGAATGGAGAGGGGCCCGGGGAGCGGAGAGAGTCCTGGCTGCCACTCTTCAGGCAGGACTGATATCCAGACCATGTCAGGAGCTCAAAACCCTCAACACCCCCCGCCCCCCGTTAATAAATGGGCAGATGAACTCACAGGCAGCTCACAAGAGCCAGCAGATCTACGAAAACACGTCCTGAATCCTTAGCGTTTAGGGAAAGGAAGATCAAAACCGCACTGAGGTTTCACCTCACTGGGTCAGGATGGTGGCCGTCAAGAATGCAGTGATCAATGCTGGAGGGGACGTGGGGCAAAGGGACACTTTTACGGTGGAAACGAGTGTGGAGAAGACCAGGCACGGAGCCCCCACAGGACCCAGCTCCACCGCCCCTCGGTGTTCCCGCTGAGGGACCAAGTCCTCACACCACCGCGGTGCCCCAGACCCACGTGATCAGCTCGATTCACGACCACAGGACCAGCCTGGGCGGCCACGATGGATCAACGGACCGAGAAAATGTGGCCTATGCACACCAGGGACTCTTATTCGGCCCCACGGAAGAATGAATGGGGTCATTTGCAGGAAGATCATCCACGGTGGATAGGTCTATAGATCTATCCCTAGAACTTGAGACCACGCTCTTCAGTGGAATACGCTGAACTCAGAAGGTCAAGGTCGTGTCTTGTCCCTCATCTGGGGAAGCTGGAGAGAAGTAAAGGAAAAGACAGTGGGGGAGGGGTCTCTCCTGAAAACCCAAGGGAGACGAGTCAGGAGGGGCCTGGGGGAGGGGCAAGAGGAAGGAGGGGGAAGGGCTGGGGTGCGACTGGCCCATGACGTGGCAGTGAACCCCGCCACCGTGAATGACCTCACTGCACCGGCACAGATCACGGGGAAGATGATCGGAGACGTCTAAAGCAAAAACAAAACCGTAATAAGCCCCCGTAGCTCATGGGCCTTAAAACAGGCCGCGGGGCCCGGGCACTACGGCGGAGTCCCTGGCACTGCTCTCTCCACGTTGCAGGCGCCAGGCGACCCGCTCCTGGGGATGCTGGTTGGTCAGTTAGACTGGAACAGGACCAGACGGGGGCAGCCCTAGGTCTCTTTTGGTTCTCCAGGGGCATGAAGGGGGCTGTCCTATGCTGTCCTCAAAGGCCACAGATGTGTGCAGGCCCCCGAGGGACCTAGCGACAGTGTCCCCTCCCCACACTTCTTCATAGGACACAGAGCACGGGGCAGAAGATGGACAAAGGAGCATTACGGACGGTGGCACTGGGCTCATTCAGGAGGCCACTCTCCATCTGCCACCCAGAGGCTCAAAAGGAACGGTGTCCTCCCAATCATCACCTCAGGACACCCAAGAAGTGACCTTTGGAAGGAAGAAAACCTGCCTGTAGTCTGGCAGCTCTAGGGATTAAACAGTGTCTGACGCCCAGGGATTGTGGTCCATGGCCACACAGGTGCCATTTTGTTGTCCTGAGCAGGGGGCACTGTGTCCCCAGCCCCTGTTATTTTTTATTTTTTATTTATTTTGAGTCCGGGTCTTGCTGAGTTGCCCAGGCTGGCCTTGAACTTGCGATTCTCCTGCCTCACCCTCCTGCATAGCCGGAATCACAGGTGTGCACATCCTCGCCCGGTGAAGAAGAGCTTCCTGCCAAACATTCCTGTCCACGGTCTAGTTCCCGCCAAGAACCTCTGGGATCAGGAACAAGCCCGCCTTCAGATGGGGACACTGAGGTCCAGAGGGCTAGGAGTTCATGTTGGTGTCAGGTGGGCTGCTGTCCTGGAACGTGACCCTAGACCTCTGCAACTGTGACACTCCAACCAGCAAACCCAGCGTCTCACATTTGGTTTTGTTAGACTCAGCTGGGGACACAATGGGGTCCTGAGCCCCACCTTGGTGACCCGAGTCAGCCTTTCTGGGGTGAGGCCAGGCACCTGTGTCTTAGCAAGCACACGGGTGACCCGAGAAGCGCTGCATGAAGCTCTTCAGCTATTACAGCCTTTGTTCAAAATTAATTCATCCAATTAATTTCTTAGGAGGGGCCTGGACCTCGGACTGCATACTGAGTCCAGAAGCCCCGGGTTCAAGTCCAGCACCTGTTCTGTTGTTCTCTGTGTCTGATCTCACTGCTCAGCTCTGGGTTGTCTGACAGGTGGGCTGAGCATGCAAAGAAAACACAGTTGGGAAATCCAGTGTTTTATATTTAAAAACATCAGAAGAGATGTCACAGGACACCAGCCTAACCGTCTCCTTCCACATGACCTCTTCAGACGTGTTTCAGGGTGTACACTGGGCACCGGTCCGTGTGCAAACAGGGTTCAGGAGCCTTGGACCCAGGTGCCCGGCTGAGGCCACAGTCCAGGGCATGTGACAGTACAGATCCCCAGAGCTCTGACCCAGCGGGTGTGGGCGGGGCCCGGGCACCGGCATTTCTCACAGGCTCCCAGGTGACGCAGATGCTGGGGTGCGCTGGGGACTCCCAGTCATCGTGAACAGGCCCACTAGTTGATGCCTGGGGACTGAGTTCACCGCTACACCAGTGCAGTTCCTGTTGTCCTGAGCAGGGGCCACCTTCGATGTGGCAGGGCTGTGGTTCCTGGGGGTCTTCAGACAGCTGCTGCCGTTCAGCCCTAAATGGCCACAGAGGGATGGCTGTGGACGGCGCCCCTGGGCCACAGCTCAGGAAAGAAAAGAAAGACAGAGGTGGCTCTGAGTCCCCTTGGGTCCTGGGGGGGATACACCAGGAAGCTGCACCTCCCGTGCTGAGATGCTGGGAGCACATCTCCCAGGGGACACTATCTCCTGGCGGGGAGCGGGGACAATTAGTCACCCTGTGACCGAGGCCTCCATCAGCTGCAGGACCCCATAGGGTCCCTGGTTCTCCCTGTGGTTCTGCGGGTGTCCACAGGCAGCTGGAGCCGCTTCCCCAGGGACTGCCTGGGGCCCTCCCCAAGAGCCGGTCACAGACCTTTCCAGAACCCCCGAGGGTAGCCTCGTCTGGGGGACCCAACCGTCCGAAGCCTCGTGCACAGAGCCGGCGGCAGGTGAAGCATCAGGACGGGATGCCACCCTCCCCGCCCCCACCTGCTGGAGTCTAAACCGCGGCCACTCACAGGGACTCAGGGTCTGGGGACAGAATTGAAGCCCAGAGAGAACAGTGCTCACGTGCAGCCTCAGAACTTGCTCCCCGAGACTCTAGCCATTGGCTTTGAACTTGAGCACTTCCCTCCCTTAACCAGCAGGACGTGGCGGCGGCTCCTCAAGGGTGGTCTGGACACCTACCACGTCTACACCCTGGGAGCTGTTAGAGGTGCAGATCCTCAGCGGCCCCAGACCACCAAGCCAGAGTCCTGTTTGAGCACGGTCCCCAGAGACTCCAGGTCGGAGGGGACACCCAGGCTGAGAGTGAAGGTGGCCATGAGAGAGGGGCACTCCAGGCTCTGAGCTGGGGTCCAGACTCTCCCACTTGGCGACTGGGAAGTCAACGTGGGGGGGCCCCATGCCCTTGGGCTTCAGCATCCTCATCTGCAGATGGGACGCAGTGACGCAGCCACGGGGAGGTTTGAATTCATCCCTGTGACAACTGTGTGAGCGCCCACCCTGTGCCAGGAACCTGAGACGTCCTGGAGATGCAGTAAGAAGGAAGGGCAGGCAGTGCCACCCTCAAGGGACATGTGGCCGTTTAGTGGAGCTACTGATTAAAGAAGCCAGTAAACGTAAGGTGACAACTGTGGGAAATGCCACAAAGGAGAGGTCTGGGGAGGAAGGCTGGGGTGGGCGCCCGTGAATCAGCACAGTGTAGAGCAGGTGAAGATCAGGAGGGAGAATAAGTTCCAAAACAGTGACTCAGTGAATATGTGGGAAATGAAAATACCTGGCGCACAGTAGGTGCCCAACCAGGGAGCCAGAGCGGGTGCATTAGCTAGCTATAGCTGTGTAACAAATTGCCCCCAAACCTCCCCATCTTATAATTTGGTGTCCCATTGCCACCATCACTCTGTGACATGTACTAATAGCCCAGGGACTACATAGGGACAGCAGTCACTCCATAAATATTTTTGAATTAGGTTTTTTTTTTTGTTTTTGGTATGTTCAGGCTTCTTGGTCATTTTCTTTTGCTCCCTCCCTTCGGTCTCTCAGGACTGAACCCCAGGGTGCTCTGTCACCGAGTTCCATTTTTATCCTGAGACAGGGTCTCCCTAAGTTGCCCAGGCTGGCCTCACATCTGTGATCCTCCGGCCTCAGCCTCCCCCGTCGTTGGGAGGACAGGCTTGCACCGTTGCCCCTGGCTCCCGGGTCATTCTCTCCCCGTGACTCCACTTGCGACGCAGGGAGGTGGAGGCGACGGCTCGGGTTTCTTCCAGACTTGACAGGGGGAGTGAAAATTGATGGAGCCAAGGAAGGAAGGACAGGGGGAGTTGGTGGAGTAATCGGAAAACCAGGCAGACCACGGAAGAGTTATAAGGAGAAAGCCCAGTTCCGCGGCAGCCCGGCGGAGCCCGAGGACCCACGCAAGGAAGAGGCGAGGAGAAAGACCCCAAGCCTGGGCTGGAACAAGTGAGTCTTCATGGAATGCGTGAGTTCCAGAGAGAAATGGGGACGACAAACAGAGCTAACGGTGGGCTCAGGCAGGAAATGTGTGGATCTGCGTCCAGGCTTAAGATGGGGGAGAGGAAGGCGAAGAGCAGTTGGTTTAATGTCTTAGATGAATGGCGAGCAGTCAATAATGGGACTCATTTGGGGACCCAGAGGCGTCTAAGCTTTGCTGAGTAATCTACTTAGGTTGGTAATTATTGTTTGTATTCATGGAATTAAGGATACAAAGAGGTGGTTTAGAGAAAGCCCCACAGAGCCGGGGGACGCTGATCCCGCTTTCCCACGGCCACCTCTGTGCCCCGGAGTGCGGCATCGATGGTGCGGGTACCGCGCAGAGTCCAGGAAGAAGAAGGACATCTTGTGTCATCCCTGGCTCGGTGGCTGGCTGCTGCCGGTTCAAACGGACTCACTCTTCCCTCCCTCTCGTTTCTGTGAATTCCAAACTTGGTTGAGGGATTTAAGAAGAACATCAGAGAACAAATAAGAAGATAATGATGCATCTGTTCGCCGTGCAGATTAATCCGTGCTCATTAAGCTGGGAGCTTGCTTCCTTTGTGGTTTTGTTTTAAGAGAAACACATTTCAGGGGAGGGGGTGGGTGGGTAAAAAATGAAACCTAGTCCTTCTAAAGAAACCCACGGCAGAGGTGTACGAAGCTGAGATCCCCAGTCCTACCATTCCTGGTGGCTTCTGTGCAGACGCGTTCTGGGCTCCTTTGTGCGGGGAAGTTCTAGGGGGCAGGGGTGCTGGATCCTCCCCTCACCCCAGGTCCCCGGTTCCTGGTTCCGATAAGATGCTGGGGGAAGTGTCCCTTGGAGCCTGGCTGACCACACCACCCAGATCACTCACTGCCACGGTACGGAAAGCGGACCCGCAGCATCCCGAGCCACCGTCGGTCTGTGGCTTGGACTTGCTGCATCCAGAGATGTCCCCGGGGGCACAGGAGTCCTGGTGGGCAAAGCAGGGAGAGGGTGAGAGGGAGAGAGGAAACAGATTTGGGGAGGCAGTGGACGGTGAGAGGGCCTTTGTCCGAGGCAGCTGGACTGGAATGTCCCGGGGCTCATTCTTTCCCGCTCGCGGCGTAGCTGTGCCTGATAATATTCCCGCAGTCACTTGAGTTTGTGGGGTCCCGGAAATGGGCTGAGAATCCGAGCAGCCACCACCAAGAGCTCTTTCAAGAACACTGCACGGATTTGTGCCCTGCTGTCAGCCTTGAAATGTCACCTGGAGGGAAACACCCAGCTGCAATCGACCTCGCGCGTGGACGAGGGAGGCTGCCTTCAGGGGTCTCATGGGACCGACGGGCAGTTCCCGAGCCCTGCGGCCCTCCAACGGAGTCACCACCGCAACCATCGCGGCACGTGTGCAGCCCCGAGCACCCCAGGCAGCATCCGCACAAGACGCAGGGGGCTCTGGGAAGATTATGTCCAGCTGGTCGGGGCCGCCCAGATCTGCAGAGGTCACCCAGTGGTAAACGGGTGGGAGGGGCTCACGGTCACTCACCCAAGAGGTGGCCAGAGAAAGCAGGGCAGAGGGCCAGCGTGGGGGGAGGAGAGTCTGCAAGAAGGAGGAGGAAACGACAGGACGTGGGAAAGGAGTGGCGCTGGACGTGAGCCAGGAAATAGGTTGGGAGAAGAGTCAGGAAAGGTCAGCGCGGCAGATGGTTTGGTCAGAGACCAGCAGAAGTGATTTACCCAGTGCCCAGGTAGAGGCCCTAAATCAGATTTGCTCCTGGCTTCCACCATGAGGCAGGGTCCAGAAGGAGGCAAGACCTTTGGGGAAGAGAGAAAATAGTGGGAGGAGGAATAGTCACCGTGACCTTCAATGACCTTGAACAACACAGCAGGGACTTGCAGGCATTGGGGATCTAGCTGGGGACCCCTAGGATGGCTCAAAGTGAACCAGCGGGGCCTCTGGGGCTTGCCCCCTGCCTGGAGAGGTCACCTTTCTCCCCTCCAAGTCACAGCAGCCGTGGGCAGACACACAGTGAGTTGGCACATCCTAGGAAGTGTCCTCTGTGGCAGGCTCTGGCCATGTAGACAGGCAGCACGGGACCCAGAGTCCTCGTCCTGGGTTCTGCTCCACCAGTTATTTGCTGGGGGAGGGGGCTTGAGACCTGTCCCACCCCCCCCAGCTTCCCTGAGCTTTAGATGTCTCGTGCTCCTAGGGTGGGCAGGTGGCCTTGGCTCTCTGTCCACCCCCTGCAGTCTCACTGATTCCCTTCTTGCTTCTGAAACATGCCACCGGCCTCTGCCCTGGTCATTTCCTGCGCCCCACATGCCCTTCCCAGCTCAGCATGACGACCTCCCCCCTTTAGCACCTTCTCAAAGAGGGTCCCCGTGACTCTCCCTACGGCTGCTCCCGCCTCCCTCCCAGGCTTCCCTCCACCGTGTGGGTCACCCCTTCGAGCCCCTGGACAGAACCTTATCAATCCCTCTGATACTCGTGTTTTTGATTTCCCAAGTTTTCCCCCAGACTCTAAGCCCCACGAGGGCAAGAGCGGTTGCCTGTCTTCTTCCTCCGCGTCTCCAGATGCCGGCGAGGGGACGTGATGTGTGGCTCTGCCCAACGTGTAATTGTTGACCAAGGCGATGGATCACCAAACCATCGTAGGAACTGACCAAGACGCCCTCCTGCCTGGAGTGAGCACGCAGGACCCAACCCTGCCCCCGGAGCTGGAGTCAGGGGAGGACCCGCAGCTGACGTTACGGAGAGCCTGTGCCGCGTGGACCTACGGTGACTCTGGGTAGAGGTGGCAGTCGATCGGGGAGTCCCAGCCCCTGCCCATCCTGGAAGCCAAGGCCGCAGTGGTAGACTCAGACCAGCCCAGGTCTAAATCCAAAATCACCCGTGAACTTCAAAAGTGTCGACCTCAAAGCCGCTTTCTCTTTCTACCCCTGGTGGGCCGACCCCTGCACATCCAGGGGATCGTCCCCAAGGAAGCCGCCCCCGTCTTGGCCCCAGGATAGAAGTCTATGAGGAAGGCTGGGGTTCCCGCAGCCCAGGAGCTAAATCCGACCATTGCTTGTGGTGTGTGGGGTCCGGAGGCAGCGACATTGTCAGGCCAGGTCCTCGGGCACAGCCTGCTGAGCCAAACACCCACAGCTTAAAACCCAGCGGCAGGAAGGACCAAAGACTTCACCGTCGACTTAGCAACAGCACCCAGAGCAAGCGGAGTGTCAGGGGCACATAGAGGGGGATCACACGGGACTCAGGGAGAATCATTCTTGCAAGAGCCCGAATCTGTGGGAATCGTCGGCAATTCTCCTCCTTTTATTACCAAAGGGAGACTGTGATACACTGAAGCCCTCCGAGAGAGAGAGAGAGAGAGAGAGAGAGAGAGAGAGAGAGAGAGAGAGAGAAGTCCTGCAAGGATGTCACTGTGCCTGCTGGGGGGAACCCTGACTATGCAGGGGGGACCGTTACAGGGCCATGCAAAGCCCCCATGGAGCGGAGAGAGCACGCCGCTCGCCACCGTGGGAACTCACGTCGAGTGGGAGAGCCGGCGCCGTGGCAGCCACAGCCGCAGGAGAGGGACACTTCAGAGAAATGAGCCGCGATTTCTTTACAGAGCAACAGAATCGACCCTTGGAGGCGGTGACGTGAGGATGTAGCAGAAAATACAATGAAACCGTGACGGGAGCCAGGCGCCCGGGAGAGGGCTGCTTTGTGCTCAGCTGTGGGTGGTGACCAGCCACTAATGCCAGGGTCTCTGGCCGCAAGGGGGGGCCTCCCGGAGGAACTTCCGGTATGGGGGGGGGGCGGCGGTCCCAGCCCTGACCTGGGGGCGCGAGGCCTGGCTTTGCTGCCTGTGTAGACAGAACAGCAGACCTAGCCGGTGGGGTGCAGGGGGCGCACCTGCTGTGGGGTCAGGGCTTGGCTGGGCCTCTGGGGGCCTCCAAACTTCCTCCCTGGACCTCGATTTCTACCTCCATGTCAGCCCTGCGGGGATGGTGTGAGGCCACTGCGGTCAACGGAATGTGTCCCCCCACCCTCTTGTCCCCCCAGAACTCCAGGACCTTATTTGGAAGAAGGGTCTTTGCAGCTGTCATTAAGGTTCAGATTAAGGTCAGATGAAGCTGGGTTAGGGGAGCCCCCAAATCCAGTGCCCTCCTAAGAGGCAGAGAAGGGGAGAACACAGAGCCACACAGGGAGGCAGCCCAGGTAAAGACGGGGACAGAGCCTGGAGCAAGGCTGCCACAAGCCAGGAGACACCAGGGCCACCGGGGACTGGAAGCAGCAGGAAGGACCCCCCCTAGAAGACACGGAGGGAGCGGGGCCGTGGCTCCCTGATTCCATTCCTCTGTGTGGGGTCTGCAGTGCTGGGGACTCAACGTAGGTCCACCACGGAGCTACACCCCAGGCCTGAAGCCGTGAATTTGGACTTGCACCCCAGACTGTCTTCCTGGCTCTAAAGCATGATCCACGAGGGCTGAGACGCGTCCTCTTCTCCTGACAGGAGAACACAGGTCCCGAGGCTTGGTCCCCACCTTTGGCACTACTGGAGCCCATCTTTAGAAGATGGGGCCTAGTGGAAAGGGTGATTGGGGCCATGTCCTTGAACAAGGAGGTAGTAGGACCTTAGTCCCTTCTTGGTTTCCTGGCCACCGAGAGGTGAGTGGCTTTGCTTTCCTACATGTTCTCACCATGATGTTCTGCCTCACCACAGGGCTAAAAGCAACGGGGTCAAGTGACTATGGTCTAAAACATCTGAAATTGTGAGTCAAATAAACCTTTCTTCTTTATAAGTTGATATTCTCAGGTATTTTGTCACAGCAACAGGAAGCTGACTAACATAAGGGGCAAATGTTTGTTAAATGAATGACTGAGATGGATGTGCTCAGAGAGTCCACGTCCAGTGAGTGGAGGGGACATGGTGGGTTGTGAGATGCTGCCGCTGTAAGCAGTGTGTGACCACGGTGCTCGGGGCAGAGAAGGCTTGGATCTGGCCAGGTGCATGGGGAAGGCATCTCTCCTCCAAGGACAAGGGGGCCTCCCAGCGGGATGTTGGAGGGTGTGGCTGTGGAGGGAGCTTTGCAGAGGGAGAAACTGACACAGAGGCCCCCAAAGAGGCAGCCAGGGAGCTGTGGGGGGCCATTTCCCCCCAGGGGCAGAATTTCTTCTTTGCCTAAAGCAGACACGGAAGCTTCAACCCGCACAGTGGACTCAACGAGGCCAGGTGAGCCGCAGCGGCTACACCATGATCTAGGCTGGGGAGGAGCGGGGGAAACCGCTTGGTCCCCTCGCCCTCCTAGAGGGGACCCCTGAGGTACGGTTTGCAGGTCGGGGCGGAGGGGAGGATTGGGGCTGACTGGGCAGAGCCGGGAAGGCTGAGTCCAGCTGCTGAACTGCCGGCGCGGGGTGCTTACACCGAGGCCGGAGCCACGGGCTGGGCAGTGGCCGGCTCAGAGAGGAGCTGGGGCGGGATCCACCCAGCAGCCGAGTCCAGGGTGTGTCAGAGGAGGTGGCTGCCCATGAGGCGGTCACTGCAAGGCCGGGCGGTGGGATTGTGGGGCCTGACTGCTGGGTGGCCTGGGAACCGGGATGAGCAGAGAGATTGGAAAGGGAGAAAAGATAGACTCCACTGATTGCATGACCTTGAGCCGGGAGAGGGGTGTTGAGGGGACTGGAGGATCGCAGGTGGGAGACGGGGATTTTGGAGAAAGCAGTGTGGCCTGATGGGAAGTGTCTAGAGAAATCTGCTCCTGCTAATGGAAAGGTGCCACAGCCGCGGTCCTCATGCTTACTTTGCAAACAGAGGATGCTGGGTGACGTTAAGGAGCCCCCCAGCGTGCGTGCACACACACACACCCACCCACACACCCACACACCCCTAGGCACACATTTCTCTGTGCTCAACAGGAAGTGCTGGATGCCTGTGTGGAATCCAGAACCCGCCTCGATAAACCCGAGGTCCCTCCGTAAAACACGTCTGATCAAGAAATCCCCATACTCCAGGGTTTCGGGGGAAATGTCGCTTCCTGGCCTTGCTCACTGCAGCTCGATGACAGCCCTTGAGGGGCCACAGCGGGGGCTGCTTTCTTCCCAGTCCTTAGCAACACTCCTGCGTGTGGCCAAAGCGTGGAGACAGCTCGAGTGTCAGGAACAAGACAGCCAGGGCCTCGTCCACCCCACGCGGGGGCCTCGGTGGTGGAGAGTCAGGTTCCTAACCTCCGCAGAGCCCCGCTCCTCTGCAGGGCCTTTTAAAAACTGGCTTCGCCCACAGGGGAAAGGAGACAGGGCCGGTGCTCTCAGTTCAGCGAGGAAGACGGTTCCGGCTGCACTTCGCTGCGGAGGCTTCGGGGGAAGGACCGACACCAGCCTGCACAGGACCCAGGGGGTGACCGAGTCTTGGGAGAACCTGGGCTGGGAGTGGGAGAGGTCTAGTGCCGACTGGTCTGCCGGCCCCAAAAGTGCAGCCTAGTTTTCAGAGCACGGTGGCTTCCGATGAGTCCCCTCCCTAGGGGACACTCCCACAGCCTGCCCGGACACCTGTGCTGCAAATAGAAGAAACGGCTTCGCGTTGAGGCTGTGCCAATCTCTGATGCCAGGTGTCACACCCCGTGTCTGGGAAGGCGAAGCCCGGGAAGTCCTGACCTTCCTGTTGGCCGGGAGCTTTCAGGAGGCCAAGGTGGGGTCCTGCAGCCACGAAGCCGGCGGCGGGAAGGTCCCCTGAGCCTTGGGTCTTTTCCGAAGGCAGCACAGTCAGACCCTGGCCAAGCGGCACAGCCGGAGAGGTCAGAGGACCCAGGGTAAAGGGACCTGCAGTGTCCACAGGCCACAAGCTCCTCAGGGGGACAAGGGCAGATGATGCTGCTAGGGCCACTCACTGCTGGGACGTTGCAGGCTTGGCCTTGGGTTCAGAACCAACGCGGGAGTTTCCAGCTACATTGTTGAACCTCTTTGGGTCTCAGTTCCTCGTCCTTCAGCACAACGGGGAGAATCCCACTGGAAGTCGTCAGAGAGCGGTGAGGGTTCAGGGGAAGAGGCCCACGGAGGACCAGCACATCCTCACTGGTGACTGCCGTTTCCTTCTCTATTCGTCTCGGAAGCCCTCGTTGCAGGCCCCGGGAGGGCTCAGAGAGGTCGAGCTGATGAAGCTACGGATCCACTGAAGCCAAGCGGGGCCGGGAGGATGGGTAAGAAGAGCTTCCTCAGATTCACAACCCCAATCCCTTCCCAGTCGCCAGTGAGCCCCACCCGGGCAGCAGACTTCCCCGCGAGCCAACCTGCTGGCTGTGAAACTGAAACCTGTCTTCACGGCCAAAGCACACGCAGCCCGCACAGGAGCCGTAGCTGGGTAAGCACCCCCAGCGCGAGCGCCCTCAGAACCGGGTTTTGTGATAAGATGTCACAGACGGAAGCTATTTCTGTCCCATACACACCGAAGAAGGGAAGAACAGTCATTTCTTTGGTGACAATCACATTGTCCCATACACCAACATGCAGGTGTGACCTGCACCATCCTCCACCTGGGTGAGCCGCAGGTGAGCTCAGCAGGGCTGCCTCTTCCTCTCCTCATCAGGAACCTAACTGAATGCATGGATGAGCGGTCCCTAGGAAGGCAAGTAGTGGGACTGGATGGATTCTTGTGTCAGATGATCTAGCCCTGTCACTTACTAGCTGTGTGACCTTTAGCCAGTTGCTTGACTTCTCTGGGCCTTCGTTTTCTTGTCTGTAAAATGGGATGGTGGTGGGGACTGAATGAGTTGTTTTTGTTAATCACTTACACAGTGCCCAGCGTGGGCCGCGGTGGGGTGCATCAGTGATTCCCACCATTACACGCGGGCAGGAGACAGCCCAGTGGAACAGGCGGCAGGGAGAGCAGCCGTGGGTTATCTAGAAAAAGGACAGGCTTGGAAGACAGGTGGCCCGGTTCAAGGTCGCCTGTCACTCCATCCTGGGAAAAGCGAGAAACCTCTGCAGGTCTGTCTTCTCGTCTCCAGGCGGGTGGTGATCTTGGATGGGTGGCTCTGGCCTGCGGTACTTTGCAAACTGTGAAGGGCTGTGTCCACTAGCTGTCTGGAGGGCAGGAAGGGGGAAGACTGGCCGGGCATGGAGTGGAGGGGGTCTGTTGGCCACAGGCAACGGGCAGGGGTTGGTGGAGAGCGGGGTCTGCCAAGGGCTAGCGCTGGGGGAGCCGCGGGTGTGACAAGCCAGGAGAAGGCACCCGGGGCCACCCCACGGTGGGGACAGCGCAGGGAGGGGACAGTCCGCGGCACAGGGGGGGTGTTGAGTGGATATCTCAGGAGTCACAGGTGGAAAGAACCAGGAAAGAGAAACATTGACAGGTGACGAGGCAGAGGAGTTAACATCCCTGAGTGCTCTGTCCTCCTCCTTCAGCTCAGGGTCAGTCCCTGACGCAGGCGGCTCGGGCGGACGCCTTGTGCTCGGTTCCTGTAGCCAGATGAGCTTCCTCACCTGCGCCTGTCCTCGGCCCCGCTGGCCACTGGACGTTAGAGCGGGCGGGGACGGCGAGAATCAAGAGTCACCTCCTCCTACCAGTCCTTACAGATGGGGAAACCGAGGGCCAGAGGAGCCCTGGCTCCCTATTGCCACGGACCCCGCTGCCCCCCAGTAATGGCCCACGGAGAGGTTCCACACCACGGGCTGGCGGAGGTGAGAACCCAAAGGGAGCCTGTGGCTGCGGGACTTGGCACCCCCAGCCCTTCCCCGTGTGGGGCCTTTTCAGACGTGCCCACCCTCCTTCCAGCAAGCACTCACTAAGCGCCTGCTGCATGCCGAGCAGCTGGGGGCCAGGGCAGCGCAGGACGGGGAGCCCCTGCAGAGAAGCCCGGGGCTGGACAGGGAGCTCTGACCCCCGGCTCCCCGGCCGTGCTTCTCTGGGCCTCAGTTTCTGCCTCTGTGAGATGGGATGGAACCGAACTCACACCTGGGGGGTGCGGTCAGGGATAAAAGAGAGGACCCCGGGCCCTGCTAACCCAGGGCAGAGGCCCGCTCTCCCGCTGTCATACCGCAAGGCGCCTCTAGGGGGCAGGGCAGAGCATTCGCATTCCAGGTAGAAGAGGCTTCAAAACCCTGGGGCTCTCTCTGCACCCACAGGGTGGCCCCGGGGCGGCTGCACAGCTGCCTTTTACCGGAAGAGCGAGCCAACCAGGGCACATCCACACCTCCCTCTTCCTCGCGGGAAGGGCTGGAGCAGGCCACAGCAGGCAAGGCGCCTGTTGAAGGCGGCTCTTCTGTCCACAGCACCCTCCTCGAGGATCCCCGAGACCTCAGGAGCCCACGACGGGCAGAAGCTCCCTGAAGCCAGGGAAAGAGCACGCACTAGTGGAGCAGGGGTCTGCTGTCACCAGACTTCCCCAGCCCAGGCCCAGAAACGGCTGTGCCCCCAGATCATGCTGCAGACGTGACTCGGGGACCCGGGTGACCCGCCAGCGTCCGAGCAAGTTTCGGATTTTGGGTGGAATTTCTTTCCTGCTGCTTCTCCAACCTGCTAGTGAGAAAGTCGGCACAGAGCCCCGCGGCCCAGCCGCCGGAGGACGAGAGGCCTTTAAGACCCTTCTCCTGCCCTGGAGGGGGTAGTGCCAGCTGCCTCTTGAGAGGTGATTGTCCATCGAGGGTCCAAGTGGAGGGCAGCACAGCAGCTCCTTGGGAGCAAGACGGAGGGGCCAGACTACATAGGCCTAGATCCAAACCACGTGGCCTCATCCAGCCCAGGGGCCAAGGGTAGGTCACCCAGGTAAGGACAGAAGGGAGGGAGAGAGAGAGAGAGAGAGAGCAAAAGTCTCCAGTCAGCGCTCAGCGTTCTCTGGGGGACAAGCCCGCCTTGGTTGACGCATGCTGACTTGATGTCAAATACACAGGCCCAGGCCAGCTCTGCAGGTGACAGTGTCAGCACCGACGGTGCTGTCAGAGACCTGAGATCATCAGGTGCGTCTATCTACCGGGGACGATGGCAGAATGCCCCCAGTTCTTCACCTTGGGCTTGGCCACGTGGCTGGCCTTGGCCAATGGATGCTAACGAATGTGGACAGGCAGAGGCTCGAGAAGTACTTGAGCAATTAAGCTTGTCCCGTCTTGTACCTTATTTATGGCCACTAGAGCAAGCCTAGGCTAGACTAATGAAGGATGAGAGACACGGGGGGCAGAGGCGGGTGGCTCCCGTCACCCCAGCAGTCAGCCAGACCCACAGGCATTGAGTGTGCTCAGTCAAGATCAGATTGGCCTAACCGACCACCCAGACACCCGAGTAGTACACACTTAGCGTGATATGCCACTGAGGTCTCGGGGGTGTTTGTTATACAGCAAGACTGCATAAAAAAACCAACAGATACACACACGCACATGTAATCTACATCATATATATAAATGTTATATGAAGGTATCATTTTGCACTCTACTTAGCTCCAACAGGCTGGGAATATCTATCTGGTTGTTCCTCGCTGTCACATGTGAGGGAGCAGGGGACGTGGGGGGAGTGGAGAGTATTAATTCTGCGGCTGCTGCAGTTGATTTTTAGCTCAGGACTGCACCGGGGGAGCGCTCCAGGCTGCAGACGTCTGGCTATTTCTGCCCCAACTTTTGACTTTTCTTGTTTCTTTCCTGGTGGAGGCCGAGCTTCGGTTCTCTGGATAAAAGGGATGATTTAGCTGCTGTCAGGTGCAGTGGCCAGAGAGAGCCTGCAGCGACCTTCAGTGAAGTACAGTGCACAGCGCCCAGGGCAGGGGCTCCTGGCAGGCGGGAGGTCTCGACCCACTGCAGAAGGCCCACTTGCCAGGCCTGCTTTGCCCTCCGGTGGGACTCTCCTGCTTCCCAGGAAGTCCCAACCCCGCGACGGGAAGGGAGTGATTTCAGCAGGGAGCAGCAACCTGGACCAGGAAGCACCTCCGTGGCCTGGGGTTTGGCCCAAACCAGAGACAAGGACAGCTGAGCCTTGGACCTGCTTCCCGTCATCGCCCCGTGCCTGGCTGTCACTGATGGAGCCGGGGCCAGGCAGCGCATCTCAGGCCCACACAAGGCTCAGAGCCCTCAAACTTCCCGCGGGGACACCTGCCCTTCTGATGCTTCTCTGTCCCCGGGCCTAGTGGCCTTTCAAATGCAAATAGATAATGTGTCATTGGCTGTCCAACTTGAGCCCTGATTCAGTGACCTTGAGGAGGTGTAAGGTGAAGCCCAGACCCAGTGCCTGGCCCGAGGTCTCCCCCTAGCTCCTGTGTTCATCTTGAACCTCTGCACCAGGGTGATGGCTTGAAGTCCCCTCCCTGATTCATGTTGGATTTTCTTTTTAAATTTGGTGACCCTGGGTTTGGAACTTAGGAGCCCTGGGCCAGGGCTCTATCTGTCGCTGAGCTCCATCCTCGGCCCTTTTTATTTTTTTATGTTGAGACAGGGTCTTGCTAAGTTGCCCGGGTTGGCCTCAAACGTGTGGTCCTCCTGCCTCAGCCTCCTGAGTGGCTGGAATTCCAGATGTGGCCCGGCCTGGCTTGGGTTGAGATGTAATTGTCATGTGATGGCCTTACACGAGGGACCTCTCAGAGTGAAGTCACGAGGGCCACCCTCATGACTGATGAGAACCACCGTCGCAGGAGGGGCCTCCTGATCAAAGGACAGGCTTGTCCCCCACTTGCTAGCCCTGCTGCCATCCCCCCAGGGGAGGATGGAGCAAGGAGGCCCTCAACAGCTCTTGGCACTGTGTTCTGGGACTTCTCAGCCTCTAGAACTGTGCGCCAACTATGTTTCTCCTCCTCACAAGCCTGTGGCATTGTGCTGCAGCAGCAGAGGGTGGATCGAGGCCACCAGGCTACGCAGGATGCTGTTCTCCGGACTCGGCTCCCTCCGGACCCCACAGGCTGCTTCCCACGGCCGCACCCTCCCCTGCAGGCGATCTGCGGCTGGGCGACCCGTGTTCCAGGGTCAACGCTTCAACCAGCATCAAGCATCTCTGTTTCTGTGCAGAGGAATCGGGGTGCAGAGTTTCGGGTCCTCTGAGCCCTGGGCCTCAGGGTCTCCCCCAAGCTGCGAGGTGCCAGCGGAGGCTCCTGTCATCTCACGGCTCTGCTGGGGGAAAACCTGCTCTGAACTCACGCCCCTGTCGGCAGGACTGGGTTCCTCGGGGACAGCTGGCCAGAGGCTTCCCCCACTTTCTGCCCGGGTGGGCCCCCCATGGCTCAGAGCCCGGCAGAGCAGGGAGAGCAGGGAGACCGCGCGTCCCAAGACACACTCACACACCTTCATGACCCAAGCTCGGGAGCGACAGCCGTCACCCACGCTGGGTTCTGGCAGAGCAAGTCACAGGTCCCGCCCACTCAAGGCGAGGGGACTGCGCGGAGCATGGACACCAGCACCGGGGATTCTAGAAGCTTCCTGCTGCAGTGTCCCTTCCCCCACGGAAACCAGCCCTCCCCCCACATCCTAGTAATTATTCACTCAGGTCGACGTGTTCCAGGCCCCGTCTTCATCCTGGGCGTAGAGAAGGACCCAGAGCAGAGCAAGGGCACCCTCAGGGAGCCTTCAGCCCCTGGGGGAAGACAGCCATGGGCCAGGGAACAGAGCGTGCCAAGTGGTGACGTCCGCCTTGGGGACAGCAAGGTAGTGGGGGATGGGTGATCAAAGCAGACTCTTTCCTCCAGAGCCCCAGAGGGGTGAGACCGAACTATGCTGGCACCCAAGGAGGTGTCCTGGGTTGACGGGAAGCCAGTGCAAAGGCCCTGAGGTGCGGACAGATGGGGTGTGCAGGGGACGCTAGAGAGGAGACGGTGAGTTCAGGTCTAGCACAGAGGGTGAGAGCAAGAAGAGGAGGAGGTGATATTGGTGGGAATCTGGAGGGCCTGGAGGGCCTCTTCTCTGAGTGAGAGGGGAGCCTCTGGGAGGCTTTGAGCCAGGCGGCGATGTCAGCTGATCTACAGGTAAAAAGGAACCCTGTGAGTGGCCAGTTCAGAGGTGGCTCTGGGAATCCAGAGATGAGGAGATGAGGGTGACTGGGACCCGGGTCCTTACTATAGAAATGGGGAGAGGTGGCCGACTGTGCATCTGCTCTCGAAGACCAGCCCTCCTCTCCGGTGGCACTTGTCACAGTCGTAAGCAAATGAGTCACAGTTTAGGGACAGTGTCTCCTCCTGAATGCTAATTCCACCAGGGCGGAGGCCGGGCCTTGTGTCTTCGAAGCCTGAGGCACGGTATGAGTCCAACACAGGATCTCTGTCACGGAAGGAGTGCTGTGACGTCCAGAAACGTCTCACTCCACCCCTCACCACCTGTGTGGCTTTAGGCAAGTGTCTCCACCTCTCTGGTCTTGTTTTTCTCATCTGTGGATCCTGGTGAGGGCTGGTAGCATGGACACACACAGCCGCGGGCGCTGGCCACTGCTGCAGGTGAGCTGACTTTCCTGCTGACCCCAGGTGTACTTCGCCCCTTGGGGGAAGGACCGGGGCAGCGTGGGCTGACACGGGGCCTCAACCCTGCCAGGTGTCCACACTGGGCCCTGGAAGCCTTGCCTCCCTCCCGGGTGCGCGTTGGCGTGAAGACGGCAGCTTCCCGAAGGAACCACGAGCCCCGTCCGTCCTCCCTGCTGGGCTTATGGCTGAGATACCAGACACCTTACTTCAAAGCTCAGAAAGCATCTCTCCACTCAAGGGCTTGGCAAGGGCAAATGAAATGATAAAAAAGAGAGGAAAAAAAATCGAAAGAAAAGAAAGCCAACAAATTAAAAAAAAAAAAGATTAAGTGACAGTACAGATAGCCCCAAACTGTAGGACTACGACGGAAAACCAAACTGACCCTCCTTGGCCGTCACCCGCTGGATGCTGCTCAGGCAAAAGGAGATGCCAGAGGGTGACAATTAGCTGCCACTGGTTGGGTCTGCTGCTCACAGGCCAGGCGCAGGGCCACCCCCCTGCTGTGAGCACGCAGAGCAGACACCTGCGGTCCCCAGGGCACCCTCTGAGCTCCACTGCCTGGCCCTGCAAATACCTGTGTGGCTCTGCGGAGACTAGGTGTGCACCCTCGGCGGTCCCCTGAAGTCCCTACCAGACGCTCAGGGATGACTTAGGAAAACGCGATCTTAACACCCCTCCTGCGGGGATCCAAAAAAGAACATTTTCTTGTGTTTTGATGAAGCGAACAGGTCCCCGGGAGGGTAGGAGCTGACTCAGCTCCTAGGCCAGGATCACACTCGGAGGCTGTGAAATCGAGTCAGCAAAGCGGAAGGCCGTTTGTT
Organism: Marmota flaviventris; assembly: GCF_047511675.1. NCBI lineage: Eukaryota > Metazoa > Chordata > Mammalia > Rodentia > Sciuridae > Marmota > Marmota flaviventris. Next base: position 11,043,460 of record NC_092507.1, on the reverse strand, counting down.
CTCTAATTACCTCCGGGCGCCCCTCAACGGAGCCTCGGAGTCCAACGTCCTCATTGTGACCACTCCGCGGGCATCCGTGAGACTCGGGGCACCCCGGGGCCAGCCGTGCCTTTCCTCTTCTGTGGAAAGGCACAGCGAGGTCCTCGAGGGAGAAAAAGCTTCACACGAGGGAGCTGGGACATTATGGATGCATCGCCAACATGTCCATGGCCAGGAAGGAGAAAATCCAAACCGCTGGTGAGTGGAGAGAAAGCACCTGCCCCCCCCCCCCCCCCCAGATCTGGAGGCTGCTCAGACTCAAATGAACAGGTCCCTGTGCAGGTGGACTGCGGGAACCCTGGCAGGTGGTGCACGCCGCAATCTCCACAAGGGACGCCCCTGTGCTCCATTCCCCCTGCACCTCCAGGGCCCACTGCAGAGCTGACACACAGCCCCTGCAAAGGCCAGGAGATAGGCACTCGGAGGAGAAAGCTAAGCGATGAGACCCAGGGACATCAAACCTTCTGAACCGCAAACACTCTCAAAGCACCGCCGATGACGTGGAAATGACTCAGAAACATCTGGTCCAGGTTTCCCGACGATTTACACGACACACAACCAAACGCAGGAGAGCACGGGCCTGGGAACAGGATCTTGATTTTGCAAAGCGCGCACGATGGCAGCGGGGGGGACTCCAGAACTCTAAAGAACCTTCAGGAGCTTTGGCGGCACCGCAGGGCGGGCTGGAGAGTCAGCTTGGAAATGAAAGGAAACACAGGTTCAAAGGAAAGACCACACGGCCATCAAATAGGTTTGGAGGGTTCTAGAAAAGAGACTTGCTAAGATCTAGGAAGCGGATGTCAGGAGAGGAACTCGCGGGCAGGTCCAGTTCTTAGCACGGGACAGTGAGTGTTCTCCACACTCCAGAAGATACTCGATTGCATCCGTGCTTATGAAACATCGGTCTTCTGAACTTTCTGCAGGTGCTGTGGTTGGAGAAGAGCCGAAACCACCTTGTATCCTCTCATTACCTCCAAATGCAAAGTCCTCTCCAGGTTCGCAAGGGAGCCATGGTGTCCCTGGACCCCGTGAGCACATTCCACCCTCACCATCCTTGGTGGCATTCTTAATTGGAACAAAAATACAGATAATACACTGAAAACGACCTGGGACCCAAGCAGAGGTTCTCCAGTGCCAGCGCACGCTGGTTGGGACCATGAGGGAGGCGAGTTGACTTCAGAGCATGACGCGTCATCCATGGCCTCTGAAAGCAGGGGGCTGGACAGGTCAGGGGGCAGCATTTTGCCTAAGTAGCGGTTTGATGGCTCTGCAGGCGACTCAGACCAGGTTACACCGTTTCTAGTTCCTGGCAAGAGGGGAAAGTTCCGAGTCGGTGATTTAGCACAAATCTCTCCAAGAGAAACAGCTCGATGTGTTTCCCTAATCAATCAGGCAGCAGAAACAGATGGCACCTTCAAATTAAGATAAAGTGCTTAATAGAAGATGCAGAAGAATGGTTATGGGCGGAAGGGTGTCATTCCCCCCCCCCCCCCAAATTCACATATGGAAGTCCAAACCCTCAGAGGGTAACTGGATTTGGAGATCAGGTCTTTAAAGAGGTGATTCAGTCCCAATGAGGCCATTAGGGTGGGGCCCTAATTCAATCAGGCTGGGGTCCCCATAGAAAGACCCAGAGACATCTGGGCAATTCTGCATGTGGGATGGTCACCCAAGGAGGTAGCCAGGAGGTGACCATCTGCAAGCCAGGGAGAACCAAGCCCAGGGTGCCTGGCCCTTGGACTTGGCCCTCTAGAGTGGGGATAATAAATGTCTGTGGTTTAAGCCGCCCATCGCTGGTGTTTTGTTATGATGGCCCGAGCTGACACACAGGACCCTTGAGGGACAGTGCAGCTCCAGGGGCCATGAACAGTGACACTGAAGCCGCCCAAGGGCTTTTAACAAGTGACAAAGGAGGGTGTCCTGCTGGGAAGGCTGCAGGGAGGGAGGGGCAGGCCAGCAGCCCCAAAAGGCAGCATAGGAGGGAGCCCGGTCAGCCAGTACCCCTGAGCTCACTCTCCTCCCTCTGAGCTCCTGCGGTGACACTTGTGTGGCTGAACCCACACACACCATCGTGTAGGTCCTCTCTCACGGCCAGAGGCAGGGGGCAAGATAGAGCCGACCTGGAGGAGCACTGGGAGCCGTCCCCAGTGCAGGCTGTGGGGGACTTTTTCCTGGAGGAAAGCACAGGGGTCTGACCTGCAGAGCGTGAGCCCTAAGGCTCTCGCGGGGGCAGGCCTGACAGGTCACCTCCAGAACCAGGTGCACAGAGTCCCCTTCCACGTCAGGTCACGTCACTCCTGCAGGCACCTTGGCCCTGCCTCTTGGCTTTGCAGAGGAAAAACTGGATTTCTCCAGTGCACACAGTGCATCTGAAGGTAATGCTGGGGTTTGGTGACATGCACGGCAGACCTTGGTGACTGGCCTTACGTAGTCCCTTGTGTGTGTGCTACCCCTGACTTCACAGTGTGAGGGAACCATGTCCGCACAGAGACGTCATGCTGTGGGACCACGGAACAGCAGGGTCCATACAGCAGCTGGGCAGTAAACCCCCCTGGGTGGGGACTCTTTTTGACAGTGGCCACCTCCTGCTCCAGAGATTATCATGGGCACAACCTCTAGGGCCCTCCTCACGTCCACTCTGCCACCTATTCAATGGCTAAGTCTGAAAGATAAACTGGAAAGAGAAGCCCACAACCCGTCTCTCCTCTCTCCACCCTGCTGAGGGTGGGCTGCCTGCCCGTCCCCCCAGATCCGACACCGGGACTCTGCGCGAGGAAGCCCACCGGCTGTCACACCTAAGCCCCCTCCTCCCAACCCCTTCGTCCCCTCTCTGGAGAACGGGTCACCAACTCTTGACGGATCTCCCCCATGACATGTGCTGTATAGGGATGTGTGTTTTCAGGACGTCACCACAAAGACCCCACAAATGCCTGGGTTCAAATTCTTGCCCTTCTATTTAGACACTATATGACCTTGGGAAAATTGCTTACCCTCTCAAAACCTCAGTTTCCCTATCTGTACAGTGAAATAACAGCCCTTATCTGACAGGATTATCAGTAAATCATAATATATATAATTTATAGATCATATACAGTAAATGATCCTATACTGAGCCTATAAAGCTAAATAATAAAATAAAAATAAAAATAAAAATAAAAATAATAATAATAATAATAATAATAATAATAATAATCCTAGTGCCTATAACCTAGTAAGAAAAAAAAATTCCAAAAAAATCCATTCATTAAGAATGGCGTCAGGGACAGTGGGTGAAGGACAGATCTGAGGCTGGCTCTCGGGGAGGCTGGTCAGGAGTGGGAGGAAGCCGGGTGTGTGGGGAGGAGGGTCAGGCCCAACGCACCGTGACTGAACCCTCGGAGGGAGGCGGCTCCAGGTCTGCAGCCAGGGGACCCTCCGCAGGCAGAGTCCCCGCAGAGGAAGGGACACTCGGAGGCCAGCGGTGGCCCTTTCCCAGTGTGGCTGAGAGAACCCCGCAGGCCTCGGGGCTCCAGGAGAGCGCGGCCTGGGCTCTGCGCACGTTCTCTGCGTGTTTTCCCTTTGTCGGTGCGGGAGGGGGTCCTCTGAACAGGTGCAAGGGCACCTCCTGGTCAGAAGTCCCTTTCGGCACTTGGTCCTTAACTTTTGGTAGTCCTGGGACTATAGCGCCACTACAGAGAGAGCCACAGGCGCACACCTTGCCAGTGAGTTCCGAAGCACTCCTTAGGAGCCTCCCAAGGTCCTGGCCGGGGCCTCTACTAACACCACATTGAAGGCCCAGGGAGGAGGACGGAGGTCAGGGGGCAGGCCCTCCCCCTCGCCGCTGCCCCTCCTGCTCGCCCCGTCCTCCAGCGCCAGCCTCACAGCTGGCCCATCTGTTCCTGGGGAAAGGCCACCAGAGCCAGGCACACTTCAGGTGGCCAGGAACAGGGAAGGCACCGAGGCTCCAGAGAGGGGAGGAGGGGGACTCCCCCAGGTCCAGGCTCCCGGAGCAGAGAGGCTAAGAAAGAGACGGTGGGGTGCAGACCCTGCGGGGGGCAGGCACTGCCCAGGTCTCGCTGCTGCAAGGCCCAGGGGCCAGGGCTCTGCCTTCTCCCTGCGCCCCTCCTTTGGACGGGAGGTGCTGGTGGCCTGCGGCTGCAGGACAGCGCTCTGGGTTCTAGAAGTCACACCGACGACCACGTTTTAAATCACAGGCTCGCGATGCGGGGGCCTGTCCTTTGAAAAGACCAATAAGTAAATAAGCAGGTTGAACGGCCGGCCTCTCCGGCTCCTTCGTTGGACAGGGCCCTCCTCTGCAGCCTGCTTACGTTGCTGCGGCCCCTCTGATTGGCCGAGGTTCCCCGTGGAGAACAGGGACAGGGACCGAGAACTGTCCCGAAGACTCCCCCAGGACGGACCGAGCCACCTCACCCAGTTCCGGGGGCTTCTCCCATGCCAGCGCGTGCCTGGTGCTGGGCCCCCTTCTAGCTGGTTCCTCTCCGGAATAAACAGGTGCAAGGGCACCTCCTGGTCAGAAGTCTCCCTGGGCTCTTGCTCCCTGAGGCGAACAAACGTGGGATTTTTAGATACCAGCCAGGCACACGCACTCAACTTTTGTCCCAGTGACATTTCCCAGAGGAGGAGGGTAAGTGGACACATTTGTCACTACTGTATATATATATTTTTCCCAGTTGAAATACTCGATTCTCCTCAGTGGTAAACAAATGCCTGCCTCAGACCCTGGGAGGCTGGTAGGTGAACCTGGGCAGGGAGCAGTCTCTGTTCCACTCACTGGGTGACAGCAAACTTCACAACGACCTGGGCAAGGCCACCTCCTCCCAGGGACATCGCTGGTAGTGCCGCCCTAGGGCACAGGCACTGCCTGACGGGTTTCCAAGAGTATCATGACAAGTCCATCCTACGCCCCTGACCTGGCCTCTCTGGACCCCTTGCCCACAGTGATCCGGCCACACCGACGTCCTTCTGTCCTCGGGGCACAGACTTCTCCCCACCTGGCCACGTCCTGTTCCTGGCCTGCTCCTTCCCTAGATCTTGTGTGGCCCACTCATCAGCGCTGAGCTGACCCACACCCGCTCACCAGGCCGACTTCTCCCAGAATGTCAGGTTAGCCGCGCCAAGCCCGCCACGCTGGGAGGATGGACACCACGGAAACTGGCAAATTCTACAAATCAGGGCTTTTATCTTTTATTTTTCTCTTATTTTTTTTTTTAAGGGATGTAGTTAAACATTTACCAGCACCGGCTGGTTCCTTCTTGTCCGTTGGGTCTCAGCTCAAATGCTGCTACCACCTGATGCAAAACGAGCCTTCCTGTCGGTCTTCACCCCCCTCGGTGCCTGTTGTGACTGTGACCAGGGGTCGCGGTTGTCACCTACAACCATGCATTTGTTTGCTGCTAAGATCCGGGTGATGTGTCCCTCCTGGTTGCTGAGGGTCTAGCCCAGGCCGTGCACGCTGCCAGGCACACTGCTGGGGAGGACCACGGTGGCTCCGAGCTCTTTGCCAGGGCCTTGCAAGGGCCCAATGCTCCTCCCTGGGAAAACTGAGCCTTCAAGGCAGGGAGCCCAAGAGGGACCCTTCTGGGTCCCCCTGACATTCATGAGCTATCCTTCCCTTCTCAGGTTACCAGAGAGGACAGCCACGCTGTTGTGTCCACGTTGTCCACTGAGGGTCTCGCGATCCTGGACGGGGTCAGGGGCTTCTGGGGTTTGGTCTTACTCCTGTCCTTCTCACTGAGGGACTCCAGGAGTCACATGCTGGGCTTTCTTTCCAGGTGGGTCCCAGCCGGGAGAGAGAAGAGCAGCGAGGAATGAGGCTCACCTTCTGTGGCTCTCCTCAGTGCCCCTGCAAAGCCCTTGCACCCCGGACCCCGGCCAATCCCGCGTTCTCTCTGCCCCTCTCCAGGAGGACTAAGGGGGCACAGAAGGGACGCGTTTTCTATTTACCGTCAGGACCGGGGTTTGCCAGTCCTGACCCAGGTGTCTGGACATTCTTTGCATTTCAACTCAGCAGACTTTGCCTGCCCCGTTCTTTTGCTTCACTTTGGGGGCTTCTGGGAACAGAGATATCAAACGGGCTGGTGCCCGTCCCTGAGCAGGTGATGTTCTAGTGACCAAGACAGAGGGACATGGATTCTGTCACAGGACAACTTATGCTAAGTGCGTCCCTCATTGAGAGTCTCACAAGTACTAAGGAATAATTTCAAAGGGGAGCAAGGGGTTGACTTTGGGGGAGAAGAGGGCCTTTGAGGCGGGCCCTGCTGAAGCCCCACAGGCTGGGTGTGGGATTGTTGCCATGTGCCACGGGAGGGCCTCTGGACTGCCCAGCACCATGAAGCTCCCAGCCAAGGGCCAGATGGGACACTGGAGCTCTCAGCAGATGACAGTGAGGAGCAGGTGCCCCATGCCTAGACCCGGGCACTTTAAAGTTCCCTTCCCATCTGCATGGACCGGGGCACGTGGCCACCGTGCTGGCCTAATGGGGGCCACGGCTAAAAGTGAAGCTGAATGTGCTGCGGGAAAATCTTTCAAATGTGGACAGGAAACCTCTGTAGGTTTCGGGTGAAGATTCACACCTGTTCCACAGGTAGCGGGGCCACCGCGAGGGAGACGAGGAGCAGACTTAGGGTAGAATGTGCTGGAGGAGCCAAGACCCAGACAAGTCTCAAGGACCGGGGCAGGCTACAAGGCTTGGCCTATCTGGTGCACCTGAGATTCCAGCTAAGAGGGGTTGGAATCTTCTAGAACTCTACCTCCATGACCCCATTTCTACCTCTTCTAATGGGTCGGTGCTCTGGGAAACAGGTCTCTGCTGGGTCCTGTGGGCGACAGTCGTGTGAGATGGGATGTGCAAGGAGATTCAGGTGGAAGGACAAGCAGGTGGCAGCCAGGGACCAGAGCAGAGAGCACGGTCCCCAGGACAGTGGGGCTGAACTTCCAGGACCTCAGCCTCAACATGGGAAAAACTGGCACCTCCCTGTCTCAGTCCCTTTAAAACAATAATCAGTGGACTCACGTGTTTGATGGATAATTAAGTTTTGGGGTGGGAGGAAGGAATAGGGAGGGGATGGAGACCCGCGAAGCCTCAGCGCTGTGAGCCGCTGCCCACGGAGGATGCGTCCTAATTGGTCATAAAGCCTCGAGAGAGGAGAGTGTGAATCAATGGGAAAACTGGATTCCAAAATAAAGCCTGTGACGTGGGCTCTCTACTCTCCAGGACAGCAGCCACGCGGAGAAATGAGAAGGGACCTGGGTTGTTTCTGCAGGCAGCAAAGTTGTGCCGGGTGGTGAAGAGGAGGCGATTCTTCCCTCCGCACAGCTGGCCCGCGGAAGCCGGGAACATCCCCTGTGACCGGGAGCCGGACTCCCCCAGCCCTGTGGGTCACAGATGCATTTGCCCGGCTCCTGTCCCTGGTTTCCTGGCCGTTCCCTTCCTCTTCTGCCAGTTGTAGGGGTGCTACTTCTCCAGGTTGGACTCCGGGGTGCCTAGGCCGTGGTTCTCAAAGTGTGGTCCGGGGCACCAGGATCAGGGCCACCTGGGACCTTGTCGGAGACACAGATTCTCAGCCCCACCCTAGACCGGCTCAATCAGAAACTCTGTGTGTGTGACGGAGCTGCTGAAATCTACCTACTTAGCAAAAGACCCACGTAGGGTCCAACTCCATCAGCTACAGTCCTCAAGGTGTGCGTGAGATTCCCAGACTGCGCATCCTCCATTTCTGCTACTTTGTAGGTCAGTTTGCTGCCTTATGGTGACCACTAAACCACCCTGTAGTGACACACGGAAATACGTCCCAGGACCTCAACCTGGAAACCTCAAATTCATACAGTAATATATATAAAAATATATGTATATGTATACATTATACATTTATATTTGCATGTATAAATTGCACGTGCGGGTATTCACATGCATGAGGAAAGAAATGTTGTTAAGAATCGGGGTTCTCCCCCTCCTCCCCTCCCCCTGGAAAAAAAATAAAGAAAAGGAAGAGGAAAGTCCCGGGTGGGACCGGCGGCCACCTGCGCTTTCGCTGACCCTCCCGAGGATTCTGAAGCAGGCTTAAGAGGGAGAACCGCTGGGCTGGGGGCAGACGCTGCTGCTGTCCATGGAGGACCAGGTGGTCAGGGGTCACTGCCCGCTGCGGCCGGATCTCACCTGCTCAGCTGCTCTCCTGGCACCTTCCTCCCCGGCTCCTCAGCAGGGTCACAAGGACCCTCTGTGGCTTGATTGACCCTTTGCACCCAGCAGGGCCCAGCCCCACCTCCTGGCTGGCCCAGGCTGCCCCTCTGTCTGGGAGGCCCGCGTCCTTCCCTTGGCCCCTGCTCGGTGCTCCCACTGCCTACACGGAACTTCAGCATGTGGTATCCCAGTTCCTTGTCCATGAGCAGCCTGGAGGTCAATGCTGAGCTTCTGCTGCCCCTGACACAGAGCTCAGGGCACAGGGGGGTGCTCATCAATCCTCTGGGAATGAAGAAGGCACTCAGATCCGGATACTAGGAGGATCGAGAACAGTGAGTGGTCCTCGGGCCCCTCTGGGGTCTCAGGTTCACAGAGCAGGAGCCTGCTCAGCATGAGCACCATCTAAGCCTCCTGTGCATGCAAAATTAATTTCGTAGTGACAGGAGAACTGAATTATGTATAGCGTGCTGTGTATCGATGCGTCTCTTGGAAGGTTTTTCACAGTCTTCCCCCAACAAGCAGGATTCATAAACAGATGTTCAGGATCACACCTCTTGTATAAATCAAGGCCTATGCATGCTGGCTGTTGGGGGGTGTTACAGCACCCTAAAACCTAGGGCACAGGAAGGCAGAAGCCAGGGAGGGGGGTGGCCTTTGTCACCCACCTGCACCCCTGAACCCTGTATTCTTCTCCATGATTCTCCTAATTGCTGGGCAGGGGCAGCCTGGGGCGTGTCCTTGCTGACCGCTCAGGAGTGAGTGTTGGGTCCAGCCAGTTGGTAACTTATGGTCAGTTTTCAGCAGGGCAGGGAGAAGCTTCCAGGCCCACAGAGCCTGCTGGACCCACACCAGGGCCAATCTGTAGCAGACAGACCTCAATCATCTTCTGATCTGTGCAAGGGCCACAAATCAGTCACTCACTTATTTGGTTGTTCAAAGAAGAGCAAAGTAATGGGATGTGATCCTGATGGTAGAACGTTCTGGAAAGATATTCCAGATCCTCTCCTTGTCCAAAGTCAAGAGAGGACAGGGATCCCATTCAACTTCATCTTAGCAGACTGGATGCCCAGGTGAGTGGTCAACCCTTAGGGTGAGAGTAGGGGGCTGACTTCCAATTTTCAGCCAAGTGTGTCATCGTCAGGGACACCTTCTGTGACCTCCTCTGTAAGGCACGTTCCCCTACAACATCTTCCCCTGGGACCCAACGCTTGCCTTTTTATGGTTTATCTGATATTGGGAACTGAACCCAGGGTCTGGGACGTGCTAGGCAAGTGCTCTATCACTAAGCTACATCCCCAGCCCATATTTTTAAATTTTATTTTGAGACAGAGTCTCGCTAAGCCACCCAGGATGGCCTAGAACTTTCGATCCTTCTGCCTCAGCCTCCCAACTTCTTGAAATCCCATGCTTGCCTTTTCGAGTATAGATAACAATAGGAATTATTAAATAACAAACCCGACAATTACCAAATACTTCTGAAGGTTGTAATTTGCCAAAAAAACCTCATCGAGTCCTTTCAACAATCCTATAGGAATGGTTCCATTATTAGCCCTGTTGAACAGATGAGGAGACCGAGGGTCCAGGAGGTGAAGTGAATCTCCCCATAAATGGCGGAGTCAGGCTTCAAAGCACAGACGGTGGCCTATTTCCACATCCTGCACTCTGACATTTCCCAACTTCCCTCTGGCCGAGGCCATCCCACTCCTAGATGATGGGTTGGTTGACAAGGACACCAGCTCCTCGGCCCTGTTCACTCTTGTGTCTGAGGCATCGGCCACAGCACAGGGGGGAGGTGCTCCATAGATGTTCTGAGTGAACGAATGGACAGTTCAGCTGGGAAGGTCAGAACCGGAAGAGGGCAGGCACGGAGAGGGTCACATGGGGAATTCTGGAACCTTTAGTGGGCCTCACCACCTCCCCTTTCCTCTCTCTTCTCCAGATGCATTTGATCTTCCTCTTCTCCACATTCCAACTAGAAGGCACCGGGCCCGCTGACCCCTCGCTCGGTGGGTGGACAGATGGGCGAGCAGAGGCAGCTGGGAGCTGGGAGTTGATGAGTCTCCGTCTCCGAGGGCTGGGGCGCAGGAGGTCAGCGGCGCAGGCTGAAGCCAACTGTCGCCGTAGAGGCGCAGAGCCAGCAGCGAGGGCAGCTTCGGTGCGGCAGAGGTCCTGCTTTTGGAGGGAGACCCGTAAACCACGGGCCCTCAGCTTAACAGGATTGAAATATGATGCGATTCAAAGGGAATGTCACCAGGATTAATAGCCCATCGCCTCCCGGCTTGGAGCGGAAGCCACGCCACTGCCTCGAGTTAGGATCGCGCTTGGCGCGTTGGCTGCCGTTGAAACTCCCTCCAGTTGGCGCAGCGCAGCGAGGGGCAGGAGCTGGGGGCGCTCTGCGGGCGCTCTGCGCGTTGGGGCCAGGCTCCGGTTGTCCATTGTTAATGGGGACAGAGCTGAGGGCTGGGAGGGGAAATACAACTCAATACGCAGAAAAGCAAGAGAGTTCCCTTCCCTTCCCCAGAACATAGGTCTGGACTTGCCTCCAAACACCAAGGGAAACAGAGTGCCCCCGGAGAGAGTGACAAGCACAGACACGACTGAGTGGCCTAAGTACGGGAGGAGCTGGATCTTGCACATAGCCCCTGACCCCTCCGCCCCCCGCCTGTCAATGGGGGAAGGAAGAGGTCAAGGATAGGGCGACGAGGGGCAGCCTGTTTAAACAAAGACCTAGGCTTCTCTGCTGGCAGAGGGGAGCGCCCAGGAGGCCTGCCCGTGGAGGGAGGGTCTGCTGTGCTCCCAGGTCACGTTAAAACATCCCACGACGCCATTCTAGCTCCTGGAGACGCAGGCGTTTCTCTCTCCAAACTTAGGCGAGCTCCTGGTCTTCCAGGTGGTGCTTCTCAGTACGCAGACCAGACGGGGCCAGAGTTGTTGGTCCTCCCTCAGGTCCCCCAAATGGTGGCTTCTCTAAGTTTTAGAAGGAGAGCCACGTGGCTGTCTCTTTTCCTGAGATGATTAGCCCTGCTCCTCTTCCCCTGGATCATAGCCAGGAGGAAGCCCCGCCTCCCCCACTCAGAAGGGGTTTTATGAGGAGTGGCAGGTAGAGAGGAGGTGACAAGGAGGCAGACAGCTCTTCTGCTCTGTTTAGGAGGCCCAAAGGCCAAGAGAGGCCGAGGACCATTGCCTGTGGGGGAGGCCACACGTGATCATCCCGCTTACCTTTGCAGATCAGCAGGGAGATTCTGCACACCAAGTCCCCCGTGGCTGTTAGGAGTCTGAGCAGAGACATCTCCATTCCCTTTAAAAATTATCCCTGATAAGACCCCAAGTGGTCAAACTGAGGTCAAGACCTGAATAAGGACCTGGCAGGTATAGATATACCCCCACGGGCTTGGCTACCTATTCAGGTGGCCTGGCTCAAGAGCAGAGGAGGTCTGCACAAAGACAAGATGATTATGTTTAAAGATGAAGACAAGCTGCGTGTAGTGCGCACACCTACAATCCATTGGCTCCGGAGGCTGAGGTAGGAGGCCCGAAGCAACTTAGTGACACTCTGTCTCAAAAATTTAAAAAAAAAAAAGTACTTTTTATTTTCTTTTTGGTGATGCTGGGGATTGAACTCAGGGCCTTCATGTATATGAGGCAAGCTCTACTACCAACTGAGCTATATCCCTAGCCCAGAAAGAACTGGGGATGTAGCTCAGTGGTAAAGTGTCCCTGGGTCCAATCCGCAGCACCCAACCCTGCAAAAGAGATGAGACAGCAAACCCTGTAGGAAATCATCTCTGTTTATTTTTGTGTATTTGCACTGAAAGCTGTCCTGCAAACACATACCCATGGTGTGTGCATGTGTTCGGCTCACGTGTGTGCGTGTCCACACGTGCGGGTCCCTGTGCGTGTACTGCTTGGATCCTGCTGCGTTACTTATCGACACACTGTGCTCGGGGTGAATGAACTGACTGACGACATAATATTAAGACTTTTCCATATAAAGTGCCAAATCAGGGGATTTTTTTTCCCCACCTGAAATTTGAAAGCACTGAGCCATCCATCAATAGTCAAAAAAAAAAAAAAAAAAAATCCCCAAAGCTTTAAAAAATTAACATTCAGTTAAATATCTAAGTCAGCGCTTGTTCACTCCACAGAGTAATCCCTAGTCGTGACTAAAAATTATATATTTGCCTTTAATTGCCACATCATTATCCCTATACACCTGAGATATGAATGTAAATTCAATATTAACTACTAAAATATGCGTTTGTTTTCTAAGTGGCCTTATCCAGCAAATGACTCTGTAAAATTGGAAAGAAAAAAAATGGACCTGGAGCGAGGAATAATAACCAGGTATCCCAACCTCTCCGTAAATCACCTGTGCAGTGGGAGAAGGAGGGGGGAGGGGAAGGGATGGGGGAGGGCAGGGGGAGGGGGAGGGGGAGGGGGAGGGGGAGGGGGAGGGGAGGGCTCTAATTAAACAAAACTAAGATAAACCGCAGCGAGGTCTCTGGAGTCAGCTGTCTTGAGTGAATTATGGATCTGGGAGTTTTATCTTAGGCAAAGTTATTAAGGAGGTTTTATGGCCGCGTACAATGGGGGATTGGAAGGGGGCATCCTTTCCTAAGAAGGGGGTCCCTTTGTGGTGAATGGCTTTGGCCCAAACCGAAATGGCATCTTCCACTCCTAAGAAGACTGGAAAGGGAGCAAGAGGGGAGAGGAAGACCTCCTCCCACCTGCAGAGCGGCTGTCAGCTCAGGTCGTCGCTTGGTGACAGGGTGGGGGATCTGTCATCACCTGCCACTCCAGCCTGGCCGGGGACACCTCCCAGCCTGGTCTTCACCGTGAACACATAAACGTGGAGGACCCTCTGGTTCCCTGGCGTGCACTTCGGCTCTTAGTGGCCTCCTTAAATCTGGCGCTCCCGGGTCACAATGTCCAGGGGCGTCGCAGGAGACACCCTGCGTGGCTTTGGAGGGCTTTGTCTGTTACGAGCACTTGAGAAATGGGAGGCGGAGAGCCGGCAGAGCCGCAGATGCATAATTCATGGCGAGACTGGAGCTGCCGGGTGTGACGGGCCTGCGGATGAGTCGCGGCCCATTTCCATTTGCTCAGAGAGCGCAGCCATTTACCCGCTTGTAGGAAGTGACAGTGTCAATGCAGCGGGTTGCCTGGGCCATCAAGGGAGATTTCTGCAGCTATAGAGCAGGGTTCAGGAATCCCGCCCGCTCTGGAGGGGCGGCCTCTGAGGCCAGGAGAAGCCGAGCCCCGCACACACCTGGAGGACAATAGCCCTGCAGTGAGGATCTGCTGCTCAGTGACACAGGCGCATTTGCTGTGCCCTGGCTGGTCTCCCGGGTCCCTTGCCGTCTGAGGGTCATGGTGCCCTCTGCCCTGGGGCAAGCTAAGCAGGTGTTTGGAGGCTCCCGGGCACCTCTGCCAGGGGCTCTCCAGCTGTGCAGGCCCTGGCCATCTGGGGAGGTGGGGCGTGGGGTCCCTCCAGGTTCCCAGAGCGAGGAGGCCCTGCACCTGTTCCCCTTTCCTCCTGCCATTTTGGTTTCTCATTAGGGGAAGGACCCCCGGGTTCCTCCTGAGGACCACTCCAGCAGACCTGTCCTCCGTCACCCTCTAACGAGGTCCCCGGTGTCCTGAGGGCCAGATGCTCTGGTGGGAGTCCACACCACCCTCCTCCAGCAGCCAGGCCTCTCCTGGCCTCAGGCCAGTGGGGGAGAAAGAGGGCTCTCTCTGGTGGACATGGATTAGATGGGAGTCACCTGCCAGGACGCCAGGTGGGGGTGGGGACCCTGAGCAGCTTTCTCTGTAGAACAAAATACTGTACCCAAGGCCTGTCACCGTCACACCAACCAACTCTTATTGGCATTTTAAAAGAGAAAACCGTTATCTAGCCCAAATGCTCGGTCGCAGTCGTGAGCGTGTGCAGTGCGTGCACCTCCTCTGCATACAGAGCAGCAAGACCCACGTTGCAAATTGGAAGACAAGACGCCGGGACGTTTGGGATCCTTGGTGGGGTGGAGTGTGTGTGCTGACAGCTGGAGACAGTCTGTGGAAATCCCTCCAAGGGGAAGGAGCAGGATGTTAAGGAATTCCACAGAACCAACTCTCCTCGGCTGCCACCTCGGGATTTTCGACTTACGTGTCTTGACCTGCTCACGCCATTTTCTCTCTTTGTTTGGAACAAGCACAGAGCTTTATCGTGTCAGCTGGCTGCTTGGAGTGTGTCTGTTCTCCTTTGATCATCACAGTGAACCTTGGAGGTCTTCAGGGCACGTATCAATTGTCTCGCTTTATAGATTAGGAAGCTGCGGCTCAGAGAGGTTGTCTGAGCTGCCAAATGCAACACAGCTAGCTGCTAGGTCACGGGGACTTGGACTCCGGCGTGCCTTGGAATTCCCTCCTTTTAGGCCTTGCCACACAGCTAAGTGCTGCTTGCTGAGAGATCAGGAAGGCAATGGTCGAGGCCCAGTGCTCCCAGAGCCAAGCCCTGTGCAGTGAGGTTCTTTTGCTCAGTGATTCAGGGTTTGCCTGGTCAAACCCCGGCTCTCCCCCCCTCTAGCACCAGCAAGTTCCTTACTTCTCAACGGGCTTCATCACTGCCCGTCTGTGCTGGTACCACATTCTAACGCTGTACCTGGTGTCAGCTTTTGGACACAGTGACCAAACTAAGCGACGAGGACGACTGAAAGGGAAAGTTATTTCTGCTCGTGGTTTCCGTCCGAGGTCGGCCGGCTGCATCGCTCTGGGCCTGAATGGGGCAGAGCATCGTGACGGGAGGGCGTGGCGGAGGAGAGCGGTCAGTCCAGGGAGCTGGGAAGCAGAGAGGGAGGGAGGGACCGAGGATGGGGAGGAGAGACATGCCCCAGAGACCTGGATCCTCCAATCACGGCCCCCCCCCTACAGTTCCCACCACCTCTCAGGAGTCCATTCAGTCACCAATGGATCCGTCCACTGATGAGGTCAGCCCCACCCCTGGACATTGCTGCACTGCGGCCCTCAACCCACGAGGCTCTGGGGACCTTCCAGATCTGAGCCATGATAACCTCCATATTGATTCCCATATTGATGCTTGAGGGCGGGAGTCATGCCCCTTCTCCCGGATGTGTGCCCGGGGAGGTGGCCTGGCGTGACATCCGTGTTGGGGGTCCATTCCATAGGTCCATGCTGAGCGCCTGCTCTGTGCCCGGTCCTGGGGACACAGCCATAAACAGGACAGATGCGGCCTCTGAAAGAAGCCAGGAGTCCACGTAGCTCGACGTTTTCTTTAGATCAATGAAGAACTGGGCCCCGTGAGGAAGAGGGCCCGCGGCCACGCAGCCAGAACCAGGCCCCGCCAGGGCTCTCCCCTGGGCCTGCCCGCTGGCCCACGACTAGGCAGATGGCAGCAGGTCTGGGAGCCCGCTTCTTTGTGCAGAGGCTGGGGGTGAAGCCAGCACACAGAGAGGGGGACATGGTGGCAGGAAGAGATTCCAGGGGAAGGGGAGCCGGGCTGTGGGCGGGAAGGGACGGCCAGAGTGGGCATCCCCGACACCAGTGGCTGGAGTGGCCGCAGAAGTGCATGCTGGGAACTTGTGACTTCTTTCAGTTCAAGGGCCAGGACACCCAGTCCCCGGTCCCCCCCAGGAAGGAGTGATCTATGGAGCCCCGGCCCCACTTTTGGGTGCAGGGCCAGTAATCAGATTGGCTCTCTGCAATGCAAATGAAGAGAATAACTCTTGCTTCTTGGTTTTGCATAATTAAAACTGAAGAACAGAATTTGCCTCTCGACTTAAGCCCCATGAAAATGCACAGAAAACTCTTGAAATATGACTCATTATTACACAGATAAATCACCCAAAACTCGTGCCTTCTAGTTACGGCTGAATTTCAGGTTCAGCCAGCCACTCCTTCCTTCTAGGGTCAAATGCCCACTTCTTGGCAAAGTCAAAAGGCCCCCGGGGACTGGGATTTGTCCCCCTCTGCAGACTCACCTCACTGGCTGCCATCCTACCCTCTGGCCAAGCCGTCTCCTTGGGTAACTGGGATTTGCCCCCTCTGCTGTTGCCCAGGCTGCCTGGGGCACGCCCTGTCACCTTCAACTTGGCAGCTCTAGGCGCATCCTTCCCCCCTCAGTTTCATGTCACCTCCTAGGCGTGTCCCCTAAGCTGCCCCACGCACCCCTGGAGAAGCTCCCGCCACCTGCCACATGCCTGTGGGTGCATCTCCGTCCAGCAGAGGGCGCTGTCCTGGCCCTACGCCCCAGGCACAGAGCACAGCGGGTGCTTCCTACACCAGCCAGGAGCAAGGCCCACGCCCTCCTCAACCCGGCCATTTGGATACCCAAGGACCTAGCGACCAGCCAACTGAGGATTCCTTGAGACATCTCCGTGAAAGTAAGCAAGGCTATTTTGAGAGCTGGGGGTCACAGTGGTGCACGGATTGATTTTTCATTTGAAGAGGAGCCTTTCAAAAGCACCGCCCAGCCATCCCCACTGACCTCTCCTGAGGGGCCTGCAGGCGCCTCTCATTGAACAGTGCCCTTGGGGAGAGTCCTGTCCCCCAGCCACCTCTGTGGGAGGGTCCATGTAAAATGGAAGAAGGCAATCAGCCTGCCCAGGGTTGTTACCGGCTTGGTTAATCCGCTCTGCTTCAGGGAACGCTTTTTCCTCTTCCCGAGAAACGGGATTCTAGAAGGAGCCTAGCCCCAGGCACTCGGGACAACTGTGGAAGCTTCTGGCTCTGTAGCTGCCCCCACCCGGATGGTCCAGGTGACTTTGCTCCCTGTGGCTGTCAGAGTGACCACTCTGGAGGGCCAGGGCCAGGGCTTTGTCCCCCACCCACTGTCCCTCCAGATTGGGCAAAGTGAAGGGACATTGCCCAGAGTTTCTCCTGCGTCATCTCTGCCAGAAGGGGAAGGGCAGGGCTGACCGTGTGATCTGGGGTGTTCTGAATGTTGCCGTTCCTTCTACGAGGGAGCAGTGGGGGTTCCCCAATGTCGAATGAAGTTACGATAGAGTGGGACAGAAATCCTGAGGGATTCCCCCAAATCTGGGAGGACAAGGGTCTAGAATTCCAGGGAGCGACGTAGGATGGTGTCGGCTCCAGGGATTCCAGTGTGACATCCAGGGGTGGCAGGCGGAGGTCCCCGGAAGGAGGGAGAGTGTGGCAGAGACAGACACTTGGGTTCAAGTTCTGCCTCTCCTAAGTTCAGGACCTTGAGGGTCACTTCACCTCTTTGGTCCTCATTTTCTTCACCAATGATCGATAAAATGTGACCAACGCCCACCGCCGGGAGCTACGGCACGGAATACACCTCAGGTGCAAGACCACGCTCCTAGCCAGTGCCAGGAACTGCCGGCCTGGGGTTCTTTAGAAGGGGTAGAAACAACGCCAGCTTCCAGAGCTGCGTGGCTCTGCCTCCCGCCGCCATCTTTGGTGGTTGTCTTGATTAGACCTAATTAAACAGCACTTTCTCAAAGCAATTTACTCCTAACAAGTCTTCGTTTTAGTTTCATTTAAATTACCGAACGTTTACCTTGGTTTCATTAAGTCACTGTACAGCCGACATAAACAGGTTTGGGAGGAACAGCAAGTGACTCTTAGCAAGACAGTGGTGGCGCTGGGACAGAGGTGCCCGGGCAGGTGGCGTGCTGAGGACCTTGGGCCTCTGCCCGCTTTCCTCCCTCTTAGCACCCGGTGCTCCCTGCCCTCTCAGCTTCGCCCAGAGGCTGGCGCTCACAGTGCCACCTGTGCCGCAGGCCAGGAGTGTCACAGAGCCACGGGAGGTTCCCACACCAAGGACTGACTGGGCCTGGTAGGTAAATCCCCGGCTCCCTCTGCCCTGGGCTTGGGCAACTCTGGGGCGCGCTCTGCACTGGCCCCAGGGGAATTAAGCTCCCCAGGTACCTGCCCGGGGTCCTGGTGTCTCTCAGATAAATCGCGTGCTCTGGAACCCGTCATTCAGGGTTTGCTTTGGGGGCAACTCGAGCCTAAGAGGGTACGTTTCACGGGGGGACGGAGGACACAGGAAAATGGGGTGCTTCAGCTACACTCAGGTCACTGTATATGCGAATACTCCAGCCGATCCTCCAACAATTTGTACAGATACAGTGTGTCCCCACCTGACACGTGGGACAGTGGGCATTTGGGGGAACAGCGTGGCTCTGAGGGAAAGGCCAATGAGAGGGAGAGTTGGGATCAACCCCGTCTGTCCAACCCCAAAGCCAAACAAGTCTCCTCCACCCGTGACCCCAACCCTGAGTCCAAGAGGCCAATCTACGGTCGTCAGTCTCCAGCCTGCGGATGCACTTCCTGGATTTCTGTGCTCCCTGAAATGCTCACCAACCAGCAGGCACGAGAAGTCGGGCAGAGACGGCAGGAGGGACCCACCGGAGCCTGATGCAGGCTCAGCTCCCACCTTGACACACCGGTCATAAAGCTGCCTGGAAGAGGCCCAGGCGGACTCACGAATTCTATTCTAGAATAAAGTGGGATAGACAAGGCACCGAAGTCCAGCTCTTCGTATATTTCAAAAAAAGAGAAAAAGACAGACCCCAGTGGGTTAGAAAATTGGAATTGCATCTTAAATATCATTCGACAATCAGGGTGCATTCTCCTGAGCTCCTACTATATGCCGGGCATGTGCTGGATGCCAGGGAGTCACATAAGAACAGGACACGCTGCTTCAGCGTGCGGAGGACACCAGGGTGGGAGGGGGACACACAGGCTTGGAAAGGGCTGGGACACTGCAGGGTGTGGCCACCTTTTAAGTTTGGGGACCTCCCCTGAACCAGGCCGTGTGCTAGGAGCTGGGGAAGAGGAGATGCTGTCTGCCGTAGGAGCTGGTGGTCTCCTGAGGTTCACGCGCCGCTAGTGAACAGGTGGCACTCATTCTTCACACATTTATTAGGTAAATATTTACCGAGGGCTTTCCATGTTAATAGGTGCAATGGTTAAGAAAACACGCAGGTGGAGGCTGCGGGGAGGGACCAGCGGACACCACTCGCAAGTTCCAAGGAAGCAGAATGGCCCATGGCATTGGGGGCTCAAGGCTGCATAGCGCCCCCCGCTGGAGAGTGGGTGCACTGCATCTCCACGTTTCTATCCCCTGCCTATGACCTGTGCCTTTGACCTTCCCTCCTTGGGCCAGACAAGCTCCGACTGTCAAATCATAGCCACTGAGCTTTAATTACGGCCCTTACTATTTGCTTGCTGTTCTGAAGCGGTTTAGCACCCAGGCAATTTACTCCGTCTGTTTTTCTCAGGTTGGTTCCTACCCCGAGAGACGCTGGGCAGCTCCCAGTTCCCGGGAAGGTGCCCGGGTCCAAGCCTGAGTGGCTCTCGGCTCACATTTCCCACCCGGCACACATTCCACAGGCTCTTCCTCTCTAATCTGATAGGAAAGTGTGTCAGCTGTGACAAATAGGGTTTTAAAATGGCCAAGGGAAATATAAACAAAGAGATCTGCTCTTCAGACTCTGGATGAACAGTTCTGGAGAAAGAAACAGAGAAAGGATTTTCATAGACTTAACCAGGGAACCAGCTCCAATGGGAGGGGTCAGGGGCTGGCGGCACCGGCGACATTCCTTACGCAACACATCTGTGATGATAAAGAGGTGGTGAAAGGCACCCGAGATCTGCCTTGTGTGGACTCGCCTGCATTTTGAGATCTCCTGGGCTTAGACGGTCCTGGGCATGAACATGGCCAAACACATCCTGGGTAAGCAAGGGAGGAATCCGCAGAGTTTCAGGGCTGGGTAACAGTGCATCCCCCGCCTCTTGTTTTAAACTCTTCTTTTTCTTACAATGAAAATTGTCTCCATTAAAAAAAAAACAAAAAAAAAAAAACATAGTCCAGAATGTGGTTTATAACATGGTGGAATATTATTCAGCTTTACAAAAGGACATTGTGACGTGTGGATTAAACTTGAAGGTATTATGCCAAGTGAGTGTTCCAAAAGGACAAACACGGATGAGTCCACCTATGTGATGTCCCCGGAGTGGTCAAGTTCACAGAGATGAACGGAGGTCATTGGGACTGGGGTGGGGAGAGCCGTGGGGAGCTGGTATTGAACAGGGACAGAGTTTCAGCTGGAGAAGACATCAAACTTCTGGAGATGGTCTGTGGTGAGGGATGGACTACAGTGTGACTGTAATTTAACCCTTTGCTTAAAGATGGTTCCGATGGTTCCTTTTTTGTTATGAGTATTTTTTTACAGTTTAAAAAACCCATAACATCACCAAATGCCATTTTTGAGCTGAAATAGGGTCCCAGGCAGAGAAGGATTGAAGTGGCGTGGGTCAGTCCAGGGCCTCTGAAGGGCCAGCTTTGGGCTGGCTGCTACGGATGCCCTAGGGCAACCCTGCCATGGAGGTCCTAGGTGCTGACCCAGAGAAACGGTCACTCATGTCCACCATGAGGCATACACGAATGTCCATGGCGGCTTTATGCAAACTGCCAACAGTCCAAACGTCCATCAGCAGGAGAATGAGTGAGCACGCTGTGGTTGAACCTCAGAGTCTCACACCCCTCAGCTACGGGGTGAGCACACGGCAACTGGATCCATCTCAAAAACGTTCTGCGGAGCGGAAGCAGCAGGTGTCTACCCCGGCAGGACTCAGGACGGTGACCACGCGGAGGGCCACGTGGGGATTGACTGGGGAGGGCACGTGAGCTCTCCAGGGTGAAGGAGACCCCCCCCCGTCCTGGCCGGGGTGCAGTCACATCTGGGTACACATTTGCCAAGGCTCATCCAACTTCTGACCTGCGTATTCACCTTTGCCAATTTCAACATAATGGAAAAAAAAAGAGTCACTTGGGGACCCTCTTAAAAACACCCCTGGAGAGCCTGGCTCAGCCACCTGCCGTGGGAGCCCGTCATCGGCAGGCTTAAAACACCGTCCAGGTAGCTGCTCGCTGAACCGGCTCCAGCTGACCGTCACTCCTGCAGGTGGGTTTCCAGGCGAGAGCTAGACCAAGCCCTTTCTTGGGGGGACCAGGAACGGGTCCTTGGGAGCATGGACCGTGTGGCATGGCCACAGGATCAAATAACTCCCGTCCAACTAACCAAGTGACCTTGGGCAAGTTCTTTGCCTCCGTTTCCTCATCTGTACAACAGGGATGCCATCACACACAGCGGAAGGTGTGAGCTCCACATGCTTTTATTTTCCATGGTTACGATGCTCTGAGACCTTTCCCACTCCGGGAGGGAGTGACCCCCACGAGGCTGATTCCTAGGGACAGCAAACGGCTTGCCTGGGAACACACCTTTCTGTGCAAACTGACCACCTTTATCAAACTCTCACGCACCCAACCAATATCCCCCACCCTAAGCCATCTCAGGACCAAGGGCTGGGCAGGTGAGGAGGTCCCTGTAGCCCAGGGCCTGCAAAGTGACTCTAAATCCCCAACCCTGAATTCACCCTGTACCACCCATTCCTTCTCCCAGTAACCCCGATAAAAGCTCTGGCCCTGGCTTGCCCCGGCCTCTCTGCCTCCTGACCAACTCGGTGCTTCCTGACCTGGCCCTCCTGGCAGGACGCCCCTTCTCTTGAGCCCCCTAACAGACGGTCTTTTAAATGGCACCCTTTTCTGGCCCGTTAGCTTTGCTATACCTGAATAAAATACGTCTCCTGCAAGCAGAAGAGTGCCTGGAACGTAGTAGGTTTTCAAAAGGCACAGTCTACGCAATCTCAGCACCCGCCGCTGCCATTTCACAGCCACAACCTGTAATCGTTCATTTGGGGATCGTTTTATGACTAAGCTCCAAAAGGCAAGGCTGATGCCCTTTCGTGTCACTCTGAGGGACGAGCAACGGGCAGGGCCTCAGCAAAGCTCTGATGGATGAGCGAGGACCTCCTGGGTTTGCATCAAGTCCCTGCTTCACTAGATAATGAAACCTACACCAGAGAGGGAAGGTGACTGCCCCGCATCACACAGCCCAGGTGAGTCAGAGCCCCATCAAGACCCTCGACTTCAGAGCCCCTCTCCCCTACCAGGTGTTCACTCCCAAACCTGGGTCAGACCTCGTGGGCCCTGGGGAGCAGCCCAGGCCCCGCAAAAGACCCTGTTTCTGCAGGTTCCCTGTAGGCACAAGTGTCAGTTGTGTGGACACCAGAGCCTGGCTCTCTCCTGGCCAAAGGTCTCTCCTTGGTTCACTGCGCTGACACTCAGGGTTTAGTCATAGAGTTTCTGGTCACCATCAGCAGGCTCTTGATAGACTGGCCACGACTTTGGATGGGACAGACCACATGGCATCTTCCCAGATGGGAGCAGGTGGAGGGGATCATTCTCGGAGCCTGCAAGTCACCTTCTCCACGTATCAAGCAGGAAAGCTGAGTCTCACGCCTTTGGGAGGGAAACTGAGGCAGCAGCTCCCGGGTGGGTCTTGTCACCACTGGGTTCTGAGGACGGTCCCTGGCATGTCCTAGACCTTCTGGCCACCCTCTGAATTCTTGGATCCCACTCTTAAGGGACCTGAGACTAGTCTCCACGGTGGATCATTGAAGAGCCCTCAACCTAGAAGGTTCGCTCAGCCTGACCCTGGAGAGAAGCCTGCCTTCCCGCGGGAGCCCTGGGAGCGCTATTGAAGGACTGAGACCGTTTTAAGTCATACGACAGCCTGATCTCCCCCCTAAGCCATTGTATTCACGTCCAGAAGCCCGGGAACCAAAAGAGTGGTGTGGGATAAAGGAAAGAGTCTAGACTTGGGGTCAGACGGGCCTGGGCTCGCATCCAGCCCGTGACCTGTGACTTTGATCATGTTGCTTAATTTCTCTGATTTTATCTTCTTTAGAAAACAAAGAGGATAAGATCTACAACGCAAAGCAAGACTGCGAAGCCCCTGGCACGGTACCAGGGACACGAGGCACTGAAATGCAACACGGCGAGGCCAGTGGCTGACATGTTGGTCTTAGTCCCCTGCACAAGCTCCAAAGTGCTCAGGTGACCCTGGTGAGCAGCCAGGCCCGGGCTGCACGAAGAGAATCTTCCTGGGGGACGGTGACGTCTACGCTACCCCAGGGGGCAGAGCGAGTATCGAAGGAGAGGCGTATGGGGGACACTAAGTGCTGCTGTGGATTCTAGCCAGTGCCCCTTCTTCTGGAGTCTAGGGGACTTTGCTTCAGTGACCAGCCCACCATTGGTTCCATAGCCTGGTGGCCCCTGGTGTTTTTGGTGACCACCCTGTGCCTAAGAGAGAATGCATCTCACAGCTTTCCAGGAAGCACCTTTGGTAAAACTTGGAGCAGCTTACCACGTCATAGCCTGGGACGTTAGGGACAGGGGAAACCTGTGGATGGTCTTTCTTTGGCTGCCCTGACAGCTCCTGCTCCCTGAGATGTAGAGTCAAGGTCAAGCCCAGCCCAGGCTGTGGGCTGTCTGTCATTCTTTTGGATCACACTGAAAAATAAACACTTTTTTTTTTTTCTGGTATTGGGGATGGAACCCAAGGGTACGTAACCCAACCCTCTTATTTAAAAAAAAATATATTTAGAGACAGGGTCTCACTGAGTTGCTTAGTGCCTTGCTTTTGCTGAGGCTGGCTTTGAATTCACAATCCTCCTGCCTCAGCCTCCCGAGCTGCTGGGATTACAGTTGTGTGCCCCTGCACCCAGCTACGTTAAACACATTTTCCGTGTTTCTGGAATTCATCATTTTATAAGCCTGTATCTTTTCAAATTAGAAGCTGGAAACTTTCTTTCTCAGTCTCTTTTGCGGTGGCCTGGACTCCAGACTGTGCCTGGGCTTAACTCTAAGGTCGAGGCTCATGGCTAGGAGAGTCAGGAACAGGCAGATCCTGGGAACAGGTGTGGCTGCTCCGTGCTGTCCTCAGAGACAGCAATGACAGCAGCTTGCGTGGCACATAATGCCCTTCGCAGGGCGTGTCCAGTGATGACAGGGCTGCATTTTCACATAGCCATTTGGCAGGGGGACCTGGTACCGTTCCTGCTGGACAGCTACCCCGAGCCTGGTTCTCTGACTTCCTGGGAATCCCGTGAGCCTCTGATGGCTTTTGATAAGTTCTCTGTTGCTTCAACTTGCCCGACGGCCGTCCTGCCTGCCATCTGCCTCGAAGTACCTGGATACAGACAAGTGACTCACCGGACACAGCCAGAGAGGGGAGGGCTGATTCTGTGGGTGGGATCTGAACGACTCAGCCTTCAAAGACCCTTTGCAAGAGGGACCCAGACAGCCGTGGCCTTGACCTTTCCAAAGGGAGGGCACGGACCACACCACGTTCAAAGGCTCCTCCTTCTCCCAAGGCAACCATGACCTGTCCACATTACAACCCGGCTGAGAATGCACGGCAAGGACGTGGACAAAGAGGAAACCAACCTGACTTATTCTTCTTTGGTCCTTTTAATCTACCCTCCATTTAGAGGAAATGAACCAAATAAGTGAACGCGGGAGGGAAGGTGGTGGCAGGCGGTGGCAGGCGGTGGCAGGCCTTGGGGCTTTTGTTCCCAGCTGGGGAGAAGATGCAAATGAACTCCGAGTGGCTCTTCCCACCGGGGCCCTGACCCCTCTGACGTCAGGCACATTAGACAGATTCTGCCGGCTCTGGATCCATAAACAGCCCCTGGGGACGGTGTGGCTCCCCAGAGAAAATAAGGACCAACTTTTCAGGCCAGGATGTTCATTTCCAGGCTGGGCAGCTCCGCAGGGACGAAAGGGCCAGAGGGATTAGGAGGTGTCCCCGCCTCGCTCTCCTGGCTGAAGGGAGGCGCCCAGGTGCCCCACCACGTCTGGCGAGAGAGAGAGAGAGAGAGCCATGCCATCTTATACAGCTGTTCTGTTTTCAAGGATACCTGGATGGATCCTCAAGGCAAAGTCATCTTTTGGAGGACAGACGTATACTTCTGGATAACTTCTAAAGATTGGTGGTACCCAGAAAAAGTTGGCCTGTTTTTCATGAATTCTCATCACACCAAACTGTTTCCAAACACAAAGACCATGGGCAGTTTCAGCAGGGAGAGGTTTATGTGTTGAGGAAGAGGTTCCCAAGCCTTGGGTCTATTATTTGAATCTCAGAAGGGTTACCAGAGGTATGAAAAGCTTGTGCTCTATATGTGTAATAGGGATCGTAATGCATTCTGCTGACATAGATAAATAAAGAAGATTAATTTTAAAAAAGGGCTGGGTTGGAGTGGGGTTTCTCAGCCTGGACACTGTGGACATTTGGGTCAGACAGTTCTTTACTGTGTGTGGGGAGGAGCCACCTGGTCACTGTAGGAGGCTCAGGGCCAATCCCTGACCTCAACCCACTGGAAGCTAACAGCGCCTGCCCAGATGCCTGCACCCTAATCCTCCGAACCCATGAATATGTTATGTTACATGGAATAAGACTTGCCGAAGGTCAAGGGAGGAACAACCGTCTCGGGTGAGAAACACTGGATTTGAGCCAGGAAGTCAGCTCCACGGGGCTCTGCCTTGGTCCCACTCTTCTCAGGCTGGGCCTGGCGGAGAGCGGATGTACGTGCCCCAGGGACCATTTCCTCAAAGGGCTGGCTGTGCTCTGGAGCTCCCCGGGGCTGACGGAGCCGCCTCAGGTCCCCTGGTGTCTGAGTGACCTCCGCTGTCACCTGTGCTGCCCCAGTGACCTTCTGCTCGTCCAAGCCCCAGGCCATCTGCTTCAACACGGGGCAGTGAGCACCCCGAGCCCAGCAGCTGGAGCCAGAGCCTTTGTGTCCGTCCTCTGCGTCGGTTCAGAGTCCCCCAACCCAGCCCCCGAGGGGCGCTGAGCAGACTGGAGAGGCTGACCAAATCCATCCTCCCCAAGAAGAGGGCGAGGGTCTCCCAAGGTGGGGCGGAGGTGGACAGTGGACACACCCCAGGCAGGGCTCCTCACCTTTAAGCCGGGTCCCCACCCTGTCTCCACGATTTCCCATCATTCCCAAGCAGAAGGAGCGACTCCCTGGTTGGGAGATGTTTATAAATAACACACATCTTTGAAAACTCCCCTTTGTCCACGTCCGTGATAAATGCTCTCTGTCTGAGAGGGTCTCCGGGGTCTCCGCGTGGCTTCCACTCCGCATCCTGCTCTGGGAGAGGGAATTTCAGACACAAACTCCCTTTAAATACAAAACAGATTAGTTACAAATTGATGTCGCCTGCCATGGGCTGCGGCCAGCTCTGTGCCATTAGCAGGCACCTGGTCTGTTGTTTAGTTTTTTCAAACACAAGAGCAGTAAGGCCCTCGTCACAGGAGGGGAGAGGACTGTGACAAGTCTGAAGACCTGTGACAAACTGTCACCTTTATGTAGGGCGCGGTATGCGGCTGGGGCTGGATTTGTGAAGAAGCATCATTACTGCAGGAGACAGGAAGGAGGTGACACCTCCCGCTTCACCGAGAGGAGGAGGAAGTGAGGAGGAGGAGGAACAGGAAACAGGAAGGAGGGAGCTGGCTCGTCACCCAGGCACGCTGCATCAGGAGGGACTAGAGAGACCCTGTCACCCTTTGTCAAACACAAGTTTGGCATTTGGGTGAGGAGATTTTAGAGGTCACTCTGTGACTTTAGGCCTCAGCTTCCTTATCTGAGATGTGGAGTTGAAATTCCTCCTCCTGCCACTTCCCATCAGTCCTGGTGAGGGTCACAAGAGGCCACCGTGGTCCAGCACAGGCCATGTGGTAGAGACCCTGCCAGAGGTCAGGAATGAGATGGAACGGGTGCCCCTGCTCTCCCAGGTACCTCCTGGTTCGGGGGAGGGTGGCCTCTTGAGTCTAACCCACAAATGACTTGAGCGCCTGAGGTCAGCTGCCCTACAGCGGCCCATGGCCACCTTTGCTCCAGGGTCTCTTGGGCCCCTTCCTTCTGACTCAGGAAGGGGAAGCAAGATGGCACCTGGGTGCTGTGAGCAGTGCCCAGGAGGACAGAGTGTCCCCTCCAATGCACATCCAGAGCTTCCAGGGCCCCGAGGACTTCACAGAAGGACCTCAAGGGAGGGAACCTGCCTTCCTGCACTTTTGAATTCTCAGAGAAGGGGCCAGGCCCAACAGCAAAGGCCCGCCATCTACTGCGCAGGCAGAGGGTGCCCATCACACGTCGGACAGCCAGGAAACTGGTCGGCTGGGACAGAGGGTGGCCGTGGTGCTCCTGAGGGACTCACCCGGGAATGTCGGGAGCTTTGGAGACAGAAATGTTAGCTTCCCAGGATGAAGGGGCACATGAGCACGGGTTAATTCACTCATTGTTCTACTCACAAGGAAGAAAATCACATGTAAGTGAGTGTCTCAGACTTTGATTTCCACCACCTTCCTTCGTGTTGACTTAGGAATCTGTGCAGAGGTGTAGGCGGGTCTCTTTGGAGCCGTAAAGGCACGGCCTTTGAAAGAACATCCGAGTCAGTGGCTCCCCCTCGTTATCTTCCCATCTGAGCGTCGGCCACATCAGAGTTCATTCCTGAGACTGGAGCTTAAAGGATTTGGATTTTCAAAAGGAAGGAGGAGAAGATGAATTTGAAGGTGTTAAGCGCTGAGAGCCGGGTTTTGTTCTGGTCTGGCTTCAAGGAGCAATTTGATCACTAAGAGGTGTACAGACGGTATCTAATCTGGAAATAAATCAATTCTTCATTCATTTTGTGTTTCTGTGCTTGTTTTCATCTTTGAGGACTCACCTGCACACGACCGTGCCAGCCAGACTGCTGCTGGCAGTGATCCGGATCAACTTAAGGACCCGTGTTTTCCAGATGCCACCGGGATCTTCCCCATTGGGATGCTCCTTCTCGTTTTCTCTATTTGTTCCAGAATAACTACAACCTGAAGAGAAACCTGCCTGGGGTTCAAGTCAGACGATTGGTTCAGATAGAACTCGGCCAGACTGAGCGGCCAGCACGGCGCCCTCAGGGTCCCCGAGCCGAGGATCAACTCACGCCCTCCAACGTCAGAGGAGTTTCCTCGGCTTCTGTGTGCCCAAGACGTTGGGGCAAAGTGGCCACAGGCAGAGTGGGAGCCTGAGGCAGACTCCCCCTCTAATCCCTTTGATGGGGTGACGTGGACCCCTTGAGAGCAGGTCATTGGGGAAAGCTGTAGGCCAAGGACTCCGAGGATGCGGATGGATTTTTCTGGTTCTAGAGAGAACCAGAGCTCGGCACACTTCACTCTCGTCATCAGTAGTCAGGTGGTTGTCACAGCTGGCGGGGGCTGTAAATATCCATAATGGGAGCAGGACGTGGTGACGCACACCTGCAATCCCAGAAGCTTGGGGGGCTGAGGCTGGAGGATCGTGAGTTCAAAGCCAGCCTCAGCAACCACGAGGCCCTAAGCAACTCAGTGAGACCCTGACTCTAAATAAAATACAAAATAGGGATGGGAACGTGGCTCAGTGGTTCAGTGCCTCTGGGTTCAAGCCCTAATACCCTCCAAAAAATAATAAAAATCCTTAATGGTTTAAATAGCACCTCCACCCCGAAATCCCTGTCCACCTGGAATCTCAGAATGTGACCTTATTTGGGGGAAAAAAGGAGTCTGTGTAGATGTAATCAGTGAAGATTCGTGAGATGAAATCTTCCTGGATTTAGAGCGGCCCTTTCAATGGGATGGTCAGCATCCTCATAAGAAGAAGCAAAGACCAGAGAGACACACGGAGAAGCCATGGGAAGAGGGCCAGGTGAAGGTGCAGGCAGAGGTGGAGGGACATGGATGTCAGCCAAGGGACATCTGGGCCACCAGAAGCTGGGAGAGGCAAGGGAGGATGCTGCCCTAGAGCCTTTGGAGACCTCGACTCTGTACTTGTGGCTTTTAGATTGGAGAGAGGGTAGACTTCCATTGTTTTGAGCCATTTCCTTGGTGGTAATCGGTCACAGCATCCCCAGGAAAGTGGGGCATCATTACTTAAACAGAAACGGAAATTCCATTACATGCCACTCCCCCAATTCTGAATCTCTGGGCTCCTCTCTCGGCAAACCTCTGCCTTCCTGTAGCCCCTAAACTGCCAAAGGTAACCTTTGCATCTCAGAGGTGGCTTTGACTTTGGGCAGCGAGGAGCTGACTTTTACCCAAACGAGGTGGCCATGTGCGTTCACAAAACAACCAGATGGGGAGAGCCACGGTGGTTAGTACAGCTGGTGAGGATTCAGGGATGACAATGAGCCAGGTATCGGCCCCCAGCCTGCGGCCTGCTCTAGGTGGCCCTGTGGGGTAAAGGTGGTAAAGAAGTGAATGGGTGCCTCCAAAGCTTCCATTCTGATGCTGATCCCAGGCCTGGGGTCTGCCCACAAGCCAGAGGCCTTGACCACACCCCCTTCTGCCTGCTGACCCCACCCCAACCCTAACGAGCACCTAAAGGTCAACTCTTGAGACATCAGACTTCTTGACAGCAAATATGGATGTATAGCACTTAAATAATTTATTTCAATGGGAAACGAAGAAACCACCCCATAACTTATTCATCTATCATTCTACCAGCAGGGCCGGTAAATGTCACTCCTTTGATGTCCAATGATCCCACGGGACAAAATGGGTGCCCGACCAAGGAGACCCGTTTTCAATGCAATGACTGACCCGGGAGAGTGGGTCACTGGGCAGTCAGAGGTTGCTAGGAGATGACAGAGGCAGGGGTCCCTCGGCCCCTCAGGTGCCCTGTTCATTTGAATTCCTGGTGGCCCATAGACACCAGCGGGGAGCTGGGGACACGGTGAAGAACAGGGCTCGGCACGGCCCCTGGTGACAGGACTGGTGTGGGCAAGACGGCCTCTGCCGGCTCAGGGGAGGGGACCAGTCACAGGCAGCCCAAGCGCTCTGCCGAGGATACAGGGGGACGCTCACGCTGCACCTGGACAGAGGGCGCTCGTGCTGGTGGCCCAGACATTGGCTGGTTGCATCAGTCACAGGGGAGCCTGATGCAAACACAGACCCAGTGCGGATCTGGGGCGGGCCTGGGTCTGCCTGGCACCCGGCTGTTCTCAGTGACTGTTCCTAACAAGCTCACAGGGGACTGGGGTGCGTTCAGCAGGGGACGAGTCACTGATTTTTCTTTTTCATTTAAGCAAAGGCTGATCAAACTGGTATCAAGACAGTTGCCCCTGGCAACCACCCTTCTACCTTCTGACTCCAGGAATCTGACTGCCAGGTACCTTACATAAGTGGAATCGTACCGAGTTTGCCTGCCTGTGTCTGGCTTGTCCCACTTAGCGTCCCGTCCCAGGTTCATCCGTGCCCTAGCATCTGTCAGAATTCCCTGTCTTTTTGAGGCTGAATAATATTCGAGGGTCTGTAGAGTCCACACTTGTTTATTCTTTCATTTGTGGGTGGGCTCGAGGGTCAATTCCACTGTTTTGGCTCTTTGCGACCTTACTTTATATTTTTTCATTTTTTATTCTTGTGATCTGGGGGTGGACCCAGGGCTTTGCACTTGCTGGGCAGGCACTCTGCCACCGAGCCACCTCCCCAGCCCCCTTCCTGTCCATTCTCTGGGGTCTATACTGGAAGGGGGGTTGCCGGATCATGGGACATAAACCACGTTGCTATCCTGTTAACTGGACAGGAAGAATCAGACTTTACTCCAAAAGATACATTTCAGGAAAACAATTCTGAACGCTGGCTCTGCAGAGGATGGGTTCAAGGGGGAGGTGACCGGCTGGCCACCAAGAAAGAAGGAAGGAGCTTCTATGCTAAGAAGGTCTGTGATGGCCCCGGTCCTCTCCCACCTCCTGCCTGGGTGGTCTTGGACAGCCAGTTGTCCCCCTCTCTCAGACCAGTCCATTGTGTGTAAGTAGGATTAGAAAAGCCATTCATATATACATGTGTATATATTTCAAACATGTATGCGTATATATTTTAATGTATGTATGTACATGTATGAGTGTGTGCATACACTTACATGTCTGTGTATACATCTGTGTATGTGTATATGCACATGTGTGTATACGTACCAAGAAAGACCAGTATTGGCCAGAGAGCTGACTGACCCCACATTCCAGGTGGGCCCCAATGCCTCAGTGAACCCGAGTCTTCAACAGACACCCGGGAGGAGCAGGTAGAAGGGGTGGTTGCCAGGGGCGACTGTCTTGATACCAGTTTCATCATCCCTCTGAAGGCCTGGCTCCTGCCCAGTCTGGCCCAGACCTCTGGCTAACGCCTGCCGACTAGAAGAGGGGACAATGACATCGGTCGAGCTGTCCTGTCCCGGGAGCCTCTTCTCTCCTCCCCACCCTCGGCACCCGCGGACACTGCATGTGAGGTGGGTCCGACTGCAGACCCTCTTCACTGACGGAGAGGCTGGGGCTGGTGGGGGTGAGGAACGTCCCTCGGGACCACACAGCTGGTGGGCGGTGAAGCCACCATTCCACCCCATGCCCACCTGGCTTCAGCTGCCAACCTTAACCAGGGCGGGGACCCTGCGGCCCGTCACCTGTCTTTGTAAGTGAAGTTTTACTGAACACAGCCAAATCGACTTCCCTACAGCTGCCCAGTGGGGGAACACGAGGCCTCGAAGACTCAATATCTACCATCTGACCCTTCACAGAAGAAGTGTGCTGACCTCTGCTCTTGACCCGAGCAACGTTTGATCGGCTAGAGTCCCCGGTGCTCCGGGAGGAGAGGCCGGGCCAGGCAGGGGCTCCAGGGACCTTGGATGAACCGGCCTGTGCCCATCTCCTTCGCCCACTGCCTCTGACCTCTGATGGTAGGGATCTTCCCTCCTGAGGCCTCAAGAAATGCTCAGCCTCCTGGTGCCTCAGTTTCCCCATCCACAGATGGGGAGGACGGCACCACCCTCCTTGGAGAATTTTCAGGATGGGTAGCTGAGATCTGTTCCTAAGGCTTGATGGAGGCCGTGGCCAGATCAGCGCTCCTGAGCGCCCATTCCCTTCCCCCCTCGTCCTCCTCACCAGGGCAGCCTTCTGTGACTCAGAATGTGCCCGTCAGACGCACAGACTGAGCAGTGCCCACCACCTGCTGAGGTACGGAGAGGCCGGGGCTTTGCCGATGCGCCAGGAGGTCCTGGTCGGCACAGCCTCTTGCTGTTCCTCCTCCAGGGTCATTTAGGCAGCGATCACAGCCGCCAGGCTTCTGGGAGGGGGGGGATGGTTGATTAAATGAAACTTTTCCGACAGATCTGAGTCTTCTGCATTTAAGTCCCCAACCCGCCATCCCTGGAGGTGCAGCGCGGCAGCCAAGGGCAAGGTTCTGCCGGCTGGGATCCAGGGTGGCGTCGGGGAAGTCGCTGGGCTCCTCTGAAGGTGCGAGGGTGTCCACAGCTGGGCCGGCCTTGCGGGGCGGAGAGGCCAAGGAACGTGGGAGTGTTCAGCCCACTGCCGAGCACGCCTCCTCGGTGTCATTTGTCTTATTAACATCCCCAGCGTCTCCCGACAGCAGGTCCATTGCACAATCACGGGGAGAAGGAGGCACATGTGTGTTCAGGCCCCGGCAGCCGCAGTGAGGGGGTAGAGCCCAGCTTGGGTCCATCCTTCCGCTAATCTCATTATCAAGATTATCTCCCGGTGGTCGCTGGAGTGCTGCCCTAGGACCCGGGATTAATTCCATTTTAATAACAGGCTCTTAAACGCATTTGAAAACAAAATTATGATGCCCTTTTATCCCTTCAGTTGGGGGAAAAAGAAAAAATCCTAATGGAGAGGGAGGGTGTGTCGCGTTTTGCGGGTTGGATGGGGGCTGGGGTTTTTTCCCTTTTGTAATGGTTTCCCTGGCAACAGAGGAAGCAGCCAGTCCTCCTTGGCGGGACCGCCTTGTTTGAAAATTGTCTTGTAGTGCCGACAGGGATCCTGTGTTTGAAAGGTAGCAAGCTCACTTTTAAATGACATGCCCGACTTGGGGACAGATTTTGGATGCTCGACCGTCCTGTGGTTATGGAAAACATGAAACGTTACTACCCAGGCAGGAGCAAGATGGTGGCTGACTTTCTAGAAGTTACTCTGCCGTTGGTTTCTGCTGATTCTAAAGCCTTGACATCAAGTGCTGCCCGTGGAGATAAGAACAGGAGAGGAACTCAGTGGACTCACCGGACTTCAAGGTGAGCTGGGAGGCTAGGTCACTGGGACTGTTCTTCTCTTTTCTTCCCAGTCCTCTCCCCTTCACACGCCCCCACAGAACCCAAACGTCCTAGATTTCATCGAGCCATCTCCTCTCCTGGGGACCTACAGAACACAACCTCTGATTCCACCATGAGCAATACATTCCTTTGGCTAGATTCTGCTTTTTCTTGGCAGCCTCTTAAAAGTCAACGTCAAAGCAGATAAAAGCCAAAGCCTCTGACAGTCTCTTAAACATTCCTGTGCGAATTAAGGCAATTCCATCCTGCCCCGAGTGCTCTGCGGACAGTGGAGACTCGTGGCAGCCATGGTACTTGGGCTGTAGGGAGGGACTGTGGGGACACAGAGAATTCACCTGTGGACAGTGGCCTAAGTGGCTTTGGGTATGTGTGCGCCTGGGGGTTGAGCCCGGGCCCCACACATGCTAGACAAGCCCTTTACCACAGAGCTGCACTCCCAGCCCCTACGTGACTTATCTCAGAGAAACTTCTAATGCCCAGATTCTAAACGTGGTTCAAGACACAGCGTAGAGGGCCACATTCCCTGACTTGATGTACTGTTAAAAATGTCATTGTCCGTGTATTTTTCCCCAAGTGCAGGGCTTTCACCAGGTGGTCTGATGACTTTGACCTAGAAAGGCTACAAGCCCTAATGACAGGCGGCGTTTCCCAAGGCTCGCCGGGCGCCCAGACCCTGTGCAGAGCTTCACACCATGGTTCCCATTACTGGCCCTCCACCGTCAGGTAACCTTGTTCCCCTTCTGCAGACAGAGGCCCTGAGGCCAGGGGTTGGTGACGGAGCAGAGGACGGTGATGATAAAAAGCTCCCTGCATTCCAGGCATTATTTCCACATGATCTCAGGTTTTCACAGTCCGATCCTCACTGTGGCCTGCAGAATTCTAAATCTCAGCCAAGGTCACGGAACTATCCATCCCGAGGACGACTGAGAAATCCCTCCTTGCTTCCCCGGGGCTCCCAGGCCACTTGCTCACGGTGGTGGCCTAGTCCTCTAGGTGCCAGGGCTTTGCCTGAGGAGGCTGGCCCTTCCCCCTCCCAGCAAAGGAGGCAAGTCCTGGCACAGCCCCTGGGGATCATTCTGTCATGGTCCTCCCCTGTCAACAGAGCGTGGGAAAGGACCCACCAGGTCTGAGGACACCAGCCCCCTGCCCTCATGGCCACGTGCCTGTGAACTCCACCCCTCAGACTCCAAGGTGGATCACTTCGTGTCACATGCCTGTCCCCTGGGCCACAATGCAGTATTGGGTTAATGTCAGACACCAGGGCTGGAGGCGGTGGGGCACCTACTGGTTCCAGGCTGTGTCTGGGGGACGTGGGGGAGGGAGAGGGTCTTTGGGGATTAAGAGATTGTAAACTGAGCTAGGTCCCTGCCTAAAGGGTTCTGAGCCCAAGACATGGCCCAAGGGCCCCCAGTCTCCATGGGCGTCCTGATGAGCTCCCTTTCAGGGGTGCTCACAGCAGGGAGGCACTTCCCCAATTCAGGTCTTCTTCGCAGTGAAGGTGACAATTTGTACCTGTGCTGGACACGCAGAGTGGGACAGCACTTCAGGGTCCCCAGGCCCCTGGACCCGAAGCAGTACCTGGGAACCTGTGAGAAGCACAAATTCTCAAGACTGAGGGGAGGAGCTGGGGGCGAGGCCCGGCCATCTGCATTTGAACAGGTCCCTGGGCAGGTGCAGGGGCCCGAGGGTGAGCTAGCTGCCTAGGACCATGGGCATTGAACCAGACTGGGTTGGGGACTTGGTCCTGTTCTTTATTGGCCAGGACCAATCTGCCTGCCGGAGGAATCTCTCCCAGCCTTAACTTGTGAATGACAGCACCGCTGTGCACTGTTTAGGGGAGGAAATGAGATAGGAAGACTTAGAACCTGCCGGACAAGTACTCAGTACTGAGTGGTAAGTGAGACAGGCAGACCTAGAACCCACCAGACAAGTACTCAGTACTGAGTGGTAAGTGAGACACGCAGACTTAGAACCTGGCAGGCAAGTGCTCAGTACTGAGGGGTAATGGTTGGTTACGTTGGGATTTCTGAGCGCGGCCTGCCTGCCGTTTCCAGCCTCCAGCCCTCTCTGAGCTAGGCGGGTTACCTGGGGTGGAGGGTTCTGATGGGAGACTCAGTTCTAAACCAGTCAAGTGCAGGCAAACAGGGGTGAGTTGGTCACATTTCTGACCAACTGAGTGACCAGCACCTCCTTGCCCCCAGCCCTTCTCTGCATACAGGTAGACAAAGCTACGCTATTTGGTAACATATTTGGTAAATGCAGAAATCTCAAGGGCTATCTCTTGCTGGATAACAGCTGGACACCACAGCCACCAAAATGTCACAGCTTCCCCAGCAGCAGAGAAGCAGACGGTTCTAATCTGTATCCGTCGCAGCTGCTGAGCCAGCTTATAATGAAGGATGATCGGGGCCTCTCTGCGAAGGCTTCCTGACATCCGGTGATTTAAACCACCTCTGTTGAGCTCAAGCAAACAAAAACCTATAAAGAGGGATTTCACTAATTCACTCTAATGACCCAGAGACCCATCCAAATTCGCTACATTATCAAAGGGACGAGGAAATAATTAAAAAACAAAAGAGCTGATAGACATATAAATTCACTTTATTGAACGGGCAGAGTATTTGCACAGCAAGTTACAATTTCACTCGGGACCAGGAGGAGCTGGCTGTGCTCGGCCGGTGGACAGTCCCCCGCTGAAGAGCACTCGGCAGGAGCCGGGGAGCGGCCTCCTAAACCCCTCCTGAGCTCTGCACTGAGGAGAGGGACCTTTTAGAGAGAGAGAGGTGGGCTCTTTTGGAGCCTAGATGAATGTTTTCAAATGTGGTCCCCGGGGCCAGCGGCAGCAGCAACGTCTAAGAATATGGAAGAAATTCTCAAAGTCCTCCCGAGGTCCACTGAGACGGAGGTTCTGGGTGGACCCAGCAGAGGTGGTGCTCAAGCTGGTCTGAGAGCCGCCTGCCCAGTGGGCCCCAGCCAGGTGTTTGCTCCTGTTCCGCAAGGCCACCAGCCTGCATTAAGGCCTTTTCTCCAGGGCTCTGGAGGCAGGGGGTGGTACAGGGGGCTTCTCCTGGGCTCCTGCTGGGGCTCATTGACCACTGATAGGCCACAGTGAAGTCCTCGGGGTGTGGGGGTCACTGTAACTGGCTATGTTTGTGCTCTGCTGGCAATGTCTGGAGACCTCGGTGGTCACTATAACTGGGGTGAAGAGGGTGCGTGTGGCTGGCAGGGGGTGGGCAGAGGCCAGGGATGCCCCAAACATCCTACAGTGCCCGGCAGAGAACCCACCAAGCAAAGTACCTAGCTCCAAACGTCAAGAACACTGCGGCTGGTAAAGCCTGATTTCGGGGTAGTGTCCACTTTAGAGAGCCACCGAATGCCCCTCAGGGCCCACTGCCAGAGTCTAACTGTTTTTATTCACTCTTAGCCAGTTTTTATTGAGCACGTATTGTCTCCCAGGCCCCTGACGGTATCACCAGACTTCACTCATTTAATCTTGGGAAGGGGTCAGAACCTTGAGGAACTCAGCCCAAGGGTGCGTCTTGTTTGGCCCCAATGATGTTTTTCTTTTTATCTTTCTAAACAGATGTTGAGTGAGCTGTTAATATTTAAAACTCAGGAGGTTTTCCTATAAAAGTTTGGGCCTCTGGCTCTTCTGGAAAGATGGGAAGGATCTGAACCCCTCAGCCCACATTCTTGGGTGATGCCAGGGATGGCACTGGCTCCTATCTCCACTGTCCCCAGCACTGCTGCCGAGTGGTGCCCGTGGCACTTGTGACTGCTCCGGCCACCTCATTTGACACCTGCAGATAAACTTGCTACCTCTGCCTCAGCTCCGCCCAACGTGCCAGGTTTGAGTTTTCACCCCGAGACGTGCCTGTACCTGCGGCCTCCTGTTCACACGACACTTTCCCCAACTCCCAGTTCCTCCTGGACGTTGCCGCAAAGGAGCCGCCTGGTTTCCCATCCAACCTCCAGAGTCAAAATGACCGCAAACACCTGGGCCCTGCCGGTGGCATCAGCACAATTTCCCCGTCACCTGTCAATTTCCCTCCAAGACTGGAAATCTCATAAGCCCAGAACCCAGTTATTTACCTCCGCATCAGCAGAATTTCCCAACCTCGGTATTATTACATTTGAGCCAGACAACTCCCGCTGCAGGGGGGCTGTCACGGGCACTGCAGGGCGGTCAGCCGCAGCCCTGGCCTCTGCTCCCAGGTGCCATTAGCACCCCCTTGCTTCCAGTCGTGACAACCAAAAACTGACTCCAGATATTACCAAAGGGGAGGGCAAAGTCTCCTCCCGTTGAAAGTGGCTGAGCTGTCTGGCCCTCAGCAGAGAGGTGGCTCCGGGGTGGGGGTGGGGATCAGCGTGCAGGTGGGCGCAAGCACCAGCAAAGACACGTACGGGGCTGAGCCTGGGGAGCAGGGAGGGGAGGGAATTAAAAAATAAAAAATCCAAGCTGCAGCCAATGAGGAGAAGGAAGAGTGAAGATTCTATGATGACGACGTGGATATGGCAATTCTAAGTCCAGGCAAATTGGGTTGAAATCCCACTTTGCTTCCCGGGATGCCTCTCGTCCTTTAAAGGGAAGGATCAGGATTACGTGGCTCGGGTCCTTGCAGACATAAAGCTCTCCAAACAGAGAGGGCTGCTTAGCTTGGCCCTCACTGGGGGCCTGGTGATCTGCCCCACATGGACCCCCTTTCAGCCCCCAAGGGTCCTGCCCTGTAGGAACAGATTGACAGCCAAAGGAGGCAGAGATTGGGAAACCACCGTGTGGGATGATTTCTACTAGAAAGCGTCATGTGGGGTCATGGGTGGTGTTCAAATGACCCTTCCTTTCTAGGAAGGAGTCGCAAAATGGGGCAGGGGGTGCCCCGATTCGGCTACATCGGCCGTGAGCCTCATAAGCCACATGGAATTCATCTTTCCTTCCAATGACGGAATTTCAAGGGCTCATTTTAGACCCACAATTATTATTCTCTTGGGGGAAGAAAAAAACGAACAATCCGAAAGTTTGGAGAGTAGATTCCACCAAATGTGATTCCACAGGACAAAGCGCATCAAGCTGAGCTCCTGGTTTGTACCAGGTGATTCCTGCTTGTTTATAGAAGTTTTTTTAGTTTTGGGGGTGGGGTGGGGAACTCTGTCCCTTCAGAGTCACACAAACCCCCCAGAGTTGGGTGGCAAAGGCTGGGGGAGCAGCCGTTTCTTCCTTGCTCTACTCTACCCGACCCCGGTTCCCGTCGACAACAGGGAAGACAGTTGGCGCAGCCCAAGAAAACCTCCAGGGCCACTGACTGACAAGAGCTCCCCGACAGGGGACCCCTGGTCCACCCCCAAATACGACGACAGGACTGCCTGCCACCAAGGCAAGCCACATGCTTCTGCTAAACCCCGGAGCTTGAGAGGTCAAATTCCATCTTCTCGACGACGTCTTTCTCGAGGTTTTCCAAGCCCAACGTGGCAAGTGGAAAATCAGACAGGGGGTCCCCAGAGGGGCTTCAGCTCCACTCCAAGACCCAATTTGGTCGTTTAAGAAACCAACGATTTTACCTTCATGATGCTCTTGGGTTGTAACAAGTTCCACAGCTCCAGTGACTTTTTTGGGATTCGAGGTTCACCCGACTTCAGGAAGACCCCCCAGGGGTAGGCCCTCCTCTCCCACCCCACTCACCGTCTCCCACGCCTGAGCAGTGTGTGGAAGAGAGGGGTTTGCTGTGTCCTCTCTCCAGTGCCCTGAGCCACATGCTTCCAACTTGGGGAGCCGCAGACCCCAAGGGAGGAGAAGGGGGGGCCAGGTGTTTTCCTTCCATGGTCCAAACACCCAGAGAAAGGTGCACCAGCTCTACTTGCAGTGACTTAGGACACCTTGCACAGGGACACAGTTTTGGGCTGGGTCAAGAACCTGCTGATTAACAAGACACCCAAGTGTGTGGACCATTGCTGAGTTGATAGCCTTCATTTCATTCATGATTTTTCTCAGTGTCTCAAAAGGCATTGAGCCAGGTGCGGTGGCACACACCTGTGACCCCAGTGACTGGGGACGCTGAGGGAGGAGGATGGCAAGTTAGAGGCCAGCCTCAGCAACTTAGCAAGGCTCTCAGTAACTCAGTGAGATCCTGCCTCAAAATAAAAAAAAATAAAAAAGGCTGGGAAGGTAGCTCCGTGGTGATAAAGGGCCTCTGGGTTCAATCTCTAGTACCCCCCCCCCCAAAATGAAAAATAAAATAAAAAGTAAAAAGATGCTGAGAAGGAGAGCCCTGTGTTCAGGATGGAGGGGTCTTGATACTGAACAGCGTTCTCAGACTCTATCAGAGCATGCTTCTTTTGACGTTTGGTCCTATGGTGACCCATTCATGTGCACTGGGGTTCATTTCCTTGTAGTGTTAAACAGGTATCTGGTATGTTCCATGGACTTCTCCCCACTCCCACATAAATTCACACCCACAAACACAAATCCTCTGTAGCTTGTTGAGAAACCCTGGAAAGACTACTGAACCTCTTTGGTTTCCTGACCAGTAAAAAGGGGGCGGGGCAATATCACCACCCTCAGGGGGGCGGGGAGAAGAGGAAATGAGACAGATTTTAGGTGCCAAAGCCCTGAAACGGGTTTCCCCAAACAGTGTCTCCCAAACCCGCACCCTCTTCCCCCCAGTGTTGTTCCTCCAACACACCCTCCAGTACCTAGGACAAGTAAAACGGATTGGCCACCGACACACTTGACCGCCTGGACTCGTGATGATCATTCAAATAAAACCGCCCTGAGGCAGTGTTTCTGCTCTCCTCTCCGCCAGGGTGGCTCAGGGTGGCTCAGGCTTGACCTCTTCCTAACCCGAGCTCCCCCCTCCCCCATGGAGAGACCTTGTACTTGAGAGGCTTCCTCGGTTGTCTTTAGGTTTGGTCTGTTTTAAAGTGGACACTCGTTAGAGCCGCGTGTCCACCCCGAGCCAGCGGGTGAATCCTGAGACCCCCGGGCTGCTGATAAACACCCTGGGTCACTGTGACAGGTAGAATGTGCAGCTGGCACCAGGCTCTACCATCAACCATCAACCAAAGATCAAGGGCCAGCCCTACAGTGACCTGCTGCGTGGCCCTGGGAGAGTCCCTCAGCCCCGGGGCTGTAGTTCCCCTCTGTGAAAAGCCCCCCTCGACCTTTGAATGCACCCATCAGTGGTGTGAGGACCACACCTTCTGGAAGGTGTGAAGCCTCTGCACAGAGCTGTGGCTCCTTGTCCATCAAGCCCTGGAAAGAGGACAAACATCTATGGGGCTGCAGAACTCCAGGTGGCCTGGCCCCTGTCAGCAACAGTGTGGGTGTGCCCCAGTGACCCCAGCTCTGCGTTTCCACGCACACCTCACTGACCCAGGTAGTTTGGGAAAAGAACCTGGAACATTTAGACAAGTAGCTGGAGCAGATGAGCTCCCTCAACCCCTTTGCTGCTCACTTAAAAGCCGGGTCAGGGAACTGCCTGAGTTTGCCATGGGGATGGGGATGGGGTTGTCTCACCCGGTGGAGTGTCACCTGCCCCAAGGCCTCCAGCCATTTGCCACTCGCCTGGGGGGACAGGCCAGTTCCCAAAGGGCTGGGACCCAAGGCAGGGGGTTCCCTGGGGAAGCTGCTAGATATCTTTCCACCTCTGCAGCAGGGACCCCACCCCCCAGCTCCCTTAAGTATTCCTGGGAGAAAAAGTCCTGTGGAGCAAGGGCTCTGATCTGGGTCGGAGGGTGACTTGGAAGATACTCCTCTTGAAATACTGTCCCAGTCCCAGCCCCTCCTTCGGGGGCTCCAAGGCTCCAGCCTCCCTTCCCAGGGATTACCTGAGGGGATCAGCTAAGACTAGAGCCCAATCGTCGGGCAAAATAAGTAAAACTGTGAGTATCAAGTCATCCGAGTTCACTGAGCCTCGCGACTGATGTCTCCTGGTTCTGTTTCTCAGTTTCTGAGAAGCTTCCTTTAAAACGTGTTTCCCACCGTCGCTTAATGATAGCACATTCCCAGCCCGGAAAACTGGAAAAATACCAGAGTCGACAGAGGCAGAAGGAGAAGGCCCCGTGAGGCCCCGAGCCACCCACGGCCACTCTCTCTCCTGGTCTCCTCCTCCGTGCCGTTTCTTGGTTGGGATGCTTGCACCTCTGTGGTCACCCCACCCCTGGGACTTCATGCCAGCTGTCACCGTCACAGCTGAAATTCTGGCTGTGAGCTGGGACGTGACGCGATGTGGACAGGTCCCCTGAGCGAGCTCCACCTCCTTCCCTTCACTGGAGAGGACAGAACGCTGTCACCTGGGATGGGTGGGGGGGCAGCAGGCCACCTGGAAGGACAGGTGGGAGGGGCTGGGAGGAGGCCGAGGGGAGGTGATCTCTCTGCCCTTCCTTTGAGGTTCCTCCAGGTCCAACCACGGTCACTGCGCATGCTGCAGGGGACGGACTCAGGTGCTCCCCAAGTTCAAGACAGAGAGAGAGAGAGAGAGAGAGAGAGAGAGAGAGAGAGAGACTGCCCCTTCTCTAACTGCACCTCCCCAGCCACCTCTCTGGGCCGGGGAGAGGGCGAGGAGGTAGGAGGTTCGGCACCACATCAAAGGTGGTCCTGCGCCAGGGAGGGCGGGAGGGTCTGGATCTCTTTGCATAACTTTTACATAATTTTGCCATCGGCTGCGGGCTGTTTTGACCATTATTTTTTCATGCAACAGGAAAAACTATGCCCCGGGGCCTGATTATTAAAACATGCTATTCCTCCATATTTAAATAGCGGAATGGCTTCTCTGAGCTTTAAAAGGAGCCGAGGGACATACCTATGGCTTACAACCAAAGTAAATGGAGGCCCAACACCTCATCACCTGGAGCCAGTGCCCCGGACTCAGTCTTCCTTTGGAAAGTCATGGACATGGGAACAAGAAGGGGTGACATGAAGGGACCGGAGAGGAGGCATGGAGAGGTGGGGACTGTACCTACCCCCCCCCCCCCCCCCGCCCCCGACTCTGAGGAGCAGAAGCTCAGTGCACAGACTCCGGCCCTCTGGGGCCTACCCTCAGCATCTCCAGCTCACGGCTTGCAAGTTCTTTGACAGTTGTCACCAAGGCAATGGGGACAGAAGGAAAGCAATGGGGCCCCTAGGAAGGGTAATGGCCAAGTGGAGGACGTTCAGTTGTAAGTAACTAAAATGAGCTCAGATTAGCCAGGGATGGTCAACCAGAGGCATACTGTCCCCTTGGACAGGTGCAATGTCTGGTTGTCAGAACTGGAAGGGGA
The DNA here is from genome assembly GCF_047511675.1 of Marmota flaviventris. Classification (NCBI taxonomy): domain Eukaryota; kingdom Metazoa; phylum Chordata; class Mammalia; order Rodentia; family Sciuridae; genus Marmota; species Marmota flaviventris. The sequence continues at coordinate 11,000,997 of NC_092507.1, read as the reverse complement.
CTCTACTGGAATCGAGGAGACCAAGGCCAGAGATGCTGTAAACATCCCACATGGAATTACGGGAACCCCAAGGTCAACAGTGCCCGGCTTTGAGAAACCCTGCCCAGCCCGACAAAGGACATGTGCTGGAAAGTGAGCCATAAGTGGTCACCTAGCTACTACCCCTCCCTCCCATCAGATCCACACCAATGTTCTACCACAGCAATAAAACATTTTACAGTCGTGTGGACGTTTTGAGATATACAAATCCATGAATTGTAACACCTGTAAATATTCATATGACCTGCTCCACAATCAAGACAGAGGGCAATTCTATCACCCCCAAAGCTCCCAAGTACTGTCCCTTTAAAATCATACTCTCCTCCCATCCCTCCTCTTGGCAACCCTGATAAGTTCAAGTCACTTTGAGCTTGGTCTTAAGAGTATCACACAAATGGATCCACAGGGCACATGAGTCATGTGAGTAATACTTTGGGACTGTTTCTTTCTATCAGAATTATGCCTTTGGGATCCACTCACATTGTCCCAATGTATCGATCACCTATGCCTCATCACTGCTGAGTAATATTCCACTTTATGGATATACCACAGTTATCCATGTATCAATTGATGGACACTCAGGGTTCTTCCCAGGTTGGGGCTGCTATGACTAAAGCTGCTGTAAACAATCATGCACAGATTTTTGAGTGAGCATAGGACTTCATTTCTCCAGGGTAAATATCCAGAGGTGTGATGGTTGGGTGGATAGACGTTTGACGTCATAAGAATGTGCCAAACCATATTCCAGAGCGGTGGCACCATGTCGTGTTCCCGTACAAGATCCAGTTGCTCTGCTTCCTTGTCAACACTTGGGATGGTCCGTCTTTTTAATTTAGGCCATTCTGTGTATTTGGGTCTCACTGGGTGCTAGCTTGCCTCTCCCGACAGCTGATGCTGCTGGACATCTTTCGTGAGTTCCTTTGCCGTCCCAGATCCTTTTAATGCAGTAGCTGTTCAGGCCTTTGCCAGTCTGTCAACGGGGCTTCCTTACTCTCTGAGTTTGGGGAAGTCGTGAAGTACTCTGGGAACCAGTCCGCGTCAGGTAGGAGACTCGCCAATCCCCCTCCCAGTGTGAGCGTGGCATTTCCTTCTCTTCTGTATTGACCTATTTTGTCTTTTACACATGTGCTCTGGTGTCATGGCCAAGTGTGACAGACTCTCTCGGTGGCTCCTGGCCCTTCCAGCCTTGGCGGTGGCCGAGGTGGGTGTGTGGTCAGCAGAGTGTGACGAGGGGGTTGTGTTCCAGGGACCGTCCTTCAGCATGGGCTCCCCTGGCACCTCCACCTCGCTTCTCAGAATGAGCTGGTGACAGCTGAGCACCACCCTGGACCCCAGGTCGCAGGCCACATCACAGGCGTGACAAAGAGGGAAGCCCCAAAACACAGCCCGCTGGAGGACTCGGGGAGCCCAGCCCCGTGCCAGCCCCGCGTGGCCTACGGCCAGCTTTTCTGCAAAGAACGACCAACTCCTTTTCACTAAGGCTACTGCTATTTTTTATTGTCACCCTTGGCTAAGTCTAGACTGACGTGACCACGCGAGGGTAGCCCGGGAAGGCTCACCAGGTGTCCTGGGGTCACTGGGAGCTAACGTGGCCATCTGGGCACTTTGCGGCCCACGAGCTCCTTATTCTGAAATTAAGAGTCTGAGTCTTCCCCCCCACCGACTCCAGTGCCACCACCTGGGCACATCCTCTGGGTACAATCGGGTTTGAGAGGCGCCAACACTACCTTAGCTCCACGGCCAAGCCTGACCGATCACAGCCACGGGGACGCCCCTTCAGTGGCGGCGTCAAGATGCAGGACTTTGACCGGGACCCTGAGGAGGTGTCCCTGAGGTTCATGTGGGAGGACAGGCGTCCATAGCCCCTGGAGAGAAGGGCACCTGGGAACACAGCCCCCCGAGACGGACAGCCATGTGGTCGGGGGAGCTGAGGGGACGAGCAGGGATGTGAGAGTCCACTTGGCCTTTCCAAATAGACGGGCATTTAACCTGAGACCTGAAGCAAGAACATGGGGGAACAGGAAAAGGGTGGAGGAGAGGAGATGGAGAGTAAGGGTAAAGAGCAAACTGCATGTGCAAAGGCCCAGGGGCAGTGAACTGCTGGGCAGGAGTGGTCAGGGCATCACTTGTGAGTTTCCCGTTTGGCCTGAGCTTTGCAGGGAAAGGATGGGATCCTCCCCAGTTGGAGCTCTCCAGGGTCTTGCCAAGGAACCCACAAGGGCCTAGGGGGGGCACTTCTGGAAAGGACTAAAACAAGAAGTTATCGATCACCCAGGGAGGTGGCACGGGAGACCCAGCACAGCAACCAAGTAGAGCAAAGCTCTTGAACGCCTGTCCCCTGCTGACAGCTCATACTGAGGACCTGGACATCCACAGGTGGCTGTGGAACCCCCCCCCCCCGCCCCGCCACGTGTGCATACAGGAGAAGGTGCAGGCACTTAGAGGCCTTTAGTGGAGGACAGAGTTGATCTCCAGCCTCCCCATGGCAGCGCACGGAGGCCTGATCCACCTGCAGCCGAATCAACAGCCCCAGAGCAAGTCCCAGTGGGTCCCCGGCGGCTGAAACCTGGCAAACACAAATTAGGCAGCTCATTAGGCCACGATTTTGTTAAGAGGCATTTAATATAGTGAATAATCTTGAGCTTTATTATCTAGAATATAAAGGGGTGTTTCCAAACTTGGTTGAGCATCAGATTGGAATGGAGGTGTGTATGTATGTCCGTTGCTGTCTCAGGCCCAGCAAACCCAGGCGTTTCTCATGTCACAGCCCTGGGTGGTTTCGGAGGGCAAGCGGGGCCTGCCGCCAGCTCCCAGCACTGCACCTCGACCTGGGCGCCGAGCAGCCACCGCGTCCCACGCGGAGTCACCAGCCCTGGCTGCGCACCACTCCCTCTGACCCCCCAGGGATGGGAAATGCTGAGCAGGGGATTCCAGACCTGGGGGTCGGCAGCACCCAAGGCTGAAGGCTTCAGTGGGCAACAACCAGGGCGCCCAGAGTGGGTGAGCCTCGCCTCCAGGACCTGTGGCTCGAAGAAATTGGAGGAGATGGGTCTGAGCGTCGGGTGGCCACAAGGACTGGCCATCGCCAGTTCACCTATAGGTCTGCCCATTGCCGACAGAATGGGAAAGAGGAGAAAGAGCAGAGAGTGGGAAACTTAGACACAGCTGGAGAGAACAGGTCAGGGGACTAAAGGGAGCCGGGAGCCTGGGCCTCTGATGGCCAGCTCACCCCTCAAATGGTGTCGACTCGCAGGGCATTTATGCTACTTCAAACGGGGTGGCCATGGCCCCCAATATATCCACACATGGAGCTCCAAGGGGAACGCTTGACCATTAAGAGTATTGACAATGGACATTAATTTTTAATGTTCGAGGAAACCATTAGCCTGGTGTGGGCTGGGCACCACTTTCCCACTGGTCATTTCATTTCCAACTTGGAGAGTGGCGGGGGACGTCCCCGGGGAGGGTGCTGGACCTTCAGGGGGATCTGAGCCCTGATTGGGTACTTTAGCCTCTGGGGACCCTGGGATTGGGGTCCTGTTTGTCCAGCCCTCAGGCAAGGGAGCCTCACGAAGGAGAAAAGGGCAGAGAGGTGTGGGGCCGAGCGAGGTGGGGACGGCTGCAGCCCTGTGGGCTCGGGGAGGAGGGGTGGAGAGGGCAGGAGGACCACAGGGACCACCAAGAAGTGACAGTGGGGACTGGTCACCGGGAAGCCTGGCTGCATTGCAGATGAGCAGGCGAAGGTGCACGGGGTGGGGGCTGCAGAGTACGGGGGGCCAGCGGGGAGGGGGGTCACTGTTCGTTGGTGAAGGTGCCCTGGGTTGGGTGGGCAGAGCAGATAAGGAAGTGGAAGGACAGGGGCTGGTCTGAGAGGTGGCCGCACCTCGTCCTTCTCCCTGTCCCCCCCATGAGCAAACCATTTGCTACTCTGGGTAAGATCTAACCCTTAGGGTCCAAACAGCACAGGTGAGTCTTACACACACACACACACACACACACACACAGAGCGGGCTGCATAGTGTCCCCAGAGATCCACGTATACCAGGAACCTCAGAACGTGCCCTTCCTGGACACAGGGTCCTGCGGATGTAACTCGTCAGGTGACGTCATCCTGCACTGGGGTGGCACACATCTGATGACTTGCCGTAGGAGAGGAGCAGACGCACGGACACACAGGGACAGTGACTCCGTCAGCCAAGGAAGGGCGAGGGCTGCCGGGCCACTAGGAGCTCGGGGACAGGCACAGGATGGGACTCCCCCTCAGATCCTCCGGAAGGAACCCAGCCTGCTGGCCCCTGCACTTTGGACTCCAGAACCGTGAGGGGACCCGCTCCTCGGGTTTAAGCCACAGGAACAAGCCCAGCATGTGGACGCCACCCACGGCGAGGCCTGTGTGCCCACAGCACACCATCTCCCGGGTGACCCTGGAGGCCCTGTGACGTCCTGGGCCTCAGCCTTCCTCATCCGGGGAACCGGGTGAGAATCCGGCCGTGGCTCTGAGGTGCGTTAGTGTCAGCAGAGGCAGAGGCCCCGTGAAGGCAGGCACGACATGCCCCCGGGGACACTGATGCCATCCGTCCCTGCCCTCCCTGCTGGCTGCTTCCCCTGCGCCTCCACGGCACACCCAGGTTGGGAGGGGAGACCCCCGGGCTCCCTGGCAGCCTGCCGAACCCCAGCCCAGTCCCTGGGAGCCCCTCAGCCCCTCCACGGGCTCCTTGGAAGTCACAGCGTGAGGTTTTGTTCTTCCTGCAAAACCTCTGAACTTCAGGAGCGATTTCCCACCAACAGGAGCTTGCGTCTGGAGCAGGGGACGATCCGGGTCGGTCATTTCCTTTTATTGCCTGGTCTCACTTCCCTCTCCCAAGGAAGACGACGAGTCACAAATGAGCGTCATCCCCAAGTCCCTCACTGCGCTGCTCAGATTCTTGGGGTTCAGGATGAGCAGGACAGCATGGGGGCTCTGAAGGCCCCCCTGCACCTGGAGGGAGCGCCTCTCGCTGCCTCGTAGTCAAAGCAGCAGCCTCAGACGTCGGTGTGTTGGGCGCCACCACCGGTGGCCACCACAGACAGTGGCTTTGTTGTAAGATGTGGGAGAGGCCAGCTCCTATGTCTGGGGACCGACAAGCGAGTTGAATGACGTTGGGCAGGTGACAGTGTTCAGAGGTGAGGTGTGCTCAGAACAGGGCTGGCGCCCAGAGGGCTCAGAGTCAGCAGCCGCTCTGTGGTCACGATGGCAGTGGAGGTGACGGACGTGGAAGAAATGAACAGCTGGACACAACCAGCGCTCTAGCCACACGGCTCGCGGCACGTCACCCAGAGAGCTTGGACTTGGTTGGCCCTCCTTTGATCTGGGGGCCAGGTGACACCGTCTCTACCTGAAGTCAGAAAACCCGTCACCCTCCACAAGGACCCATGAAAGGGGACCCTGAGTGGGACCTTAGAGTCACATCAGGACTCTTAGTGCAGAATGGGAGCCACCTCTTGTTACAGGAGAAACCTGAAGCCCAGGGTGGGGGGGGCGACTCCCCCAAAGTTAGCCCTGGAGCTGGGGCCAAGTCCAGGTGCTCCGGTCCCTGGCCAAGGCTCCACTTACACTGTCCCTTCCCCTGGCCCGTCTTTCCCTTCCGATATTCTCACTGACGTGGAAAGGGCTGGGCCTTGTTTCCTCCACGGCCATGGTTTCCCACGCACCAAGGGACCTGAGGGTAAACAGACGCCATCCATGAGATGAGACCGATCCCCGTGCTGAGAACCACCTGTCAGTCCTGAGCGACATCAGCCAGCCGGGTGGCTCTCCTCGGCACTACTGACATTTGGTGTTTCCCGGGACCCCCGGCCTGCGCCCATGATGCCAGTAGTACCTCCCCAGCGCTTGACGTCCCAATGTCCCCGGGTGCCGTCACACTGCCTTGAGGTGAGCCAGTGGTCTAATTACCTCACAGGAGCTCAACACGTATGCAGTTCACCTGCAGCGTGAGGACCCCTTGCCCAGGACCCACTAAGAGATCGTGGCCTGGGGACAGGAGTGCTCAGCAAGGCCCAGGGCACGTCCGATCCTAACACCAGCATCACGTCAGCAGCGGGGGAGGGAGAGGAGCATGGGGCCAGCCCCCATGGAGCCCGCTGGGTGCCCGTGCAGACCCCAGCTGAGTGGAGGGACCCCGTTCAGAGCAGGGAGGGGACTGACCCAGTGCCAGGACAGCTGAACCTGAACTTCAAAACCATGCACCTGAGTAAGCCGTTAATTACACGGCCTCGCCAACGAGCAGCCACAGCCAGCTAGCACTTACTGAACACTCGGAACATTCCAGAATGGACACTTGACATTTAACGTCTCCCTGCATTCGTTTCCCTCCCCGGAACACCGATGGCACAGGCACCCCCTGTCAGGGACACCAACATTTGCAGGATGGGCACTTGCCCGGGTTCCCTGGGCTGTTAGGAGACAAAGCCAAGTTCTACCCTGGGGGACCCCATGGCCATTTCTGGCTTCCTCCTTCCAGAACATTTTCCCAGGTGCACATGCTAAGGAGGGGCACTGAGTGGACACCTGCTGAGCACTGCCGGGGACCCAAGGGGGCTGGGAGCACCCTGCGCACACCTACCCTGGAGGCTTCTTGGCCTCTGGCTCTCTTGCTCCCGGAAAGCCTCTGCCCTGCCCGATGTCCCTCACACCTGCGACTGCACCAACGAAGCTAGCCAGTGCCCAGTGCTGGCCCCTGGGCACGACGTGACGGAGGCCAAACAGGCCAGCTCCCATAGTCGACAGCACCCGGCTCCTTCATGCCGTTGGGCTGCTGTTCTGTTGAGCGATCAGGGATTGGAAGCAATAATGTACCTTATTTGCAGTGCTGTGGGCTTCTAGCAATAATTGGATATTTATCCAACTTCCTGCTAACACGTAATCCATTTTTGAAGACAGATTCTCCATGTATGGTTACGAAATGGATTTTTTTTTAAAAGACAAAAGAGAAAAAATAATAAATCCCTTGTGGTCTTTCATCTTTCGTCAGCCAAGCTGGATAAGGAATGGTGTCAGGTGGCATTTGATGCACACCCCTGAGGACAAGGTCGGGTGGAAAACACAGTCTAAGTGTGAGTAGAGGGCAAGTGCGGGGCTCTGTGTGCGGGCTGTAAAATATTGCGATAAACAGCATCCGCCGCCTTCTAGATCACACACACATAACTCCTTGTGGCATTAATAGGAAGGTGTCATGCAAAGAGGGGGAAGGATGGGTCCCTGCCTGCAGACCCCATATTTAACATCATCTCCGCTCCGCGGTGCTGGACTCTGCTATGGAGAGAAAGCTTCAAAGAGCCAGGAAGGTTGGCCCCACGGCATGGAAACCAGAGCAGAGCAGCTCACAGCTTTGTCCGGTTTTAAAATAAGCAATTACAGCATTATTTTTTCACTCCACAGTTGCAGGGTGGGTTTTTTTTTTTTTTTTTTTTAACAGTATAGTGACATCTGACTGATTTTGCATCCTGTTGACGCAAGCAGATGTGGCTCAAACCGCCCCAATATAACAAGAACTCGTTTTCATGTTCATGTCCCCCGAGGCACTGCAGGAACCTAACGCATCTTAATGATGCTTTGTGCAGGGTGGGTCCGTATGTGTCCTCGATGGCTGCTGTAACAAATAACCACAAACTAAGTGTCTTCAAAGAAGGCCCACTCGGACGGTTCTGGAGGTCAGAAGTTGGAAATGGGCCTTATGGGGGGGGGACCTAGGTGTGGGCGAGCTGCGTTCCCTCTGGAGGCTCTCGGGGAGATTCTGATTCCCGCCCTTTTCCAGATCTGCAGGCTGCGCACCTGTGCACACTTCCTGGTCCACAGCCCCTCCAGTGACGTTATTTCTGTGACCTCTCCCTGTTGTCACATGACCTGATTGAGACTCTTGCCTCCCTCTTACAAGGACTTGTGATCACATTGGGGCCACCCAGACCATCCAGGATAACACCCCCAGCTCACGACCCTTAACAAACACGTCTCCAAGGCCCTGTTCCTGTGTAAGGACTTGGGGATCAGGACGAGGACATCTTTGGAGGTGCCGTATTCTGCCCACCAGAGTGTCTAACACAATCAGTCCTCTATGTTCGTGGGCCCTATGTCCTCGGATTCAACCAACCTTGTATCAAAAACGTTTTTTAAAAAAATATCTAGAAAGTTCCAAAAAGTAGAACTTGGGTTCGCCTGGCTTTACGTGCCATGCTGAATGCTATACGTGAATTGACGTGCAGGCGACCCTGCGGACCCCTCCCACCACTGCAGGGACCCGCAGCCTCTGCAGCACGCCTTGCCTGAGCTGAGTTCTTAGAGCACGAACTACTCGCAGTCGCGTGGGTTCATGGACCATGTGCCCAGGATGGCTGTGTCTGTACTGATCAGGCAGAGGCTTTTTTATTTATTTATTTATTTTTAATTTGGGGAATAGAACTCAGGGTCCTGCATGCGCTAAGCACGTACTCTACTACTGAGGTACCTCCCCGGTCCCCACAGACTGCTTGTTATTCCCTAAACAATACAGTAGGACAACTATTCATAGCATTTACATTGTAATAGGAATTATAATCATTCAGAGATGACTTAAAGTATCACAGGAGGATGAGCAAGCAACATGCACACACTACCCTGTTTTATGCAGGGGACTTGAGTGTCCTCAAGTTTCGGTATCTGTAGGTGTCCCGGAACCCGTGCTCCACAAAACTGAGGGATGAATGGGATCAGACGGCCCCACAGCACTAGGCACACCTGACCTTTCTCCCAAACGACACCCTCATAAAGAGCAAGTGTTCTCCGTTGACTCCAGTCCCCTGTGGAGGCTGCAGCCTCCGCCCACACCTGGCTCAGCACCCACCAAGCTGTCAAGGGTGGGGACGAGGGTGTCTGTGGGGACGAAGGCAAACAAGAGGACTTCTGCAGGTGGACACTTGGGGTCCTGGCTCTGTTTGTCATTTCCTGCTGAGAACAAGGTGATTTCTTCCTGGAGGGAGGAACCTATCGATTCAGGGTGGGCAGGGAAATATGAAGAATGGAGATACAGTAAGAAATAATAAGAAATAATAATAATAATAAGAAGAAGAAAATAAGAAAATAATTAAAAGCCCCAGAGGAGGGATTCTCCTGCAGGGGCTCTCTGGCTCCCTCAAGTGGCTCCACCATCCATCTTCAGCCAACTGGTCTTCCCAGCTCACACGGATCTTCATTATTTCCGTGTCAGGGATTTAACTTTCACCATGGAAGCGTTTCTGGGTGTAGATGTGTCAACTCCAGGTGAGTCTTTCCCCGTGGAAGGATCTACCATAAAAAAAGGGTTCCCATCCAGCCCTCTTTAACCCAACCTCTAAAGAGGCGTCATGCTTCCCCAAATACTTTACTTTGGGATAAAAACGAGTACCCCAAAGCCCTCAAAAGCTGTCCCGACTGACAGAGGCATGGTAACCCTTCTCCTGAGATCCTACTGACCCTCGCCCATCCTCTCTGGGAAAGCCTTGGGCACCGTGATGGAGGTGGACCTGCAGACGATAAGGAGGAAATCGCAGATTTCAGCGAGCCCCTCACCCCCTGCAGAAACTTGAAATTGCACCGAGGTAATCACACAAGCTGCTGCTTTTCCTGCTTTTTAAAAAACTTAACAGTTTGGCAATCATGCTTTGGTTTGACAGGGAACTGTGAAAATGTGTCACTTTGTCTTCTCCAAATTTCTAAACCCAATCAAAATAACATTTATTTAAAACCCGGGGTGCTTGCCAGACCTCGGTGTGGTTTTGAGGGAGCTGACCCCAGATCTCCTGCGCTGCTTTTTCTGGTAGGAAAACAACGGAGACCTTCAGACGCTGGACCCCGAAGGTCCATTCCATCCCCAAGGTCCCTCACCCAGAGGTGAACAACCGCCCGGGGACCTTCTCCACTTCCTTCCCTGGGGAAAGGGGACCTGCCGAGGACACCTGACTGAGGACACGGGTCCCTGCTCTCGAGCCGTCTCCACTCCCCGCACGGTGTGTGAGGTCACGATGTGACCCTGGTGTCTCCACGGTGCACATGGGGTGCCAGCTGGACACTCCAAAATGATCCTCCCAAGACGTACAGGAACGTGGGGTGGGAGGGAGCAGGACCTGGAGCCAGAGGAAGGACCTGCCCAGTCTCAGAGCCACACCCTCCCTGCCTGGGCCACTCCTCTAAGTGTCTTCACCGAATGTATCAAAGAGGACTCTTTTGGCTGTGACTGGTGGACGGATTTGGCTGTGACTGTGATGTAGTTAGTTTGGGTTGGAGAGTAATTTAGAGATGACAAGTACATGGGAGGGTGAGCAGCTACAGGTAAATACTGCCCCATTCCATGCAGGGGACTTGAGCGTCCCCTGCGCAGACACCCAGCTCCAACACGGCAGAGCTGAGTCGGAGCCCAGTCTGTCGGACTTTAGAGGTCAGGTTTGTCTCTGCGCTACACGACTGAGTCGTGGTCCCCGGGAGTGGAAGATACACTGGGAGGAGTACTTTGTGACTATCTATTTGTATATAGACATTCACGGTTTATAAAGCGTGGCAGAGTTTGCATCTCATGAAATCCTCACGATGGCCCTTTGGAGGGACAGGTCATCACTATAATCTCCTTACAGCTGAGCCCACTGGGAAAGGCTAAGGGCTTGGGTGAGGGCCCTGCCCTGTACTTTGTGGCCCCAGTGAAATTCTGTTCCCCATACTTTCCTTTCTATTGATTGGTTGATGGATTGTACTGGGGATTGAACCTGGAGTGCTTGACCACTGAGCCATGACCCCAGCCTTTTTTTTTTTTTTGAGACAGTGTCTTGCTAAGTTGCCCAGACCAGCCTCAAACTTGCAATCCTCCTGCCTCAGCCTCCCGAGTTGCTGGGATCGCAGGTGTGTGTCACCTGCCTGGCTGCTCTCCATGCTGTCATAGAAGAGGCTGGAAACACTTACAGACAGTTGGCTTAAAGCTGGACTGTGGAGGACCAGGCCCAGTGCAGGTCAGCGGAGACCTGGGCACCTTGGGGACGGCTCACTTTACCCGCCTCGGGTCACTCCTTTCCCCCTTTCCTGAGTTTAGCTGGAGGACGCAGCCTTCCCTCCATGAGGTGCACAGACTTTGGGGGCAGTGTCCAGTGGTGCCCAGGCTTCTCCCCAACTCCCGGTTCAGTGACCGGGACTGGGAGCTTCACATCAGCCAGGACAGAGATATTTACACCACAGGAATCAACAAATGTGAGGCTCTTGAAGGGGGCGGGGTCACCAGTTTTGTTTCTCAGAAAACCCACTGTCAACACTCCCCAGCCAGCTGGGTTTGCGTGGCCCTGGGCCCAGGGCAGGTGGCTCAGTTAGGTCTAAGTGAAAAACAGCTCAGCACGTGCTCCTTCCTGTCCTCCCACCCCTGCTCTGGCGACTGGATGAGAGTCTGGCATGTGACCCAACTGGTCCATTCAGACCTACGCCCGGGACTTTTTCCTTTTCCCTTGAAGATTGTTTAGTGTTAATGGAATATTACTCAGCCATAAAGAAGAATGAAATTATGGCATTTGCTGGTAAATGGATGGATCTGGAGACTATCATGCTACATGAAATAAGCCAATCGCCCCAAAACCAAACTCTGAATGTTCTCTCTGATATGTGGTTGCTAACTCACAATAAGGAGGGGAGAACAGAAGTTCACTGGGTTAGGTAAAGGGGGATGAAGGGAAAGGAGGGGGGTGGGAATAGGAAAGACAGTAGAATGAACCGGACATCACTTCCCTTCGTTCATATGTGGATGCCTGAGCAGTGTAACTCCACATCATGTCCGACCGCAAGAATGGGAAGTTACCCTCCATGTGTGTGGGATATGCAAAAGACACTCTGCTGTCACGTGTATCTAACAACATCAACAGCAAAGACTGCTCAGTGTTAGCTTTTCCCCTGAGGCTGTGGAGAAGGCAGCAAGATCCCTGGAGCCAGTGGCAGCATTTTGGGACCAGAGGAAAGAGACTGCCTGGGGTAGAGTCAGCAGAAGGGGGCACAGCCAGGCAGCGCTTGGTCCCTGCCAGGAAGCGCCCAGAACTTGGAGGGTCCCCTTCATGAGTAACTTGGGATCCCTGCAACGAGTCCCATCCCAAGGGACACAGAAGAGAAAAGGATCAGCCTCGAGGGGAAGGAGCTGCCAGTGGAGGGCAGCGTCTGTAAAACGCTCCAAACACCTGACGGTAACAGAGAGACGCCGCCAACACCCTTTTCGGGGACCTCTGGTTGAGACACCCTGGGCGACGGTCCAATAATCAGTCTCAGTAAGAAGGAATGTTCTGGATGAGACAGAGCTTCCGGGGTTGTGGAGGGTGACCGGTGGGAGCAGGACATGTTGGCAGCAAGACTGTCACGGACACCAAGGGCTCCGAGAGGCAGGAGCGAGGCTCCCTGGCCGAGATGCCCGGTCTCAGACGGGCAGGGCGGTGCCCGGCCCTCGCAGGGTCACTGGGGGATGAGGAGAAGCCGGGCAGGTTTGTGAGAGTGGATCCCGAAACAGGCCGGGCATTCTCCAAATGAATTCCATTTCCATGTGCATCTGAACTATTAAACCACATAAAATGCCTGCGTTTCACTGGGGACAATAAAATGGAAACTCTTTTGACATTTGAAGCATTTCATGTCTCTGCGCTTCCAGAGAACGGTTCCATTTAACTTGAAAGGGGTTCGCAGAGTGATTCCCGCTTAATGTTATGAAAGCATTTCTCCCTCACATCGGGCTTTATCTAAATTTTTAAACAAGGCCTAATTTACAGGCCCCGGACGCCTTGGCAAGCCTCCTGCCATGTCATTGGAAAAGGCCTGGCCGGCTATAGGCTGCGGCTGTGGTGAAAGGCCCCTTTGTCTCGGGTGCCAACTAAAACTCAAATTACTCCACCGACAAAAGGTCATCCTTTCAGAGGAGCCTGCGGAATCCATAAGCACACGCGGTCCACAGAACTGGCCCCGGCCACTCCCCCAGGAGCAGGCCAGGTGCGGGCCCGAGCACGTTCCCTGGCCCAGGAAGGGACGCGCCATCCCGAGGGGAGAAAGGAGCCCAGGAAAGACGCCCACATCCCGGGAGAGGAGAGGCTGAGGGGTCCCGCAGACCAGGGACAGAGTCCCGTGCTCCCCTGGCCCACGCTCGTCAGCTGTGGGGCACGACATCGTGACTCATCCACATCCAAACGCAGAGGAGCTCCTGGTGGACGGACAGAGAACCTGTGCCCTCCTAGAAGGACCCCCTTCCCACACCGCTGCAGCCAGGCCCAGGTGGGGGCCTCCTTCAGCTGGTTGCTGGGGCTGGGGGCCCAGCATGGCACAGGACACCCTGGCCCCTGTCCTGCCAGAGACGCAGTCGAAGGGGAAGCGAGTGGGGAGGGAGTCATTCGCCACGGGATTACTTGGTATCTTCAGGGGCAGACCCTGTGCTAAGTTCTAGGGATCCAAGCGGGACTGGACTGGGCACAGTCCCCATCTTCACACAGCCTAAGGCACAGCTGGAAGAGAGCAGGTCACATCAAGAGCCTTCCAAGGGGAGTGAGGACCCTGGGACAGAGTCTCCTAAATACTGAGTGACACTGCATCAGGCCTGTGCAGAAATGCCTCCTTGGGCTTCCCAGCTCCTAGATCCACATTCTCCCCAATTTTCATGCTCTGGCCCAGTTGCCCTTCTAACCTTGACCTCATCACTTACGATGTGCTGCCCCCCCACCCCTCCAACTGGCTGCCTCTTAGTGCCATTAACCCTTTGTTTCCCTCAAGCACACAAACAGGCTGCAGCCTCACCGGCCTTTGCGCATGCTCTTCCTCCTGCTTGATGCTTGGACGCTGTCTCACTCCCTTTCCTCTCTCTCCAAGAAGCCCTCCCTGGGAGACCTCGGATCCAGATGAGCTCTGGACTCTCCACTCTGTCTCCCTCCTCCTGCTTATTTTGTCTCACCCCTCGTCCCGTAGACGCACCTTCCCCTGCTCCTCTGTCCCCTGTTTACTCCCAGGGCCTCCCACAGACCTGGAATGAAGCAGGTGCACAGGGGACATTAAGGAGAGTCATAGTCAGTGCACCTGGGGGCACACAGGGGGGCACATGGGGAGGGGCACACGGGGGGGGCACACAGGGGGGCACAGTCTCCCGCAGAGTCTAGCAGCCGCCCGGGAGTGGCACTTGGGGTAAGAGGGCTGTTCTGTTTTCTTTTAAGGCTCCAGGGCCAGTCGGAGGTGCCGAGCCCCGGGCCGGGGGGTGGGGTGGCAGAGCCAGACTCTCCATTCAGCTTTGTCTGGGGAGCGGCTGACCTTGACACCTCTGAACCCCCACTTTCCCATCTGCCGATGGGCACATGACGCAGCCCCGGGGGCCGCTGGGAGCAGTACACCGTGCCACCTCCACTGAAGCACAGTGACGGCCTCCTCCCAGAGCTCGCTGCTGGGGCGGCGCCTCTCTCCACGGCTGATGGTCGGAGCTTCCCATTTCCACGGGCGCTCAGCGTTAGGGATGTGTCGGGATCTCAACTGACGAATTTAAATAATGGTGCCATCTGATTGACAGCCCAAAGCCATGAATTCAGCCTGATGTGTTCAGGCAGCCCAAGGGGGACAGGGCAGAAGGGACGGCCTTAATGACAGTTTGAAACTGTCGGCTGGGCTCTGTGCAGTCGCTGGGGCCGCAATCCCGCAGCTCCATCAGGGACACGGGAAAAGAAGTCTCCTGGGCTGGGCCAGCTCCGAGCTCCAGCCCACGGCCAGAGAACGGCACCTGACACATCGGATGTCCCTCTTAGGCCGTCTGAAAAGTGAAAAGCAAGATGGGGTCAGGTCTGACTAAGGGTGGGGTCCTGGGGACAGGCAGCAGCCGGGATGCCTGGATTCCTTTGCCAGAGGACCACTGATCCCTCTGCCTACATCTGCCCGTCCCCAAGGAGGCGGAAGCAGTTCCCTGCGCCTGTTGGTCCCTGGGAAGGAGCCTGGGGAGGGCCACAGGGACTACCGCCTCCTTTCATGTCTACTAATCGCCTGCAAACGGAGAGACTTTTGAAAGGAAGGGTGATAATTGAAATTTCACATAATTACATTTTAAAGTAACGCTTTTAGCTTCCCCAGCCTCCGTCAAAACTCTCATCGTGTCAAAATAATCTGAAAGTTTTTTTTTTTCCCTCCTTAAACAGAGATGATGAAGTACCCCTGGAAATCTTTTAGCGGCTAATTATAAATGAAGCCTCTTCGGGGCTTTGGGGGGGATTTCTCTTTGACTTCTCGGAGTGGTTCACTTTCCACCTGCAGAGAAGAGTCACATTTCTCGCCTGGTTTTAATCACGAGCACAGCGCTGTCCTCGGATGGACTGAGCGAGGGCTGAGGGGGCTACTGTGCTAATCAGGGGTACATCCAGAATGCCGCCGAGGCTCAGCGCCCCCGCGTGCCACCTCGGGGTCTCCTTAAAGGTGTGATCCTCTGGGATGGGTGCAGAAGCTTGCAGAAGGGCCCACACAGAAAACTGGCTCAAGGGGAAAGTGCGTCTAGCAGAGCTCTGGCCGGGACCCGGGGTACTGTGGCGACCCTGCTCCCCAGTGACTCCCCTCCAGGGGACCCAGGCTGGGCACCTGCTATGCTCTAGATTCTGGTTTCTGGCAGAGACTAGCAATTTACCAGTGATATTTAATTTTACAAACCAGACATCACCTCGTCAAAAACTAAGCCTCTGTGCAGGCAAAGTTGGGGTAAAGCTGCTGAGATCAGGAGGGAGCACAGGGGACAGCCCTTCGCCCTGGGGTGGGGGCGAACCCACCTCAGGTAATAATATCGCCGTGAAATGCTGGGCTCAGTGGTGCCCAGCACAGCGGAGCCTAGCTGTTGGAGTCCACTCTGCCCAGAGGGTCAGCTCGTGTTTGGCTGTGACCCTGAGGACTCTGTTGATGTTTGTTTAACAAACGAACCACCTCTCTTTAAGGAGTCCCCTGCTGCCGGGGCACCCTGTGGGGGTCATGCATGCTCCAAGGAGATTTTGTAGAGTCTTCAAAACTTTTTTTTTAAGCCGGGGGGGGGGGGGGAAATTGAAGGACACCAACATCTAAAGAAGTTCAGCAGTTTTCCAAGGTCCCGTAGCTATGGAAATCAGAGTCGGGGTCTGAACCAGTTTGCGGATTCTCAAGACAAGGCTGTAACATCTCCAGAGAATCGGAATGGGTGCAGCTGTGGGCGGCACACAAGGTATTGGCCAGTGGTGGCCGCGTGTGCCCAGCTGGTCCCGTGACATCACAATGGTGCTAAACATCCTATTAGCTTGATGACGTCACAGTTGTCCTAACCTCAGAGCCCACCGTGCTCCTCAGGCGCATGGTGATGCCAGTGGGCACTGTGCTGCCCCCAGACAAAAGACGGGCACACGCAGCACAGGCTCTTGGTGACAGTAAAGGACGATGAAGTCTCTGGCTTGTGTTTACTGGTTCTTGGTTATTTGGGTTATTCATGGCTATTTTGGAGGGTTCTCCCGCTGGGTGACTCTAAATGGTGCTGCTGTCCTCAGGGACAGCACCCAACACACCTTGTGTCCACTGAGTCTCTCCATCTCACCCAGAGGCCGTGTCGCGGGATGGACACAGGTCCAGTCCCTGTGATCACACGACGATGAAAATGTCTAAACACGCAGTTCTCAGAACACGTCCAGGGGCTGGGGCTGGGGCTCAGCGGTGGGCGCTGGCCTAGCTGGCGCGAGGCACTGGGACGGATCCCCAGCACCACATAGAAATACTAAATAAACAAAACAAAGGCGTTGTGTCCAGAGCACATCCACGTCTGACCCCAGATAATCGCATGACTGATTTTCATTTCAGGTGAGGCTTAAAGGTGAACTAGAGATTTCGAAAGGTATTAATTAACATTTTACCAAAAATGCAAGAAATCTCAAAGGCACCCTATTTTATTCAACATAAGACCATTTATCACTGTCTGCGGTGTTTTTTCCTAAAGCCCAACAGATGCTGGATCTGAAGCAAATGCACATTTTTTCAACCCCCATGTACCCCTACTGTCTCCCCTTCAGTGATGGGGTGCCCAGGGGTCCCTTCAGGGGCCTCTGAGGCTGACATTTATTAAATGCCTGTTGGGCCTCAAAAGTCACAGGCACATCTGACACCAAGGAGCTCACTGGTACCGAAGAAAAGAAATGTTGCATTTCTCTTTTATAGTTGCCCCTTCAGCTGCTAGTGCCGGGGCGGGGCCAGCCTCTGTCCCTGGGCTCCCAGGTGGGAGGGGTCAGCCTTGTAGGGGTCCCGGGGTCTGCAGCCTTCCCGGGCTGTGGTTGCTTCTCTTCTGCCTGGTTCCCAGAGCAAAACAGGGTCAAACCCACAGGTTCTTCAGAATCTTCGAGGGGGAAGAGGGAGGCCTGGGGGACTGGACCTTTCCGGGGGCCAGTGCTGGACAGGGGCAGGATTAGAAAAGCAAAGGTCAAGCCTGGGCCTGGGGTGGGGGTGGGGGTGGGGCAGAGGGGTCAGAGCACAGCAAAGAGGCCTTTGGGGGTGAGTGGTAGCCGGGGGTTCGTGAGGCCCTCCCTGTGTCTCCGGGTTGTCCACTCTCAAAACAGAGGACCCTGGAAACCCCAGAAATTAATGGAGTCCGGCTCTTGTTAAATGAGCAGCTGGACTATAGAGGTATGTTTCCTGCATTCAGAAGCCACGTTGTGCGTTCAGAAGCACTTGTGGGGGGCAGCCTCCATTCTTAAGAGAAAGCTGCGTGTCCGCAGTCTCCCCGAGGCCCTGGCCTGGCTCTGGTGCCGCAGGCAGGGAGCCCCTCTGCCTACCCTCCCACTTCTGATAAGCCCATTAGCAGATGACAAGCAACCTGGTGGCCCTGGTCTGTCCTGGGACCAGCACCCAAAGGACCCAGCCTCTTCCTCTTGCAAGTGTTTCCTGGCAGCTCCCCGGGAGCTGGAGGCTCTAGGACAATGTCCCCCTTGGAGCTGTCCACGTCTTCTGTGGTCCTCCTTGGGGCCAGTATGAAGTTCCTTCCTGACCTGATGCCCCAGCTTCCAGGACAAGCAGAGGTGACGAAGCACCAGTGTCTACAACCTGGCATGTTGGTGGCAGTGACAAAGAAAATTCCATCAAAGCACAGTGTGTCCAAGTCCCTCTGCTGACTAGCCGCCATCTGCGCCACCTCTCAGCATCCTCAAAGTACCCTAAGATGTCCTCACTCGTCCTTATTTCCGTCTTATAGATGATGAGACTCAGTCTCCCGAGGCTGAGTACTTTGCTCAAGGTCACCGACAGCTACTGAGGGGCAGGGCTGGGCCTCTCGCCTGCTGTGATATGGCAGCTGGCTCCCGTCACCCCGCACCCTTCTTGGTCAGTTTCTTTTAAGTCTGTGGCGCTTTGAACTCACAGAATGAGAACTTCCTTTCAATTTAAATTCCCCACAGTAAAGGAACCGCCGTGTGGGTACCTGCACTGAAGCGCCTTCCCGTCGGCGTGGACAGTGCACTAGAATTGATGTCCACTTTCAAGTGACCCTCCGGCAGGGTCGCTGGGGGCAGGTGGACTCAAGTTCAATTCCCTTCTACACCACTTATGCTGGGTGACATCGGGCAAGGCCTTGCTCCCTCTCAGCCTGGACATCACACAGGACCACGCGGTACCTCACAGGGTGGCTGAGAAGTTCTAAAACCAGAACATACCCCAACCAAGAACCGCACGGCAGAGTCAAATACGATCAAAGTGGAAGGGCACCCATTGGTACTATTCTTGGCACACAGTGAGCACTGAAAGCCACCGCTGGTGTCACTATTTCTCCACCAGGTCCCACTCACATTGCCACAGTCCATTCTTTCATGGTCCCTTAGAAGTTTTCTTTCCAACTTGTAGTACATAATTTATGGGCGCGTGTCTCTCCCCTAGGAACAGATAAATACGGCCAGGTGAGCGCCCACTAGACACCAGGTACTGTTCCCACCCCCATCATTCCAGCCTCAAAATGAGCTACACTCTGCTGTATCGAGCCATTTTGTGGATGGGGAAACTGAGACCGGGGGAGGTTAAACAGCTTGCCCAGGGCAGAAGTCAGCAGCAGAGAGGACTCGATCCTAGGCCACCCTCTCCAAAGCCACTTGCCACTATTTGTTGCTCCAAGTACTAGATTATAAGAGCAGGATCCAGGTATAACCACTGTTGTTCTCCCAAACCAGCTGTAGGCATGGTTGGAAATAAGAGGAACATTTCACAGCTACGATGTCACCAATCTCCTGTGGGCAACCTGTGCCCAGCGTCTACCCATCAGGGCTCCCTAAAGCACTGGCAGAGACCTCAGGTCCTGAGACCTGTCCCAGCTTCCTGCTGCCTAGAAAGCAGGGCAGCAGAGAAGGTGCAATAAGACCAGAGGTGATCATTATGGCCGCGGTCACAGCCAGCACTCGAGGGGTGCTGGCCATCGGCTGGCCCCCGCTCTCCGGGCCCACCTGAGTTGGATCACCTAGCCATCCTCCACGCCTCCCCAGTGCTCCGATCAGTCCCCCTTTACCCTGAGGGAAGGTCACTTTGATTTCAAATGGGATTTTCAGAGCCTCAAACAGTTTCAGCGATCTGGTTTCTCCCTAAGTTTGTATTTGGGGAGAAAGAAGGTGGCATCTCTTTGTGGAGAGCACCTGTGTAAGCGTAAATACGGAGCTCCCGCCGCTGTACAGACGGGCCAATGGATGCCTTGTGAGCTTGAGGTTGCAGCCCTTTACCTGAGTTGCTGAGACAAGGCAAAAATTGAACTTCAAATGACTCAGTCCACTGCTTACGACAGCCAAGAGGTAGAAGCAACCCACATGTCCATCATCAGGGGAGTGGGTATACACAAGGTGGCCTCTCCCCTACAATGAAATATTACGCAGTCATAAAAAGGAATAAGGGCCATACCCTAGCAAGGGCGAACCTTGAAAATATCAGGCGAAGATGGAAAATGCTCACTTCCTGGATGACTCCATTTATGACACGTCCAGTATGGCCAACTCCATACGGATGGTGGATGCTGGGAGCTGGGAGCAGGAGTGGGGAGCTGCTGCTTCCTGCTTGCAGAGCTTTTACCTGGGGTGATTAAAAAGTTCTGGAACTAGACCGTGGTGATGGTTGTATATTTTATTCAAGGCACGGAGCTGTACACTTAAAAAGGGTTCAGTGGTAAGAATGACCCTCTCCACGTCCTATCATCGTGCCTGGGGGAAGCTGGATTCTGCACCTTCCGAGTCCAAACCTGCCCTGCGCTCTCCACCTCTCTCGCTCATCAGCTCCCCGTCATTCTTCATCACGCCAGCCTCAAGCCAGACCCCAACACTGGCTCTCCTCCCAACAAGCCACGCGGTCACCCACTGGGTCTGTGCCCCTGCAGGGCACGGGGCAGATGGCATGCTGGATCCTGCCAAAGATCCTCCTGCACCTACAGCAGGCGCCCTGGCCCTTCAAGACTTGACTCAAGGAAAGCCTCCTTTGGGGACTGTCACGGAGCCCCTCACTGTCAACTCTGCCTGAGCAAAATGTCCCCTCTGGTCACTTCTACGCTGCCATGTGCCTCACACATTCCATTCACGCTACCCTCCTCACGGCACATCCTAATTCTATGCTTTGATGCGAGATAACAGCACATGCTGACTAAAAATATGAGCTCTGGGGTGACAGGCCAGAGTTCAATGTCAACTCTGACACTGTGTGACCACGGTCAAATGACTTTGCCACCTTGTGCCTCAGTTGCCTCCCCTGTCAAAATCAGGCTGCTAATAGAGGTTGATGTGAGATTAAATACAGAAATAGGCAGACAGCTTTTAGAACAGAGCCTCGTCCCTGATGGGCACTCCACAAGGGTCGGTGCCAGGACTGTCCCCATCATTGCTACCAGCCTCCCTCCACCAGGCCTTCATGAGGTCCATAGCACAGGCCCTGCCGAGCGGGTGCCCGAGGAACACGTGTACAGTGAAGGTGGGGTCTGTCTACTCCACCCTCCTCCGTTCACTGATGGGAAAATGGGGACTCCAACAGCCAAGGGACCAGTCCCAACCCCGCGAGCAGTAGGAGGGTTGAGCCTTCCTAAATGGAATCCTCACTCTCGCCACTAGGACACTGCAGGGCCACAAACCAGTGTGTTTCCAGGGACCCATCTCAGAGGTGCCCAAACAGATCTGAGCAGCCAAAGAGAACCAAGCTCTGTGCTCCGCTGCCACCTCCAGGCACCGGGGGCCTCCCTTGCTTAATGACGAGAACTCGAAACAGCAGCAGGCGAGTCCTAAACAATGGAGAAAAGGAAGAATCCAGAATTAACTGAGGGTCTGTGGGCGAGTCTGCGGGGCGCCCCCTCCCAGGGAGGGTCATGTGGAGCTGTCGGAGACAAGACGTGGGCTGGGCGTGGTTAAAGGGAGCGCACACAGCAGCGGGTACCCAGGGAGCCCCCTCTGCTGCTGCCAAATGGGAAACCCCATAGATCAAACCGCAAGATAAATGAGGAAATGAAGGCTTCACACACGCGGGGATCTTTACTTGAAAATCAGGATTCCAGCTTTAATGGCCAGCTCCTTAAACGGCTTTGTTCCCACTCCCATACACAGCCGGGCTTTGGCATCAGAGGTCTTCCGTGGGCCACTGGGGGCCACAGCATCCATACAGCTTCATAGGCACAGAGGACGCGAGTTGTCCCCTTAGCGTATGGGTGCCAGGCACAGGGACTCACAGGAACTCACGCAGGGTACAGACTGTGTGTGTAACAGCTGCCTCGTGCAGATGAGGAGACATCTGTGAGGGACCCCGCACGGTGCACGCTAGGAGGTGCTGGGGCCGGTGCTGACAGCAGAGTCACACCGCCAAGGCTGGTGGTGGCTTTCAGACCAAACAGACACAAAGAGGGGGTGTCACAGCCACGGTGGCTAGAACACCTTCTGAATGACCACAGGAATGAGCCACCTTGTCCCCCGGAGTCGGGAGAGGCTGCCCAGACGGCCCTCCAGGAGCAGGCTGAAGAGCGAACAGCTCTTTGATGGACACCCACCACTATATTACAAATGGTTAGGAGCAAACTAAATGCAAATGAGGCCACGGGGGCAGAGAGCCAGCCTTCCCAAGTGGGTGCCGCCTGCATTGAAATGTCCTGGTTCTGTCCCTGAGCTTCATATTTCATGCAAAAGACAACCCTGAGTTCGCAGCTCCAAGAAACCCCAGGGAGGACAATCAGGATGACAAATGGAACCCTCCCCCTTGTCTCTCCGAGATGCCAAGATGTGTGGGTGATGGGTCGAAATACCTAACCGAGCCAGGGGAGCGAGCCTCCGGCTGCCGCTGATTTATGGGCCGAGGAGCCCAGCCCTCACCTTTATTTACATTGCTCCAAGCCCATAAACTCCAGGAAAATTTAGTGTTTTAATTTGGGCATCTGGCTTGGGCTTTTTTTTTTTTTCTAAATCACACACTTTTCTGCTCCCTAGAAAGCCAAACCAAGCCATGAGCCCCATACCGAGGGCTCCTCTTTCCACCTAAGAATGTTCGCTCCTGAGGACACAGAGGGACGAGTCTGCAACGCTCGAAGTTTCTCCAGCATGGCTTTGTGCATCTGCGTGGACGCTGGGTGGGGAGCATGGCCTGCTGAGGGGGCCACGAGGCCCACGGGGGCCACTCTAGCCCGGGGTCCGTCATGAAGCTCTGTGGCCTCAGTTTTCCTCCAGCTGCACGGCCCAGACGGCAAGGGTTGGTTTCAGAGCCCCTCCTCTGCGGGACAAGTGGGTCCCGCCTGCATTGAAATGTCCTGGTTCACACCGTGGGGCTCCTTAACCCACGTGGCAGCTCCGTTCTGGGGCTACCATCTCTGCTGCCCTGGTGTTCAGGTCTCTGTCCTGCACATGTCCCTGGCAGAGTGACACATTTCCATCCTTCTGCTGATTGGGGAAGATGCTCTTCCCCCAGCGACACCACCTGTCTACCTTAAGGTCCTCTTTAAGGTGGAACCCATGAGTTCAGTGATGTGGTTAAGAGTCACAAGTGTAGAAATCAATCCAGAAACAGAGAGTGGTCTCACCCAATGTGCTCGTTCTGCCACCCGCTCTGGGGCTACCTGGTGCCTCTACAATCATAGGGGGCGGGGGTGGCATGCGCCACACTTTGGTCATACAGTTGTCATACGAGCCACCGTGGAAGTGAGAAGTTCCCTCTTGCTCCTTTCTAGTGACTTGGTTGGGGACTCAGGGCTAGAATTGGAATCTCTTGATTCCTCAGCTGGGGTCTCCCCTTCTCTGGTTTCCAGCAGGTAGCGGACACCTTATTTTTCTGGGTGTCTCTAGGGCCCATGGTGGACCTTGTCAATCAGAATGTGCATCGTGAAAGTTAATTGAATAAATCAAAGAGTGAACTCAGTCTCCTCTTTCCTCAGTGCCCACGGGGATGCCAGACACTTGGGAACATTTATTAACGACATTTACAGGGAACTTGGAGAGTGCCAGGTATCGTGCTCAGCACATGACAACCCTCCGATTTCATCTTACAGCAGCACTAGCGACTCAGGACTGGCATTCTCCCCACGAGGGAACTGCGGCCTCTTGTGGTAAAGCAAATGCCCACCTCACCCAGCTAAGACGTGTTAAGAGACGGGACATTCACCAGGTTGAGGGCTCCTCAGGGTCCTGTCCTACACTTTCAATGTTCCCTAAATGAGCACCTTAGTCTGTTCCAAGAAGCCCTTACCAGAAAAACCGGGGCGTTCTTTCCTAGGAGTTACTGTTTCCTAACGTCTGTCCAGGCTGTACCTTCATGATGACTGTGAAACTTTTCATTGTCTTTGAGGGACAATCTCATGCACAAAACGCATTGAAGGAAAGACTCCTCCCAGGCAGACCACATTTGGTTTTGCACACATTTTCCCCCCCAAAAAACATCTAATGCCAGTGCAGGAGCTGCTTTGCCAACGGGCCAGGCACGTGGTCATCCGGGCCACCTCTGGCCTTGGCATGACTGTGTCCTGCTGCTCGGCTCCATCCTTAGCGGAGTTTGCCACCTGTGAGTGGAACCTGCCTCCCTCTAAGGCTCCTGGATGTCCTGCTCACCGGCCAGCTGAAGATTAACCCAACACAAAAGAAGACAGATGAGAACCGCTGACCGGGCTCCTCCAGGTGATTTTAATTGCAGGTAATAAACCATTGTTAAAAGGAAGGTTTATGATTGTAAGAATGTGCGGACCAGCTTGGGGTGTTTGCAGCGGAACCGTGAAAAGGTTTTGCCAACGCCACGGTCTCTCTCTCATCAATCTGAATGCCGCCGGAGAGATCAGGCCGCTCTCCAGCGCTGGCGTAAATGAGAAAATGATATGATGGATCACAGCTTGAGGGGTTTTAGGGCATAGCTGGAGATGGGGCAGGATGACGCTAGTTAGGGGTGGCAGTTGGCCAATCAAATCATATTGCCCGAAATCTAGTTTGGGGCCGGTCCCGTGGTTCTGACTATAACTGGCGTTTTTCTGGTACCCACACCAGCAAGTCACCCTGCAGAAATTTTTGCAGAGTTTTCTTTGAAGCCGTGGGCCCAGGCGACAGACAAATCTGATTATGTCACAGTGAGGCAGAGATGAGTTCAAGATACAGAGGGATCCCTGACAATCAGGGGGAGAGATGCAGGGACCAGGGCCAGTGGCCACAGTTTTCCAAGGTGCTTAATCAAGCACCCAATTTGCTGGTGGCCTCGTGCAGCCATGCACAGAATGGGGCTGAGCCCACCTGTCGAGTCACATCCAGTAGCAGTGGTGCCCCACCTGAGGGCCACAGAGACTCTGGGTGGCCAGAGAGACCCACAGGAAGTCCAGAATCTCCAGGGTGCTGCCTGTGCACAGAAAAAAAAAATCATTTTTCTTGCAAGTATGTGCCATTATTTTTCAAATGTGTGCGAATGCAGAGGTAGCATCCACTTGACAAGGCTGCTGCAGGCATTGTGATGGTTTGCATTTATGTATTTTCTCAAACAGATTGGAAAAACACAACCGCTAATAGGAATTCACTCTCTCTCCATCTCTCCCTCTCTCCCTCTCTGTCTCTTCATTAAAAACGGGCTCACTGTTCCGGTGGGCAGAGACATTAAATCTAGATGGAAAAGTCACCTGGGCCACGGTTTAGACCAGTGAAAACTGGCCCCTGGCTAATGTGGAAACCGCGTGCTCACTCACGAGGCAAGCGGTCATTTTGTCGGAACCGGTTTGTGACACACACAGTGTTTTCTCTGGGTACGATCTTCTGCCTCAGCTTGCTGGCCTCTGGGACTCAGTCCTTGAACCTCCTGTTGGCCCTCGCCCAGGACTTCTGCATGATTTCCTACACAAACTATCTATGGACTCAGATCACAACCTCACAGATGAGTCTGGGGTTCATGTGTATTAAAAGGGAGGCACCGTCACTCGGCAGGACCCCAGGGGTAACTTGGCACCTCCCAGGAACCCGGCCTCTAAGCCACACAGAAATGTCATGACAAGAACCTGCATTATGGAACAAAAATAATCCACACTGCCTCTGAGAGACAGAAATCGGCTGGGAAAGAGAGAATTCACGCAAAGGGGAGAGGCTTCAGCGCTCAATACTTCAGTGCACGATTAATAATGAAGAGTTCTCTTAATGAGTCTCCAAGTCTGCCGGATTCTGTGTCGGGCACAGCACACAGTGTGCTGTTCCATAAACTGGAGTGCCCGGCCCAGGGTCACTTCTGTCCCCATTTGGCAATGTCCGAAGATTTATTTGGTTGCACACTATGTGGGTGCTACCGGTATCTTGTAGGTAGGGACCACAGCACAGCTGAGTGTCCCACATGCCCAAGACAACGCCCACCACAAAGAATCACTGGACTCAGAATATTGGGGTGCCAAAATGAAGAAACCCTATGTTGAACCACCACAGCACCCACCATGGTGGCTGTTATGGATTAGGTCTGAGGTGTCCCCCAAAAGACAGTGCAAGAACGTTCAAGGTGACGTGATTGGGTTATGAGAGCCTCAACCTAATCAGTGCACGAATCCTCCCATGGGGACTAACGGGGTGGTGACTGCAGGCAGGTAGATGTGGCTCAGGAGGTGGGTCCCTGAGGGTGTGCCTTGGGGTTCACAGTCTGTCCCCGGTGAGCTGAGCTGAGCCTCCCTCTGCTCCCTCGTGGCCGGTCATGAGCTGCTTCACTCTCCACGCTCCTCCACCATGATGCGCTGCCTCACCTGGGCCCAGAGCAGTGGAGCCGCTGTCTATGGACCGAGACCTCGGAAACGTGAGCGCCAAATACACTTTTCCTCGAAATTGTCCTTGTCAGGTCTTCTGGTCACGGCAGTGGGAAAGCTGATGAGAACAGTGGTCTTATCCGCCTCGTGTTACGGAGGAGGAGGGTCAGAGCTGGGGTGACCGTGCACATGGCCAGGCGGAATCAGGCCCAGCTCCCCGCTTAGGTCCATGTACACCTGCCGCATTACCGTGAAGACAGAGGTGACCGCCTTGTTTCATAAACAAGGAAACTGAGGCTTGCAGCCAGTGCCTTGCCCCACGTCACTGACAATAACTGTGTCCTGTTCTCTGCAGGTCAGTGATGGGGGCTGAGTAGGAGTACTCCCCCTCCAACCACAGAGCTGCCAACAAATGTCCCCTTCCTGTCTCTGGTCTCCTCCCTGGTAGTTAGTGGCTCACGTCTGCTCCTTTAACACTAATGCTCACATCTAATTCACTCGCGTACTCATTGAATCACCATTTATTAAGCTCCTCTTGTATGCCAGGCTGAGTCAGAAGGTGAATGGAAGAGACCTGTGAGCCCCGGGGGGGTGGCCACTCAATGCCCAAAATACTTACGGCCCTTTAGAGAAAATCTTCGCCAGGTTCTATGTTGGCTCCACCATCGGAGCCACAATAAAACACCGGCGTAAAGTCCAAACGGCATCAAGACGCTCTTTCATCTACACACGGAACGCCAGGAGCCGTTAGCCGTGGGGAATGCCACCCGCTTTGTGCTAATGCACACCTCCAACTCGAAAGCCCCAGAACATTTTGATCTTTAAAAATACTTTCGACTTCTCTAGAATCCATCGTAAATAGATCTTCAAACAGAGTTCAAATGTGTATTATTTCCATTTTGCTTGGTTTGGAAGCCAAGATTCCTTCTCCCATTGAGACCCCCGCTGTCCTCTTAGCAGCTGAGGAGTCAGTGTACCTGTCGGTCACCCGCTGCACAGCTGAGCCGCTGGGCTGACCCTCCCCTCCCTTCTTCTACAACGCAGGCAGAACATTCATTTGGATCTTCCCAGATTTTCTGCCACATTTTGACCTTTGGATGAAATTCCACCGACCTGAGTCCTAGATGTGGGCATGAACTTGAAGCAGCAGGAGGTTCACCTTTGCCCAGGCAGCTGTGGCCATGGCAGAGTGAGAGCCCTACCTCGCCAACTATCGAGTGGTGCAGAATTCCAACCCACACGCTCGAGATGCACCTTAGCCCACAGCCCCTGCTAGAAGAGGCTCCTAATGGGGTCTCTCGGAAGGGACAGTGGGAGGGAAATAGTGATAGCTACATCCTGCCCCCGAACATGAGAGAACATATGTCACATGCTGGGACCACAGGTCTCCCCATGGGACGCTTCCCAGACTCCAAACCCCTGAATTGGGGTGGTATGGGGAGCTCAAGGGCCGAGAATCCAGGCTGTCGGAAGAAAGCTCAAGTGACTGCAAAAGCCACTGGAATGACAAAAGAATTCAGTGTAAAAATTGGGACTTAATTAGTAACAAGGGACTCTGCTCTGCACGGGCATGGACAGGGGCTCTGAGGGAGGGCCCAGTCAGGAGGTGACGGCGTTACCATCCAGGCTGCAGCAGACACAGTGGTCCATGGTCAAGAGGGAGTGGCCAAGGCAAGGCCGGACCTCACCCAGCCTCAGCTGTGGGGCCATCCTCCTCCTATGGGGCTGGAGAAAGGGAGGGGACCCCGGCTGGACAGCCAGCCCAGCACTCCCGGGCCAGTCAGCTCCGGGGCTGCACCTCTGAGCCCTGAGCTGAGAAACGTCCACTTCCTCTGAACTCCCAGATCTAAAGATGTGTCAAATATTTCCTTTTTTTTTTCTTGCTTTCACATAGGAATAGGAAAAGCAATCCACGGGATGAGCACATTAATTACGACAATCAGTACACACGCAATCCCCGGTCAGTCCCTGGCATCATCTATCACCCTGTGGGACCCACGGTGGCACCCTCCAGGGTCAGTGCCAGATTTCAAAATCTCATACCTCACTGCATCCAGGGCCAGCGAGTGCAGAATTTTGAATGACAAAAATGGAAAAGAGGGAAAAAAAAGAGAAAAAGGTGGCATCCGTCCCACCGCGTTCCAAGTCGCACCTACTGAATTAAAGCAAACGCACCATGTTCAATGGCTTAAAAAAAAAAAAAAAAAGTTTAGGTTAATCAAGTAAAACGAATGGATCCATTTGTTGAGATGACACGAAGGCCCAGTCCTAGCCAAGATACAAAGAGAGGTTATTTTAAAAGATGTGGGTTTGCCTGCTCTGAATTCACATTTTTTTTTCTTGTTCTCTTGAGAAAGAGATAGAACATTTTTTTTTAAAAGCTATTATTCGAGCTGTAAGCCCTCTATCATTCACATCTTCCTTCTCCTTAAGATGTGCTCTTTCTCTGCGTGAGAAGGTCCCAGCTAGTGGCTGTCCTCAACAGGGTCCAATCCCAACCTACCCCAAAAGTTGTCTAATGGATAATCTGTCATGCTCGGCTTTGACCTTCAGAGGTGGAATTAACGTATCCCTCCCCCTTGCTTTTATTATGTGTCGTCACTGTCATGCACATCAGAGAAGGCCCCTGGATTTGTCACCTCCTTGTCTATTTTCTCATCACACCTGTCTAGACCTTTATTAGAGAAAGTAATTATGTTTCTGAGCCAGTCACACTTTCTGGACATCAGCAACCTCAAGATAACGCGGTCCATATCTTATTAAATCTGCGGTCTCGGGACCTCCGGCCAAATATCGCAAGATAGATGGAGACAGAAGAGAGGAGGTAAGGAGGAGGGGGGAGCAGTGCACAGAAGGGAGACCCCCCTGCTGTTGGCATGCCTTGGGGCCGCCTGGCTGTGACATCTGGGTGTTCCTGTCCTAGGGAAGGGTGACGAGTCTACGGTTAGGAGAACTTGGGTTTCGCTCCCTTGTTCTCCCACTCATCCTCTGAACGCTTGGGGAACTTGGAAAAGCCCCTTCAGCTTTCCAAACTTCAATTTCGTCGTCTGAGGAAGGCAGGTGGTGAGGAGACCTCCCCCTCAAATGCTCAGGAAGCCTCCTGGGTGGTGCCTGGGAAAGCTGCAGAAAGGTCACAAATGCAGGCTGTCACCGCTGCTACTCTACCCTCTGATCAGCCCACAGCCTCTCCAGCTGCCCACTCTATCCTGGAACACCCCTGGTCTAAGGATGAATCAGAGCCCTGCAGAGAGGCTTGGGCCCACAGCTCCCTTTACCCGAAAGGAAGAAAGGGGGGTCAGGTCCTGTAGCAACTCCAGCTTAGGCCAGAGGGGAGGCAGAGGGAGGGTCTCACATTTGAACCTGACTCAGCACTCTGCCCTCTTTGCCCTCTGGCCGGGCACGGGGCCTTTCCAGCTACAGATTCTCCACTGGAGACAGGACGTCTTTGTATAGCAGAGGTCTGATGCCTGGCGCTGAGCGCATTGGTGCCACCATGCACAGCCTCATCATCACGGCCACGGTGTCAGCATTCCAACAATGACGGTTTCCTGGAGAGTGATGGAAACGTTCCCAGGCACCAGAGCGACGTGGAGAAGAGCAGTCTCTGGAGTCCTGTTCACCTGAGTTTGCATCCTGGCTCTGCCACTTGCTAGCTCAGTGGCCCTGAGCAAGTCCTGCACCCTTTCTGTGCCTCAGTTTCCTCATCTGTAAAATGATAAGCCTGAGTGGGTGGTTTAAAGGATCAACTTAGGTATCGTGGGCAAAGGATTTGGAACATCGCTTGATCTAGGAAATATATGCACTCAACTAAAGTCATCTAACATTGAATTAACGATCCTCCCTGTAACATATATAATGTGGTAAGTGGACCAAACTCTTACTCGGTACTCCTCTGTCTGCCCACTCCTTCAACAAGTGCCCCCTGAGTTTCCATACATGCCAGGCACCGTTGGCAACAGACAAAAGCTCCCTGCCCTCGCGGGGCCATCCCTCTCCCGCCTGAGGTCCCCCCTAATGCCACGGCATAAAAAGGAGTTTGCACGTGGGTATAAATTTGGTCCCAAGAGAACATCTGGCAACTTCTGAGGTATGGAGGGTTCTATTGTCACCCAGTGGGTAGGGGACGGGTAAGCTGCTCATTATCCTACAACACACAGTTCAGCCCCTGCAACAAAGAGCTACCCCTGCCCCACATGTGGGTGCAGCGAGGCTGAGGAACCCTGGTGTAAAGGATCTCTCCTGGGCGTGGTCTTTGGGCCCCTGGAAGCTCCTGAGGTCAGAGAGAGAGAGGCTGGGAAAAGAAAGGGACATGGATCAGAAGACTCTAGATTTGCCTGGAACCCTCCTTCCCAAGAGAAGGAAGGCACATCAAGTCCAGGAAACATGAGGCTCAGGGTCCAGGATCGAGATGATTCCTTTCATTGGTGACAAGTGACTCTGGGTTGCTAACCTTGCGAACAGGATCCAGCCACCTCCTCCTCATCCCACCCTCTACCTAGGTGGGAGGCGTGGCCTCTCCACACGCAGGATCCTAACTTTACACAAGGGCCCAGCTGGGGAGACATCCTTCGGGAGGGAGACAGGGAGACGAGCAGGGAGCTCCAAGGACATTTCTGACCCGGAAGACCAGGCTAGGATGCACACACACGTCTCAACAGCAGAGAGACCCGGTGGGTTTGAATTCCTGGCTCCAATGACGTGGCGGCAGAGCAACCCTGGGCTCTTACCCAAGTGGCAAGAGTAAGAGCACTGTCACAGGATGACTGTATGCTATTGGCATCCCCTCTGTGCCTCAGTTTTCTCACTTGTGAAATAGGTACAAGAACGGTGTCTTCCTGATGGATCACAGAAGAGCACTGGGCACAGTACCTGGCCCAGAGGGAGCACCATGTCAACTTGTGCTGCTACCATCGCCCGTCATGGTCCTTACTAAGTCAGACAAGGGACCTAACCTCTCTGAGACCCAGTTCCCTCTTTTGAAAACCTGAGATAAGAGCTGTCACCTCACTGGGCCCCGGAAGTGATAAGGTCCCTTACGCACTTACTATGGTACCTGATGTGTTGGAGGTGCTTGTTATTTTTCATTGGAGTTTGGCAGAAACATGGAAGTAAGTTTTCATTTACCGCTACATTAAATGAATCGCTTTGGACTAAAAGAAGAAACGAGGGTTTCAAGGAACACCCAGGGTCTCATGAGGCACCCAGGAGGTGAGCTCTGAGAACGGTAACGAAGCGCCAGAGGTGATTGGCGTGGTTAGCTCGGGCCCCACTTCCTTTTAAAGTGAGCTTTTCTGTTAATGCCTCCGAGTACTTCAAACAGCCGACGGAGCTGAGCCAGTCCTGGGATTGGAAGGCCTCTGCATGTCCCACCGAGGTCCTGAGCGCTCGCTCTGATGAGAGGGAAGAGGCCGTATCAGCTGGGGGTCGGGGGGCACCTGTCTCCCCGACTTCTCTCCCTCCTCCAGCCTGCTCCTATCCCAGAGGGGAGCAAAGGCCTTGGGGGCTCCTTGCT
The DNA here is from genome assembly GCF_047511675.1 of Marmota flaviventris. Lineage (NCBI taxonomy): Eukaryota > Metazoa > Chordata > Mammalia > Rodentia > Sciuridae > Marmota > Marmota flaviventris. Next base: position 10,969,278 of record NC_092507.1, on the reverse strand, counting down.
CACAGAACTGCTCATTCCCAGCTCCAGGGTGAGGACCCCCATTCATCAGAAAGTGAAGGGGTGGAGCCTTTCTGAAGTCTGACCCAAAGGTCTGGAAGAAAAGCCTTGTCAACGAAGACACCGGAATAGATTCGGAACCAACGCTTTCCACCATGTGGAAGCACCCACTCCCACACTTGTCCTCGCCAAACTCACCCAAACCATGCTCAGCTTCTTCGGGTTTGCAGCAGCTCAGATTCCAGGAGGGCGGGCAGGAGGGAGGGACCGCAGCGCGGGGCCTCACCTGCCACTCAGAACCGAGGCTGCACCCAACAGGAGGTCTGCTCCACCGCGAGGACAGGAAGCCATCCCTTCCCTGTCTTCCGCCACCTTCTCCACGACGTGCCAACGTGGAGGGCCACCCTGTTGGCCTCGGCAAGCCGTCTCTTCTTCAAGGATTCTGCTAGAACCTGCTCTGTCGCACTTCAGAGCACAAGGACCGCGGTTGGCAACACCCCTGTCACCACGAGTGTCATCTGTCCTAATGTTCAGCCCATGCAGTACGGTCTCATTTACATTTGCAGGATGGCTTAAAACCCATTTCTCTGGGCTTAACCGGCAGAAGGGCTCTCTTCTGGCCTGGCCCATGGGAGAGGGGGTGAAGCCACAGAAGGATGTTCCCACAGGCCAGTCCTGGCAAGGGGCTGAAAAGGGTCCATGTTGACTTCACTTTCCTCAGCTCTGTAACCCAGGGATAAATATTTACACAGAGACAGTCAGACAGACAGACAGACAGACACACAGCATGCTGTCAATGTAGCTAAGCCCCCAAGCCCGACCTCCTGGGCTCCATGGGACTCTCAGGGTCAGCAGGTAGAGCTCCAGCTCCCACCTGCCAAGCCCACGGGCCACCAACTCGCTGGCATCCAGGAAGTCCCCAAAGCAGAGTAACTAAGTCTTCTGGGGAACAGCAAAGAAGTTCTAGAAAACTGCAGAAAGTCGGAAAACAAAAGGCGGACGCACCAAACCAACCAGAACCAGAACCTTCACTTCAGGGATCCCCTGAAGGCATTTCCATAGACGCTGGGAAGATAGTGAATGATCGATAACTAATTCCAACCACACTGTACCGATCTGTGAGTAATCTCTGTGTCCACGCACAGTGATTTTCAGGAAGAACTCTGAAGCCCTCGCTCACAAGGACCTGCCACGTTAAGAAGAGACATCTGCAGCCCATTTTCCTGCCTGGAAAACTGTGACATAAGCCTGGCAGGGGGTGGGCTGGGGCTCTGTGACCCGAGCAAATGCCAGAGGGCCCCTGAGACCCTGTCACGTTTCGTCCCACCTCTCTGTCATCTGAAAATCCCCCCCCCCCCAAGAAGAACCGACAAACAAGAGCAGAGGCAGGATGAATTGGGAAGGGAACAGCGAGGGACAGAACTTATTTTACAAAGCAACAGCGTCTAGCATCTCAGAAGACTCCTCGCACATTCAAGTCCCTCCAGAGGGGATTTGTACTTCACCAAAGAGTCGCCAGCATTGTAGTGATGGTAGACAAGAGCAGCCAGACCTTAAGGAATGGCCTATTTTAACATCTGGGGAGAAAAATAAAACTTGCATACAGTCACGGAAATTTACAAAGGTATAGGAAAAACAGCCCTCTCCCCCTCCCCATTTGAATAAGCTCAGTAGACAGGAAATCCTCAACTCCAAAGAAAGAGGCTCTCGGCACGACCCCCCTTGCTATATAAATTCAATTATTTCCTTTAGAAAACAATAAATTAATGGCAGTATGCATACATCCTACTGGGCATAGCATTTTATGTTATATACAGTTAATACCTATTTGAATTGGGTATTACTGGTGCTTAATTGCTTCATTCTATGCATAGCAAAGCAACCGATTGAATCTAATATTAGTCATTCATCAGCTAAAACATTTTCAAAGAAACAAACTATGTTTCCCCCTCAAAGAACAGCAAGCATTTTAAACACATTTTCCCAGGGATGTTCCGCTAAGGAAAACAGCTTAGAAATGTTACTTTCAACACATCCTTTCTCTGGCTACCCATGACAAGATGAATTGGAACAAACGCTGGGCTGTTTTTTTCCAAGTCTTCCTTCTGTCCACCTGTCAAAAGCAGTTGTGACCCCTCCAACCCAAGAGGTGGCCTCCGGGGCTGTGAAATGTGCCACCCTGCACGGATGCCCCCGGCGCTGTATGCCAGCGTCCTCATTAGGGATTATCCAACCCAGTTGCAGCGGGGAGAGGGAGATGGGCCGGCTGCCAGGCGTTCTTTCAACACAGATTCCGAAAGAAGATCCTGCGAAGTGCCGAAAGCCCAGATTTTCAGCAGTCACTTTCTAGATTCTGTTACATAGCAACCATGCCAGCTCACAGAGGGTACCAACCAAGTTAATATTTTGTTTAAATGACACGCTGCATTAACCCTCTAGGAAAACCCGAGTTTTCTGTATTGCAAGGCGACACCAGTTGTCACCACTGGAACAAAACATGCGCAGATGGATTGATGACGGGGCTTCATTCATTTAGAATTTTTTTAAACAACAACAAAAATTTCGAAAGCCAGAGGTGACTCTTTCCCCTAACCATTTGTGCTAATATTAGTAAAGGCAGATTAACATGCATCTAATATGTGCATAATGTCCTTTGGTTAAAAGATGTCATACAGTTGCATTTTGGAAGATACTCATTTCACCCAAAACCTTGATTTGAAAAGTGATAACTCAATAGCACCAAACACTCTTAGGGCCTGGCCCACCGAATGGCACCAACACTGACAAAACGAAAACACAAGAATAACTCTAATTGGGAAGAACAGTCCGGAGATCCGGGAGCTGCTGGGCTTCTGTGAGCCTCCCTGGAGGTATATTAGGAAGAAGCAGGAGGAAGGCAGTCAAGCACACTTGAAAATTAACTTGTAAGAACTCCACACTTCCCCTTAGGAACATAAAAGCCAGAGCAGAAGAAACTACCAGAACAACTCTGCTGAAGGTACTGTGCTAGCCCGAGGCCAGGAAATCAAGACAAACAAACCCAAAACCCCAGAAAGGCTCAATAATGCAAAGAGTATGGATTGGGGTACTGTTGCTCTAGATGGGTACCGGAGACCTCTCTGGATTGACATTGCGCTTGTTTTCTATTCAACCCTCACATCGGTATAAATTCATTTCAATTTAAATGAATATGTGGCCAACAATTAAGTTGAGTTAAAACCTTTAACATTTTTCTTTTTAAATTATAAAACCACTAAGTACCCTTAAAGGTTTTGAGAAATACCCATGGCAGAAAGATGAGCAATGGAAGCTCTCCTTCTTCCAGCCACTGACATGGGCAGGGTGCACGGGAGCGCAGGAGGGTACTGCTGGGATTGTGTGTTTTTACTTCATATCAAGAGATCCAAAAGCTGTTTCCATCTCCACAGCCTTGCGCATTTTTGTGGGAAAAAGAAAAAGGAAACAGCCCCCATTGCTCCACTACAGCATTTTAACAGCGGCCAGCGCGGCGAGGTCCAGGCTGGGTGTGTGCGCGCATCATTGTCGCCCGACTTTCTCAGCACGCCCCGTCTGCAGCTAAATCCAGTCGGCAGATAAAAAGCCACTTAACTTTTCCTTGGCTGAGAAAAAGAAGAGATGGTGGGAAATTCACCAGCATTGTTCAGGGTCCCTTGCTCTGGCTTTTGATTCTTACAAAATGCCAGTTCTTAGCTCTTTCTTTAATGTTAGAAGAGTCCCTTCTTAAGTCTTATCTTACAGTCTGTCTCTCCCATTTTTTTCCCCAGGTCCCAGTGGAGAATGTTCTTCTACACACAATGACAGAAGGAGGGATAAATGACAAGAACAACCAGGTATCAACCTTGAAAACTGTGCAGGCAATGGGCATCTTCCCACCATGATGTCATGGCTACTTTGTTACCAAATTATTTCCCCATTCTTAAACACTTCTAACAGGCTCTGAAGTAGCAAGTTAAGATCTGACTTAAGAGTTCCACACAAAACTGTCATTGCAGGCTCTGCATCGCACTTCACAAAGCACACCATACCTTCTCAGGAAGTGGGGGGGGGGGGGGGAGGAGAGAGAGAGAGAGAGAGAGAGAGAGAGAGAGAGAGACTGAGACTCTGAGGGAGAGAAGGCATCCACACGAAAACAGACTCTCTCCACACTTAGGAGAAGCTGTTGAAATAACAGAACCAGAAAATCATTTGGAGCCTCTGAGCAATTGGTACCCTGTACTCTATCAAGTGACATATTTATATAAGTGGCCCTCATGAACTGGAGATTTCTTTTCTGTCCAGTTCTGAATTTCAGCTGTTTAGTTTACAATTCAAATGATATTCATCACCAGTTTCTTAAAGGGCGATTGGGGGGGGGGTCCTGAAAAGGATTACCTGCTTACCTTTTTACTTTCCAATTCACAGAAACCAAACAGTACATTTGAGGGAGGCCTCCTTCACCTTTAACCCCTGCAGGGGGTTTCAGAGCCTCCTCTCTATCAATGTCAACACAGACCAGCTGTCTTTCCCCCCTTCCTCTAAACTGCAGACAGTCCTTCCAAACAGGGGCTCCCTGCAATCTACCATGCAAGCCTTGGTTTCCCCCAGGGCCCATCACTCAACCACTGAGGTCCAGATTTTCCCCTGGGAAGTGCTCTCCGCCTGTGCACTTGCTGGAAATTTAAACTCCATGCAGAGCAAAGCATCTACTGTTCCTTGATATATTCCACTGCCTGCGCGATCGCAAATGGGGAGAAAATAAAGTCCAGATGCAATCGAGACAAGGGATTTGGCATCCGTGGAGAAAAGTGCACATTACTCCACTCCTCCACCCTGAACAAGGCGGCAGAGCCCCAGCTCCCTCTGGGAGTCATTCCAAAGGAAGCAGCCTTTGGAGCTGGGGGGAACGAAGGCATTCACCCCTGCCGCAGGGGTGGGGGCGTGAAAAGTTTGCCACAGAGCTGGGGGCCTGTGCCAAGGAGAAGGCACTCTACTGCCGGGAGGGACCTGCCGGCTGCACCTCGCTCAGGCTGGCCGGCCGGTGTGACCGTGTGACCCCCGTGCACACGGGTTTTCCTTAATGACAGCAGCCTGCAACTCCCAGCTCCAGAGCAGCGGTGACCACCGCCGGGCGGAAGGGGTTACAAGCACAATGCAAAGCGATTTCGCCCGGGCATGGGGGGCGCCGAGTCCCGGCCACCTCCGGGCCAGCGTGCTCGCTGGCCTCGCCTCCGCCCGGGCGCGGGGCGATCCCTACCTTGCGCGCCGAGCTGGTGGTTCTCCATGTTCGCCGCCGCCGAGTCCGCCGCCGCCGCCGAGGCGCTGGTCGCGGCTGCCGGGCCCGGGCCGGGGCCGCCGCCGCCGCTCAGTTCCGCCAGTCTCCGGTTGGTGGCCGTGAGTTCCGCTCGCAGGTTGGTCACCTCCTGGCTGGCCGACTGGACCGCCCCATCGATGCGGAGCGCGAGCTGCTTATTGTCTTCCATCATGCTCAGGATTTTGGCCTGGGGGCGAGAGAGGTGACAAAGAGCTGCATGATGCGCGGGGGGCGCGCGGCCGGGCACCCCCGGCTCTACCTGTTGGGTCCCCCGCGGCCCGGCTCCCCTGCGCCCCGACCCCCAGGCACCGGCAGCGCCGGCTCCTCCGGCGCAGGAATGACAGCGGCGCCTCCAGCTCTAGCCGCGGCGGTGGCGAGGCGGCGGGGGGAGGAGGAGGAGGAGAAAGAGGAGGAGGAGAAGGAGGAGGAGGAGCAGCGATCGCCGAGACCCCGGCGGGCGGGCGGGCGCCGGGAGCTGCGCGCAGAGGACACCGCGCGCCGCCGGGCGCTCTTCAGCCGGAGCCTACCATTCGCCCGCTCGGGAGGGGGCCTGGGCCGGGGGCTGGGGGCACCCTCCGTCCTCGGCGCCCCCCTCCTCGGGACACACCCCCAGGGGGTGCGGGGGGCGGGCCGCGCCCCCGAGGGGGCCCAGGCGGCGCCCCAGGCGGGGGTGGGGGCGCCTAAGCCGGGGCCGGTCCTCTGTCCCCTCCCCGCAGCGGTGGGCAGCCCCGCCCCGCGGACGACTGCCCCGCGCCCGGCTGGGGCTCGGGAGGCGGTAGGTGCTCAGAAGAGAGGGGTGCGCGGAAGAGGGGCCCCGGAGGGGAGCTGGAGGGAGCTCGGAGCGGGGAGGGAGCTCGCGCGAGCTCAGGAGCAGAGTTCTTGCTTTGCGGGTTCCCTAAATCGGGGGGAGCTGAGCTGGTGGCCCGAGTGCCACTCACCTCCGCCCCCGCCCCGCCGCCGACCTGCGCTGTCAACCCCCGGAAGGAGCGCGATGCTTCCCTGGCCCGGGCCGGTGGAGCTGCGGCCTCTCCACAGCCCCCACCCGGCTGGTGCCCCCCAGGTGGAGGGCGCTGCTCCAGCCGGTCCAGAGCTTCTTAGCTGGGCTGAGAATTGGCGGGGAGAGCCGTGAGGATAGGAGGGAGGACGGGAGGGCGTCGGGGGTGTGCTTCTCCTTCTCCGGTGCCGAGGAGTGATGCGCCCCGCGGCCTCAGTTTACCCACCGCCTTTTCTCGGCCACCGACGAACTGAGGTAACCTTATCTGAAAGGCCCCTCCCGACTCCTCTTTCCCAGAGCGCAGGCTTCGCATTTTTTCACTGGGGCCCTGGATTCCAGCCACCAGACTTTGTTACCATAGCAAGCTTCATTCCATGCAAATAGGGCAACTTAAAGCCGCCAGTGCAGCCCCCTGGCCGACAGTGCGACAGTGCTCAGGCCCCTGGGAACTAAGAGCGTTTTGCAGAAACCAACGGGGTGGGTGGGGGGGCTCTTGCATAAGACCAGGGCACCCGCCCTTCAGACCCAATGGCATGAAACCCCTAAGAACCAAGCCAGGAAAAGAGTGAATGTGCTTTTTTATGCATTGTTATCTCTTTGACTAAGGATTGTTATTCTCCTCTTAGAGGAAACTGAGGCTCTGGGCAGAAGTAAGCAATTTACTTAAGGGGCCCACAGAAATCAGGTGAATGAGGTAAGTGAGCATCTGACTCCAGGTAGTCCCACTGTGCCTCCAGGAGACCTTGACTGCTAGGATCTTTATTCCTTTTATGTGGAACCAATAACCACTCTTGCCCCACCCTGTGGCCACCAACAACCTTCTGCAAGAGGGCAGAACAGTATGAGATGGTGGCATATGGGGCAGGAGGCACAGTTGTCCAATGTCTGTCCTGCTCAGCTAACTAACTGGTCAGCGTGGGAAATGAGCCACTGACCAACCTTTGCCTCGTTAGCACAAGTTCTGACCAAATGGACCAACCATGGCTCCTGGTACTGCGTGGTTCAATTCTTTGAAGGCCTTTGGGTTGCAGGGGAGCATCAAAACCACAGCATTCTGTGGGTCTTCAAAGGGCAGAAGTCATGGTGCGGCCACTGTGGAAAACAGTCTGGGGGTTCCCCAAAAAGTTAAACATGGAATTACATATGACCTAGCAAATATGCCCCTGGGTATGTGTCCAGAAGAGCTGAAAACAGATATCCAGACAAAAATGTCACGAATGACATGTATGCTCAGAGCATCACTATGCACCACAGCCAGAAGGCAGAAATAACCCAAATGGCCATCAATGGACAATTGTTTTATACTTATGATGAAATATTATTCAGCCATGAAAAGGACTAAAGTGTGCCACAATATGAATGGAACTTGAGGACACTGTTAGGTGAAAGCAGCCGAACACAAATGTCACTTATTGTCAGATTCCGTCGACATGAAATACCCACAATGGGCAAGTCCATGGAGACAGAGGAGAGGTGGGTGTCTTCCAGGGGCTTCAGGCTGGGGGAGAAAAGTGGGCTATTAATACTTTATTAATTGCTTAATAGGTCATTAATAAATTATTAACTCATTAATGACCTGTTAATACATTACTAACTGCTTTGTAGATTATTTAAGGGTGGTAAGATGTTTTGGAACTAGACAAGAGGTGATGGTCACCCAGTACCGTGAATATACTAAATGCCATCAAAAGGTCCAGTTAAAGTGGTTGATTCCATGTTGTCACCTCTGGTACGGCCCGCTTCAGAAGAAAGGGTAACGTATCGGCTTCCATGTATCTCTCCGGCTTCCCAGGGACTTCTGGGCAGGAGAGGGGGCAGTTGGGTCTTTCCTGCCCTCCCTCCTCACAGGCTTTCCACCAGCCCTCGGCAAGCTCCACGTGTGCCTGTGTGTGTGTGTGTCTGTGTGTGAGCGTGTTTGTGCTGTCAACAAACTGACCAAGTGTTACTCATTTTCCTCTTCAGTGAGATTAATCCCACACACCCCAATCTTCAACTCAAACCAAACCAAACCAGGGGAAAAAGAAAAGAAATCTAACAAGGAGAAAAGAAAGCAAAGATTTATTTCTTGGGACCCCTCTCCCCTCACTGAGATTTCAAGGAACTTGCTTTAGAAATTCCTGGGTACCTCCTAGGATTTTAAAGAATTTTATTTTTTGACATTTTTCTCCCATATTTTTTATTGATTCATTGTGAGATTTTTTCCCCCCTAAACATGAAAAGAGGACTTTCCCCTCATGTCATTCCTTATAATCACCCCCACATGAAGGAAATCTGAGATCCGTTGCCCTCTCAGGATCAACTTGGTTTAAACACAAATGGCTCCTGGCCTACCTTTCTTACCCTGGGCCTGGACAGTGCTCGTGCCTGGGTGATCTCAAGCAGCAACTGCCCAGAGCCTGTGTCCTCTGCCACCTGCCTCAGGCCCTGTTTGCAAGCCCCCTTGCCTGGGTGTGTGTGTTGGGGGGTTGGTATGCACTGGCTTGCCATTTCTTGGGAGACACATGAACTTTCGAGAGAGAGGGTTCGCTGTCACCCACAACTCTGTTCATCTCTTTGGGGTCCACAGCTACAAGAGCTGGACAGGACCGTGGGTTCTAGTTCAGGGTCTTCCTTTCTGTATGTTCCTAAACTAGGACCCCCACACACCCCGGTAAGCTGAGGTGAAGAACCACCATGATCTGTCCACCAAAGTTCATGTGTTGGAAATGTAATCCCCAGAGTCAGGTGCTGATAGCATTTGGAGGTGAGGCCACTGGGAGGTAATCGGGGTTAGAGGGGGTCATGAGGTGGGGTCTCTGGGATGGCCTTTGTGGGGTTAGAGGAGAAGGGACCTGAGCTCTCACGCCTCCTGTGTCTCTCCATGAGATGTCCCTGTCATGTTGTGATCACAGGAAGGCCCTCACCAGATGCCAGCAGGCTGATCCTGGATTTCCCAGCCTCCAGAACTAAGAGAAATAAATTTCTTTTTTAAAGGATAAAATATTGAGCCTGCAGATTCTGCTACAGCAACATAAAACAAACCGAGACACAAACCAGCCAGAAGATGGATCTAATACATTGGAACCTGCCTCCCTTTACTCACTGTCACCTGTTATCATTCCTGACTACCCAAATGCCATCCAAGACCCAGGTACGGTCACCAGCCTCTGCTGGTATTTGCCGAGTGCCTGATCTTTCTGAGCAGCATAAACCCACTGTGCCATGCCCACCTGTGCCCACCAAGCCTTACCTGAGTATTTTGTAAAATCCTCAAGTCGTGGCCACCACCTTCGTGGCCACGCCCCCTCGCTCTTGGCCACGCCCCTCGCTCTTGGCCATGCCCCTTGCTCTTGGCCACACCCCCTTCTCACTAAATTCTTTCCTCTAATTCTTTCTGACCTCAGGGTCTCTCTCCATCTTTGTCTTTTCTCTTACCTTTGCCTAGAATGGTCTCTCCTAGCTCTCTGCCTCTGACTCCTTTTCATCCCTTAGATTTAACATTCGACATTGACCTACTTCATAGCATATACCACCAGTGATCTGTTTTATTTATTTGCTAATTTGCCATACTGTATACACTGGAGGATTTAAAAGATATCACCCTGAGTTTGGCTCTCTAGGGTGAAGGTCTTTAAGCTCCAGTTACTGAGGTCCCTGAGGCAATCCTGTTTATTCTGCTTTGTGTTGGATTTCATGGAATTTCCAAGAATAAATGCCCTTTACTTAGGCTAATTTGATTCCTTCTATTGCATGCAACAATAAAACGTCCTAAAACTGCAGAGTCCCCCAGCACATGCACCCACCAGCTGGACCCGGAGCCCCAGGAGGGTGGGCTTGGTCCTGTTCTTTCTGCTTCCACTGACTCATGTGCCATCGATGACCCTCCCCAAAGAGTTAGTGGTGGACGGAGCACATTCATCTCCCCCACACCCCCAACTCCCAATCCATGAATATTCTTTCTTCTCTCATTAAAACCCTCCTCATTCTCGGTCTTCCCCAGGAATTCCAGTCACATCTTAATTTGCAAAGTACTTTCACAGCTCTCTTCTTATTTTATTCTCGAAACAATTCCATCGAGTGGAGAGGGTACTGGGATCTGCTTCGGGCACCTTAGTCTGAGCACCGCACGCTGCCCGCGTGTCCTTCCACCCTGTGGCTCCACACGTCCTTGCTGAGCAGAGGAGCTGAGGACCAGGACTCCTGGGATATCCCCACATGCGGCCCAGGTTTCCTTGGACTCAGGGACATAACTTCTGCCTGGCTCTAACACTGGAGGGGACATTCACATCCCAGCACCTCACCCTCTGCAAGGCTGAGTGATGACCAGTGGCCTCTGGGAATCCTCACGTGGGACAGGTGGGAAAGGGAGGGCTGTGAGAAGCCAGCCTGCGATGGGGAACCAGGAGCTGTGATGGGGACCCCTGACACTTCTTAGAACTGGCGTGTGGCTGCCCGAGGGGCCTCGGAACATCTGCAGATGTGGTCCAGGCTTACAACTTTAAAGGCCACTTCCTGCAAATAGTGTCCTTTGCCAGGCTCTGTGAGCACATCCCTGAACTGTAGGATAAATCCAGTGTTTCTCAAAATCAGGATGAAGCCCTCTGATATGGAATCCCCAGGAGACACTTGATACAATACCTAAGCCCAGGCACCCCTCCTGGCCAATCAGAATCCCTGGAGGTGCCCAGCATGGGTACAGGCATTTGCAACACACTGCCCAGGGGAACCTGATGCATGGGAAGTTTGAGACTCACAGCTCTAGGTGCCCAGGGCAGGGGCTCACCAGGTGCCAGTGCAAAACCCGTACCTGCCAGGATCCTTGCAGGGCTCAGGAGGGCTGTCAGGGCTCCCTGCTCTTTCTCCTCCAGATTCCATCCGTCCTGCGTCTCCCCCACCCCCTCCACCCAAGAGTCCTTGGGGAATCCCCTCCCTCCTGCAGATGGATGCTGTGTTTATTCAAATTGTCACATGCGAAGCCCGGCCAATCTAGGAGATGGATCTCTTGTACATTTACACGGTTTACTTTGGCTGAGTGGGTTTTAACATGTGCTCTGGGGGAAAGGGCGACGCATCTCCAAGTCAGGCGCAGCCAGGACGGTGCAGTGGGTGGGAAGACTAGCAGGGGGAGGGGCAGAGGAAAGGGGGGCGCAGGCGGCAGAACCCCAGCAGCTGCACTCCCTCCCCATCAGCCACCGCAGGACCACAATTATGGGACAAAGGGGCCAAGAGGGAGAGACAGAAGCAGGGGACAGGGTTATGGGGCTCCAGGGAGCAGCCTGCAGCCGAGATGGGAAATATACGTAGGCAGGTCCCCAACACACACACACACACACACAGACACACACACAGACACACACCGTGGGGACACGTGGCAGAGTTGTTAGTGTGTCGACTGGCACGGCCTCCCCAGCCATCTCTCACTAAGGCTGGGTTGGCCAGTGCATCCCTCCTGTGCGTGGCCCTAACCACCGGCTTCTCCTGCAGAGTTTCCGTTTGCCAACAGGCCTTTGATAATCACTAATTCCAGGGCTCCTCTGCATGAAAGAGATAAATGTTAAACATACAGACCAACCGTGGGCTTAAGCACGTCGTAAGCATATAGACTTAAAGAGTCTATTTCTTGACAGAAGTGTCATTTTTTTTCCTCTTTGACCGTTGTTTGGCTTTCTGATGTGTTTCTTATTGGGTGTGGGGTGGAGCTTGTGGAAGAATATGTACGGTGGCCTGGGCTCTGTCGCAGGCTCTGTGTGTGGCTGTGGACAAATAGTAATAGCCAAATAAAATCTAAAACCCTGAGATGAGTATTTCCACCTGCAGAGAGCCATCACTGCACCTCTAAAGAACTGGTCAGCACACAGGTTTCTCCCTGTCCGCTCCTGCCTGGGTAGCTCCATGGGATGGGCGCCATTTTGTTTTCCAGGTTCCAGAGATCTCTGAGAGGCTGTCCCCACATAACCAAGAAGGTTAGGGTCCAGTCTCCCAGCCTCTAGCACACTAGGTCAGTTTCCATATCCCACCTGACTGAGTGTCCCTCCAGCCTGTGGGTGGGACAAGGGTAACAGAGGTGATCCCAGTGACCACAGTCCTCCTCTGCTTCAAGGCATAGGCTCTGGGGTGAGTCACACACCCACTCCAGTCCCAGCCCTGCCGCGGACCAGCTCTGGGACGCCGGATGAGCTGCTTAACTCCTCTGGGCCTCGAGCTTCTCATTAGCAAAATGGAATATGACCGCTGACGCTAGACCTGTCGAGGAATTCGATGAGACAGTGCCTAGGAAGCACTTGGCAGAGGGCCTGGTACCTGGAAAGAACCCATAGATCTTATCAACCGCAGAGAGAGAGAAGATGAAGAGACCCACGATGGCCCTTCGAGGGGACACTGAGAGTTGTACCGCAGCTTCCATTAGGGTCCGCCTCTGTGCTTGTCCGCTGATTTCTGCCAGCTCAGCTTGAATTCTCCCAGCGCTGAGGTCACCCTCGGGAGGACACGCAGGGGCACCAGGTTGCTCACACTCGCCCGGCCCCACTCTTCTTTCCCCCTTTAATACACAAATGCAGCTCCTCTCCACGATGCTGCTGCAAAGAGCCCTCGGTGTCCCCCAACTCCGTGCCCTTCGTCCCCAGCACAAGGGCAGGGGAGGGAGCTGCTCTTTGTGACCTGTGACCGGTGCATTTGCTCTTCCTGTCCCTGGGGGCCCATTTGGTAATTAGTTCTTTTGGCTCACAGAATGCCACCCCAGTGGCTTCCAATACTTAATTCCGTTTTTTTTTCTTGCTGCTAATAAAAGTTGCTCTCCACGTCATGGGGGGCTGGGAAACGACTGGGACTGTCTCTAAACATTAAGTGCCTCAGATTTGGTAAGGAGCCGAGTTTCCCAAACATGGGGATTTATTGCCACATTTTGCTCTTCCTCTTTCACTTATTTGGCTAGACGATGGATATCCTTTGTAGGTGAGTTTTGGGCTTGGTGCTACTCATGGCCCCGCCAACCTGCCCAGGCTCTTCCCTCTGATTCCTTCCTTTTATCCCGCCCTCTCCAGAACAAGTGCCTCCTCCCCCCCAAAAGGTCACAAAGAACAATGTGACTCTCACTCAAGACCCCCCCGGGGACACTAGCTTATGCACCCACCAAGATCCTTACGGAGGGGTCTGGCAAGGGCACCCTCCTTTTTCAGGAGTTTGAAGCAGCAGTGACAGGGATCTCCCCTGGATTTTGCCCCTCGCACTGATTCTAAACTCTTCACAGTCAAGTGCCAAATGGTGAAGACTGTCTAACCCAGAGGGCCTGAAGGACTGAACGTGGAGCCATCTGCCCCGGAGAGTCAGAATGACCTGCACACATGACTCAGTGGGACACTGTGTCTCTGGCTGGGAAAGCGTGAAGCTGACATATTTAACTTCATTGATCACCCTTTTATGTATTTACTTGTCTTATTTGATGCTGGGGGCATTTAGGGAATTTGTAACTGATACTTGGAGCCACAGGGCCAAGGTCGCAGGCACGTGTGGTTCAAGAGGGATCGTGGTTCCCAGGGGGGTCATTATGTGGCACCTCAGCCATCCTGGATCCAAGACAGCGTTCTGAGCCCTTTGCTGAAGAACAGCAAGCTGTCAGTCTTCTCGCTTTTCAGAAATAAACACGTTGGAGGTTTGGTTTTACAGAGGGCAGGTGGGGCTGAGAGGACAGGAAGGGGAAGGGTCCCTTTTCTCTCCATGATGCATTTTCTGCCATCTGCACCCGCATCCCCAGTCCCACACCTGGCCCCCGAGACCACTGGATGCTTCTCTCCAGCTCTGAAACAGCTGTCCTATGTCCAAGCAATGGAACTGTCTGGAAGAAGAGCTGCACTCTTCCCCGCCCGCCAGGCGGGGCCCCCAGGGAGTCTGGCAGAGCCTCTTGACAAAGCAAAGAGCCTTGAAGCTTGGGGAAGTGTGGGGAGCCTGAGTCACCTGGGCAGCTTTGGGGAAGGAAAGACAGACAGATCTGGGTTTTCATTCTGTCATTCGTTAGGAGGCATCAAACCAAAGTGGGAACTTAAGTGTCTCCCCAAAGACGGACTGTCTGGGCCTCGGCTAGTGCACAGGGCACCTTTGTGCAAATTAGCTACAAATGCGCTCTTTTCCAGAGGCCAGGGCAGCTCTGCTCCAGGGCTGGGGCTCAGAGGTGCACCCCGGAGCTCAAGGGTCTGCGTTCCCTTTGGAAACCACCGAATGTAGCACTCGCCTGTTGGATTCTCACCTTTCTCACTCAGAGGGTGCCACGGTGAATGAAACTCTAGCTTTAAGATCTCTTTATTGTTTTAATTCAAAGTAACATGCTTTCATGAATCTGTGGACACCTTTACGTGGAGAACACTATGTTCACTGAATCCCAGTGACAATATAAATCCTTTCTCAGTTTTCTGGAGGAAGGGGAGGCTAAATAAGCTGGTAGAGGTGAAACCAACTTTGGCTTGAAGGTGTTCAGAAGGGGGGCTATGGTAATGACGGACAGCTATGATTTTAGTGGCTTCTTACTTCTGACCCGGTGATAATATGTAATGACAACAGGAAGAAACTACTGGTATCATCCCCATCTTTCAGATTGGAGAGCTGAGGCTCAGGAAGGTGAGTTTATCTACCCAAGGTCATACACCACTGACAAGGTGACTCAGGTCTGGTGGCCCCCTCTTTACCTCTATTCTGCCTCAGCTTCTTACACCTGAGCTTGATGTGGATACTGAGGAATGGAACAGGGTGGTACAGGCTGGATTCATATGTACCTGACCTGAGGATGGCACTGGAGCAAGGGACCTTTCTCTGGGAATCTGGGTGCAATAATGAACACGAATTTAATGATCAACTTTCTGCTCCTGGAATTTTTTTTTTTGGCACTGGGAATAAAACCCAGGGGAGTTTTATCACTGAGCTATATCCTCAGTCCTTTTAACATATTTTTAAAATTTTGAGACCAGGTCTCTGTTGTTTAGGGTCTTGCTAAGTTACGGAGGCTGGCCTCCATTTGGATCTCCTGTCTCAGCCTCCTGAGTCCCTGGGATTACAGGCCTCACCACTGCACCCAGCATGGACTCTTAGCTTTACCTCTGGGAGGAACCTGGAACCGCCCCATTCACTGTCCTTGTCCCTCTGTCTTCAGCAGCTTCCCTTCCCCTTTATTCACACCTCTAATCTTATTTATCAGCAAGTGAAAAACTAAACCACCCTGCTTGTGGACTTCAGGATTCTGGGCCTGGAACGGACCTGAGAGTTGATGCTTCATCAAACACGCTTGCTTTATAAATGAAGAAACCAAGACCCAGGGAGGGACCTGGACTCACCCCACAGCCCCCACACAGAGTGGCAGCGCTTGATGTTATGATGATCTGTTTATGTTTTTCCAGGCGAGCGCATGACCATGGGGGATATCCAGTAAACATCTGCTGGATGCACTGAACTGTGGGACTTGATTTCTCCATCGGAGGGGCCCATCAGAAAACCAAACTAGCTCTACTTTTGATCCTTCTGTTGCAAAAGTCTCCCAAATTCAAAATGAGGTGAAAATCTCCTCTACAAAGTCTCCCTTTGATCTTACACTTCTTTTTCTCAAAAAGGATCGAAAACTTAGCAACCGACTCTCTTCCAGAAATTAGTAATCAAACCTCTAAAAATCTCCTCTGGTTATTTCAACAAATTAAAACAAAAAGAAGTGAAACATTTCCTATAGCGGTCTATCCCTCTCCCTCCCAACAGTCCCGCCAGGGAACAGCTGTGTCTATTTAAATTTGATTTTGATCTCCCAGGAAGGATCCGGTTTCCCTGCACACGAAGCCACCACCTCGAGATGGCGTGTGCAGTTCTGAGAAGGTGCTGGGGCCGGCAACTCTCTGTAATGGAGCAGCAGAAGTGGCCTTCCCGCTGGGACAGGGCCACAGGACACCTCAGCTGACGGGTGCAGTGACCCTGGATATTCTGCTGCCTCGGGAGTCCTTGGTACCTTCCAGCTCCCGTAGCCTCTGTGGTCGACTAGATCAGGGCTCCCTGTTCCTCACCCCTCCTCCTCACAGTGTTCTGCTCTTGCCCTTTGCCCTCTGACTCTGCCCTGGAAAACCAGTGGGCTGGGATCTTCCCTGACAAGGGCCCCAGGGGGCTGCCTCGCTGGGATCAGCCGCAGCAGACCTGAGCCAGACCCACAGGCTGCAGCAAAACCCAGACAGAGCCGACCACCCACCGCTGGCCAACGCACAGACCCCAAAGTAAGGAAAAGGGGTGCTGCCGAAAGCCACATTCTGAGCTGCGTGGCACCCAGGAAACCCGGGTGACTGAAACGCACCTTGACAGGGTGTTGTCCTGCCTGTGCAGGGGCCTTGGTATCCCAGGGTTCCCCATTGAAGGATCCACATCTGCAGATTCCAACCGCTGCGGACTGAAAATATTGGGGAAGGGGGATAAAGACACCAAACTCCAGTTTCAAAAAGCGAAGCTTGAATTCCCTAAATGATGCAGTATAACCACCTTCACGTAGTAGGTCCACTGTACGAGGTGTTACAAGTACCCTAGGGATGACGCAGACCATAGGGGAGGGGTGTGCAGGTCATGGGCGAGCACCATGCCATTTTATACAAGGGCCGCGAGCATCCGCCGGCTTTACTCTGTGTGTGGGTCCTGGGGCCCATTCCCCTTGGACACTGAGGGGTGACCGTGTTTCTTTGCTGGGGCCGCCATCCCCAAGCATCACAGACTGGATGGCTCCAACAACAGAAGTTAATCTTCCCACCGTTCTGTAGACTGGAAGTCCAAGGTCAAGGTGCTGGCAGACTGGTGTCTCCAGAACCTTCTATCCTTCACTTGGCAATGACTGTCTTTTCCCTGTGCCCTCCCATCGTCAACTTCTTTGTGTGTGTCTACATCCCAATCTCTTCTTTAAAGGACACCACTTCATATAAATCAGATTGGATGGGGGGCCAAGCAGATGACCTCACTTTAGTTAATTACCTCTTTAAAGACCCAATGCAATCATAGTCTAGGGTACTGCACATGGGGATCTGGGGGAATGGCACCGAGTGGCACCCACAGCCCTGCTAGCCAGCCAGAGACGCTGACCGCGCACTGGCTTAGACCCAGGGGATCTCTGTTCCTGCAACAGGGAGCCTAGTTCTGGTCTCCGAGGTCTGGGAGCTGGAGCGGTGCCATCTGGCCCCTTGATCAGCCTTTCCAGTGTACGGACCTCAGTGCTCATTCTCTTCTGAGCAACTGGCCTTTCTCCAAGCATAGGGGGCTGGGCGACGCAGCCCCTGGCAGCATCTGCCTCGCATCATTCTGCTTTCACTTCCTCAGAGGAAGCCAGAGATTCTCTCTGCCATGGTCCCCAGGGAAGACTTGGCTTATCCCTGGGCCTGACACCGAGACCCGGATGGACCAGGCCAGGCATATGTGCCCATCCCTGTGGCTCTAGGGAATCCAGCTGGTGGCCCCATGCTAAAGGACAGGGAGTGACTTAGAAGGAACCCCAGGGAGACCCAGGCAATGGATGTCCATGCCCATCACCCCTGTCCTAAGGAGCTGATGAGCTGGGCCTACAGGCTGGGCAGGGACAGGCACAGTGGCCAGGGCCGCCCATTCAGGTGTTCAGCCACACCCTGGCTTGGATCCCAGCCACAGCGCCAGGCTGACAGCTTTAGGCAGGCTGCCCGGCTTCTCCAAGCTGCAGTTCATTCTACCACAAAGCCGGGGAAACGGGCAAAAGTGGTTCCAGGCGGGGAGAGGATGGGGCCCGCCCTCTGTGCAGGATGCTCAGCCCGTGTCCGGTCGGTGGACACCCCGGCGCTGCCCAGCTCTGTTCTTCAGGGCCCCTGCACACACCCAGGAGAAGAGCATCAGCTCTCGGCTGCTGCAGGCTCAGCACTGCCCCCTCCCCTGCAGCCAGAGCAGGGCTCACCTTACCCAAGGTTCTGCCACCACCTGGGGACCGGCCCCGCAGGCCCATGACTTGGATACAGAAGCCCAGGGACCACTCTGAAGGGCTGTCCCAGTTCCTGAGCTCCCTCTTGACATGGGGCCGTGCACACTTCCTGCCAGCTCTGCCCTCCCCCAGATCCTGACTTCCTCACCCCTTCCACGGGTGCGCCCTGGAGCACCCCCCAGCAAACCTCCCAGTGTAGGGAACTAGATCCTGGGTGGCCTGGGGGCTTGTGCACAGGGTGGGCGCCAGTCCTACATTGCTTGTCCACCCCAGCCATCCCCTAGGCACACTGAGGAGGGCAGGGAGTCTGCCGGCAAGGGCACAGCCTTGCCTTGGACCCCGACTGCTGGGGAGCAGCCTCTCCTCATCTCCACCAGGTCTGTGACCTCGAGTGAAGAGCTTGGCTTCTCAGTGCCTCTGTTTCCTCATCTGGGAAATGGCCAGATACAGACCAGTGCCTGGCTCATGGGGATGCTGTGAAGGTCAAATGAGTTTTAAAGGGTTTAAAGCTGCACGGTGCTCCTGGGCAGCTGCGTTACTGCTGGGATGCAGGGACACTGTCTCTGCCCTGCTGCCGCCCACAGTCTAGTGGCTGAGACAGGTCAGCCAGCACGCACACAGGGTGGAGCCTGGTTCTGTGCCCCTTTAAGAGCGTGCTTTTGAATAGAGTCCTCTCTGTCATTGATTCTTTGAGCTTCACATAATGCATCTCCATTAAATGAAAACCGTGTGATTTTTTCCCTTTCGTCAATACAGTTCTTAGGATTAAACCAACAAACAAACACTGGAGATGAGTTCAAAATGCAAGAGTCTTACATCTCTTTTCAAAATCTCGGTGGGAATGCTTCCTACCTCCTTCCTGTGACCAAGGTTGCTGGGAGCCATTAGCCAAGTAGGTATGACAATTTCCTTGCCAGCGTACCCCATGTTGCTGACATGTTGCAGCGACATTGAATGTAGGTGACCTTGCTCAAGGACCAAGGCAGATTAGGGTGTTCCCGGTTTTAAGATAATCGTGTTTAGGGCGTTCCCAGTTTAGGTTCCAGGTTTAAGGTTTAAGATTATTCCTGCTGGGAATAGGGCGTATCCTGCTGCCTGAGTTCCCCTTGAGTTCTCACGGGATTCAGACAGTAGATTTTGGAGATAGAAGCCCAGTGGAGGTGGATTTGGGCAGAGAAGGTGGATTTGGGCAGAGAACGTGGATTTCCCCAGAACGTGAATTTCCCCAGAACGTGATTGTAGACGGCTGGTGTGAGTTCGGGAATAAAGAGTTGCTGTTTGAATCTACAAGCTGTGTGGTGGCTCGTGATTGTGTGCCCAGCCAGACTGCGGCACAAGGTCACTGGGGCTGCTGAGTAGAACCACTGCTTAGAGATGGAACGTTCCAGAGTCTGTCCTCCCGGCCCAGGTACGGGAAGGAGTCTTCGTAAAGGAGCATCTCATATGTTGTTTGGAACAGAGACTACATCCAGGTGTCTGTGAGATGGAGCGACACGTCCCCAAATGGTTAAGCTGGAGGTGTCAGTCCCCAGTGGTCCCCGTCCAGCTCTCCCATCCTGCAGAGGCAGAGACTGAGGTACAACTAGGAAGTGACCCATCCAAACGGATCTAGCTCAAAAGCAGTCAACTGCAATGGATGCCCACTTTAAAGTAGCCGGGCTTGGGGGCGCCTGGGCCGTGGGAGGCACAGAGGGCCTGGAGCCAGCAGAGCCGGGAGGAGGGTCCTGCTGGTCTGGGAGACATGAGCTCCACGGAACTGGGCACATCAGCCACCCCCTGAGCTTCAGCTTTGCTGCTTGTCGAATAAGGGAAGATGTGACTTATATTAACAAGAGCCAGTTCTCAATTTCCAACGGGGTCATGTCTCAACAAACCCACCGCAAGCTGAAAATATCAGAAGTCAAAAATGCATTTTCTACAGTGGACATGATGGACACCATCGCTGAGCCTGGCCTATCTCACGTGCTTGGGTCGCTGACCTCAGCGCACAGTTGGGCAGAGTCATCTAGCTTAGGCTCTTTCTTGGCGAGCACTGAATATCCCATGTCATTTATTTTATATTGTAATGAAAATGAAATGAAAAGCCAAACATTTGTAGGGGTACACTTTCGCACCACCATCAAGCCAAAAAACTCTTAAGTCAAGCCACTGTAAGTCGGGGACTACGTGTGCACTGAGCACGTAGTACATGACGGAGGGAAAACAGTCCCTGCCCTCGCGGAGCTCACGCGCTCGTCTGGGTGGTGAGAGGAGGTAAGGCTGCATGTAAATGTATGTGTACAAGGTGCCACTGCAGGAGGAAAGGGAACAGGAAACCAGGCAAAGGGAGAAGAGGATGAAATCAGGCCTCCTTTTAATAGAGGGTGGTTGGAGATTCTGGCTTCTCCAGTAAAGTGAAACTTGAGACCTGAAGCACAAGAAGGAAAAAGCCAGGTAGATTTCTCGAGAAATAAAGTTCCTGGTAACAGGGTACAGCCAGTGAAAAGGCCCTGAGGTAGGAGAGTTCTTGAGTGTGTGAGCAATTGTAGGACTGCCATGAGGCTGGGGCAGAGCGAGTGATGAGTGAGCAAGAGATTGATTAGCAGAGAGAGAAATGGGACTGGATCAGGTCTGCATGGGGACTGTAAGGACCTGCAAGGAGTCTGGCTCCCATTTTGAGTGACATGGAAGACACTGAACATTGTAAGCAATAGCAGCACGAGGTATTTATGCTTTAGAATGCTCCCGGGCTACTGTGAGGAAAGACCGACAGGGTGAGAGTGAAACAGGAGCCACCCAGGAGCTAGCGCTGCATCCAGCACGGAACGAGGAGGCCTGACAGAGAAGTAGGGTTGAGGGGAGAGTGTGCAGGTGCCAATGGACCCCACTAGACATTTAAGATGGAACCAGGTTGGAGGTAGCGCGAGAGGAGGAGCCCAGGAGGACTTGAAGGTTTGGGGTTTACAATATCGGAAGGGTGAAAACTGACTTATGGAATGGGGAGGGCGGTGGATGCGAGATGCATGCGAGACCTCCTAATGGGGACGTTCAGCCGACACTTGGATATGGGAGTTTGGGGTTTGGAGAATGAGTCTGAACTGGAAATAGGGATTTGGAAACTTCTCAAGCAACTAGGTGTCAGCCGGAGGCATGGCTGGACGGGATCTCCTCACACGTGGATGGGGAAGGGAAAAGCCTACAGCCCTCCAGCATTGAGGTCAGAGGCAGTGAGAGGAAATAAGCAAAGAGCCTGAGAAGTGGAGGAAAAACCAGCGAGCGTCTGTCTGGCCGGCGGATGCTCGAAGCAGCCGTGGTATTTCAGGGCCTCTGGGAGGAGTACGTGGGCTGGCCTTCGTAAAGCACCTGGCACACAGTAGGTGAAGCCCTTGCCCCCAAAACCTCACATAGCGGGTGACCCAATTTGTCCCTCTCACAGCCACTGGTCACTTGCCCGGAACTCCCCGCACCCCCTGATACCAGTCACACGGTCCTCACCACACTTGGCTACACCGTCAGCCGAGTTCAGAGACACTTCACTAGCAATGGTGAAAACCAAGCTGACTGCAGCACAGTTTATTTACTCTGGTTCAAATTCAGTGAATTTGCAAATATCCCGAGTAACATGCCAAGAAAAAGATGTTGGATTTCTATACCTACGAGGCACACTTGGTACCCATTATCCCTTCCTTGGAAAATAAATGAGCAACGCTTCCTTCCACACTTGGCAAAAGGTCCATATGATGTTCTAGAAAATAATACGGTGGATGGGCCCCATAGGAAAAGCCTCACCCAGGGCTTCCTGCCGCTGATTAACGCCAGCACGCTGCACTACAGGCGGGGTGAATCTCGCCCAGGAGCGCCCAGGATCCCTCCTGGCTGCCCCGTGAGTCCTCTGCACTCGGTTTCTTGTCTAGCAATGCGCCAGCCCCTCAGTTGGTTCCTGTTAATTCTGAATTTAATGATTAAAAAAAAAACTTTCAGCAGTGGTCAAGCAAGTATGCTTATCCTAGCATTTCCAAGTATACTCACGGGACGGCCAGAGCCACAATTTTTCAGCATTAATAGGTGTCAGATACTGTACTAAGTACCTTAGATTTCTCCCCTCATTTTATCCTCTTGAAATTTAATTACTCTAACAATTCCATGAGATGGGCATTATTAACACTGCTGTAAGCTAAGGTTCCGAGAGATAAATTCTGAAGGTCACACAGATAATAAGCAGCAGAGCCAGGATTTGAACTCAAGGACACTATGGCCGAGCAGAGCCCTGGGCCTCTGTTCTGTGTGGCCTTTGGAGAAAAGGTTCATGACCCACTCAGACCACTTTTGGAGGTTGTGATATAACATCTGACTTACATTTTTGTTAGGCAGACACTGGGGCTAAAAGAAAAAAGAACAGACCCGAACAGGAGAGGAGTTTTGATCCCTGGCCTCAGTATATATTATATGCTCCCACTGTGGGGACATAGCGTGTACCTGCCTACCTTGGAGGGTCATTGTCAAGTTCAAGTATATTAATGGATATGAACCCAGCCTCTTTCCTAAACAGATGAAGAGGTGTAAAAGGAAGTTGATTTTGAAAAATAAATTCTTAAAGCACATCGAGACCAACGTATTTTAAAGTGCTGAATCAAGTCCTAATAAACCATCCAATTTGCCGCTCCATCCTACATTTTAACTTGTAGGTGAACGGACCAATTTCCCCCCCTAAAGACACAAGCGGTTTTGGGTTGCCGTTGACATGAGTCTGCTCTGCTCCTATGACTCGATACATTGAACTTCTTTCCTTTTCAATTGAATAATCACCGAGAATTTTAAAAAGATGTAGTTCCATTAGTAGACTCCCCAACAGATGACCTTCGAGATCACAAGGGTTTATGTAAATTTTTCTGATTGCTTTTTATCTACTTGCGTATCACTTTCCCTAAAAATTCTGTCAGTTAGTGCCTTTAAGTTCTTTTCTCATCTCTTCCTTGCACTGCTATTTACAATAATGAGTCACAGCTGAAATACCACGGCTGCTTCAAACACCCGCCAGCCAGAGGGGGATTCTTGGAGGAAGTTGGCAAGAGCTTCCGAATGGTGAGGTTTCCCTCCACCAGTGTGAAGTGGAGCCCAAGACTCTGTCACAGTGACTTGACAGGCCTGTGTCCAGGGCTTTTTTTTTTTTTTCTTTTTTAATATACAACAGGATATTCTACATGGATCAAAGTAAACACGTATTAATGACTCTTCATGCATTGGATCTAAATAGGAGTTCCTTAAAATTCCCCACAAGTAGGAGACGGATACTTTGAATATCCTCACTGTACAGCTGAGATAACAGTTGTGTTGTTTTTTTTTTTTTTTAAGTTTTATTTTTTCGTACTGGGGATTGAACCCAGGGGTGCTTAACCACTGAGCCACATCCCCAATGCTTTTTCAAAAAATTTTTATTTTGAGACAGGGCCTTGCTAAGTTGCTGAGGCTGACTTCGAACTTTTGATCCTCCTGCCTCAGCCTCCCAAGCCACTGGGATTAGAGGCTTGTGGCTGCTGAGCCCGGCAAAAACTGAAGTTTTGAAAGGTTGACTAATCTGCCCAGAGACACATAACGAGTAGGTCAGAGAGGTATAATTTGAACCCAGAGCTTGGACATTTGACAATTAGCCTGGGGCCCCTGGTCTACCAGCCAGGGGATGTTGGGTTTTTGTATCTGTACAGTGGGCGTAATCATAATCTTGGCCCTGGGCTGGGATGGTGGCTCAGTGGGACAGCACTTGCCTCACACGTGTGAGGCAGTGGGTTTGATCCTCAGCACCACATAAAAGTAAATAAATAAATAAATAAAAAGGTATCGTGTCTATCTACAGCTAAAATATTTAAAAAATATTAATCTTGGCCTTGTCTCTCTTGGGACTTCTGTGGCAGGAGAGGAGTCACCAGGTGTGGAAATGCTTGACACAGTGATGGTCATCCCTGTGGGAAGTGAATGCAGTGGGGACATGGATCAATGGAGCCCAAGACCGCTCAATGAGTGGACTCACACTGAAGATGAAACCCGGCTTTGTCTAAAACAACCAGCCACCTGGCCTGATTGTGGGTGGCCCCTGGGGGCTGGGGCGCTGGCTCCGGAGGGCTCCCGTCTCCCCGCCAGCTGATCTCGCTTCTCCCAGCACAGCACTGCCTTGGAATCCAGCCCTTCGCAACCCACTGAAGCTACTTTTCACGTCCCTCGTGTGCCAGTGAGATGAGTTTTGCCACCCTCTTTGATTAGTGGCCCACTTCCAAGCTGCGGGTGTCTGTGGAAGCAATCTTTATGCTCCGATTTATTAAAGCACCGTTGCTTTAATGAATTACCGCAATCCAATGAGCCCATAGATAGCTTGTATTTAACTTTTATGTGGCTGCCCCAGAAACCGGCTTGAAAAGCAGAAATCAATGTTTGTGACAAAATCTCGATACAATTTATTTTGAAAGTTCAGTTTGGGATTTGATGTATGCCGTTGTCAGATATATTTTATGCTCGCGGATGAATTTTATACTTACTGATTAAAGGGGGTTAGCGGTATCAGTAAGATACAATTTGACAAACCTTAAAAGAAATGTCATGGAAGGGGTCCCCTCGTGACATGTTGGTTTCCAGCCAGATTGACTTCACGTTTTAATCAGTGGCACCAGTAGCAGCATCTTCGAACTACCAAAGGGAGGCCCTATTTACCAGTTCTTAAATTAATTAGTCAAAACGCATTTAATTAATGATACCCACTGCGACGATCTGATTCTCCAGTAATTGGGAAGCAGCACACAGGCAGGCACCCAGGTGGCAGGGGAGGTGTGGACAAATTGACAGGGACTTTTCCCACTGGAGACCTTCATCTCAATAAGTATTATTTACTCTTGGAGTTCTTGTAGTGTACCAGCTACTATTTAGAAATAACCTGTTCGTAAGCAACACCTGCAGATTAGCATAAAGTTCCTATTTAGAGAGGTGTCTAGACAGAACCTAAAATAAGAACTTTAAGTCTCCAGCATTGGATGGCAGCAGGCCACAAGACTTTCACAGAAACCAAGACCAGGTGGCTTTTTAACTTTTAGCACTGATCAATTGATTACACAGATGTCCCTCAAAATAGGATGAAGGCTGGTCTGAAACACCATGACTTGGCACAGAGCGCTTCTTCAGAATGTTCTACTTAGGGGTCCATGAATCCAGTGTCCATCCGCCCACCCACCCATCAACATATCCACCCAGTCACCCAGTCACCCATCTGTGTCTACATTTTCCTCCCTCCCTCCCTTCTTTCCTTTCTTCCATAAATATATCCATCCATTTGCCCATTCACCCCTCTGTGTATGCTCCCTCCCTCCATCCATCCTTCCTTCCATTCATCCTTCCACCCATCCTCCCTTCTTTCCATCCATCCATCCTTCCATCCTTCCTTCCATCCATCCATCCTTCCTTCCATCCACCCTTCCTTCCATTCATCCTTCCTTCCTTCCATCCTTCCATCCACCCTTCCTTCCTTCCATCCTTCCATCCACCCTTCCTTCCTTGCTTCCTTCCTTCCTTCCATCCATCCATCCATCCATCCATCCATCCATCTTCTGGTTTTGCTAGTTTTTGTTTATGTCAGACACTGCAAACCGCTCACCATGGATGGCTTCTTTTAGTCCTCACCATGTTCCGTGAAGTCCAATACTAATATCATCTTCATCATACACACAAGAAAACTGAGGCTCAGAGAGGTCAAGTGCCTTGTTCAAGACCACACAGATCCTAAGGGAAGGGCAGGATCTTATATTCCTCTCCCAAATCCAAGTCAAGGGCTTCTCCCCACCAGGACTGACTTGGCCAAAGATGTAGAAGCTTAGCCTCTGAAGAGGGAGGTGGCTCCCCACCCACTGTGCTCATGGAGGGGAATGAGTTGCATTCACTCCAGGGCCAGGCACACAAGAAAGCACCAGCCTTCGTCTCTGACCCCACAGTGTGGACCAGCAGAGACACAGATAATAGGTAAGCCACTGATTCATGGCTTGAAAAAACACTAATCCCAGGACCAGGGGACATCTGGGTCCCCCACAGCGTATTGGGCAGTAGCTCTTTAAGACTCTGCCTCCTGACTTTCGCCTCGCTCCCCTCCTCTATTTGAACCTCCCATTGATTTGACTCGGGCACTGGCTGTCTGCCACCTGGATCCCTGCAATGGCCTCCCCACTGGTTCCCCGACCACCCCTCTACTTGTGTCCCTTTCCCCCAACCACCCAAAATTCTACCCTGCTGCAGGGTGGCCTTCGTGAGCTGGTATTTAATCTGCTCCTTCTGATGAGCCCCTTCAGTGGATCCTTCATTTCTTTAGGATCAAACTCAGATGCCCTAAGTGTTGGGGACGGGTCCATCTAGACCAGCCCCTGCCTACGGGAACCCTGGGATCTGTGCCCTGAGCTCAGGCGGGTGCCTTTCCACCTGCTGCTCCCACCCAGCTGCTGCTCCTCTCCACGATGCCGTGCGTCCAGGGCCCGTTCCTTCCTGAGGTCCTGGCTGAACAGGGAGCCCGGCCCCCGCCCTCTGCGCTCCTGAAGCCCTTCCCTGTGTGCTTCCTCCTATCCTGCAGCCATCAGAGAGCCACCCGCGTACCTCCTCCTCCCCTCCTCCTCACGGCCTGACATCCAGCCTGGCCAACAACGGGTGCTCGATCCACGACAGTCGAACCGATGAGGCGAGGCTTGTGGACAGGGACAACCTGCCTGGACTCCTAAGAGGCCTTTCCATCCCATGGTGGTTGGCGAAGGTCTAGGCGCACTCATGCGATCCAGCTCCACATGCCATCGACCAGGAAACTCAGGCCAGCGGCCTGCAGTCGCCGCCCGGCTGGCCCCCGCCCTGGCTGCTCAGCCTTGGTTTTTATTTGTTCTGGACAGAAGTCCTTGTAGATTTCCTGGAGTCTCTTCAGAGCTTTCAAGATGCTCACCTAAAATTTTTCATTGGGAACTTGACATCCTGAAATCTCTGCTGCTTGGAATAAGAGCATGTATTTTTAGAGGGAAATTGACTAGACAAATAGGAACGGTTAGGCTGAGATAAATAGAATCTGAGCTCCCAGACACCTTTGGCACTGATAACATTTATCTTAATTAAGATATTTTCTCTTAATGAAGATGTTTCCTGTTTCAAATACTAATTCCAAGTGCCCGGTTTCTCCTTCTTTCCCCATTCCCCAAAGTGAAAATCTTTCTTTTTTTTTTGTATCAGGGATGGAATCCAGGGGCACTTACCCACTAAGCCACAACCCCAGCCAGTTTTACTTTTTATTTTGAGACAGGGTCTTGTAAATTGCTTAGGGCCTCTCTAAGTTGCTGAGGCTGGCTTTGAACTTGTGATCCTCCTGCCTCAGCCTCCCAAGCTGCTGGGATGACAGGTGTGCACCACCACGCCTGGCCAAAGTGACAATCTTTTTCTTTTTTAATATTTATTTTTTAGTTGTAGTTGGATACAATACCTTTATTTATTTATTTTTATGCGGTGCTGAGGATCGAACCCAAGGCCTCACACACGCTAGGCAAGGGCTCTACCGCTGAGCCCCAGCTCCAGCCCCTAAAATGACAATCTTAAGAGCAAAATGCACTGGTCAACTTAAGCGGAAAAACCCTTGACATATAGAACATGAAACTGCTGGGTGCTAGGTGGATAGTCTATTTGAACTTTGCTTGTTTTATAGCTTTGACCTGTTCTCACCTAGCTTGGGTTGATTTGCGTCTCTAATGCTTCCATTTTGCAGAAAACAGGCTTATGGGAAAGCCCCCAGTAGATTCCTGAAAACGTACTCACTTTTCACTAAAGTGCTTAATTTCTTTTTGATGAGCGTGCTCTGTGTTATTCAGAATGGTTCAGCTACATTTCCCTGCGTACACATGGGGGCTCAAAGAAGAAGTGGGGAGGCCCTGTGTAGCTTAGGAGAAATGGGTTTCCTGACCCCTAGGAATGAGGAACTTAATGAATCAGAAGCGGGTTGCTTCTCATGCATGAAATAGGACTTCAGGCCTCTCCCCCGTCCATCAGAGCTGATGAGCACTTGAGCGGTCTGCTACGTTTTCTGGTCGGTTACATCGTGGCTTCTGAGCGGGTGGCTACAGGTGGGACATTAGCTTTCCAGATGGCAGGGAACACTTGCTCCATTTCTTTGTTGTCTTGAATTGACAACGCCCAGAAGAGTGCTGAGTATACAGTGGGTACTTAATGTCTGCATGAACACTTACTCTAGCCGCTGTTTACACTTACATAAATAATGAAGTGGAGAGCTTCCTGCCACCTTTAGCATTTTGTTTCTTCTCTATGAGCGGGACCCAGCTGACCACAGAAGTCACAAACAGCACACGTTTCTGAAAGGGCCCTGCCTGCCCTGCCTGGTCTTGGGGGTGGCTTTGTCCCTGTATTTCAGAAAGTCCCAGAACATACTATTGTGACCCAGCTGCTGAGCCTACAGCACAAGGAGGCAGGTGACAAAAAGCATTGGGAACCTTTGTGCTCCTGCGTCCTGGGCCTGAGCACTGAGCCCCCAGCCCTACAGCGCAGAGATCTGGAGCCGGAGGCCTTGGGAGGGTCTCCCCCAGGAAACTGGATTAAAAAGAAAACCTATTGAAGCGGGGGCCATGCTCCCCCAGGAAGGCTCAGGGAGTGGGGATTGTTCAGCCCTTTCTCCTCCTCCCCTGGGTTCTGAACCTGCGCCAACACCCCCGAGGCCCCGGGTCTGACGCTGGCCACGTGAGCGGGCAGCCTTTGTCGCGCCTCGCCAGCGTCTCTGCTTCGCTAATCTGCATCAGGAAATCTGAAGCCCCTACATGTTCCATTGGCTGCTACTGAAATAACCTTGGGGAGCCAAGTTTAAATGTAAGGTGTTACCTACTGAGTTATTCTCAAGTGTCCCACCCACCCATTAAATGACAGAAATGACTTGGCCTGGCTCCCAAGGGCCGAGCACAGAGGAGACAGTGGGGGGCTAGTGCCCCCTCCCCAGGGCTCCTCCGGGGGCCTGGAGCAAGTCAGAATCGTGGCCCTCTCTGTACCGGAACTGGTGGGGGGTCTTGGTTCACTCCTAGGAGGAGTAGTTATGTCGGATTTACTGTGGGGCCAAGTGCATGCCAGCCCCGCCCTCCTGCCCTGTCTGCCCTCTCAGCTCCAGGTGCCGGCCCAGTGAGAAGCATGGATCATATGATTAAGGGCAAGCCTCCCTGGGACCCTGGTGGAGAGGCTGCCTGTTTATTCATCCTGGCCTGGAAGTTCACAGCCAGTAGTGTTCCTAGTTCAAGACCACAAATGAATGCCAAGTGAGGGCTGCCGCTCTGGGGTGCGGGTGGGGGTCCTTCCTCTCATGCTGTCTTCCAAAGCCTCCTGCCAATCTGCTAGGAAACTTGCAAGATGCACATGGCATAGGCACTGCTTGCTCTTGACCCACCTGAGGCATTCAGACAAGTTTTGCCAGAGACATGAACCCCCGGAGAGCCCAATTTACTGAATGAGGCTAAAACAAAGACAGAAGTTTAAGAACACTGAGCAATTTTTGTAGAGTAAATTCCGTGAGCAGAGGACAGAGATTCAATACATGAAAAAGGTGAACAATTATGGGCAATAATCACTAGTTTATTTCTCTTTGGTATAATTATTGCAAGAAGGCAGCATTATACTAAGCCTTTTAACCCCAGACTTAATTTTATTCCTCAATGGTAATTTTTTTTTTAAATCAGAAGCATTCTGAAGACTGTGCTCATAGTTCTTGGTTTTGCAATATTTAAGTACAATTTTTCAAAGTTTTATATATATATATATATATATATATATATATATATATTTTTTTTTTTTTTTTTTTTTTTCAAAAAACAAATTAAAAATCCAAGTAAAGGAATTTTTTTCATGCATAAGCATCAGCAGAATTGGGGTGGGGGGTCATTCAGTTGAGGCCAGGGCTTAGAAAATAAGTTCGAATAAGAACTTGTTAAGAAGTTGAAGTTGTAAGTTTATAGAGGATTGGGAGAAGCTGGAGATGAGGAATCCAGGTAGGTGGGCGAGGACTCAGAGGGAAGGGGAGGAGGTGGTGGAATCCAGGGGAGAGAGTCGTTCAACACCCAGGTACAGTGAGAAGCCGAACCCTTCAGAAGTGGCTGGTGGGAGCAGGAGATGCTACAGCCACTTTGGAAAACAGTGTGGCCATTTCTCAAAAGATGTTCAGCACAGAATTACCACATGACTCAGCAATTCTGCTATTAGGTGTCTGTGTTGGTCAGCTTTCTGTGGCTGTGCAAAGACTTGAGCCAACTCACAAGGATGAAGATGTATTTTGGCTCCTGGTTTCACGGTGTCAGGACATGTGGCTTGGCCCTGTTGCCTTTGGCCCATGGTGGGTCAGTACATCATAGTGGGGAGCCACTGACAGAGGATACTGCTCCCCTTATGGCAGCTGGGAAGCAAAAGAGAGGAAGGAGCTACAGTCCCAGTAGCCCCTTCAGGCACACTCCCAATTACCTAACTTCCTCCCACTAGGTTCCACCTCTTAAAGGTTCCACTACCTCCCAAAGGAGCACAGCCTCTGACCAAGCCCTTAACAACAAAAGCCTTTTGTGGATATTTCAGATCCAAACTATAGCGGCATCTCTCCAGGGAAATGAATAATATACATCCACACAAAAGCATTTATGCAAATAGCTACAGTAGCATTATTTGTAACAGTTAAAAGAGCCAGTGTCCAGGAATTGATGAATTGATAAATAAAATGTGTATCGTATTTCTAGCCAATGGTCTACCATTTGGCAAGAAAAAGAAACAAAGTACAGGTACCTATGGCCACAGGAATAACCCTAAAATATTCTCTTGTAAGTCAGACATAAAAAATACCCATCACACACTTCAACTTACATGAAGTGGCCAGAATATGTAAAACTACAGAAAGCAGACTAGTGGTGGCCTGCAGCTGGGGACAGGAACTGCAGTGGGTGGGGCAATACGTAGGTACAAGATTTCTTCTTGGGACAATGACAACAATGTTCTGAAATTAGACAACTCTAAATACACCAAACATAATCAAATTGTACACTTGTAATGGGTGCATTTTATGGTACATAAATTGTACCCCAATAAAACTATTAAAAATAAACTCAAGCAGAGGAATGAAGGAACCCAGTGAACAGAACACCTGACTCTTAGGAGAGGGGAACCCGACATGGACCTCCTGGATTTAATCAGAAAATGGATATACAAATTCAGCTCCAAACTGGTTCCACTCCAGCTGCAGGAGAAGCTCACCGGGTGGACAAAGTGGGGGAGGACATTCCCTGCACAAGGAACACTGCACAGCCAAATGTACGCCGGGATGGTAGAATCCAGAAGGGGAGCCCAAGGAGACGGGTGTGGGCAAGAAGTTAGAATGTGGGTACTAAAGGGCCCCAAAAGCCACACTGGGAGTTGGAACCATACCGTGAGGCAAATTTGGCACCAAAGTCTAATATGGTTGGTGGCCATATGGAAATCCACGAGCAAAAACTAAAGACAGGACGTCCCACACATCCATGGAGAGCTCTTTCAGGGAACAGGTGAGCGGTGATGGGGTTGAACCACGGCATGGTCCTGAGGAAGGCAAGGAAGGGATCTGCCGGCTGCTCTTCTGGGGGTGAAGCTGATATGGGCTGAGGGTGAGGACGAGGAAGGAATGCAGGGGGATGAGTGGCTGAGGAGACGGCCAAGCTCTGGCACAGGTGTGGGGCAGAAAGGTGGGACCTTCCTAGAGATAACCCAGAAGGGGGTGTGCCCTCGAAGGGGCTACTGGGACTGCAGCTCCTTCCTCTCTTTTGCTTCCCAGCTGCCAGGAGGGGAGCAGTATCCTCGGTCAGTGGCTCCTCATCATGATGTACTGACCACCATGGTCAGCTTGGGACAGCTTGGTACACATGCTGATTATTCCAGCCGGAAGTTCAGAAGAGGGTCCTGATAGAGGTATCTTAGGAACCATTATTCTCAAAAAAATGGTTTGAGGGATAGGGATATAGCTCAGTAGCTCAGTTGGTAGAGAGCTTGCCTCGCATGCACAAGGCCATGGGTTCAATCCCCGGCACCACAAAAAAAAAAAAAGGTTTGGAAAAACCTGATTAGGATCCTTGGGGTGGGTGGTGATGCGTCAGAATGGGCGCCACCATGGAAACACTGAACCCAGCTCTCTGGGCAAGGGGTCAGGGCATCTTCACTTTGAACAAGCTACCAGGTGACTCCCCCAGGTGGTATAGGAGGACCCTGTGGGGGTGAAACCTGGACCCAGGAGTCACTTACCTGGAAGGTGGAAGGGGCTGATCAAATTCTAACTGTAGGTAAGTTCTCATGGGATGACAGGGGGACCCTATGGCTGAAGGCCCTGGTGCCTGGAGCAGAACGTCCCCAATTTGGCAGATCTACACCTGCACAGGGAACAGCTGTCATGGGACTCTGCTGGCACCTGTGAGGACACTTCTGTTTTGATTTGACAGCTCACCCTGGTCCGCCTGTGCCAGCCTCTTAACACACATGTCAAAGTGCCACTTGTAAGGCCTCTTAAATGATCCACAACACTGTCTTCCAGAAATCCCCTCAGAGATGAGTTGTCTTAACTAAAGACACTCTAGAGTGCTATGCAAGTGAGTATCTGGCTTTCTGATCATTAAAACAGCCATCTCCTGCTTCCAACGGCAATCTCTGGAATGCACTGCCATATGGACACGTGGGAAGAATGAAAGCTCTTTAATTAATAAACATTGACTTCGAGGGATTGGAAAACAAACACAGGACATTCCTTGCACTTAGTATGTGCTCAGTGAACATCTGCAGAAATAGGTTGAATCTACCCACACATTTTTCCACCATCCAGGGACCAGAAAGACATTTCACTGAACATCTGCAGCCGTTTTGGAAATTGCAAGCGTGATGGAAGGAAAGTCAGCTGGGGAACCAGAGATTTCCAGGGAACCAGGCTTAGGACATCAGTGCAAACACGAGATAAGTGTTGGGAAATATTCCTATGGGTCTTTCAGAGCCAGTCCTGTAGCTTGCTCAGATCTATATAGTCAAATTTATCCAGGTGAGTCAAGCTACAAAATGTATGTTGCTTAAGAACTATTATCAATTACCCAGAAAATCAAAGCCAGCATATTTTCTCCACACTCCAACCATTTCAGATGGGTCTCCCTCTACTTCCCTTACTGTTGGGATTTGATCTCAGATGCTCTGACTCTCAGGCATTCGCTCACAACTAATTCTCCCTTTTCCAAATTAGAAGCACGGATAGCTCCAAATTAGCTGGAAGATTTCAATCTATTTGCCGAACAAACAGAATGGCAGTCTCATGTCCCCCAAGGAGTGAATGCTCACCTAATAAAAGATTAAGATGTTACCACTTCCCTGCTAAGTAATCCTGTGCCTTTGATGGGTTCATCCCTGGGGAGAGGCAAATCAGTCTCTCGGGCTCCTGAGTTTTTCAAAGGATTTTCCTTTGGGGGCCACTTTTCTTCAACAAGTAGGAATTTCAGGTGTGTGTGGTTTTGCTTCCGTTGTTGTTGCTTGTTTATTTTTAACTTCAACATGGAGAAACCGGAATTGTCTAGTCCCAGTTTGGACCGTAACTGCGCTTCAGGGAGGGAGAAGGTGCCCACGTGGGTGCGCTCACCCACCCATTCTCACACAGCTGATTGGCCCAGGGATGAGCACCTGACCCCACAACAGCCAATCAAGCCAATGCCCTGAAACAAGCCTTCCGATCGTCATTTCCTTCATTCCCGACCCTCTGCCCACCCCCCCACCCCCACACTTGTCCTGGATGTCTCGCGACCTTCCAGACCCTCTTCAATTACGTTTTCTGGTTCTTCCTCCTCTTGTCGTCATCAGCCACACCCGTAGCCAGAAGTCACTGGAAAACCCTGGAAATGGGTCCCCTGCCGGGGCACGCCCACTCTGCTGAGAATTCGAGAGGGCGCGAGGACTAAGCCACGCCCCTGCTCAGCTGATTGGACCAGGGAAGGGCACCTGACCTGAGGGTAGCCAATCCACAGGCTGGTCATGTCACGTGGGAAACCTGGTGTGGGTTTTCTCAGAAAGGGCGAAGCTGCCGATGGGACTGGCAGGTGTGTCCCTCGCGGGTGGCAGGTGGAGGGTGCAGAGAGGTGCCGAGGTGACAAGAGTTCATGTTTAATAGTAGAAACCTGGCGTGGAGAGCCACAGACTTCTTTTCCTGAGGAGACATTGTAATGTCCCAGGAGCCTTAGGTACCGTCCAGCCTTCCAGCCCGTGCCATTTCTGAGAAGTCTGGCTGACTCCCTTCTGGCACCAGAGGTGACAACTGGAAGGAACCAAACCCAATGTCAAATGCCCTCTGCTTCCTTTCCCTTAGCTTCTCCCCTCCTTCCTTTTCCACCTTATTTCTCCCTCCTCCTCCTCTCCCTCCCCTCCCCCTTCCCCTCCCCCTCCTCTTTGTCCTCCTCTTTCCCCTCCTCCTCCTCCTCTGTCGTCGTCGTCGTCGTCATCATCATCATCATCATCATCATCATCATCCAATGGGCACTTTCCTTGTGCTGAGCGCCAACCAAAGCACTTAGATTTGGCAAGAAAAAGAAACAAAGTGCTTAATCCAGGAACCCTGTTAGGTAGTTACTATTATCTCCATTTTTCAGATGAGGAGCAAAGAAAAGAAGTAACTTGCCCAGTGCGATATCGTTCTGAGTGGTGGAGCCAGACCTTGAACCCAAGCTCTCTGGCTCCCTAATGTGGGCTTTCTCCAGCGTTCCTTAGAATCTGATCCTGTCAGAGCTTAAAAGGATTACAGAGTTCATCTCATCTACTAAATCTCATGCTTTGGGATTTCATAGGCCAATAAAATAAAGATGCAGGGAGGACGCATGTGGGGTTGCCAACTTCTAATCTCATCAAGAAAGGACAATAGGAGTATAAAGTACAACCTTGATCGTCACTAAAGAAAGACTGTTTAATACAAAAAGAGTAGAGAGGATGTAACTTCGGAATCAAGTATTGTCCTTGAATAAACCAGTCATTATGAAATACTCACTATGCTAACTTATTTTTCTGGTTTTCCTGCACAGAAATTGAAATGTGGCTTTGGAGCTGCCCTGGGTCAGGACTTGGATGATGGGGGTCACTGATTATCTTCCAATTTACCATATTGCCTGAGAGGAAACAGAGGCCTGGTTAGAGAAAGTGACTTCATCAAGGCCACACAAAGGACTTATAAGCAGATTGGAACTTGATTTCAAGCCGTATGGTTTCCTTGGCTGAATGGTATTGTTTCTGCGTGAGGGGCTGTGGAGGGTCTGTACCTGTAAATAAGGAAGGACTGGACTCTATAAAACTGTGCTTTTGGAGCCCTCGGTGGCAATGGCTTGGAAACTCTGGCCTTGGGCATTCAAGCTCCATCTCAGGAATTTACAGTGTCTTTTTCTGCCCAGGCCTGTTGCCTCTCTCACGACCACTCTGAGACGAGAGAATTCTGCTTTCATCTTAAAGATGAAGCAACTGCAGTTTAGAGGGGTCACATGCCACTCGGTTCACATTATACCAACAGTGGCTTGCAGGCAATCTTCTCAGAAGTGCCATTGTCACCCACTTGGAGGGTGGAACCTAGCTGTCCTGAAGGATGGACTGTGAGACCCGCCTTTCAGGACCAGGCCAGCACTGATTTATCTGCAAATGGATGTTTTTTCTCCTCCATTTGTTAGGGGGAAAAGCCCTCTAGTTGGTGAGCCGATTGGTTCAACATGCACCCACTATCAAATACCTAGGAAACAGTTATATTTCCTTCAATGTACCTCTAGCACGAGAAGGGCCCACCCTTCCTGTCCAGTGTACCTGCTACCCTCTCTGCAAGCCCAGCTCAGCTGACTGCAGTAGGCAGTAGGAAGTGCGAGGGATTGCTCGGGCCAATCACATTAATCACCGAGCCACATTCCCAGCCCTTTTTTAATATTTGATTTTGAGACAGGGTCTCATTGAGATGCTTAGGGCCTTGCTACATTGCTGGGGCTGGCTTTGAACTCACAATCCTCCTGCCTCAGCCTCCTGAGCTGCTGGGAGGGCGCTACTGAGGCCGGCATCAGATTTCTTTTGAAGCAAGAGATACAAAAGGAAGTTCCAGGTCACAGCAGGCGCTTGAGCTAAAAGATCATAAATCCTTGGGCCACATCTCATCGGAACAAGAACCACCATTGTGGGCCACGGGTAAGATGAGAAAGCAGAGGAGACAGGAGGTGAGGGGAGAGGAAAGAAGCCAGAGAGTTTGATTCTCTGTTCTCCTTGAAACTTTGGATGCCTTTTCTAAGCTCCACTTTTATCTTGAGCTTATTTGAGGGCTTCTCTGTTCTGGGCACCAAAAGATGCTGAACCAGAACAGCCTGCTCTGGACCCAGATGCTCTGGGGTGAGACGCTATGCAGAGAAGTGTGGGTCGGAGTGGGTCAGAGCGGGTCGGAGCTGGGTGGAAAGCTCAGGTCCCGGCATGAGTGGGAAGACAGTTCCTCCTGTGGGCACATGCTCCCAAGACTGGGTGCTAAGGTGCACCTCACAATCCTTTAGTGCATGAGACACGCTCCAGGCTGTCCCTCCAAATATCTGAGTAAGAAACAGGGCGTGGCCCCATGTCAGAAAAGAACAAAGGAATCTCAAGAAACTTAGTAATGAAAACATTAAAAGAAATTATCTACATTACCAATTTGTTTTTGTCACAGTGACCAGCTTATCTCATCTGGGATCTCTCTCTCCTTCCTTCCTTCTCTCTCTCTCTCTCTCTCTCTCTCTCTCTCTCTCTCTCTCAGTACTGGGATTGAACCCAGGGATGCTCCACCACTGAGCCACACCCCAGCCCTTTTTATTCTTTATTTTAAGACAGGGTCTCGCTAAATTGCCCAGACTGACCTCAAACTTGCCATCCTCCTGCCTTAGTCTCCTGAGGATCTGGGATTACAGTCATGTGTCACTATGCCTGGCTCATCTAGGATCTCTTAACAAACGTTGGTTCTTGCTAAGCTCCTTGGGGGCAGATGAGTGACAAGGAGCAAAACCGAGAAGAAAGCCCGGGAAGGCTGGGTGCTCCTGACGCAGACACTTCACTGGGGTTTGCCGCTGGGCCTGGCTGGTCTGTTTACCGTCTGAGTTTTGCTGGTGGTGGCTCATTGGGGTGCATGGTGTAACAGAAAGATAAACCAGCTCTTGTCCTGTTGGGTAGTCACTACTGAGCACAGCTGTGGACACGTCCTCTGCATTCACAGAGAGGAACTGGACTTTCGACAAGGAACTTGTAAGTGGTAGAGCATGGAACAGGGGCACCTGCAGGCCACCTGAGGATGGCATCATTGGTGTCTGTAGACCCATGGCTGCAGAACTTGAAACCAAGAAGGGGTTCTTTCTGCTGTCAGTCTGTCACTGCAAGAGCAGCGCTGGGGCCTAGGGAGAGTTATTTCCTGTTCATCGTCAGGGTTTGGCAGCTCCTGCAGCACAAGCTAAATTTGCAAAAATTGTTTGTGCTCCTTTACCAGAGGGGGCTTATGAAGGTCAAGCACTATTATTAGTGCGCTTACTGTTTCCAACTCTGGAGTTACCCATGATTTACTAAATGCCATGGCAAGATCTGGGAATACAAACGTGGATGTAGTCACACAATGTCACTCCAACTTCCCGGAACTCACAGTCTAGGGCGGAGGTTGAAATGGGAGGCCTGGGTGGTGGGGAGGGGGACTGCGCTCTGTGGATTTGTTTGACTGAGCCCTCGGGATGCTTGAAACTCACAAGGTCCGTCTGCTGGACTGTGTCCACTCATGACCACAGTTGGTTGCTGCTAGGAGTGACTTCCCTCTCCCTATGTCCTTCACCAAGGCCACTGTCACATGAAGTCATCATGCGTGTTCTCTTTATCTTATGGGAGAAAAATATTCTTTTGTATCCTTCATAAAAATGGCAAAACAAAAATATAGACCCAAAGGATTATATCAAGGAAAAAGAGCAGAGGCCATGCAATGGCTTATTTTTTGTGCTATCAAAGTGTTTTCTTTTTCTTTTTTTTGGACAAAATGAACATTTTAGTTGGTAGATGTTGACTGAAGTAGTTTGTGGGTGGGCCTTCTCCAATCAGCTGAAGGACTGACAAGAAAAAAGGGCCAAACCTCCCCTGAGTGACACAGACTTCTTCCTGCTTGATGGCCTTTGAGTTGGGACATTGTTTGGAACATAGATGCATGTATATCATATGTATATATTTTATAACATATGTATATATATATATATATAGAGAGAGAGAGAGCATATTTTGCTATATATGATACACACACTCACACACACACACACACACACACACTCTTTGATGATAGGGTTACATCCTGGAAATACCATAAGTTAAAACTGCATTTACTACACCTCCGGAACACTGTGGCTTTGCTTCACAGGCTTTAAAAATACTCAGAGACTTACAATAGCCCCATTGGGCAACGTCATCTAACATAGGGCTGTTTACACTAAAGTCTTGGCTATCTCATATAACTTATTGAATGATAATGAAAATGAGAAACAGAGCAGTTGCATGGTTGTGCTTTTGGACCATGGTAAAGTCCACAATTGTAAGCCAAGCTGTGGTTAAGTTGGGGGCAGTCTCTATATACACAGGCACACACCCTGTTGGCCCCGTGTCTCTGGAGAACCCTAATGCAGGCCAAATTTCTAAAGACTATCTTTTGTATTTATTTTTGTGTGTTTATAAATATCTATTATTTATTTATTACAGAGATATTTAATGTGGAAAAAA
The DNA here is from genome assembly GCF_047511675.1 of Marmota flaviventris. NCBI lineage: Eukaryota > Metazoa > Chordata > Mammalia > Rodentia > Sciuridae > Marmota > Marmota flaviventris. The sequence continues at coordinate 10,930,296 of NC_092507.1, read as the reverse complement.
AATGTATCCATGCCAGCTCCTCCAATGGCTGGACCATATCACTCTCCTTTATGTCACGTGTCTGGGGACAGAGGACATGGGAGATTTTTATTTTGGGCCCAGTTACTTTAAAATTTTCAAACCGGTCCCCCCTTGTATCTAAGGAGAGATAATCGGGGTACGCGAAAGAATCTTTTAAAAACATCTTTCATATAACAATTGCACCAAAGTTTGGCCACTGGTCAGTACTGTGCGCCTCCTAATTTCAATATGAATCCTGTTACCAGAGAATCATTTGAATGGTATTATTTCTGATAGGGGCTAATTTAAGATTCACATCGATTTTTTTTTTTTCCCCCACAGAATCTCCTTCCTGCAGTCTACTACAATTTTGACTTTACTCTTTGCCCAGAGTATTTCTGTTTTGGTGGCTGTTAGATTCCATTTCTCCCCGTTTCTATTTCTGAGCGACTCTGTCTTGCTGAATGGATTTCTTGCAGAGTGAGGGAAACCCCGAGAACCTCCTCCACCCACCTGCTGCTCTTGGGCATGAAATGACTGGCTTTAGCTTCCAAATGGTCTGCTGTTTATTGCTTTCTGAATTCAGTGACAAAAAATCTGTGTGTTTTTTTTAAGAATATCAGAGCAGCCATACGAGGTTCTTAGGGAACCCTTTGAGAGTTGCTTGTTAGTGAAATCAGGAAGGGGAATATCAGAGTGGATGGGCCGTTGCAGCTCATTGGCTCTCATCCTCTCTTCTTAGAGATGGAGAAGATCAGGTCAAGGGGGAGGCGAAGGAGCCCAAAGTTAGGTTGGCCAGAATAATATAATAGGAAGAAAAAGATGGGAATTCTTACCTGCACTGTCAAGGGACAATGGAGGACATTCTGAGGACAACAGAATACACACTGAGAAAATATCCTGGAGGATTAAAAACAACAACAACAACACTTTTTTGGTCTTAAATGGGTAAGGGTGAAAAGAAGCAAGAGGGGTAAAGACACAGGGAAATCACTTGCCAATCGTGACCGCAGGTCAGAGACCTAACTCCAGAACTCTTGGAGAGCTGTTTGATGAAAATCCCTCTGCGTCTGTGATTATAACTATTCATTTGTTCTTTAGAATAAATACAGTCCCTAAAAAGAGCTAAGGAACGCTCACTGGAGCCGGGTTGGGCCAGGGGAGCTGGTCTTTTCCTGTAAGTGTATTCATAGAGACATCATTTTAGTTTGTGCTATTCGGGCCTGCTGACCTGCTGTCATCGTGGAGGGATAGTTCAGTGTCTGGGAAGCAGGAGCAGCTTCCTACCTGATGAGTCCATTTAGATTAGAGATAGTTTTGATCTTCATTTTACAGGATTACCTGCTTGTGAACACGTGTATTCCAATACACAGATCTTTCTAGAAGGCCCAGGTATTGGATTAACATGTCTCAGATACTTTGCTCTAAATTGCCTCATCTGCTTCAGATCGTGTCTATTATAAGGGCTTAGAGGATGCAGGCGTCATGGGGACTTGGCTGTTGAGCGTTTCACAAGGGGCATGTGTGGGGGCCACCTCTTCCTGCCTGGCTCTTGGTGGCATGGCAGGCAGGACAGGCACGTGGAGAGTGAGACTCTGAGATGGTCCTAAGTAGAAGATGGTTTCTCCCATCAAGGGGCAGCTAAGTCCCCTGGGCAGGGACCCCAGGGCTATTTGGGACTGAACTGTGCACTGACATTAGGTGCACGTGTCTGGGTGATGAAGGGTTCGAGTCCCGGTTCTCCATAGGCTCTCCGCTCTTGGCTTCCATGCCTGAGTGGCGAGGGCTGGGGTCGCACTGGCTGAAGACTAGCTCTTGCTGAACGCACTGCGTGGCGGGTACCACCGCACACACCTCCACAGGCGGCTGAGCGGTTGTTATCACCCCTCTTATCAAGATGAGCACACGGAGGCTCAGGGGTGAATTGATGTCCCCAACGTTCCCCAGCTGGGACCAAGTAACATCAGGACTCAAACCCAGGTCTGTCTGGGACGACACCCTCGCTCCTGACTGCTCATCCGGATTCTCTTCCACTCAGGCAGGAGCTTGAACAAGAGGTCGCCTCTGAGGGCTTGTCACCTGATTGCACTTTAAAATCACAACAGGATGCTTCCTAAAAAAAATACCAATGCTGGGGACCTCCTCCAGACGGGGCGAATCAGTTTCCAGAGGAGAGGCCCAGGCATCGGCCATGTCTAAAAGCTCTACTGCTCAAGTCTGATGCTCGGCTGAGCCTGATGGCCACTGGCCTCTCCTAGTGGTTGTGAGGTGACGTTTGGCTTTGAGCTGCGTCTGGATGACGGGTGGTGTCCCAGGAACCCGTGCCTAGGAGAAGAGCCCAGGTCAAAATCCCTGTGGAGTGCAGGGCCCCTTCACTGGCCGGCAGCCCTGGGCCAGCTGCATAAGTTCTTGGAGACTGAGTTGTCTCCTCAGAAAGACAGAAGTCCTGTCCTGTGCTTTCTAGACCAAGATCACAGGTTGGTGACCCAGGACTGGCCCTGTCCCAACACGGCGAGTTTTATGTGCACGGAGTTGAACTTGTTTCCAGTTAGTTACAGAACCTTAAGAATCAGGAGGCTGCACCCAAACACCTGTATTTTAACTTCTCTTGGAAAACTAGAGGATGAGCTTCTGAGCCTCAGTTTCCTCATCTGTATCATGGGCTTTGAACCCGGGGCTGAGCCTCAGCTTCCCCTTTGGTGGGGTGTGGGTACCCAGCCTGTTGCTGTTCCCCTCAGCCTCACGGTCTCCCACCAGCCTCGTTCCCTCATTTCCATCCCTGGTCTGGCCCCAGAGCCACAGGACTGGTGACTCTTACTGAGGATTAAATTAGATAATATATTTTAAAAGATCAAACCATCGCCTGACTCATGCTACACAGTTTATAAAGAGAAATTCTTCTTATTTGCATTTCATTACGACTGTTGCTCTCCTTGCCCAGCCCTTTCCTGAGTCCAGCTGCCCGCCTGGGGACACTCACACCCAGTCCTACCAGGGGCCATTCCTGGGGCTCTCCTTCAGCCTCTAGGATGGGAACAGGGAACCCACCTTTGAGCTCAGAGACCCCTGGCTCCCCCAGGCCTTGGCTGCTGCACACTGACGACCAGTTTCCACCAGAAAACCCGGGGAGCCGTTTCCCTGGCAACCTCCAAGTTGCTGCTTCAGGCTGACGCACTGTGCAACTGGGAGCCTGAGCCGCCACTTGTGGGAAAGAAAGGGAGGCACTGGGTGCAGAGGGAGGGACAGACCCAGGCCCAGCAAGCCACTGCCTCCCTCCTCACAGGTGGCTTCGGCCCTTCCGCCACTCTCCCTGAGGTCCGGTGGGCGGCAGGGAGGTCTCTGCAGGCCCATTTTTTCTGTCCTAGGAACAAACTGCCCAGGATCACCTCCCAAGAGATACGTTCGTAGGATGCGGGAGGAGATGGCAAAGGGAGAAACTCTGCCCGCTTTAAGAAATCTGGTTTGGCTTTGGGGGCTGAAGGCACGTGGTCAGGATATTCTAAAGGGTGAGTGATGTGTTAGGGGCACCAAAGGAATGAATCGGAGTCTCAGCTTTGAACCAAGATATAGAAATCTTAGTCAAGGGCACTCAAACATATCGGTGGTTTTATAAAAAAGAGAAAGAAAAAGAAAAAAAATAAAAAGATGGGGGTGGGGAGAGCCTTAATGTCCTCGATGGTAATGAGCAGAGTGCACGGTGTCCGGCTGCTTCATCCTGTGGGGCGAGGGAAGGATGAGAAAGCTTCAGGTAGCCATTAATTCTTTTCCTAATCCCTGGGTGGATTAGGCCTGCTCCTCTCTCCTCCGGTAATTACCCACCCTGTGGTTAAACATCGCTAGCGAGGGGCTTTGCTGTCTCTGCTGGGGTCTGAGCACGAGGACCAGGCGGCTGGGAGGCTCAGATGCCTTCAACCTGCGCATCCCTCCTCCTGGCTGCGGGCCTGCTGACTCACCGCTGTCCCCACCCAGGGCGCCATTAACACATGGAAGGCCGTGACCTAGAAAGGTAGGAAGGCTCAGAGCAGACAACGCCACACAGTTGCTATAGTGGTGCTTTGTTATTTGTAACCAACCATCCAACAGATATTTACAGAGAGTCTTTGCACCAGGCGCGGGGCGCACACACGTTGCGCAGAGCTGAGCATCTTTACAGAATATTAGATTTGTGCCGGGTCCTGCTGCATAAATAGAGATGCCCCAGTCCTCTACAGGGGTCTAATTTGATTCCTCCCATCCTAGAGAGCTGTGCAAAGTTTTACAAGGGGGACGGCCCCTCGGTAATTGCTCCGCATGGTCAGGAGGAGGAACAGGCAATCATTCGCGCTGTGATCAGGGGCCTTCCGCCCTAATTAGAGAAGCACAGGCCTGATCTGCCTCCCAGCACCAGTGCCGAAGTGAACCTGGTGAATAGGGCTGCCCGATAGATGGGAAGGCGCCTGCTGAGGGGTGGCGGGGCTATGAGTCGAGACGCGGGGGCCTCATGTTTGTGTATTCATAATATATTTAATATAAATGTTCATTCAGATTTATGCTTATCAATTTGCATTTCAATTTACACCCAGCACAACTGCTGGCTAAAGTAATATTTCTGGGGGGCAGAGAAGCATGCGCAGAGCAGAAATAATGGGGAAAGGGTGCTTAGGAAGTGTGAAGGGGGCCTGCGAGGAGGGTGGGGGAAGGATGTGTTTCTAAGGAGGAGTTGCTGGCAGGGTCCCCAGAGGGAGCTGGGGACAGGGGCCTAGGAATCAGCTGTGGGAAGGAATACCATCCCCTTGGGTTGGACGTCTGCCTGGCTGAGGAATTTCCATCTGATCCTGAGGGTTGTGTCTGGACAAGCAACAAGGTGGCAGAGAGACAGACAGACAGACAGATGGACGGACTAGGGCAGGGCACTTCCTCTTATGTGGTTCCCAGATCACATTCAAGTACACCAATTGTCCCCTTCCTCCTGAACATGGCTTCTCCCCAGGTACATTCAGGCACCGTGGACATAAGGACATGATATTGGCTAAAACTGATCTAGAAATCAGGATGGACAAGTACCTCATGGTCATTCCAGCTGGCCCTGTGTATCCGTGGGTTCCACATCGGCAGATTCAACCAACCCCAGATGGGAAGTATTTGCAAAGAAAAACTGTGTCTGTACTGAACATGTAGGCTTTCTTTATTGTCGTTATTTCCTAAATAACACAGTATAAAAAACTATTTATGGAGCATTTACATTGCATTGGGTATTATAAGTCATCTAGAGAAGAGTTAAAATATATAGAGGAGAGTGAATCAGTTCTATGCAAACACCACTTCATTCCGTGACGGGGCTGCGTGTCTGTGGGGTGCTGGATCCATCCCCTGGACACCAAGGGATGACTATGTCCTTCATGCTGCTGGCAAAGCCACTGTGGGGGCAGGTCTCATAGTCCCCTTCCTAGAGGACACTGATGGCCTGGCAGATGATTACTAAAGGGCAGAGAGGAGCGGAGTAGGGGACCCTCCTGTAGGACAAGGGTGTTGGAGACAGGTGTCTCGAGATGCCCACGGAGCTGGCAACTGGTGGAACCAGGGTTCTGACCCAAATATACAGAAGTCAGAACTTCCGGTCCTGGGTCCTGCAGCTGGTCACCTCCTTTCTTGCTTGTTTGTCCAGGTTGTCCCCATCCTCTGGGATCCCCCATTCACCTGCTCTTGCCACACACAACAAAAATATCTTCTCTCTGATGTCCTCTCCAGCTCGGCCCTGTTCACCGGGTTTCTCTCCACTTGGCCACATCAGAAACCGCAGAACATGGACAAGCAACAGGCCCCTCTCCTCCCCATCGCCGTGGACTCCCACTGGAGGGTCTTTGGGAGGCCCTGGATCTGCTGTGCCCGAGCCCCACCGTCTAGGGGGCCGACCCTGTCTGTGGGCTTGGTCCCAGGGTAAGCTCAGGTCTTCACGTTGGTTGGTTATGTTTTTGGAAGGAACAAAGGACAGATGAAAGGAACTCAGGCTGCTCAGGTTTTGCCTGCTGCTAATTAACTTCCCCTAAAAAATAAAAATGATAAGAATACAAAAGTTTCCCTCGCCTAAAATTAGACCTCCCTCCAAACAGGAAGAGGAGTGTGTGGTGCCCGTGGTGCCCGCTGGTGCCTGGGAAGAAAGAACAGAGAAAATTTAAAAATATATCCGTTCTCCTCCAGCCACACTGTCCGCCTTGCACAGGTCTGTCCGTATTTTCCCAGGCTGGGGAACTGGCATTTGCCCATCTGCCTGGCATCTCCACACCACTTCTCTACCTGGCCAGCTTCTGGACTGCAGGCCTCAGGTCAAGGGTATTAATTTTTGCCAGCTAACATCCTTTCCTGTTGCATTCTCTGTTGGTCACAGTCACGCTCTCCCCTGCCCCTTATCTGCAGGTGGTACATTCTGGACCACCAGTGGATACCTGAAGCCACAATATACATTATGTTTTTTTTCCATGATAAATTTCCACCTTTTCAAATAAAGGAAGCTCTTGACAATTTTACTTTGGCATCAATGGCCAACATTGGTGCCTTTGGGGCCATTATTGGCAAAAGAAGGGTTGCTTGAGTACAAGCACTGTAATACCACCACAGTCAATCCGATACCTGAGAAGGCTCCTGAGTGACGACTGGGCAGGTAGTATATACAGTGTGGATACACTGGACAAAGGGAAGATTTACATCCTGGGCAGGATGGAGGAGGATGGCGTGTGATTTAAAACTTATGAATTATTTATTTTTGGAATTTTCCATTTAATATTTTCAGACAGTGTTTGATTGAGTGTAACCGGAAACTGCAGAAAGTGAAAGAGTGGATAAGCGGGGACTGCTGTGCTCTGTTTCATTTTCTTCCTAACATTTATCCCTCTCTGAAATCTTCCTGTGCATTTGTTTCCTTGTTGGTTGTGAGTCTTCCCGTTAAATGTAAATTTATGAGGGTGTTGAACGGGTTCGCCTTCATCACCTCAGAGTCCCCAGATCCTAGACTCTGCCTGGCATGAGTAGGTGCTAAGTAATCGTGTTGAGGGGGAGTGGTTCCCTGTGAGCAATAATGTGCTCCCAAAAGGTGTGCATTCATGAGAATGTCATCAACTGGACCGTGACCAAAGTTAATAGCAGAAGAGACTTTCATTTTCAATCAAAAAACCCTTTCCACTATAAAACTTCTAGAAATGTTTGATGAGATATAACAAGCATCCTCTTAGATACTTTGCTGAGCTTGAAAAAGAACACGGGATATTTGCAGAGATATATTTCCAGAGATCAAAAACAGAGAAGCAGAAAACCAGAGTGGCGAGTGGGAACGGAGGACCTGGTCCTGGGGATGTTGACAGTCTTGGTACCACGAGGCTTGGATTTTACTGCAAAGACAGACCTTGTCCAGAGTAAGAAGGTATAACTGAGGCCACTGCCAAAGCTGGCCCCTTATCTGTTTTCTGTTGCTATAACAGACTGGTCATGTATAATGAACAGACGTGGGTGTAGCTCACGGTTCCAGAGGTTGAGACGTACGTGACCAAGGTGCCCACATCTGGAGTGGATTTTCAATGCTGTATCAAAACATGGCGGAGAGCATCACACAGTGAGGCAGAGCTTGGTTTTATAACAAAAACTAATTTGTGAACCATTAGTGACTCTATTACTGATTCTAGAACCTGTTAATCTATTAGTCCATCAAACCAAGAATGAATTCATCCATTCACGAAGCCAGAGCCCTCATGACCCGATTGCTCCCAAAGGTTCTTCCTCTCAATACTGCTGCATGAGTCCATTTGGGGTTGCTCTAACTTAATACCCGACACTGGGTACTTTATAAAGCAAAGGGGTTTGTTTAGTTCACAGTTCTGTGAGATTCAAGAGCTTGGCACTGGCATCTAATTCAGCTGTTGTGAGGGCCTCCTGGCTACATCCCAAGGTGGTGGGGGTGTGAGGGAGAGAGAACTCACTTGTCTGGATGGAAAACCGGAGGGACTCAGGGGAGGCCCAAGCTCCTTCCTAACAACTTGTGAAAAGTCATTCATACTGTGAGACTGGCCAAAATCCTTTCTGAAGCTGCAGCCCACATCTTCCACTAAGTCCCACCTTTCACACCACCAAACTGGGGACCAAGCTGCCAGTACATGAACCTCTGGGGACACACACAAAGAATATCTAACCACAGCAGGGAGCAAGCCTGCAGCCCATGAACCTCTGGGGACACACTCAAACCAGAGCAGCTGTGGTCCTGGAAGGTAGGGTCACGGAGGAGAAATTATGCATTGTCCTAGGGAATGGCTCGGCCCTTGTCCTTCATTAAAACAGGCTTCCCAGGAGAACTCACAGCAAGAGTCTGTGGCATAGGTACGGTTTGGGGGTCTCCCAAGGGGCCACATAACTGGAGGTTGCTCCCCAGGGAGGCAGTACTGGGAAGTGGTGAGCGCTTGAGAGGTGGGCCTGGTGGGAAGCCCCTGGGTCATGGGATTGAGCCTCAAAAGGATTGAAGGTACTTATTTTGTGTCCTCTCAGTAGTTCTGAAGAGAGGTTTATTACTGAAGAAGCAAGCCTGGCCCTTCCCACTCTCTGCTTCCTGGTTTGAGATGTGACCACTTGCTCCTACATGTCCTTCTGCCACAATGAACTGCTCTGACTGCCCTCTCCAGTGGCAGAATAGGTGGTGCCACCTGGTCTTGAACTTCAAACCTCTAAAACTGTGATCTGAAGAAAGCTCTTTTCTTCATAAATAGTCTGACTCAGGTATTTTGTTGTAGTAACTAAAAGAGGTACATTACCCACATAGTCCAGGAAACCTCAAGATGAGAAGTGAACCCAAAGCACTCTTGGGCCAATGCTGTCCTCTGTCAGAGCTGCAGCTGTGATAAGGGGACCCCAGGAGTCTTCTTCTCTCACAGCTTGGTCTTTTGTTTGGAAAAGATCTTCATTTGCAGAGGCTCAGACCAGAGCTGTTTCTTATACATCTCTCCTCTCCCAGAGGCAAGGAGACTGGGGGACTGGGTATTTTTGGCTGGGTATTGTGCAGAGGGAGTAATTCTGGATTTTCTAATGAGGAAGAAGCAGGGGATGGCCAGTGGACAGGCAGTCAGTATGGCTAGCTGTGAAACAGCAGGATCAGAAAGAACTAAGATGGCATGATGATATGATTATCTACATGAAAAACCTGGGAGACTCTACCAAAAAATTATTACAATTAATAAATGAGATCAGCATGTACACTCTTAAAAGATCAGTATATGAAAATTAATTGCATTCCTATAGATGGGCCACCGTTAATGATAACAACACAATCCCTAAAGTGTCCAGGAAGAAATTAAGCAAAATATATGTAAGCTAGTTAAAAAATTATAAAATTATAATTTTTTGCAAGACATATAAATGTGGGGATTGATCATGTTTATGGATGGGAAAAAGTCAATACCATAAAAGATGAAAGCAGCTAGTTTCTTAGCAGGCAGCAATCCCGCCCCTGTGTGCTGTAGACACTGAAAAGAGGTCCCCATCAGGACTGTTTAACAGTGACAGACAGAGACACCCTGCTATCTGCCGGTAAGACGTGTACACTTGCTGTTCACCCACCGAGCTGATCTGCCACAGGGGGAAGGCAGGAACCCCCCAGCCCAGGCGCCAAGGATGAGCACTGGAACAAAGAGCAGAGCTTCATAGCAATTCTAGAAGCACTCATCTCGAATATCCATGAGACACAAGACAGAACTGTATGTTGTTTAGGGACCTCAACCTGCTTGGTGAAGTGTTGGACAAAGGCACAGAGAAGCTAAGTCTGCTTCCGCGGTGGGCAGAGGAGCGGGTGGATCTGGGTGCGAGAAGGTGGAGGATGGGCTTCACCCGAGCGGCTCCTGGATCAGATCTGAAGTCCTGGCTTGGTCGGGGGGGGGGACTCATTTCCTTCATCTTTATGCCATTTTCAGAAACATGGATTATTTCAAGATAAATCATGCAAAACCAGGAATCTAAAAAGTATATCAGAACAATTTGTTTGGATCCCTGTAACCAATTCACAAACGATTTCGGGTTGAAAGGATCTTTGAAGGTGGTCTTTTCCCAGCGTCTCCACCAAAAGGAAGCAGAAGCCCGGGCCAGGAAGGACTCACAGAGCTCTTCAGGGACACAGAACTGGTTAAGGCAAGGTCGAGACTGGAATTCGGGCCTTTCCTTATACAGAGAACCATTTCCTAAAAGGAAAGGTCTTTGAGACTGACTAGTTTTGTAGGTGACGGTTTCTATTTATTGAATTTCTGAAAATAGGAGAAATGACATTCCAAATATAGGTAGGAAGTAGGCCAAAGGTAGCTTGTACCAGAGGGTGAAGGACAGAATAAGAAACAGTGCTTTCCATCCCACGCTTTCCCTGGGGACACCGGGTTAAACGTTGACATGTGGCTCCAGGGGAAGAGGCTGGGGCAGGAGAAGATGCCTGGGGTTTAGTGTTTCTGACAATTCCGAGATGTTGGAAAAGTTGGATTTGAGCTTTGTTATGGTTTGGATACTAGGTGTCCCCCCAAAGCTCCTGTGTAAAATGGATTGACTGGGTGGCAAGTGTAGGCAGGTGGGGGGCGTGGCCGGAGGAGGTGGGGCGTGGCCGGAGGAGGTGGGGCGTGGCCGGAGGAGGTGGGGCGTGGCCGGAGGAGGTGGGGCGTGGCCGGAGGAGGTGGGGCGTGGCCGGAGGAGGTGGGGCTTCCTTGCTGCCCGGAGGGGAGCACCTTCCCTGGGGCACGTGCTTCCAACATGATGTGCTGCCTCAACTTAGGCCCCGAGCAATGGACGGCCATCTATGGACGGAGACTGCTCATTCTGTGAGCCCCGAATAAACTTTTCCTCCACTAAGTTATTCTTGTCGGGTATTTTGGTCACAGTGACACAAAAGCTGACTAGAACAAGCTTGGATCCTGTCCCTAGCACATGCAGTAAATATATGCAAGTTCCTAACATCTCCCAGGCTCATTTTCCTGGGTCTCCAAGTCACATTTTCCAGGTGCACAGGAAGCGAACTGAACAAGGCACTTTTTAGACAGGAATTGCAGACCCAGGAAAGTTTAACCTCTGGAAGCGAGACTCTAGTTGCAGTAGGACTGGGGTTGTAGCAAGAAATGTGCTTCTGAAAAAAAAAAAATCCCCAAAGTTGATTTGCCCAAGCTGATAAACATCCTTCACATCTGTTCACATAGGAGGATGGGCCTGATTTTTCTAGGAAAGTCTATTTAGACCCGGACACAGATTGCATTTCTTTTTAAAGCAACAAGAGTGATAAAGTATCTTAGTATAAAATCAATAGAAAGCAGTTTAGTGGCCTCTGAAGTCTTCCAACAGCCTCTCTCCTTCATCTTCTCCACAGGAAAGATCAAATGAGAAGTCTCCTGCTTCCGTGTGCGTTTTAGTTATTTGCTACGTAAATCACTGAAAAACATTTAGGGGACCATTTAGAACTGGGGGAGGACTCTTCTCTGTTTCTAGCACCTCTCACCCCCATAAAGGATGGGAAGAAGGAAAAAAAAAAGGTTTTCACATTAAACCAGTCGACAGGCCTGAGGACCTGGGGGTTATTTTTCTTCAGTAAGTACTATGTCATTGTTTCCTAAGCTTTGGAAGATAAACAGAGCTGCTTGCTTCCATTTTCTCCCTGGAAGCTTTTCTTTCCATCTGTCATGCAACCAGAAATGTAGCATGACGCCTGCTCAGACATGATTGGCTGTTGACAATGTGTATTGTCAAAGATGGCGGGGCTGGGAAGGAGCGCCTTGCCAACGTGCCCTGCTGTAGTCTGTGCTGGGCTGGGTGAAACAGAGAGCCGAGTTCTGTCACCCTGACCTGTCTCATGCCACTGCATGTATACGCACGCTTGTGAAGCCCCAAATGCACGAGCACGTGAGCCCCGTCGTCACACTGGAAGCCAGTCCGGGAATGTCATTCACCAAATATTTCCGGTTCTCCTAACTTTTAGGAGCACAGAAGGCTCCCACTTCCTTGCCTCTGAGAAGCTAAGGGGCACAGGGTGGCAACTTGCTTTAACCAATGAAGTACATTCATCCCGGGTGACCTTGGGGTGTTGGTTCTAGGACCCCTGCAGGCCCCAAGCTCTCGGATGCTTAGCTCCCTGATAGTGACACAGCATTAGCATGTAAGCTACCTCATCTTCCTGTAGACTTCAGAGCATCCATGACTCCCAATGCCTGATACCATGCAAGCGTATAATGCCTAATACAACATGAGTGCTATGTGAATAATTATTACACTGTATTGTTTACAGGAAGGTGACAAGAGGAAAAGTCTGCACACCTTCAGTTCAGACACGAATTTTGTTTCTGAACTTTTTCAATCCGTGGTTGGATGAATCAGACGAGGAACCCACAGCTATGGAGGGCCGTCTGCATGAGCAAAAGTAATATGCAAAGCTTCTGGCGGAATATTTACGAGCCAGCATCACTTGCTACTTTCTTCCTCTGCCCCTGATATGACATAGGTAGCTGCTCCTTTATCTTAGTTTCCTGAGTAGCTTCTATAAACAGAGACCCCTGGCCCAAAGGGATGAGTATGTGGCATGAGTGAACAACCCAACTTTGTTTTTGAAGCCACTGAGATCTCGTCTTTTTTTGTTACTGCAGCATGTGCCAACCTATACTGACAGATCATTCCATCACCATGGGCGAGATAATACACAAGACACACCATATGGATTGTTCTGGTCTAGTTCTTACAACCACCTTCTAAAACAGATACTGTAGTTACCCTCCTTTTACTGATGAGGCATTGTGGCTCGAAGACATTAAGTAACTCCTCCAAGGTCATGGAGCGGGCATGTTGGGAAGCTCTGATCCCAGCTCAAGCCAATCTGTCTCCAGAGGCTGCAGTGGAAACCACAGCGCTCAACAGGCCATTTAGAGCCACTGGGGTGTTTCACGTGGGAAAGGGAAAGGACATTCTTTAAAACCAACCTTTGGCTGCCCCTCCCCCTGCTCACTGCGTCTGTGAATAAACATTAATAAAGTCAATGCCATCTTGGATCCAGGCACCAGGGTGGCTGGGGAGCTGCTCTGCCCTGTGAAGACCAGCTCCAGGCTCTTTCTAGGTGCAACTAGAAAAACCGGGGAGCATTTTTTTGTGTGTGTGTGGGGGGATGTCTGTTCCTCCTGTTCGCTCTGGTGCCAGGTTTTGGGTATCCGGCCCTTGGCTAGGCTGAGGGACTCGAAGACGCTCCTGGCACCAGCCTCGCGTATTTCTGGATTGCAGACAGATGCACCGAGGAGCCCGGAGGCGGGTGTGGAGTACTCGCGGGGAGGACGCGGGGGAGGCGCCTTGCCTCTTGGCGCAGGGGGCCTCGCGAGCCAGGGGATGTCCTCGGAGCGTTCTGAGTTCTTCCTCAATAACTTGACATAAATATGTTCCCCGGGATTTATCTGAAATGCACCCTCCCTGAAGCCCGTTGTATTTTTAGCCATACTATCTCTTACATAAGGGGAGATGGTTTAAAATAGGGCCGCCTTTAGTTTATCCTTAAACAGCCCTTTTTAAGCTTCTAGGCAAGAAGAAAGACACCGGTATTTCTGAATTCCACGGGAAGCCTCTGCTTCCTCTTTGCATATCTTTGTGATTTTTATACATCTCGAGGCTGCCCTCCCAGATTCTTGGTTGCCTGACACTAAAGGGACCCACTTATTCCCTTGTCACATTTTTGAGAAGTTTTTTTTTTTTTTAAAGAAGAGACTAAGAAAACTCCCCCAAACCTAGACCTCAAAGTAGTGATTTGTGGTTTGTCTACACCCTGTTTGAGATTCCCAGGGAAAATCCAGAAAGAGGGGGAAAAAAATCCCCTGATCCTTGGCTCAGAGGCCTCTAATCCAGGCGTTTTTCAACTCAAAGGAAGACTCGGGTGTTCGTTTTCCAAAATTGTTCTCTTTAAGAAGGAGAATTTCCCCCCTAAACTTCTCATTTCAATTGGGACTTCATGAAAGGTTACAGAGTCCCTTCTTCTCAACTTTAAAAGCCCATTTCGAAACTGGTTACTTAAAATATGCATTTCACGGAGTCATAAAAATAATGACCCTTTGCAAGCCGAGTCTGATTGAACACATTTTGAGACCCAGAGTTAGAGAATCGATTCATTCTCTTAATAGGCAACCCAGTGTACAAAAATGAGTAGAGAGTTACAATTAATTGTCTTACTAACAATGCCTGGGAAGTCCTTCCGTCTCATTGGTCATCTCCTAATCTCATTCCTTATTTGATTTACTTGCTTACACAAGCAGCTGTGATCTATGGAACTCTCCGTTGTCTTATTGCTAATGTATGAGCTACTCAAACTACAGCGGCCTCCAATGACCTGATGCTTCCAAAATGGATAGTTCTCGCATTAAGATGGAAATAACCATTGCACAAGACCATAATCTTGTGATTTGTTTGCCGCCGAGAATCACTCCAGCAAGTTCGAAGCCATTTCTGTAGCTAAATGTAAGAGGACGGCTATTAGACATGCAGAGGGACCCCACCCAGGGGTAGGAGGTCATTTTTTTGTGTGGATTTTTAAATTTTTAATTCTTTCCTTCCTTCTTTCCCTCCATTCCTCCCTCTTTCCTTCCTTCCTTCCTCCCTCCCTCCCTCCCTCCTTCTCCTTCCTTCCTCCCTCCCTCCCTCCTTCCTTCCTTCCTTCCTTCTTTCCCCCTCCCTCCCTTCCTCTCTCTCTCCCTCCCTCCCTCCCTTTCTCTCTCTCTCCCTCCCTCCCTCCCTTCCTTTCTCTCTCTCCCTCCCTCCCTCCCTTTCTCTCTCTCTCTCCCTTCTTCCCTTTCTCTCTCTCTCCCTCCCTCCCTTTCTCTCTCCCTCCCTCCCTCCCTCCCTTTCTCTCTCTCCCTCCCTCCCTCCCTTTCTCACTCTCTCTCCCTCCCTCCCTCCCTCCCTTTCTCTCTCTCTCCCTCCCTCCCTCCCTTTCTCTCTCTCGCTCTCCCTCCCTCCCTCCCTTTCTCTCTCTCCCTCCCTCCCTTTCTCTCTCTCTCTCCCTCCCTCCCTTTCTCTCTCTCTCTCTCCCTCCCTCCCTCCCTCCCTTTCTCTCTCTCTCTCCCTCCCTCCCTCCCTCCCTTCCTCTCTCTCTCTCTCCCTCCCTCCCTCCCTTTCTCTCTCTCTCTCCCTCCCTCCCTCCCTCCCTCCCTTCCTTGTTACACATAGTAGTTGGGAGCTGGGTTCACCCCCACAAGCTCAGACACCCATGGAAGTGGATTTCAGTTCTTGACCCCCCTTTGCCCTCCCTCCCGTCTTCCCTCCCCCTCTCCTTCCCCTCCTACCTTCCTGTGGCTTATCTATTAACTCTCATTTGGTTGGTTCTTCCTGTGATCTTATCCTTCCCTCCCCCTTTCCTTTATTTTACTCTGGCTTCTGCCTTTGAGAGAAAACATTCGACCTTTGAGTTTCTGAGTTTGTAGAGTCCATTTGACATAATTATAAAAGCATGGAATCTCTCTTGTTGTAATTCAGCCCCTGGTACTTCTCCTTCCCCTCCCCCCCACTCCCTTCTCTCTACATTTCTGACATTTATCCAAGCTTATTATTTTTAATTAATTTCTTGTGGGTGTACGTGATGGTGGGACTCACTGTGGTGTATTCCTATATGTATGTAGGAAGGTTTGGCAGATTCATTTCACGTCTTTCCCTTTCCCATCCCCTCCCTTCCCTTCATTCCCCTTTGTCTAATGGACTAACTTCTCTTCTTTCCCCACCCCGCATATTGTGGGTTAGCTTCCACATATCAGAGAACATTTGACCTTTGGTTTTCTGGGATTGGCTTATTTCACTGAGCATGATAGTCTCCAGATCCTTCCATTTACCAGCAAATGTAATAAAGTCATTCTTTATGGCTGAGTAATACTCCACCATGTATATGTACCCCCATTTTCTTTACCCATTCATCTGTTGAAGGACACCTAGGTTGGCCCCACAGCTTAGTTGTTCTGAATTGAGCTGCTATAAACATTGTGGCTATGTTACTACAGTATGATTGATTTTAAATACTTTGGACATATACCTAGGAGGGGGTCATTGGGTCAAGTGGGGTTCCAATCCCTTTTTTGAGGAATCCCCATACTGCTTTTCAGAGTGGCTGTAGGTACTGACTCTGGGAATTAACAGAAGATGAATCGAGGGAGGATTTAAAATAAAATCTGGCATATTTTCCCCATCAAACTAGAACCACCCATCCTGCCCTTCACATCAGACTCACACACAGTATCCATCACAAAGGCAGCCAGGTCCTGCAAACATCCCCGGGGCTCCATGAGCCACCTCAACCTTGACATTCATTCTTTTTATTGGCTGAACAACTTTGCAGTGCCATCAGCAATGTACGAGTGTGTCTTTCCCCACATCCTCACCAACATTTACTGTTACTTGAAATTTCAGTGCAGTTTTAGTTTGCGTTTCTGTATCTGCTAGACATGTTGAACATTTTCTCATATACTTGTTGATAGTTCATATTTCTTCTTTTAAGAAGCGGCTGTTCAGTTCCTTTGTCCATTTACTGATTGTGGTTTTTATTTTGGTGTTAAGTTTTTTTTGAGTTCTCGTGTTTTCTGGATATTAGTGCCCTGTCTGAGGAGCGTGAAGAGAGAGGCTACATGATGGGAGGCCACTTTTTAATGAGATGATATGCTTTGCTAAGGGTTGCACTGGGGTCCTGTGTGCACGGGAGAGTGCCTCGCTCTGTCTTCCAGCTCTTTGATGGGTCCCTGCGAATGGCTCATCCTGGTCGGTCCCTTCAGTCTTTCTGACCGATCACATATCTTGAAGAATGCTCATTTTAATGTAAAAAAAATACTACCAAATTAACGTCCTTAATGCTGATTAGCAAGCCCTCCAGCATAGACTTTGAAGGGCTCCTGCAGCCATCCCGGGGTGTGACTTCATAGTTAAGGTACCTCAAATGCTACTGAGACGCTTCGGAGATGTGGATTACTGTTGATTTCCATCTCCATAGAATCACACGGTGTTTGTGGTAAACCATTTTAAAAATACTTCTGGACACAGGCTGTACACTCCATTTAAAGATGAGTAACAGGCTTAAAAATATCAAGGGCTGCCCAAGGTCACCCAGCTAGTTACCAGCCCGTGCTTCTCTCCTGCCGTTGACCAGTGACGTGCACTGACATCTTGTAAATGTGTTTTGGTAAGTGTCCCCAGAAGGTTCATGCATTAAAGGCGTGGTCTCCAGGGTGATGCTTTTGGGAAGGGCTGGTGCCTTCCAGAAGTAGGGCTAGTGGAAGGTTCTTAGGTTGTTGAATACATGTCCCCAGAGGGGACCTGGGGACCTGGCCCACCCAGTCTTCCATCCGCTCCTTGGCTGGTGATACAAGTGGTTTCATTCTGTCATGAGCTGCTGCCTTGATGTGCTGCCTCATCAGAGGCCACTTGATCACGGACTGGAAACTTCAGCAGTGTTAAGCAACTAACCCTTTTCTCTTGATGAGTTAATGATCTCAGGTGTTTTATTAGAGTAACGGGAAGCCAGCACAGTTGGCATCCCCTCAAATGCTAGTTTCCTTTCCCTTTCTTTCCATCTTTTGCATGCTCAGTAGCAGGACTGCCATTCACGGCTGGGCAGCTTGAGCAATGCATTGCTCCAGACCATGTGTGCAGTGCCCCCTAGAGTTATGCAGGGCAATGACTGTGACTTTAAGCAGCCTTTCTGTTTGCTGTTTCCTCACCTGTCCAGTCCACTGAAGCTGACCTGGAGGTCAAGAAACAGCTTCAACTCATTAGCCGTCAGGGAAATGCCAATCGAAACTACACTGAGATTCCATCTCACCCCAGTCAGAGTGGCAGCCATCAAGAATATAAATAATGATAAATGCTGGTGAGGATGAGAGGAGGAAGGAACACTCACACGTTGTTGGGTGGGACTGCATATCAGTACGGTCACCGTGGAAATCAGCATGGAAAGTCCTCAACAGACTAGCAAAGGAAACACCCTGTGACTCAGCTCTTTCACTCCTTGGTATTTACCCCAAAGAAGTGAAGTCAGCACACTCGAGTGATAAAGGCATCCATGTTTACAGCAGCACGATTCTCAGTAGCCAAGTTATGGAACCAGCCCAGGTGCGCATTAACAGATGAATAGATTAAGAAAAGGTGATGCCTACATTTACTGCTGAGTTCTGCTCAGCAGTAAAGAAAAATGAAATTGTGTCCTTTGTGGGTAAATGGATGTAACTGGAGAATATCGTGCTAAGTGACTCGGAAAGTCAAGGGTCAAAAGTTTTCTTTCATACGCAGAAGCTAGAGAGAAAAAAGGAACAAAATAAATGTGGGGACTCTCATGAAAATAGAAGGGATATCAGGAGAAGAGAGGTAGAGGGCCCAGAGGGAGGGGGAGAGGGAAGAACTGGGGAACAGAATCCACCAAATTATGCCATATGCAGCCAGGTGCGCCTGTAATCCCAGTGGCTCAGGAGGCTGAGGCAGGAGGATCTCAAGTTCAAAGCCAGCCTCAGCAATTATACAGACTCTATCTCAAAATAAATGTAAAAAGGGCTGGAGACGTCGTTCAGTGGTTAATTCCCCCTGAGTTCAATTGCTGGTACCAAAAAACAAACAAACAAAAAAAAAAGCTAGATGCAGGTATGAATATAACACAACGAATCCCCCCTTTTATGCATAATCATAATGCACCAGTGGAAAACTATATGTAGATACATAAAAGAAAGACCAGAAGAATATAGGAAGGGGAACATGGGGAGGGAGGGAGGTGGAAAGGGGGGTGCGGGGGAATGAATTATGTTATGTGCATGCATAACCCTGCTGCGCTGTGTAATTACCAAGCACTAATAAAAGTATAAAGCTATAAGTGGGGGAACATAGCTTTATTTATGTTTGACTTTCTGGGTTTTCACCTGGTTCATTTGTCGAGCATCATGTTTGTGATCCTCAGGCACAGATGGGGTTTGCGTGAGCAAACTGAGCTTCCAGGTGAGGGCACCCCCTGGGATATGGAGCACAGAACCAGTTTTCTGGAATAAATTCCCAATCCCTGTGCTTGGAGGAAATGACTCTGAGGACGGGGAGGCCGACAAGAGCCTCACCAGGCCTCTACCTTGAAGCCCCACTCTCGGGCTGTCATGCAGATGAGGGGAAGTTTGGCCATCAGATAAAAGTGCTCAAAGAGACCGTGAAGGCGACCTGTCAAGATGAGACCCAGCGGCCATCTGACCTTTCAATCCCAGGAGCAGAAAACAAATGTCTTTTTCCTGTGGAGGTGAAACTGAGGATCAAGCGGGATTAGAACCCATAACTCGGGGGCTGGAAATGGACAGGAGCACTGGTCAGAGCAGGGAGGTGTTGGTCTCAGATAGGAATGGGCTTTGCCCCCCCCCTCCACCCCCACTGCCGGAGGCCAGGCCTCCTGAAATGCTGGGGCCCTTCCCGAGCAAATCCCATTTAGTCTCTGAACACTTGGTCGGATTAAGAGGACGCTCAGGGAGTGGACCCAGGGCTGTGGGTTTACCAGGGGATGCTGCATCGCATCCTGGCCCCTTTGCTTCCCCAACTGCCTTTCCAGAAAACGCACATTGAGGACTCACGCCCACTTGTGGGGGACCCAACTTGCCTTGACCTCAAAGCTTTTTTCTGAATGAAAATGGGAGAAACACACATTCACATGCCCTGAGAAAGAAATGACGTCATAGAAATCAGTTTCCCCCCCTGGGCCTGACCCATTCATTACATTGGGAATCGGTCCATTTGAAAAGACGGCTTCACATGTAGCAATCTAATTTGTCCTTGGTGGGAGCAGAAGCGTAAGATAAATAGCTGTGCTTAACTTGATATCTGTTGACACATTACTCAAAACCTCAAAAATACAGAATCTGCTTTTGAATATGTTCTTTGAAAAAGAGGGGCTTGTGCCCCTGAGTTGGTTGACCGTACATAGTTTCAGGGTCTGCGGCTTCCTCCTTAGAAATAATGCAACTTCTTGCAAAGACTTTGCATCTGCTCTGTACCTAAAACCCCGCTCCTTGTGGACTTGATTATTAATGTTTTAAAAGAGTAGAGAGGGGAGGGAATGCGGAAAATCAAAGTAGGAGCTAGAGTCTCGCTCCCTAGATACAGATAGGTATGGATTTGGATGTGTATAAATAGGCGGTGACCAGAATTTGCGAGTGCAGAGAGGAGAAGGAAGAGCTCTGTCCTATTAGGATGAGTAAATTTGTTTTCCAAAATGGCAGGAACCTCTAAGTTCAGCTCAAGTTTTAATATTTTCCCAATTTAGAGGTTGCCAAGGGTCTGCCCGTGGAAGGGCACGGACTGCAGACTTTATTTGATAATTCTGTTCCATGTCAACAAGTCAGATGAAAAAGAGACCCAGTGTCACCTGAAATCTCACAGCCTTGACTTCTTTAGAGGAACCTGAAAGGCGGGTTTTCCTGGGTGTACTTCCTGTGTGCCTGCCCTCTGGTACTCACTTGGAAGATCACACTCAACACGTGGTCTTAAAAACACCCATCACAAAATCAACTCCTCCGAAACACAGTTGCAACATGTGGAATTTACCGAAGGTCTCCTGGGGGTGGTGAAGCAAAGTGATGTCACCTCTTACTTGGCAACACCACCAGGGTCTGTCAGTGCCTCATTATGTAGAGAAACCGAGTCTCCTTTGGACTGCTTAGGTCCCCACTCTCCCCGGCCACACAGAAAATCCTACTTAGAGAGCTGGGGGTGGGGGTCAGTTTACACACACACACAGAGGTGGGTGGGCAGGGGATCTACTTTGCAGACATCATTGGGACCAGACAAAGGTGGCTGAAAATGCGAATGTTCATGGTGGGGGTGTTAAGCAATGGCAGGGCGTTTGTATGATGAGGGTTAGATTTCACCTTGAAAAATGAAATCCAGACATCTGAGAACTAATTATCTCGTGTTCAGCAAAATTGAGATTCTAACGAGAAGTAGGTACTGACTCTGGGAATTAACAGAAGATGAATCGAGGGAGGATTTAAAATAAAATCTGGCATATTTCCCCCATCCAACTAGAACCACCCACCCCGCCCTTCACATCAGACTCACACACAGTACCAATCACAAAGGCAGCCGGCTCCTGCAAACATCCCGGGCTCCATGAGCCACCTCAACCTTGACATTCATTCTTTTTATTTTGGAAAACTTTTAGATGTACAGGAAAGTTGCAAAGGCGGTAGAAAGAGTTCCATCTGGTCTTCACTCCATGTTGAGGTGTGAGCCTCGGGAACACCTGTCAGAATTAAGATGTCAACCTCCAACCATTTGCAGATTTCACCAGTTTCCCTCGATGGCCTTCTTTGGCTGCAGATCCAGGGGAGGACACCAGGTTGCTTTTCGCAGTTGTTCTCTTTTGAAAACTCTTTCCTAGCATCTTTGTTTTTTTTGGTCAACAAAGCCTGATCTAATTCTGCCACGTCATTGGTGGTCAGTAGCTTGCCTGGAGTGTGATGTGTGTAATTCTTACACATCATTTTTATTGACTTTGTGAAATCGTGTGCCAGTTATTATATTTGCAATTCTGCAGAGCAAGAGGCTGACAAAGTGTTTGTTTCAGTTTTTTGGGGGGGAAGGGGTGTAGGACTTCATGCTGGTGTCAAATCACCAGGCTGCTTTTCAATTCATAGACCCTGGCGCAGTTTTTGCTTGTTAAAACATTAAACTACTTCTGCAATTTTTAGTAAATAAGTATGTCCAGAGGATCCCCTTCCCGGTCCCTCAATTCCCCTAATGTAGCTACTGAAGGGTAAGTTCCTGGTCAACAGGGGGCACGCAGGACCCTGATCTGGGTAGGCGGACCTGTCTGAATGGTAGGTGAAAGCTACTGCCATTCTACATGGAGAATATTTGGACCATCACTCCCGTGTTAAGCAAGAAAGGAGCCTATTTCACAAGTGATCAGTGTGTTGATAAATGCTTTTTACAAAGAGAGAACTTTTCTTTCAACCTTCTAAAATGACCTCAGTGGCTTGGAGCACCAGGGTCCCTCAGCCTAACATTTCTTCCTGCTTCATATATTCCTTCAAGTAATATTCCTTATGACCCTGGGTCATGCCTATTTTCAGAAAATAAACTGAAGCAAGAAAAAAAGCGATTTTTGAAGCACGCTAAAAAGTAATTTGTCTAATATAACAACTCATCACACAGTTGAGTCTAGATGGAAAATTATAATTTCCGGTTCCCTGAATTGTTCTTAGATGCTTATCTTTGATGTGGTGAGTGAAAGCCAAGATCTAAACTCAGATGTCTCGGATCCTGGCCAGCCTTTAATGAGCAAGTCACTTTGTTGTGTTCCATGTGATCCAGCTAGACTTTAAGGTCACCTTTGTCCCCACAGAATGCTGGCCCTTGGAGTTCCCTAGATACCTCCTTCTGCAAGGTAACCCCCATTTGTTACTTGTGCAAATCTGCATGGCTTTTCATTTCTTTCACCCCAAATACCTTGAACATGAGGGTACAACCCCCACCAGATTACCAGGACACTGGACACTCCGGTCCCTGGACCGTTCCTCAGGTTGAACCTTGTGTTCTCAGAGACAAGGGTAAAGACTGGACAGGAGACAGAGAAGGGTGGGAAATGAGAACTGGCAGGTGACCAGCACTTTGGAGTTTCCGGCATGTTCAGCATCTTCTAGGCTCTCCTGCCCTCCTGGTGATGACCTGTGTGATCATCCTCACTAGGGGCACCCTAGGAACTGAGGCTCAGAAATTCAAGTGATTGGACTCTAGTTCCTGGGAACGAGCGGCGGAACCTAGACTCCCAGACGGGCTGGAGAAACGCAGGTCAGTACCCACGAGGTTAGAGATCTAACATGTGACCTGAGCTTCAAAGTCCCCATTCTTAAATGCGCACCTTTGATGTGGTCAGTGAAAGCCAGGATCTAAGCCTGGATGTCTCATTAATGAGCAAGTCACTTAGCAGAGTGATCCAACTAGACTTTCAGATCCTCTTTGTCCCCACAGAGATGCCCGTCCTTGGAGTTCCTAGATACCTCCTCTGCAAAATGGGCCAGGTGGTAGCTGGTTAGTACCCATCAGATAAGTCCTGTGCTGTTCAACGTGGTAGCCACGAGCCACAGATGGCTCTCCATGTAAACTAGAATGGGTGGGGATTAAAATGAACTAGAAGTCAACAGTCATTCCCTCAGTGCAATAGTTTGCACCTTATGTACCCCTCTGAAGCCCATGGGTTAAAGGCTTGGTTCCCAGCTCAAGGCACCATTGGGAGGTGGCAAGCCCTTTAGGAGAATGTCTTTCATCCTGGCCATGAGGTGAGTGGGCTTCTCCTACAAGGTCTCCCCTTATAATGCTCGGCCTTGTTGCGGGTCCGTGGAGTCTCCAAAACAGTGAGCTCTAATAAACCTTTTCTCCTTCTAAGTTGATTTTCTCCGGCAGTTGTTACAGTGACGGAAAGCTGATGAAAGCCAGCGGCCTGAAGATTCGGAGGCTGGAAAGGACAGAGCACCAGAGGGAGACACAGAAGCTGGAGTGGTGAACCTCGACCTCTTATGGAGAAAGAATCGATGCTCTTCTTGTTCCTTGCTTCTCAGACGCCTGAGCCCTGAGTTTTAACACGACCCAATCTGCCCAGCTCAATGTCAGGCGTGACCATCTGTGGCTCCAGTGGGGACTAGCTCCAAGGCACACACATCTGGCAACTGTTGGTCTCTTCTCGAAAGGGTAAATCACAGGTCTACGGAATCCAAGGAAAGCTGGTGCCTCCTGAGCCTCAGCCACGCTCCCCAACATGTGACGAGGGACGTTGGCTTGAGCACGTCTTGTACAGCTGTACCCCTCTCTCCACTCACGAAGGTGTAGGTAAATGGGGGGTAAGTAGACATCATGGCACAGACAGCCTCAAATCCATTCCAAGCGAATTCAGACAGAAAGAGAAGAAGTTACTACTTGGTGTTGGACCTTCGGTCATTGTCAATAGCAAATCATTTGTGACCCAGTCCAGACTGGATGAAGCACATGCTGCCTGAAATCCACGCTAGCAGGAGAGGCTCTGCCCAGCTGATGCCTTTGCTAGCCCACACTGATTATTAAGAAGTTCAAGTTAATTAAGAGATTGCGGTGGCTGGTCCAGAGAGCATTTGGTCATTTCATTTAACAAATATTTATAGGCCATTCTGTTTTCATCAAGTTGCCTGGGAGATCTGGGCTCTTAATTTTCCCCACAACAGGAAAGCAGGTATCTTTGATGGCCGTGCTCTGTGCAGCTGAAGATAATCACTGTTGACATTGTAACAGACAAATCCGGGAGCCTGGAAGTCCAGGCTGAGAATGGAGTCCATGTGGAACAGGGAACGGAGCCCATGGTTTCTCTGAGGCGTATGAGCTGCGTGGGATTCTTCTTGCACTTACATCCCATGGTGGATTTGATTCCATAGTCTTCCAGTGCATACAATAAACACAGAGTCAAGTTCATTTGCAAAGTCTCACAGGTGACTTCAGTGGCACTGTTTCTACAGAGAGATGGTGGGGTGTGAGGGCGACTCAGGGTTGGAGATTGTCACAGCAGATGACCTAGAAGCTGATGAGGCCGGGAGGCTGGGCAGGGCAGTGTGGAGGAGGGCAGCCTGCACTAACCCGTGTACTCTGAATGGGAGCTCGTGGATCAAGTGGCCAGTCAGGCCTGGAGAAGTCCCAGAGAGGACAGGGAGGGTGTTCACTGACTGAGGGAAGAGAGGGTTAGAGTCAGAGGAACAGGACTCCAAAGTGGGGCTTTAGTCTGAGGAGTGGGGGTGTGTGAAGAGGGGGGATTCAGGATGCTCTGATGGGAAATGGAATCGAGTGAAGTCAGGGTGGGCTCTGGGGGCTCAAAGGACAAGAGGGGCACAGTCGCTCTCCTGAGTTTCAAAATATGCATGGCACTGGGTTTTAATTGGTGCAGCCCTGGCTGAGGATTGTATGGTGCATACAGCCCTAACTGCAGCTCACTCCTCTGGGGAGGAGTCTAGATCCTGCGTTGTGGCTGGAGGTGCTGGCTAGTGGTGAAGACCCGAGTCCTGGACAGTGCCACAGTTTCAATTGACTTTTCAAGAATCACGTGCACTTGGAGTTGGGTTGCTTTCCAGGGACTGTCCTGGAGATGGCTTATGGCTTTTAATCATGTATCAGCAGGAATTGGAAATGGCCTACTGGAGCACTTTATTGAGAAGGACGGGGCGCCACGCCAATTAGTGGTACCGCCACAGGTACAGGAGGGGAGAGTGGGCTTATCCTGGTCCGGGGAGCATCTCCCTCCTTGACCTCATCTTTCTGCAAGGTGTTTTATTGAGTCCTAGGGAGAATTCAACCCCAGCACCATCTGGGGGAAGGGACACTCATAGGGAAACAGAGCTTTGAGCCATATGGAAACTTCAGGAATGTTTGTCTGTGTTGGTCAGGGATGCAGCTGGAGGCAGGGATGCTCATGGCCAACCGAATGACCACTCCCCAGGGCTCTGATTCTTGTGAGCAGACACCTGCAATTACAGGACAATCCAAGTAGGGCCAACTTAAGTCCCCCCTCAAAAAGATTCTTTTTTTTCTGGTAAAATGTGCCAGTTGTTTATCCAGAGGGAGGATCACCTGAGTCCTTGCTGTTTGGAAATCTCTGTGCAGTGAGCGACACCTGAGCATAATTGTGAAGGACAGGTGGGCGCTGGAGCCGTGGGGAGGGAAGTAGGGAACACAGGTGATGGATTCCCCTGCTAATTTAAAAGCAAACAGCGTTGCCAGATAAAATTTGTTACGGGTCTGCTGGACTGTGGGAGGGGGGAGCAGCCATTTCGGTGCCGACATGATCATAAATACCAGGAACCTTGAGGCAGAATGCAGAGCTGAGAGTCTGGAAAGATTGCCGGCCTTGGGGCACCAAGGTGCTGATTCTTTAAAATTTTACCAATATCCAATATGCCGAGTCGGTTGGCGGAGAAAAGGCCACACAGTTTGTGTGGGGGGTGCAGAGAGGGTTCTGCTGCCTTCGACGAGGAACAGGTGAATTTTTTCTGGTGTTGCTAGACATGGGGCCTTTTCCATGTATCTACCTTTCCCCCCATTACGGTATGTCTAATAACTTGTCCTGGGGTATTGTGTTTATCCCAGAAATGCTAATGACTTCATAACTCAGTGTGAAGTGCTCTGGGCCATTTTTGTATTATTAAGAATTCTGTGAAGTATAAAAACGAGAGTGCTCTCTCTCTCTCTCTCTCAAGGTGCCAGGCTGCAGCTACGACTTGATTCTCATTTTTTGAGAAAGGAGAGAAATTAAGCCTTTTAAAAATACACGTTTTCAACCAAGAAAGCAGTTCATGGAAGAGTAATGACAAGCGCTGCCCTTTGGAAATAAGGCAGCAAGGCTCCAGGAGTTTCCTGGACTGTGAATTCCATCTCTCTCCAGCGTCTGCCTGAGTCACGGCCGCAGGGAAGCATCACGGGGTGGGCAGGTCTGGGCTCTGGCAAATGGGGTCCAGGACCCTGGCCCTGCACTGTGGAGGGTGGAGGTTGTTTCTGGGAGCTGAGGCATGACCCAGGGAGCCCACGAGCCCGGGGGAAGGGAAGAGTAAGGTGACACATGTCCGCAAACAGCTCACCTCGTCCTCGCTCTGCTTTCTTGGAACCAATGAGTTTGCAACTTTGTTTGTTTGTTTGTTTAAATGCAGGGACTCTGGTCTGTGGAAGCAGCTTGTGTGGCCACGCTGCTGCCCAGATTGAGATCATGATGGGAGACGGGAGTCCTGCACTCCCTGGCACCTTCCCTATCTCATTCCCTGTCCCTGCGGGAGGCTCCAGGGACACACAGGGATCCTCAGGCACCCAGGAAATGTAACTTGAAACAAAAAAACAGACTGCCCGAAATACTTTAAGAAGAAAAAGTTTTGCAAATAGTAAACCTCATAACCGATTTTGAATGGTGAGGAGGAGGAGGAAGGGGAGGAAGGGGAGGGGTAGGAGGGGGAGGGGGAGGGGGAGGAGGGGGAGAGGGGGAGGAGGGGGGGAGAAGGGGGGAGGGGGAGATAAATTGCATAGAAAAGGCAAACCAGGAAGCATGGGAAGATAATTAAATTAACCAATATTTTGCAGTTAGCAAGTTGGGGCCCAGGACCAGGCTGTCAGCTGCCACCTTCCACTGATTCATTCCCGGGCTTCTTCCTCTCACCACCCATCACCCCAGTCTGCCCAGAAGGGCCTCCCCACAGCCTTGGCCTTCCCAGATTACAATGCTGGCTCCACACCATGATCCTCATGACACATTCTGCCGGAGTTTTAGCAGCCACTTATTTCCAGTGCCGTTATCTGGTGGTCGAGTTTGGCGAGCGGGCGGTGGACTTTCATATTGGCGAGGACATACTGCACTGGTCTGATTGGAAGTTCTCGTGGCTTCTGCAGTACAGAGGAGGGAATTCTGTATAACAGTCTGTCTCTGGTGGCCTGGGAGAAGCTCAGATCTAGAAAGCTTTGTTTGTATCTCCTATAGAAGCTTCTAGAAGCGACGGGTTGGGTGCCAAAATTGGGTCTTGGGCTCTGTAGAGGATGAGAAATTTGCACTCTGTGGTTTGGATGTGCAAAACCAAAATGTATCCTAATTGAAATGTCTTTATCTTGCGTGGAGGCCGCATTCCACCAGTGCAGGGTGGGCAGAGCTCTGTCTCCTCTGGGTAAGTGTCCATTTTTTTCATTGTTCCTCCTCTTCCTAGGATGTACTTCGGCAGAGGGAGCCCCCGTGTCCTCCTGGCATTGGGGGAGAATGACCGGCCTACCTTCCTGTGTCTCTGCTGGTTTCCACCAGTGAGGGCCTCCCTTGGCCCCAAGGATTCCAGTCCTGGGTATTGCAGAGATGCAACTACTGCCACTTGAGGTTTTTGGATGCTGTGCTGAGTGTCATCTACTCCTAATGTCCGTGATCCTTGTCACGGGACTTGACCGGGTGGTTTCACCTTTGACACGCTGATGCTGGTCTCTTAAGGACCCCCGACTGCCTGTGTGTTTTGGGAGTGAGAGCTGCAGCTGTATAAGGCAGACCCTGGCCTGCCCATCTCCATCTCTCCATGTTCATGGCTGACCTTCTGTCCTGGCAGTACCACCTAGATATGGAGTGTCTCTAACAGGGTTGGGATGTCCCCATCTGAGCCCGAGCAGCAAGGAAAAGAAGGAGCCCTGGAGCCCCTGAACCTTCCTGTTTCTAACCCTGCGAGGGCAGCTTCTTCCGTCCCCTCTGTGGAGACCAGGCTCCCACGTGACTGAGTTAACTCCTCTGCTGGGGGATGTGGCGTCAGGCACCCATGCTGCTAGACTGCCTGCTCTTCTAGGGTTCTAGTGACTGTCTTCTTGCCTGGGTGTGTCTTGCTACAGCCCCATGGGTGGAGCTACGCTCACCTGTTCCTTTGTAATATAACCCCTTGCCACGTTTAGGATAGAATCTTCCATGGAAGTGCCTTGTGTGTATGTCCCCTTCTCTTACTGTGCCCTTGGGTGTGGCCTACCCAGGTGTCAGTCAACCTGCTGACAGTGGACATCATGAAGATACTCAGCCCCCTGAAACCTGACCCCTTGCCTCATTTGAATAGCTTCTCCTCAATAAAAGGGGTCGGCGTGTGCTCACACTCTCTCTCTTTCTGGGGACCCTTAAGGTCAGAGGAGCCGTCACAACGACCCCAAAGAAAAAGGTATTTGTGTCTCTTGTGTGGTTATTTTGTGCAGCCCAGTCAGCCCAGTTCAACTGGAGTGACCCCTGAGCCTTTTATTGGCGAATAGAAACCCGGCACCTCTGAACTGGTCTGTCTTCACCCCGGGGTCTGGGTCCCACCCACTCCGTGTTCTGGAAGTTTGAAGGCGTTTATTTCTCTCACAACGTCCTTACTTCAAGACCATTATGTACGGTGGACGGGAACATCTGAAACCAGAAATCAGCAGCTGCATGGTAGCTCCCTCCCCCCCTTTGCCTCCTGGTAGGGCCATCCTGACCCCTGCCCAGTGGTGCTGAGAGCTTCTCATGAACCGGGGGATGGCAGTGGTCAAGGAAGCATGAGCAAGACAAGGGGACTAACCCATCACTCAAAATATCATCCTCATCCTGACTGCGCTCCTAGAAGAGGGGAGGGGAGGGGAGGGGAGGGGCCCACCTTCCTCTGAGCCAACAGTTTCCTGTTTTGCATTTCAAAAAGGACATGAAGAAAACGGAGGTGATCAGAGGAGAGAAGTGGAGGGAGGGGGAGACATGGCAGAAGACAGAGGAAGAACTTGGGGTATGGCTCGGAGGGAGGGAGACTAGAGGAGCCAGCAGAATTGTCTTGGAAGGTATGAAAGGTAGGAAGAGCGCTCTTTGTAGTTGGAGAGCAGCGCTAAGAGGTGATGTGCCAAGTTGGAACATGCCGCTCCGGAAAAGCAGCAAGTCTTCAGCTACCCAAGGACTTCTAGGCACAGCCTGGGCTTTGCTCATTGCTAAAACATAGGTTGATGCCACTTTTAAAGGGCGTTATGGTTGGATGTAAGGTGTCCTCTGAAAACTTACCCGTAAGACAAGGTAGGAATGTTCAGAGGTCAAACAGTCAGATTGCAAGAGCTAATCTGGATTAATCCATTTGATGGGTTAATAATTTGAAGGAATTCATGGGCCGTAGCTATAGGCGGGTGGGGTGTGGGTGGAGGAAGGAGGTCACCAGGGGCTGCCTTGGGCCCTGTAGCTCCCCTGGCTCCTTGCACGCAGGCTCTCTCTCTGCGCCCTGGCTGCCGTGAACTGACAGCTTTACTTCCCCCATGAGGGGTCCAGAGCAAAGGAGTCATGGGCTGAGACCTCGGATACCATGAGCCCAAATAGACTTTTCTACTCTAATTGGTTCTTGTTGGGTGTCCTGGTCACACAGAGGTGCTGGCTGAGAGGACTCCTGGGTTCTCACCCGCCTGTGGGGATTGAAGAGGCTACACAGTCCTCGACATTCTCCCTGTGGAGAGGGGGACTCCTCCTCCTCCTGAACCTGGGTAGCTCCATGCCTGCTTCCACCATAGAGTACGATGGCAATGAACGATGTCGTGCCAGGTTCCAGGCCCATGTTGGAAAAGACAGAAAGCTTCCACTTCCTGTCTTTTGGGAAGACTTGTGCCTGGAGCCCTAACTTGCCATACAAGAGGCTATTCTAAAGTGCTGTGGGCAAGCCCGGCCAGCTACCCAGAGAGGCTGCAAGGAGAGAGGGAGGAAGAGTGAGAGGTGGGGAGGTGAGGGGAGCAGGGATTGAGAGAGAGAGAGAGAGAGAGAGAGAGAGAGAGAGAGAGGAGATATGGAGAAGGGGAAGGGGAGACAGTGATCCAGTAGGGTTTGGGATGGTTTCTCATGCAACGCTAGGTTCTGGCTCATGAGCCTCTGAGTTCATGATTCGATTCACTACATGCAGATGGGGGAGTGGGTTTAGTCCTAGGTGAACTAGGTGACATTACCAGGAAGATGTCAGCAGGGGCTCTGCCCTATTACCCCAAATGACACCAGGAGAGAACCACTTCTGGTTGACAGGTGATCTCTTTCAAGCTGGGTAGAGCGGGATGGTGGTGGCGGAACATCTGAGGTCTAGTCAGCTGTCTGTGCCCCAGGGGAAGGAGGTTTTGGCATCCAGAATGACAGAGGGTCCATTTAAAGAACACGCACCACCAGGAGACTGGAAGAAAGCTGGAGCTGAGAGTGAGATAAAAATTGAAGGAGGGACAAAAATACTCACTTAAATCTTTGCTTATTTGAAGTTGTCAATTTTAGCTGTGACCGATCTGAGCATTCTTTGTTCTCAGCAAACCCTGTAGCTTGCACGAATACTAAAATATCACTGGTGGTGCAGATGAGGGAACGGGAACAGTCCCTTCTGAAAGCCCCGCGGACTTTGCACGGCTGTGAGCTGTGTCTGCACGCACTGCCTTGCTCTGTGGCTACGTGGCTCACGCACAGCTCAGACAGCAGGACCGGGCAGCAGAAGGTCTCAACACAGCTTCCCCAGGCTCTGCTGCCAAAAGAGGCCTCTTCACCTTTTGTTCCCTTAGTTGGAGCAACTGGGAAATGTGATTGACTTGTCTGAGTGTGGATAATTAAAGAGAATGAGTCCTACCCACACAGGAGAATTGCCATCTTTATTGCTAAATGTCACCGTGGGGGTGTTGAAAGCCAGGGAAGAGGGAAATGCTTGGGACATCCCAGGTGGGAACTCAGGATGAGGAAATGGTACCATAAGTGGTAATTTAGAGGGGCTGACGTCGTACAGTTCGTAATAATGATGAGGATCACGCTCGCTGATGTGCCCTGAGGGTTTACGAAGTACCTGGCACCATCCCCTGCCTTCTGAACAGGTCCTGGCTGTAAATACCACAGCTCCAAGATCCCAAGACCTCCATCCAAACCCCAGTCCTGCAGCTTCTTAGCTGAGATGGACAAACCACTTCAGCTATCTAAACCTGTTTTCCCATAAGATTGTACTGAGCATCAAGGGGCGCAATGAAAAAAAAGACCTTAGCACCGTGCTTGGCCTAAACAGTACAAAATATTAGCTGCTCTACACGCTATAATTTGGATTCTTCACGGATTGAGTTGACCTTTGTAGACTGATCTGGCAACGTAAACAGTGTCTCCAATTGTTTGTCTCTATGGGAAATGGCATTCTAAATTATGTATTGGCAAACCATGACCCTTGGGCCAAAGCTGACCTGTGCATGTATGGTTTGAGAAGTGACAATTGTGTTTGCATTTTTAAATGGATTTTGAAAATCAAAAGAAGCATACTATTTTGTGACAGGTGAATAGCGTATGAAATTTGAATTTCAGTGTGCATAAATAAAATTTTAGTGAAACACGAGAACATTCATTTGCTTACACACCATGTATGCCTGCTTTCACGTTGCAATGGCCGATTGAGTAGGTACAACCGATACCTGATGGCTCACAAGCTTAAAATATTTACTATCTGACTTTTTGCAGGAAAAGTTTACTGATCTAGGCTCTAAAAGACAACCAATAAGCTAACTCACAAGCAGGGTACCACAGCCAGGCCACCTATGTGTTATTTATACATTCCATACACACATGCATATGTATGCATACCTGTATTCAAGCACATGTCAATGTCCCGTGCATGGGACAACCCAGACACACCGCTGCCCAGTCCTGCTGTCTATGCGTCATCTACTGTGACCCTAGAGCCCCTGCTGGGTGTGCGGCTATCCAAGGGCCATGCATTGTTGCTGAGCCTCCCCCAGCATGAGGTTTGTACTAGTGCATTCATGGTAAATATGTCTGGCCAAGTTGAAAATGGCAGTCTCTTTTTATACCCTGCTGGGTCCCCAAAGAAATATATGAATATTTTACCTCTTTCTTTTATGGTGGATGATTTCCGTTTTCCTTATGGGCTCCCCTTGCCGAGGTCTACTCTCATCAAAGAATCAGGCACAGGAACTATTTATCATACATATGAGAATCAACATGAATAAAACACCCCTTAGGTACTGTTCACATCTCTTTCGCCTACTCACTCTTGGACTGCTATTAAACTTTAATACATATAAAGTTTGCTGGGTTTTATAGAGTCTACAGTGCAGGCACAGTAGACAACGGCAGGTTGACGAGCCTGGGGTTTGATCCAGCCAGGTTCGCAGACTTAGCACCATACGATGGCATTTAAAAAATATTTTCAATTTTAAAAACAATTCACATCCAAGACCCTTAAAGCTGAAGAGAGGCCAGGGATCTGTGGACCCAAAGATGAGCACATTTAGAGTCAGCCTGGGGGTTGGGCTTTTCTTACCTGCTCTTCAAGGAACATCTGGGTTGAGAATGCTGGTTACTGACTCTGAGCCCAGATCTCTGACCCTGTCTCCCTGTGTCCAGGTGACATCTGCAAACCAGGTAGATGCACTTTCAAAATAAAACTTTGTTCCCCTTTAGCGATTCAATGTATCTGATACATGTGGTATCTTTATCCTATCTCATGTGGCTTTGTCATACTTGGGAAGCCACCTGGGCTTCCCTTCATCTACATCATACTGTCAGTCTCCCTGTGGCCACTGGCATGTTCTGTACTCATGAGAATGAGTGAGATGCCCATGGCCGTGAACTTCACGTGCCTGTCTTCTACCTGTTTGTTATCTACCGGTTCGTGCTTCTCCCTGCTGTCAACTAAGTGGGGGCACTGAAGAGGAAGTAAGGGACTAGGAAGGCAGACGGAATGTGTGATGAAATATTTAGCTCAGGAACAATATTTAGCTCTGGGGCTGTAAGACAGTCAGAGCTAAGAAAGATGAGATTGTGCAGGCAAAAGAACTCGCCTCACTGTCATGGTGTGTAACTTTGTAACATTTGGGAGTCTAGGTTACATGGGTTTACATTCAGATATTGCTTTTCTCTTTTCCCCTTTGCATTTCTCAAGGAGGTCGCAGTCTCCCAGCGGGGAGGCTCAGAGCAGGGTGGGGAGTTGGAGTTGCCTGCAGACCCGCCCCTTTCTGGCTTTGAACATCACAGAGCTGGGTAGGTTTGGGCAGAGACAGTACCTCCCAGATGGGCATCAAGAGGGAGGGAGGGAGGGATAGTCTTTGAATAAGTCTATATCCCTGTACTTGAACCTGAAAAGCATTCTGAAAGCCAGGGCACTATCACCCTAATCCCTCACATTGCCCCAAGCGGGTGGCAAGAATGCCAAAGGCGAGGGTGCAGACTTCCCAGCCCCACCAAGCTCTCCCAGTCTTCATGCCTGGTGTGGAAGCAGCATCCCAGAGACCAGTAGACTGGGATGATGAGTATCTCCATGGCAACCAGTGTGGTCTGGTGACTCACAGCTGGTACGTGCCGGGGAGTCGGGGATTGACAGGGGGATGGGGGCCCTTCCTGCATCTTGGTGCTAGAAAGAGACTTTCCTGGGTATTGTTGGGGGTGCTCTGAGAATCAGCGGGGTTGAGCCGCCTGCCTTGCGGACGGCATGGAGTCACAGTTGAGAGGAAGCTGCTCCAGAGGAAACAGAAGTGAAACTGATTCCCCACCCGAGCCTATGGCCTGCGATTCATTCAGTCCTTCTACATCTGGAAACCAAAAGGTCTCGGAGCTGTCCAGTGCATGCTAAGTATCCTGGTCATTGTGGGCGCGTTATCTGGTGTCTTGCGGTGGGTACTCTCAGCATTCCGATGCTCGTGCCAAAGGAGGGGCGATCTGCATCAAAACCCACTTACATCCCTTCTCCTCTCAGCCCTGTATCCAGACCAAGCTATAAAGCCACACAGAGGATCCGTGCATCAGCCAAGCCAAGTCACGTGGCTGAGAGGTTTAGATTGGCAGGAGGGCCTTGGAAGAGCCTGTTCCTGGGAGCTTCAATGGTGGGGATCATGGTCAAGTGGAAACAGCGAGGTGGGAGCAGCAAGAAGCTGGATTTGCTCCCGTTTTCCAACCAAACCCAGTTTTCATTATAAAGCATAAGCTTTTGTAGCCAACAGGCAGATCAGATGGGAGTGGGTCTCAGATGGTTTGTTTCTCTGAAGACGCGAGGCACAACTTGCTTTTCTTAAGTTTGATCAGTCAGAGGGATCTCACTGGGGAGAACAAAGGGGAGGTGGCAGAATCCATGCCCGTGTTGGGAGACAAACACGAGACTCTACGTTGCTTAATGAGTTTGACGTGAGAGCAGAAAATCTCTCTGGCAAAGGGACCCTGTGCCAGCAGAGGTGTGGGTCTTTTTTTTCTTTAACATGTCTATAGAGTTCATGGTGGGGGAGGGCCTGAGGAATAACACAGCTGAATGTACATTGCGGAACACAGATTTGCATCAGAAATCTCAAAAGTGCACATTCCTTCCAATTTAGCTGCAACACTCATGAAAATGTGCTGATGGCTCCAGATATGAGTTTCTTTTTATGGTGCACTTTTATCCACTTAAAAATGCAGTTTTTAGCATGCATCTGCCAAAAAAAAAATCAATTCTGATAATGCAAACCGTGATGTAGAAACTTGACCCACCACTCAGGATGATCTAAGCCTAACCCTGAGTAACTAAGATTCCCTTCCCCAGATTCCACAGATAAGGGAAGATTCCAACAGAGGAGGGAACCACCTTTAGGGCCCAGCCTGGCCTCTTACTGAGGGTGGATGGTTCTCAGCCCCATCGCAGGCCAGTGGCTTTGATGGTTTCTTCCATGGGTTGGTCATCACATAGACCAAGGTCATGGTCTCAAGCAAAAGGCTCAATTAAAGATCATCAGTTCTTATTTTTTTTTAATTTTTTTTTTAGTTGTAGGTGAACACAACATCTTTATTTTATTTATTTATTTTTATGTGGTGCTGAGGATTGAACCCAGTGTCTCCAACACGCTAGGCAAGCGCTCTTCCAATGAGCCACAACCCCAGCCCCAAGACCATCAGTTCTTTGAAGGGAAAGGGATGTTTTACTTCTCAGGATTACAGTGTTCACATTTGAAGGCGTAGCCTGATTTTAGGAGGCCCAAGTTGACTTTTTTCCTATTTTTTTTTTTAATCAGCAGTTTTCACGTTGTCTCTTGAAAGAGACCACAAATGAGCCTTTCTAACGACAGACGCACTTCTGAGGAGTTTGGGGGACATAAATGCCACCAGGGCGATGCTTCTGTTTAAATATCACGCGGGACCCGTGGAGGGAGAAGGAACTTGGCTAAAGCGGCCCTGGCGCTCTGTAAATGTCAGTGTCTGTGCTGGCCAGCGCCCTGCGGCTTCATCTGACCCTCACCCCTCCAGCCTGTTCTTTATTTCCAGTTTGAGGAAATGTCCGCTCTGGAGGATGGTGTCCCTCCCTGGGTGTCAGGGGGCACTCAGGACCCTGTGGCAGGACACCTGGTGGAGAGCCCATCTGGGCTTTGCCTGTGGGCGGTTGGCAGAAGCGGAGGTGCTGAGGGTTGTTTTGCCTCTCTTCTCCCCCTTTCCCTCCTGGGCATGTTGGTCCATGTGCTCTTCCGCCCCAGCGGCTCACCTGCCCTTCCTCTGACAGCCGAGGGCCCCAGGGAAGGCTCTGCTCAGGAGAATGAATGAACAGGTTGCTGTAGGTGCTGGGACCCCGCGGCCCCTTAGGGGTGGGCTGCGGCTTTCCTTCTCCTTGGAGCCTGGGTAAGCAGGTGGTAAGACCAAACCACCTTTGGTTTAGTGCAAAAGAATCAGGGCTTGGGGTGCTTCCGAGGACCATCACGTGCCAGGGAGGGCTCAGGTCAACTCCAGCTTCTCAGGGAGATTCCAGGGTGGCTGCACCCCCAGGCAACCTTGGCAAGGCTGGGCTGAGACCTCGCCTGGGGCCTTTGGAGCCTCCGCACCAGGGTCCTGCCCTTGCTTGGGCAGGAGAGGAAGGCAGGGGAACCCCGGGGCGTGTGTGCCAGCGCTGGGGGCGGTGTCTATGAGCTGCTGGGATTTGTGGCAACGGACACTGGACCTGAATGTGTGTCTCCGCCTGCCACCTCCTGTTTCCCCATTTCTGAGTGCCTGGTGTTCAGCACGACTGTCCCCAGCCTCTCAGAGACTCAGTGTCCACTGCTGCTTGTTCCCATGGTCAGCGCCTCCCCACTTCCTGCACATCACGGCCATGACGCACCCTGTTCCTATCGTTCTTTGGGGGTCTGTCTCCTCCATCAGGCTGTGGCGGCTGGTGAGAAGAAGCCCCGCAGACTGCGTAGTGATCATCCCTGTCCCTGCTTCCAGCGTGGCCTCACCTAGCGGGCCACATGCTGTCTGCTGAATATCTGTGAATGAGAAAATGCCAGGACTGGATGTCCACGGCCTGGTGTCACCAGTGCCCCCTGTTGTCACCATCATCTGAACTTCACCCTTCTTCTGTCATCAGGCTGCACATGTGAGACGAAGCCTTTCTGTCACACCTGCGGCGTGGCAGGGGACAACCATGGCGTGGCGGGGGACAACCCTGTGGCGGATGCCTGGGCCCACAGGCAGCATCACGGCTCTTGCCCTGTCCTGTGGCCCCCGGGGGCCGGGGAACAGGGGGTCCCGTGAAGCCATCTCAGTCCCCCCCACTCCTAGGGCGGACATCTCTCCTGCTGTTGGGCCACGTCAGACTCAGGGGACTCTGGGCCTTGTGCCTCCTCTTGGTTTCTCTATGGGCTGGTCTCCCCCAAACTCTGTGGGGTACAGAGCCTCTGCCCAGGGTCCCCAGAGCCCACGTTTCCTCTCCTCAGATGTCCTTCTCCCCAAGAGGGAGGATGCTCACTGCTTCTGCTCCCAGGTTTCTGTCTTGTGCCTGGACTCGGCTTCCACAAGGTCAACTCCGGGCTTTGCTTTGCTCTCCCAGGGGCAGAGAATGTGCAGGGGCAAGCATAACAGCGAGACTGGACAGTCTCCCAGGTGGCTGTGGCCCACGAGGCCACCTGGTGCACAGCACCTTGATGTCCCTGCTGTTTTTGCTGCTCTTGGTGGCTTTTCTCGGGACTCCTCCAGGGCGTGTTCTCTTGGCCTCTCTCTGTCTCCTGCAGCTTCCCCCCATGTCCTGGATTCTGCCCCTAAAGCTGGCCTTTGAGGCACCCGCAGCCAAGCAGAGGGCCTGTGACTTTCCTGAACAAGCCCCAGTGTGGGTCCCCTGCCTGGGGCTCCTCTCGCCTGGTCTGGGGCGTTCATCTCAAGCTGAGTCGTGGGGGGCTGTTCCTTTGGCTTCTGACACTATTTGTTTTGATTATTTAAATGAAACGTAAATAATGGTCCAACTGGCAATTTTCGAACTTTGGGCTGGAGCAAACCCAACCTGCACTTAGTGGTCCTTGACTTCCAGTTTTGAATTTTGATGTTTTTCTGCGCTAGGGAGAGGGTTCACCGTCCTCTTGTGTTGACTTAGGACACTTTCAACTTACAGTGAACTTCCTGGGGCAGAGCCCCTTGGAAGCCCAAGAACACCTGTTTTAGGATCACGGAAAGTCACAGCTTCATAGGACTTGGAGACTCCAGTTATTGCTAATCCCCACTTTCCTCCTTCCTACCTGGACCAAGGAGGAAATGGTGGCTCAGAGAGGCCAAAATACTTGCTGAGGTTGTTCGGGGTCCTTAGAGCAAGAGGACTCCTGAAGTTTGGTCTCCGCTCTACTTTCACACCCGTTTCCAGTGTTTCCGGTGCAGCATAGGAGTATCTGATTGGGTTCTCCACATATCCACTACGGGATTTACTCATTTGTTTATCTGAACTGGCTCTTGGCAGTTAGACATGACGGCAGAATCCACTGTGCCAGCACTGTCCACGGCTCTGAGTACACTTTCTCTGCTGGTCCTCATAATAGCTCTGTGCCACCACCTGCGCAGAGGAGGAGGCAGGCTCCACGGGGGACATGTGCTGTGCTTTGCTGGAGGCTGTCCTGGGCCCCTGCGGGCCACAGCTGCCAGCGGCTGTGCTGTCCAGCTCAACAGCCCCGCAGGCCTGCCCGTCAGCCACACGGGCTGGACCAAGAGGCGGGAGCGGATGTCTTTCTTAGAAAACCCACAGCTCGGACTCTAATGAACTGACCTGACTAACGCTTCCCGACTTGCCTTTAGGACTTCTTCAGATAAGATTCCAGTCACCCCAGCCCGGCTCTCTGATGGTGGGTAGCTACTACCCCACCTCACAAAGACGCCAAGGACCACAGCAGCTAAGTGGCTTGCTCAGGGTCTCGTGGCCAGTCAGTGGTAAATCTTTGCGTGCTGTAACTTGCCTCTTAAATGTGCCCCCGAGACCGTGTGTTAAAGCCAATCCCCAGAGTGGTGGGACCTTTAAGATGTGGGGCCTGGTGGAAAGCCTTTAGGTCAAGGTGCATGCCCTTGAGGGAGATGTGGGACCCTGAGCTCCTCCTCTTTTTATTTATTTATTTTGTTCACTTCCCAGTTATGAGGTGAGCAGTTTTGTCCTGCTACACATTCCTGCCACATGGTACTGCCACAGGCCCAAAGCACTGGGGCTAATCAGTGATCACAGACCAGAACCTCCAAATCTGAGCCAAAATAAACCTTTTCTCCTTATAAGTTGATTGTCTCAAGTATTGTGTTACAGTGACAGAAAGCCCACTGACATATTGGGCTTGCCACTAGAACTCTGATCCCAAATACAGTGGATTGATGGACATAGAACACTCTTTGCTAGTTCTTGAATGCATAGTAGGGACTTGGCAATGTTCACATTTGCTCACCTCCCCTTCCTTTGTTGTTCTCAGGGGCTGAGCTCACATTTACAGCTAAGACAATCTGCATTTCTCTACTTTGTTTCATGGCAGTGAGAAAATGTGGAGTCATCCATCCCCTGCACCACTGTTGAAAAATAATAACTGGATGATGTTCCCATTGGC
Organism: Marmota flaviventris; assembly: GCF_047511675.1. Taxonomy (NCBI): domain Eukaryota; kingdom Metazoa; phylum Chordata; class Mammalia; order Rodentia; family Sciuridae; genus Marmota; species Marmota flaviventris. The sequence continues at coordinate 10,891,035 of NC_092507.1, read as the reverse complement.
AGCTGTCTGGGCCTGGCATTTAAGCAGTATCCAGTTCCAAGGAGCTGCCCTTTAAAAAGAGATTAGAATTGCATATCCACCATGTATGAGCTGGAAGACAAACAAATGTTCTTTTCTACCCAAATATTTCCAGCTTTTGCTTTAAGGTGTTTCTTGTGGTTGGAGCCCAGTATGTTGTATATACAGTACTGGAAGAGCTTAGACTCATACTGTGATCCACAAACTGCACTAAGTATGAGTCCCAGACTTCTTATTATCACTGAGATTCCTGCATTAAGTTTTGGTTGCAAATGACTCAAACAGAGTGAGTAAGAAAAATGGATTTTTATTGGCTCAGGAATTGAAAAGTCCAGAGAAACATTAGCTTCAGGTGTGGCTGGATCTAGGCACTGCAACTTCATTCTCTCCTCTCATTATCTTTCTGCCTGATGTGTTTCCTTCACTCTCATACTTTCGGGCTGTCCTTCCCAGTGGTAAGATGGTCATTATTATCATCATCATCATCAGCATCAAGTAGCAGCTTGCTTATCTTCCAGAAAGATGGTTAACAGATGGGCATCCAGTGAGCAAGTGGGATGGTAGCACAGGGCAGCTTGCTCATATTCTACCAGTCTGGCCAAAGAAAATAAGAGCTCTACTTCCTAAGAATTTGCATAAAATCACAGAATGGAGTCTCCTTGGCCTGGTTTGGGTCACATGTCTATCTCTTAACCAATCACTGTTCAGAGGTGATTTATGGACATCACTGATTGGCCAGGCCTGGGTCACGTGCCTTTCTCTGGCTCCTAGCAGTGGGGAGAGTTCTCCCAGACCCCTGTGCCCTGGTGGGGAGAAGGCCTGGTCCTCGGAAGTCGGACCAACGCCCTGTCACCCGAGAAACGGTGACACTCCCGTAGATTTCCTCCTTCAAGAGAAGGCAGATGATTTGAGCCAGGCCGCGTGCAGGGGGCGTTTCCAATGGAGAGGCAGGACTCAGCAGAAATGAAGCCGCGCTGGGTCACAGGTCACAGGTCCGCACGGGACCAGGCCGGGTCCGGGTCGGCTTCCCACCCGACAGGCCCCGCTCCCACCTCTCCCGCCTCTGCCTTGCAAATGCTACGTGTTTAGTGTGCGCGTGTCCCTGGGCAGGACTCGATGGCACTTCCAATTCTGCTGCCTTTGAGCCGAGGGACACTGGACAGTTGCTTAAACTCGTTGAACTTTTCATCTGAACATAGGATAGTGCGGGTTCCTAAGGGTGCTTTAAGAATTTCAGCATCAGGAGAGCGTTCACGGTGTGAGTTCATTAAACATTAGTTTTCCTAGTTTCACTGGCAAGAATTTTTGATCTTGTGTCCTTTTTTTTGGGGCGGGGGACCCGTGTGCCTAATTTCTGTCCATTCTGGAAGACTGGACACATGGGAAGAGGTTAGGAAATGGAGTACTGTGCTGAATAAAAAGGACACAAAGAAGGTCACATCTGAGTGGAGCAGGGTACCACGGGCTGGTGGTGCCTGCAAAAGCAGTAACTGTCACCCCTTTAGCTCACACCCAGGGCCAGGGCTGCACCAAGCGCATGTGTCAGCTGACGTCATCCCTAGCACAGAACGACCCCCTCATGCAACAGTGCCCTATCAGGTGGCTGGTTGATTGCTTCCACTTTCTCAGCAAGATTCCAGAGGGAGGTTCAGGAGGATGAAGCCACTTTTCAGGATCATGTAAGTAGTTGGTGTTTGACCGCAGGGCCATCATCTACAAGATCCTGACTCCACAGGGTTGGCACTTTGCTTCCTTGTTGGCCTAGGTGGACTTATTAACACAGGAACAGATGCCTGTTCTTCTTCCGTGTGAGAGTGCACACATGCACACACACATACACTTTTGTGGTTCTCATTCCTCAAAAATCCTAAAGTTCCCTGACTTCAAATGGTTACACATGTAGCATCTTCAAATGAGGAAATTAATGATACTGAACCTCAGAAACATTTTTTTTTAAGAAATTAAAGACACCCCTAAGAATGGTCTCCTAATTGTAGCAACCTGCTACGTTAATGCGGAAAAACTCATTTACAATTCAGCTATTAAATGACAAACCATTACCACCATTTTTATTGCTTTATATTCCCCTAACAAATTTATTATGTAATTACCCAGCGTAACAGCATCATTTTAGGATGTAAAGTTGAAATAAGGTCCCCATTTTATAATGCTTACTATTATATGTTTTCAATACCTAGTCTATATAAAATATTTGGCCTTGAGAATCAAGTTTTCTCTTTTGTTCACCAGGGTGCAATCAATAGGTGAGGGGTCCCTTCTTTCATGATTCGGATTCTCTTTTGCCCTCTGCTGCCTGTTGGGAAGGGGGAGAACTACACTTGGAGGGTTTTCCCTTCTTTGGCTGATGACTCATTAATTGAGTGCACAACACAGCTCACTGGGCTTTGTGATTGGGGATTATGAAAATGGCTTCGGTTCCCGGCTCTCCAGCGAGTCCAGCCCAGGCTTCAACAGAAGCACATTGACAAAGGAAAGGGGATTTCTGGGTAACTGGAGCACTTTCTCACCAGTGCCGGTTTGGACTGTGGGATCAGAGAAACCTCTGGGAGGAGAGGGGCGGGTCTTGTGATGTGGGACACTTTTCTTTCCTGGGTGGGGCTGATGAGGAAGACAGCCTGCTGAAGGCTGCATCTCCATCTCACCTGCTTTTAGTCCCAAGAAAGAGGCAGTGGCTCCTCTAGGAAGAAAGCTCACCCGAGCATTCCAGGAGGTGCCTGGGAAGAGGGGCTCTCAGGTGTCAATCGGAATAAACCTGTAGCTCTCTGCACGTCCCGCCACGACTGGGAATAGAACCGTCTGCTGCTTGACTTTGTCTCCACCTCGGTTTTCCTCATCCCCCCACAGGCTGGGATCCAGCAGGGACAGCCATGAGCAGCGAGAGGAGGAGCTGAGACCATTGTTCTGTAGCCTTGGCCAGGTGTGACCTTGGGTACAGCCTTCACTTTTCTGGGGTTTTCTTCACCTACCTGTGAGGTCAGGGATTTGGAGCTGATGGCCTGCCCTTCCTGAAACAGTGGATTGACAGCAAGATGATAGTCCAATGTCCTGAACTCACCCCCTAGCCTAATCCAGTGACTGTCAAACAGGCGTCCTCCATGAGACCCAGGGGACATTTAGCAATGTCTGGAGACATTCTGTGCTGTCCCAGTGGGAGGGAACTCTATCCTAGGTGTCAAATCCAGGGATGGTGCTAAATATCCGACAATGCACAGGACAGACCCACGCAACAAAGAATGACCCAGCACCCGTGTCACGGGTGCTGAGGCTGAGAAACCCTGCCCTGAACTACCACGTAGACATGACCTCACATTGTTCCTCCAAGTCAACAGGCAGCCATCGGAGGTGTCCTGGATAAATTCCCTTCTCCTGCTCCCCGAACACCCAAGGCATCTGAGGCTGGCTTCAGTGTGAATTTCGAAGGACGGAGATACCCAGGAGCCCTGCACCGTGGAGATGAACAGCGCATGTCCATGAGCATTCACACCAGCAGGAAAAAAAAGCAGAGTGCCCTCCACTTTTTTTTTTTCCAGAAGAGAATTCCATCCTGACCTCCCTTGCCACCCCCTGAAACATTCTTCTGTGGCCAGCTGCCCGGGTGGCACAGAGGACAAGTCCCTTTGTTTAGTCTTTAGAATCCTAATGTTCGGACCAATGCATTTATTTATGCCGAATGCAGCTTTTTATCCAGAACATGATGGAATCTGCTTCACCCCCCCCCCCAGAGTAGAATCAGCCTCCCCGCCGTGTGGCTCTTACTATGTGATTTCCAAAGTCCCTGGGGTGCACTCCCAGCCCTGACAAGACCTGACTTTGTGCATCACTTAATATTTATCCCAAACATTTAATACACACAGCCTGATGTAACCACCCAGTCCTTTAGCCCAATGGGGTTGCCTAAGCACCTTTCGGCTTTGAAAAAAATAATCTCCATTTTTAACAATATGCTGTCAGTCTAATGTATTCCGGGGCATAGATTTCTTGCCAAAATAATTCTGCCCAGTGAATGATAAATGTGTTGTGATTATTTCTTTGGCCTTTGTGGAGCGTACAGTAGGCACAGTGTCCTGAAAGTGACCCAGCCTCATGGAACACAGTGCTCTTTGTCTCCTTTTTGCCATATTTAGAATTCGTTCTCTAAATTCTTTCCCCAAACTCTCTTTTACTAGTTTCTACTCCCCAAAGCCGCTGGGGCTGGCAGCGGAGGGCTGGGCTCGGCTCAGCTCGTAAGTTCTTCCTGGCTCCCTTACGTGTCTCTCTTGGTTAAGCCCACAAGAAGTTAATGAACTGTCCTCTCTCCTGGGTCAAGGTCGCCGTGGCTCAGAGGTAAAGCAACCTCATCTTTTAAAACTGGCTTGACAAAGATGGAAAAATCCAGAGTCCCAGACGTCTGCTATTTTTGGCCTCCACCAGAGTGAGGGGGCGTGAATGTCACATGCAACACGGAAACAGGGGTCCCTCTGCAGAACTCTAAAGCCCACGGGCACATAGTGTTTGAGTAAGCATGTCAACACTCAAGGCCTCGATGTGGGCCTAGAACTAAGGAAGACCACCAAAGGCTACTGATACCACCGTGCTTGAGCGCTTGATTTTGTGAAGTCAACTTCTCCATCTAAGAAGCTTCCCTAGGCATAAAAAGCAGATGGCAGTTTGCTCTTATCGCTCAGAATCACCCTTGATTCCCCAGCTCCTCCACCTCACACCTTCCAGTGCTGTCCGAGTGGCGGGGTCCATCTGCAGCGTATCCCAGGTCAGTCTGCCCCCAGCCCCACAGCCACCCCCTCACCCCAGTCACCCCGGTCACCATCATCTCTCTGATTAACAGTAACTCTCTCCTGTTTCTTCTTTTGCTCTACTATGATCCACTTTCCACACAGCCGTCAGAATGATCTTTAAAAAATGTAAATCAGTTCACGTCACCCCATGCTTAAGGTCCTCTGATGACTTCCCACTGTTCTTAGAATGGATTCCTGAAGGCTCACCCTGCAGGGCTGGCAGCCTCAGCCATGAAAACACAGGATGCATCGATAAGATGGGGACATTTTTTTTCTTTTTAGCTTTGAGTATGTCCCACTTATATTTGGGAGATACTTATACCAGAAAGCATTTGTTGCTGATCACACATTACAACATGGTATCCAAGGTAACTTGGCGTCCTGTATTCTATTTGGCAACCCTAGTCACAGGCTGTCTGTGGCCTGGCACCTGCTGAGTTCTCCAACTTCATCTCACATTCCACTCCTTCTCGCTTGCCCCAGAAATGTTGGCCTCCATTATTCCAAGCCCTTTCCAACTCCCGAGTCTCTCTTTGCCTGGAATATTCTTCTTCCAGCTGCTGGCATGGTTTACTGCTTCTCATTCTCCAGGCCTCTGCTCAAATATCCCTCATCAGAAAAGCCTTCCCAGACCCTTCTAGACCAAAAGGGCCCTCTCCCCACCCCTTCAAGCTCTGCCTCAGGCTTGCCTCCTGTGCCTCTTCTGGGGAAGGCATGTGGGGCTTCATCTGTCCTGCTACAGTTGTGTCCAGGGTCTGACACAGACCTCATGCATGAAGAGAGTGCACAGAATGATTCGTGAATGGGTGAATGAACTTAGGCTGGACCCTTTGCCCTTTGAATAAAATGCAGTCTCTTCCTCACGGCCCTAAGTCTCCTCCCCTACGTCTTCAAAATCATTCAGATAGAACCTTTTCGAAGAAGGCCATGCGTGTGTAAAGGCCAAGGCAATGTCACCCATTTGCTGAGTCGGGTCATCATGGATGTGCCATGTTGGTTGATGGAAAGACCTTGAACTTGGGCAGTAGAAAGATCGGGGCTTGAATCCCAGCTTAGACTTTGGCTAAGTCACCTCCTCTCTGAGTCTCTTATCTCCGTAAGAGGGAGAGTCACTCCCCATCATAGGAATACAGTGTAAAATGAAATAGAACGTTATACGTAAGCCTCAGTATGGGGCCTGGTGCTCCGTTGGCTTTTAACAAGCAGTAGTCGAAGTCGCACATGCCAGAGGGCTCTCTGGAATACCTAGTGGCATGTTGTGTTTCAGATGCTGCTTTAACCCTCTGCACATTGCAGTTATCTCCCTGCTAATGCCTTATACCTCTGTCCCTGTAATCCTCACACCACATTTCCACTGGTCCCGACAGGCCCTCAGCTCCACCTGCACAGCTCGGTGCTCTCTGCTTTCTGAGAAGACAGAACAGGCACGTGTCACCCCAGGAAAGCCTCCTTCTACTCTCCTGCTTGCACCCAGGATGGGGACCCGTTCCTGTCTGATCAGGTTCTGCGCCTTAAATATCCTCCAGATTGGATGCACTACAGATGTTGCTGTTGCCATGGTAACGATTAGGACCAAGATTTTCTCAAACTATGTGGGGAGAATGGCAGAGGTCCAAAGAGCAGGCATAATTACTCTTACACTGGGCTTTAAGTACCCTACATAAATGCCAAGTGATTCATGAAGGGACCTTGGGTCCTGCAGGCCCACCTCTGATGGTAACTACCATCATGCAGGTTTGCTGGCTAGTGCAGGGACCTTCCACTGAAACCAGGCAATTCCCGTTATAATGTGGTCACAAATTATTATTTGTCTTGCAGATGATTTTCTTCTCAAGTTTGAAAATGGCTGACTAAAGTCTTCAAGTGCATCTATTTTTAACTTTGGTAGACAAAGCGTGCTGGGAAATTCTCATCCTCTCATCGAGAGGTGGAGGAACAGCTTCTCCAGTTAATCTGGGATGGCTTTCTAAGTTTCTGGCAACTAGAAAAATACAGTGGAAGCCCAAGCTGCCCCTGAGTGACTTCACAGGCTTTCTTTTCCTTAAAAAAAAGGTCTTCCTTTGCTTTTGGAAGCCTGATTGTGTGTAAATCTGATCACCTGAGGCCGCCATGCTGTGAGGAAGCCCAACCACCTAGAGAGACCACACATTGTTAACTTTGACAGCCCTGGTTGAGGTCCAGTCCACAGCCATCAGACATGGGGACTTGTAGAAACCTCCAACCCCCAGAAACCAATTCTCAGACGTGAATTGCCCCCAGAGGTTACTCCTTTCCAGCAGAGGCCCTGGACATTAGGCAGAAAAGACAAGCTGTCCCTCTCTGCCTTTTCATATTTCCTGACCTACAGCAACTGGGAACATAATAAAAATGTCCTTTTAAGCCACCAAGTTTAGGAATGATTTGTTACACAGCAGTAGTAACTGAAACAGATGGGCTGCCTCTCATTGACTGTCAGAGGTATTTGTAATTCAACATTTCCACAACAAAACACATCTCTGTTTCTCCTGGTGCATAATTCTGTCCTTTCTCATTTTTTTTTTAGTTGTAGTTGGACACGATACCTTTATTTTATTTATTTTTATAGGTGCTGAGGATCGAACCCAGTGCCTTGCACGTCCTAGGCGGGTGCTCTATTGCTGAGCCACAACCACAGCCCCTTTCTCCATTTTTTTTTAACCTTCATCTACCAATATAATCAAACTAGTCATGAGCAAGGCAGCCTGGATTCATCATTCCCCTCCACTCCCCCTTCCTCATGCGTCACTAGCTGGTGGAGCTTACCTCTCACACGGGTGCACTGTCTGGCTGGCGAATATTTGGTAGAGGGGCCCCTGAGTGCACCGTCGTGATGGGGGTGGGGGTGGGAAAGCACAGACTTTGACGAAGGCTGTCTTGGTCTAAATCTCAGCTCTAACTAACTTACAATTGTGGCTGGCAGGCAGTGAGCCCTCAGTAATTTGGAGCTTTGATGATTCTATTTATTTATTTGTTATTATTAATATTTGGAAGGATTCTGGAAAGGGTGCCCTCAAACCCTTCCAATTCTCTGGGGATGAAGACACTGTCCAACTGAGGCTGAGCTTGGCTTCAGGCAGGCCAGGTCTCACAATGTGCCACCAGCCTACTCTGCCCTGATTGTCAGGCATGTGACACATCTGGGTGTCTCCAACCCCCAGTTATCAGATCACCCACGAATCATCTCCAGATGTTGCATCTCCCCAGTGGAGTCCCAAACATCATGAAGCCAAGACAAGCTGTTCTTCCCACCATATGGCCTAAAATTCTGGGCTACAGAATTCATGCATAATAATAATAATAATAACAACAATAATAATAACAATCCTTTAAGACTATGAAGCTTAGGGGTAATTCATTACACAGCAACACTAACAGGATCAGATGTGCTGGCTCTTACTGGCAATCTTGGGAGTCCCCAGAGTTCAACACGTCCAACGTGGAACCCACGACTCCCTCTCCTGGTCCAACCCAATAGCTTTGCATGAACATTCATGGGCTCTCCTGGGTGGATAGTTCCAATGTCATTTAAGGTAACATCCTTCACCTCAGGAATAATAACTGCTTCAGGGACCCCAGCAAGGATGGAGCAGGAGGTGGATGAGAATAGGCAGGGGGATGACCCTGAAGGATGTATAGTACCAGGATCACAGGACTCCGGTCCATTTACAGGGACTCTTGGGAACATTTTTCTCTGAGTGCTGGACTTTATACCTTTATCGGGCCTTCAGAGCTTGTACTGGACACCAGAGTGAAGTGCCCATGGATACAATTGTTGACTGAATTCCATCAAAGCTTGATTCATTGCCCTGAGGCTTTCAATTAAGGAAAGAAATATGGTTTCAATTTGGGGCAGAAAAGACAGCCCTCCCTCCTATTGATTCTGCTGGGTAGTACCCATTTTTGCCAGAATCTTATATGTGCTCTGTTCTACTCTCAAAAAGCATTCCACATCATTGGTGAGATCCCTGGTGGATGTGCCGACTATATATTTAGCATTTGATTCCTGAAACACAGGCTCTGAGACCTTCCAGCCATCGCTCTGTAACTTTTGTTTCCATAGAAACTAATGTTTATGTTTATATCTATGCAGACTGTTTCTATCAGATTTTACTTCTCACAGCAGCTGTTGTAAGTCATTCCACCAAGATGGACGTTGGTGATAGGAAACAAAAGCCCCTGTTCTACCGCAGCAAGGATTTTGCTCAGCGTCGTTATGGGCCCCAGAGTCACAGTGCTTCAAAAGGAAAACGAGAGGTGTGTTCAGAGAAGGATCTTGCACAGCAGCGTGGTCTGGGAAGCAAGTGATCCATTTGCCCCAAACGAAAAACCAGCCCACAATCCAACTCAGGCTCTGCAGATAAACAAGGGCTTCATTGATCCTTTCCCTGGGGAAATCTAAATGCAATGTACATATTTAAGTGCCAATCTGTTCTCTGCAGCCAAAGGATACAGCGGCTAAGAAGAATGGAAATCTATGTTCTGAAAGGGATGCTCTGAGCAGCTCATTTGTGCAGATCCTGCACAGTGGGGTGGCTAGTTCACTTTCCCCAATGTTCTCAATAGAGCGGGGCCCAGTGTTTCCTGGACCACCTCTGAGAACAATACATACAGCTTCCTTTGCAAGCCGAGGCCACGGTCAAGTCAAACCAGGCAGCCAATGTATCTTTTCCTATTTAATCTTGCTTCCATTTCTTTTGTTATGACTGACATTGTTTATATACTTCCGTGCAGTTTTATTTCTTATTGTGCTCATGTACTGAGTTGTTGCAATGTCCCTGACACCATGTTTTATAGCAAATGACAATACCCTCTGAGTGCTAAAGTTTATCAAGCCCTTAGGACACATCAGCAATGGGTACCAAGCCATATATGGGTTTCTTCTGTCCTCCCAATTGTCACATGTGATCATTATCCCTTTTGCAACTGAAGTTACTAAGGCGTACAGAGTCACCTACCCAAGGTCACACAATGGCAGGATTGAGATTTGGGGCTCCAGAGTCAGCCCCACAAATAACTACCAGATCGCACTGACTTCATTGTTCTGCCCTGGGGTTCATGAGCCTGTGAGAGAGACAAATGCTAAAAACGATCATGGCACATAATAAATAGTAATAGTGTCCCCTGCCATATGTATTGCCATAGAAATACAGAAAGGATGCCGTTCAGTCTTCCTCCGGGAGCAGAGCGGGGTTTAGCAGAGGCAGATTATGTCAGCTGGGTCTTATGGACCAAGATCTGCCTGCTGACGGCCCAATCCACACTGCAAGGTGCAGCTTTGAGCTGCTTTTCCTTTGTGGGGGCGAAGAGCATGTAGAAGAGCACTTAGCATTTTAACGGTCTTCAATGCAGCATTAAGTACATTCGCATTGCTGTGCGACCGGCACCACCATCCATTTCCAGAACTTTCTCATCATCCCAAACTGAAACTCTGTAGCCATAAAAGCAACTCCCCACGCGTTTTCCCTGCAGCCCCAGGCTGCCTGGTTCTGTATCCTGTCTCTGTGGGTCTGACAACTGTGGGAAACGCTTACGCGAGGAATCAAACGATATTTCCCCTTTGGAGCCGGGGCTTACCTCACTTGCCACTGGGTGACTCTCAAAAGGGTGTGTACACAACAGGGGTCGTAACATTGTTGGAAGGATGGGATGAGATGGTGCTGATAAAAGCCCCATGCGGTAAGAGCACAGCGTCAGTGTCTGTCCTAGTGTCTGGGACACACCAGGGGCCCCGTGGACATTGGTGTCTTTTCCCCACACTTTGAGAGGTCCCAACTTAAATGCAGGAAGCATGAATGGTAAAACTTAAGAGCTACCTTTTGCAAAGTGATCACATTGTAGGGGCTGGATCTACCAGAGATCCAAAGTCAGGGCTCTGATGGAAAACAACGGATTGTTTCTGAATCCCACACACTTCCACCCTCACGCCGCCCCCCCCCCCCCCCCCCCCGCCCAGAGATGGCTTCAAGAAATGGGACGTTCAGAATTTAGTTCTGAGGGCAGATGAGCCACATGAAAGCTCTCTGAGGGCGGGATCAGGTCTGTCCTTGGCAAATCTGTTGCCCTAGGCTCTGGCACAGAGAATGACTCGGCTTCTAGGTCGTAAACGAACCAATACATGGATATATGAACATGTCAAGACTCTTCAGTCTGAAAAGATACCGAATCAGCAGAGATGAATTCAGGGAGGGACGAAGCAGAAGAGCTGGGGTCTCATCTAATAGAGCAACAGACACGGGGGGTGGGGACACTCCCAGAGCTGACTCTCAGAGGGCATTTAGAAGAATGGCAGAAATGTGATTTACAAACCATAAAAGTCACCCTGTTCAAGTCTTCTTAGTATGTTCACAGTTAGTAACATCACCCCTGAAAGAAGCATGTCCCACTCTCCCCTTCCCTAGTCCCTGGAGCCCGCCATCTGCTTCCTGTGTCGATGAGTATTTCATCCTGTACAGGTAATTTGTACGATTACCTGTTCAAATGTGGGCATTGTACAGGTAAGTGGAATTGTACGGAGGCAGCCTCTGTGACCAGTTTCCTTCAATTAGCACAATGTTTTCAATGCTCACTCACATTATATCAGACCCCATTCCTTTTAACGGCTGAGTATTATGCCTTGGCTTCCGCTGGTTATGGTGGGCATAGATTTGTGTGGAATCTGGAGGTCAGTTTGGGGGATTATTTCCATCTGAACAACATTATTCTCTGGGTCCATAGTCATGGGAGACTATCTCCAACTTTTTCAATCTGGTTTAATTTCTCTCAAATTTGTAGTTTCTAGTGTTGAAGTGTTGTACTTCTTTTGTTAACTTCATTCCTAAGTATTTTATTCTTTTTGATTCTGATCAGAGGAATTGTTTACTTAATTGCCTCTCTGGATTGTTCATTGCCAGTGTATAGAAATACAATCAATGTTTTACATATTGATCTTCTAACCTGAAACCTTATTGAATTCATTTATCTATTCTGGTGTGTGTGTGTGTGTGTGTGTGTGTGTGTGTGTGTGTGTTCTGTAGTTTTTTCTACAAACAATACCAGGGTATCTGCAAATAGACACAATTTACTCATCTGAATTTTTATTTCCTGCCTAGTTGCTTTGGCTAGAACCTCTAGCACAACATTGAACAGGAATGGTGAGAGTAGGAAGTCTGTTTTTTTTTTTTTCTGATCTTGGAGGGAAAGCATTTAGATTTTAACCACTAATTATGACATTAAGTATGTATTTTTAGGACCAGGTAAATTCTCATTATCAGGATGTGGAAATTCCCTTCCATGACTATTTTATTGAGTGCTTTCATCAGTGAAAATGGTTGGATTTTCTTAAGTGTTTTGCCAGTCTCTCAGTAAATGGTTATGTGGTTTGGGTTCTTTGTGTTAATATGGTGTATTATGTGAATTGATTTTTGGTTGTTGAACCAACCTTGCATTCTTGGGATGGTGTGGGCCTGGTCATGGTACCCATGACCAGTGCTACATTATTGGGTTCTGTTTGCTAGTGTTTTGTTGAGGGTACCTGTATTCATATTCAGATAGTATAATTGTAGTTTGCTTGTAATGTTTTGTCTTCTCTTGGTATCAGCTCGATACTTCATACCGGCTTCATAAAATGAGTTGGGATGTGTTCCCTCCTCTTCTCACTTTTGTGAAGAATTGGTTTTATTTCTTATTTAAACATTTACTAGATGTCACTATCAAGTCCATGTGGGCTTTTCTTTGTAGGAATTGTTTTTTAATTAGATTTTTTATTTCTTAAGTTGTTTTAAGTCTATTGATATTTTCTATTTCTTCTGAATCAGTGTCTATAGTATGTGTCTTCAAGGAACCTGCCAATTTCTAGCTATATTGTTTTCTTTGTATACAATTGTTCTTAGCATTTCCATATAAGTTGCTGCAGTTAGAATCTATTTTATTTTGGTAAAGTGTCCACTTTTTATTCCTAATTTTTAGTCATTTGAGCCTTCTTTGTCAGTCTGGCTAAACATTTGCCATTTTGTCGATGATTTCAAAGAACTAACCTTTGATTTCCTTGACTTTTCTATTTCTGCTCTCATTTATTTCAGCTTTAATCTTTACTATTTCCTTCCTTCTTCTTGCTTTGGGCTTAGTTTGCTCTTGTTTTTCTAATTTCTTAAGGCAGAAGGTTGAGTTATTGATTTGAGATCTTGCTTCTTTTAAAAACTAGGCATTTAGAGCTATAAATTTCTCAGGGTGCATTTAGAAAAATAACACAAGGTTGTACTGCTTGAACTTTGCAACAACATTATCTAGGCTAAAACAAAACAAAACAAAACAAAATTGAGATCAGTGATTTTCCAAAATTTTGGCATCACCTAAGTTTGGGACTAGTTGGCTTATAGACGGGAAGCAGCCTCTGCTCCTGCAGGGTGGCTGTGGGCCTCCCACCTGCGAGTGGGGGTCTGACTCCCCCGGGGAAAGTGTCACCCTTGAACTTCCAGGTTTGGTTTGCCTGGAACCTCTTCAGGCCCATATTCTGCAAAGCAGGGTGACATCAAGACTTGCAGGCCTTTGGGGCCTTTTTTTCCTTCATGGAAAATACCAAGAGTCATATTTTACAACCACATCGACACAGAGGTATATAATACAAACGGATTCATCCCTATACAGTCATCATTATTATATTCACTTTTTCTTCGGAGGTGAAAAGAAATTAAATTTCAACCATCGCTGGGTGCCTCGAACAGCATGGCAGTCCCCGGATACTGCCTGCTGGAGAAGACGGCCAGGTGTAGTGCCCGCCCGGGAGAGAAGGGTCTCTCAGTACAGCAGCGGCCTCCGAAGAGGCTGGTGAGGAGGAGGCCTGGAATCCAACCCTCTGGGGCCGGAGCCAGCGTAATTGCCAGGACTGTCGCCATGAACCATTTTCAGCAGTTGGGAAGAAATAAAAATGCAATTGGCCAGGAGATGTGCATCTTCATATTAAGTAAAAGAACTCCTTTCTGTCTACACGGCCTTGCCCTCTTAATAGTCTTGGGTAAGTTTTGGAAGGAGGGAGAAGGAGGAGCATGAGATGAGCCTCAAGTCTAACCCTGTTAGACTGCAGAACAATCAATAATGGGACAATGCGCCATTGTTATTCAGAAGTACCGCCTCTGTGCACAACCCTGAGCCTTCAGCAGCTCCTCACACAGAGAAAGCCAAGACAGCAACTGCCAGGGGATCGATATCTTCCAGCTTAGGAGGAATCGATCCCCAGCAGAGTCTCAAGGCAGCCTTCTCCCTCTCGGGGGTTTGGGTGAGCACCTAGCCCCAACACAAGGGGTGCAAGGGAGTGGGGGGACCGGAAGGGGCTTCCGAGGCCTCTGCCTCTCGGCTTCCTTTGGTACGTGGGTAGGTTGGGAGGTGGGTGCTGCACAGACTGCCTGCACTCACGATGTGCCCAGGCCAGAGCTGGGATTCGGAGTTCTAGCCCCCTAATGTCCAATTTGGCAGGACCTTAGTTTTATAAAATCTAGTTGTCAAATAATTAGGACTCCTGTAACTGGCCGGGGACTCTGCTAGCAATGGGTTGGTCAGGGTCTTGGCAGAAAGGCAACGGAGGAGTCCATGAGGGTAACTGTGGCGTGGTTAAAGATGAACCGTTGGCCATGCTGCGGGTCAAGGAACCAATAAGGGAGGACCAAACTCCCAAGGAAAGAAAGGGAAGATGGTCCCGGGCTGTGGAGGAGGGGCTGCCCCACGAGAGAGGTCATCTTGGAAAAAGGCTCATGTCTGGGCCAACCCATGGCTCAGAGGGAAGGAGCCCGAGGATTCACAGCTTAGTCCCTCTCTCTTCGCACCCTGGCCCTCGACTTTGTGCCTTTCTAACTGGAAGCCAGAGGGTGGTGTCTGATTTGGTGTGTTTCCATTTTAGAAAATGCATTCCAGAAACAGACCCGGAGCCCAACCCAACTAGGAAGTAGGACCACAATGGGAGGCTCCGGCCGGAGTTCAGAAGAGGCAGGAGGACAGTCCACAGTGGTGAGTGGACAGCATGGGCCCAGCAGGATAAAGGTGGGGATCCCTGAGCTGGGCACTCGGGCTTGGGCGGGGGTGGGGGGAACAGAGAAACCCTGGGAATCAGCCCCGGACACAGGAGCTCAGGGTGCTGTGGGGGGGTGGGGGAAGGGAAGGAGCCAGGGACCAGTGAGGAAGGTCAGGGAAGGTTTCCAAAGAAAGAAGCCTGGGCAGAGTCCTGGACATGGACCTGAGTCAGGCAGAGGAGGAGCCGCTTGTAAAAGCACAGACACGGGAGGCAGAGTATATATGAGAAGAAATAAAAGCCAGGCCGCAGAGCTTGGGCTTCAACCAGAAGGTAATGGGAAGCCATTAAACACATTATGGAGCCACAGGCAGGCGATTAGCATGACGTCTTCTTAATGACGGGCTCTGGCCACTGCACCTTTTCCTTTACGTGGTGGACACTGGGCCCTGTCACACCCTGGATCAGTTCCCATGTACTGATCGGGTGGGTGTCTTGGACCTGGTGGCCTAACCCTGCCAGAATCCTAGACCCTCAATCCCCACCACAATCTGGTCGTGCAAATAAAATGTCTCCTCAGGCCGAAGGGGGTAAGCCGCCCGCGACCCGTGGCATTGCCTTCCCTGTGATTTCACTCTGTTTTCAATTCTGTACTCATTCATATGGCCAGCTTTAAACCCCAGTGAGTTATTTTCCTGGTTAGTCTATTCATCTCGAAGTTGAAAACCTCCCCAAAGTAATGGAAACTCAAGTTCTAAGGCAGTGAAATGACTCTGATTTACTTTGGAGAAATGTTTTTCCTTTTAAAATGATTTATTACCGTTTGCTGCTATTCAAACTTCTTTTAGGCTCTTATAGCTGAATTAAAAAAATACATTTGTTTTCTTTAGTAACAGAATTAAATAAATCATCAAAAGACCAAACTCCATAAATGTAATAAAAGCACGGATTTGCTTATATCTCTTATAATTGAGATTCAGTTTCACTTTCTCCCTTTCTCTGCTTATTAGTCAGAATCCCAGCACAAAAAGGTGTCGTGGAGGTTTCATTGCTATCGGGGTTGGAGGGAGAAATGAGGCACATGGGTTTCTCTGTACCTCCTTTGTGCACGTCCTGTGGTAGTCCAGAGGTCTTTCGGTGGATATTCAATACTGGTAGATTGAATCTTGGCAGAGTTGGAAAATAAAACACAATGTTGCATTCAAGTATATGTAATAACTTTAGTCTAGGCAAACCGAAAGTTAAAGATGCACTCCTCCGCTGTCACCATCTAAGATCGATGCGGGGAAAGAAAGCCAGCAGCTCTGTAGATCCACACGTAGGCAGCTTGCCCCTCGTTTCTGGGTTTGAATTCCAACCCTCATGCTAAGTGCCTCAAATGCCGATTGTACCCATTTAAGAGTGGGCATGGTTATATTTTGCACTTAGGAATGCACATACTTTCACGACGGTCTCGACTCCAAAGAAATGCTTCAGTCTGATTTACAAAATCGAGTGCCATTCTTAGAGTCGCTGCCAAGCTGCTTCAGAGCTGGAATTTCCAAGGGAATCAGAAATTAGCCTTCTATTTTCTTTGTTACGGTTCCTCATCTATCATTTTAATAAATGTATCCTACAGTGATCACGAACCTTTTCAAGAGCAATAACAATTAAAGTCTTTCTGGAAGCCATGCCTGTCTCCAAAAGAAACACTTTATTTTTCTGTGGCCTTCAGGAAAATAAAAATATCAAGGATGATATCAAATCCCTAGCCTCCTAACATCATTATTTACCAGGCTCTGAATATCAATCTGGAGAATGTATTCTCGTGTATATGAATCTCCCAGCAATATGGGATTTCTTCCCTTTCACATACCTTAGTGCAATGTCTGTATTGTTTCAAACATTTCTTGTTCCTATTTTGATTCTTGATAAGCAAAGAGGAAAGATGCAGGGCTGTTTTGTTTTTCCTCATTAAACTCACAGGGTTTTTTTTTTTTTTAAAGCTTGGAAACTTCAGCAGAGTTGGGTTATGTGTGAACTGGCAGCCAGCAGCCCTGTTAAGGCTCAATTTATTAAAAATAACCACATGGCAACAAAGATCTTTCTTCTTCATTCTCTTGACTCAGTAAAAAGCCAGGCTGAGAAAATAAATATCAAACCTTGGAGAAGCCTGTCTAATAAACTCAAAATGCTAGATCAGGTAAAATGTCCTTTTAGAAAAAGTTCTGGACTATTAAGAAAAAATAAAATAAAATATATATATATATGAAAAGAAAGATACAATATTTCACTCCAAGGACCCGCAATTCAGAGAAAGAATGTTGGTTGCACCAAATCCCCGAAGACAAATGATGGAGACTGGAAACTCCCTTTCCTTCAAATGTTGTAATTCCCGGATGCATTTTGAAAGCACCTGAATCAATCTTCAAGACCTGAAGGCAATTTCATTTTGTGGAAACCTCCTTCTACCCCCTAATTTCCCAACCAAGTCAATGGTGGATCGCGGAGATACATGATCCTGGGCCTCTCATTTCCTGCTGATTTCCTGAGGCTACTTCTAATAAAGAAGGAGAGCTGGAGGGACCAGAGACTCACAGGAGCCTAATATAATCACTTCTGTCAAATGAAAATTCTGACTCATATTAATTCACTGTGACTGATCGTTGGGAATTCAAGAAATAAACTGGACCTACCCTGTTAATTTAAATTATTCCAATGTGCCTGGTGTACTGGAAAAAGAAAGGAGCCTGAATTTCTTCTCTTTGCCTGGGGGTGTGGACTGAACCATCTGGCTGGGGGGTAGGGGATGAACATTCTCCTTTGGGGTGATGGGAAATAGGGTCTGATGCCCCTACCTTGACCTGGAGTGGTACCCTTTTCCCAGGACTCTCTAGGTTGAAAAGGAAGGTCTGATTGAGATAAAATTATCACCGTCACAGACCTCTTTATGGTTTTCTTTTAATCACCACGCATGGATAAAATTGCCTATTGATTGACCTTAAATGAAATCTACTTTAACCTGGGAACTCCATTAAGAGAATAATTCAGGAGGCTGCCTCTCTACCAGGGCATTGTTAACCTGACTGCCTGGGAATTAATGATGCACATCGTTCCGGGAGTCTCGTAATTCCTAACAAGTTTAAATATTTATCTGAACTCCTTGAAACCTTGCTGTCTTCTTCTTCCTCAGCCCTGATTTCATCCTTCTTTTCTCCTTAGAGAAATACAGTTTTGCTTTCCCTCCCTTAGAATCTGCTTCACTGGGGTCTTCTGGGCACTCTATGCTAGTGGACTTGATTCGGGGGCAGTTCCTCGACTTTCCTGATCCCTGACATCATCTTGACTGTCTCTCCCGGGGACCAGGAGCACTGGAAATGCAGCTGGGCCTCTGCAGTTTCCCATAAACTGTACCAAATGCATTTTGACTTGTACTGGGCGGGTCTCATCTGAGAAGGCACTGTCTGCTCTGGAATTACTTATTCTGGAAGAGCCATACCAGCATTGCCTACTGGAGATTTTTGTTATTATTATTTTTTTTTGTCCTGGACAACACAGAATGGATCAGGGTACTGGAAGCCAGGCAGTGGGGACAGAGGACCTCACCTAATGTCAGTAGAGGGGCATGAGAATACCTGCCTCTTCATATGCAAATGGGGACACATGCTGCAAATCTGTCATCTGTCTGTAGACATGAAGGGGGATTTGCATGACATCCGAGAGGACACTGACAGAACTAGGGAACTCATACTCCATCCGTCACCACACGAGGAGCCTGAATCATCGTGACTCATTGGCAGTGACTAAAGTTAGGGAGGAAAACCTACGTTGAAGTGGGCTGTGAGAAAACTCTCTCAGAATGGAGAAGCAGCCCCCTTGGCCCTGCTCCCTGTCTGTCCTGGACAAGGCTTATGTGCTCCTCCTCTGTGCTGGATGCAGCACAAGGTGTATGTCCTATTAGTGACACTCGTCACACTTAATAAATAATTGCCCGTAGAGTTGCTTAGTTTCCCACGGGATTCTACCATGGATGGGTGCAGAGACCGGGTGGCCTTGGGCTGCTCCTAGGACCTGGCTCAGGGCTCAGGGCTTGGCCCCGGGTAAGCAATCAATAAACTGCATTGTTGAATGAATGAATGAGACGTCCATAGTGCTCAGAAGAAATACTCCCCTCTGAGAATGATGTATTCTAGGAATCAGAAGAAAAGTTTACAAGACAATGCCAGAAGACACAGCCTGTGGGGTCCTCAGAAAGAAGGGGGGCCAAGGTGGACGAGCCACCTGGGCACAGCCCTGATCCGGAGGTGGGAAAGGGGAGATGAAGAGGTCTCGAGAGGAAACCAGTTTTGCAGTAGCAGAGTTAAAACTCCCTCTTGTCAAAAAGGGCAGGATCAGCATCACATCACGGGAGGCCAGATCAGTGACACAGGTGTGAATTTGAGAATCCCTCCCAGAATGCAAAGCAGGGAGGGGAGAACCTCGGGAGAAAGGGGTTGAAGATGGTGAGAGCTAAGACATCTTCCTGGAATGGAGAAGGCCTCAGGGAGCAGGTGGAGCTGGAGCTTTCAGCCTGCTTAGGGCAAGATCAAGGGCACGGGACCATTTCCAGAGGCATTCTGGCAAAACTTAAACTTTAAGGAAAAAGACAAAGATCACATGAGTCTGAAACAAGGTGGGACAAGACACACCGTGGGGCGGGGTGGAAGGAACAGCTTCTCCCCTCTCCTCCCTCAACCCTCGCTGTCCCCCCCCCTTCCCTGAGTGAAAGGAGAGACCTGGTGGCGAGGCTGGAGGGGAGCCTGAGCCCTCGGCCCCTCCCACTCCTTCCCTTGGGGACCCTCCTGCCTGCAGAGCCCCCCCCCCCACTCAAGGCATCATGTGGAACCCGCACCCCCAACACCATCTGGTGCTTCCTTCAATTTTTAAACAAATACTCACTGAGCCTGCACTTTTGGCTGGGCCCCATTCCTGGGCTGAGGATTTAGCAGAGAAAGTTCTTGCTAGGAGAGATGGATGGAGAAGATAAACAGAGACACAGACATGTCCGTGATCCTCAGCCGGGCATTGCCAAGAGACAGAACCAAGCGAGACAGAGGCTCGGGAGTGGTTAGTTGGAGGAAGGGGTCGTACCTTATCAGAGGGGGTGGCTCAGAAGGCCAACTGGACAAGGTGAGGGAGGTGGGCAAAGCTGTGTGGACGCCGGGGCAGAGCAGCAGCCTGTGCAGAGCTGGAGGAGGAAGAGTGCCGGGTCCCCTTCAGGGACGTTGTGCCCAGGAGGTTGGAGCGAGGCAGAGAGGGGGGTTGCACGGGTAGTGGGGGGTCGGTGGGTGTCGTGTGTGCACATGCGCACACACGCGTGGGACTCAGTAGGTCAAGGTCCAGGGGGGGACCTTTGGATTTCCTTTTAAGTTGGATGAGAAGCCACCAGAGAGAGCACTTCACAATGCTATCGCGGTTGGAAAGGACCCCGTGCCTCTGCTTGCCACCATCTGCTGGCCTTCTAGCAACCTGCGCCCCATGGTGATGGCGGGCGGCCCACACCTTCCTCCTGGTGGGCCCCCTGCACCCGGGACGGCCCCAGGCAGAGGCGGTGCTGTTGAGACGCTGTTTGTTGGCAGAATGAATTACAGAAACGACAAGGTGGAGGAAAAGAGTCAATGGGAAGCAGCCAGGCTTCTAGATTCACAGTGGGGGCCAAGTGCGGGTCCCCCCAGTTCTGCGGCGTTCAGAGGCACCCAAGCTCCCGTGCTCCCTGACTCCTTTTGGTTATCTCGTTGCACATCTTGTGACCAACCTTCTGTCATCTCTGGGTGTCTTTGCTGCCCTCCTCCTCCTCACGAGTCAGATCCTCCTAGGAGCTCCTGGTGTCCTTGAACTCACCAAGGCAGTGCCCAACTCAGGCCAGACTGTGCCGCCCCCTCCCCCCAGGGCCCCTCTTTCTTGTCATCTGTGCGTCCTGGACTGAATGTCCTGTTTGGCACGAGGTAGGCCAGTGGCCAGTATTAATTAGATGTCTACTTGTGGGAGCCACTGAAAGCCAACGGTATAGCAAGATTAAAAATATGGAGAGAGGTTAAAACATTTAACAAATAACATAAGCGAAAAGACTTTTTTTTTCTTTTTGTCTTAAAAAAAGCAGGGTGGGACTATCTAGTTCAGACAAAATAGGATTCAAAGGAGGAAAAGCATTATTTATTAAAACAAAGGGAGACATTTATACAGATAA
This sequence comes from Marmota flaviventris, assembly GCF_047511675.1. Classification (NCBI taxonomy): domain Eukaryota; kingdom Metazoa; phylum Chordata; class Mammalia; order Rodentia; family Sciuridae; genus Marmota; species Marmota flaviventris. The sequence continues at coordinate 10,870,025 of NC_092507.1, read as the reverse complement.
AGAAGAAATAATCACACAGAGTTTACAGACAGCCTGCACCGACAGTGTGCCAGATAACATTCAATACCCACTCCTAATTAAAAGGGGGAGGAAGCCTCCGTGTTGGGTCTGTAAGTAAGTCCCCTCAGCATGATAAATAATATCTAGCATAAACCAGCAGCGACCATCATATCTAATGGAGTCTGCAGAAGTATTCTCATTAAAATCAAGAGAAATCCCAGGGTCCCTGGTGATATCAAGAGAGTAACCCGCAAATCTCTTAGTTAATCAGCTTTGGTAAAGTGGATGGGTTAGTAAACAATAGGGAGAAGGGGACAACTTTACCTATAGCAGCAAAAGCCAGTTAGAAGATACAAAGGGAAGAGAAAACCCCACCCTCCTAACTGCATGAACAGACCTGAGATACGAAGCAGCGTTATAAGAAATAGGTGGGATCCCTGCCATGAAGACTAGAAAAATGTTTTTTGGGATGAACAAAATAAGATATGAACAAACGAGCCAACCTATCATTTTTTCTAGAAGAAAAAAGTCTGAAGTGCATGAAAATGTCAGTTCTCCTCCAATTAATGTGTCAACTTATCTCCTTAATCAATAGCCTTTGGATTGAGTTTTCTTTTGAAACCTGTGACTAAATGATGCAGACATTCGCTTGGCAGAATCAACAGGTGAGAAAAACAAAGAGGATCAGAACAAAAATTCAAAAACATTAACTTTGATTATATGAGAGGAGATGGGCAGAGGGAAATTCATGTTTGAATTTTTTCCCCACTAATTTCTATGAATAGGAATAAATTTCATATTAGAAAAGAAAATTCATACAATGTTTACATATTGGCTAGTACTTTAAAAAATGGGAGGTTTTGTGTCATCTGTGTGGAAAACTTTACTGTAATGCCATTTGCCCCCCCTACCCCCCACAGTGACCCAGAGAATCAGGTGGAACGAAGTAAGAAGTAGGAGGTGTCCTGAGCACTTGTACTGGTATTGAATCAAGAGCTTCAATCAAGTGTGGAAGGAAATTAGTAACCTGTTGGTTTATCCCTAGCATCATAAGTTGCCATAAGAGAATTTAGCAGCACTGATTTTTGGAATCTGATTTAGGTCATTTTCAACCCCATCAAAAAAAATAAAGAGAGAGAGAAAAGAAAAAAAGTTTTTCCTTCTGAATATACACACAGCTGATGGATTCCTCTGTTTAACTTGGCCACAAGCAAAACCACACTGGATGGAAATAATGGCTTCAGAGAAAATGACAGAACCCATAATTTATAGGGAGCTACCAAGGAATTTAGGCTCGAGGTCAAACCAATGGCCTGTCAAGAGTAATATCATGCCTGGTCCTTCCCGGTGGTCAGTACTTGAAATTCAGCCAGGCGGTTCTGTGAAATTCACCGTGAAGGACAAAGGACAGAATCCTCCTCCCAAACCGGAAGGTGTTGGTGGTGCGGTGTCAACTGTTATTACCTAGTTAAAAATTGATGATCCCAATGTCTACCTGCCCAGTCTATCTGCCTCAGCCATCCTCACGGCACATCATCTTTTATGAATCTTAAGCATCCCGGCCATGAAAGTGGCTGGCTCCTCTTATCAAGCACCACAGAGGGGGAAGAAGAATGTTCCCAGGGTAGCCTTGATATCAGAACCATACGAGAGCATGATAATCAAAGACAAACCTGAATTTTCGTTACGGAGTTTCATTTTCCCGCTTCAATTTATTTTCCTAGGATCAGGGGTAGGCACTAGAATTTCAACCACAAGTTATGGTTAGAGAGGACGTAGAGTCCTGGGGTAGATATCATACTAAAAGTAATCTCATTTGTGATCTCCCCAGTGGGTCTTAACCGAGGATTGGTGGGGGGGGTCCAGTAAAGGGAGAGCTCCCAAACTGTCACCCCTCAAGTGGAGTCGAGTCTATCTGAAGTGGGGAGAAACCTCCATTTCTTTAAACTTCTTTTCCATCTATTTTAGGTGGATATGTGCCTCCTGGAATATGAAGTTCTTTGAGCAAGACGCTGGGAAATCCAACTCTGAAGACCCAGAGGAATTCCTTCGCAGTAGGTGAGACTTGAAGTGTTGGGAGAGACTCTACTGTGTTCTGAGTTCAGAGCGGATGTGAGAATCCATGTTTCTTTGGTTGCCAGAAAGGTCCCCCAAAGCAATGTGCCATTTAATAGCCTCAAAGTTCCTGGTTGCACGAGCGATTGTGATCTTCCTTTCGGAGGACTTGATCACTTTGAGAATCGTCCCCTCTCCTTCCCTGCAGTGGACGCTGGCAGTTTCTTTTGCCTTCGGGGATAGATTGATTGACAGATGGCCTCAAGTCCACTCCCTTCCTGGATTCAAACCCTTTGCTGGCTGTATTGGCATTTCTTCCTCGTCGTATGAGGGCTGGAGTGGGGGACTGTGTCCCTTGTCCTGACTTCAGGCTCAGTCCTGTGATTTACTTTGGCCCAGAGAGTGATCACAGATGTTAACTCTTTTGCTTTTGCTGTGAGCATGAGCCCCATGGAGCAAAGACGAGTTGACCCAGTTGTCCCAGATGAGGGCCCAGCGTGTGAGAGAGCACGGCCAAGATTGCAAACTTGCCTGCCCCTGCTGCAGTCAACCACAGACGGGAGAGTGAGTGGGCCCAGGCAGTTACCACAGATCCCGGAGCCAAAAAAAAAAAATGGTGTTTACTAGATGCCATTGAGGTTTTGAGGCTGTGTGTTATGAAGCTCTGTTGGGACAACATGATTGATAAAAGTCGGAAATTACTCTTATATTTGGTTCAAGGAAGAAACATGAGCACCAAAGGCAATTTTTTCAACTCACAAAAATTCTATGTATGTGTAGTGTAGAGCCTGATGTTTTGACACGTACATACATTGTGAGGTGTCTAGATTTAACTAGTTATCATACGTACTACCTCACATAACACCAAAAATTTACTGTCTTAGCAGTTTTCAAGTCTACTAATGCTGTGATTAACCATAGCCGCCATATTGTTCGAGAGCTCTCTTGAGCTTCTTCCTCCCCTCTAACTGAAAGGAGTCCAGAAAAATTAAAAATGCTGAAGGTCTCCTTTTACCTGATTTCAAAATATACTACAAAGCCACAGTCATCACCACAGCATGGTACTGGCATAAAAACAGACACACAAAACAACTGAAAAGGCTCGAAAGCCCAGAATAAATCCATTTACCTGTGGTCAGTTGATTTTCCCCAGATGCGAAACACACTCAATGCGAGAGGATAGTCTCTTCAATAAATGGGGCTGGGAAAATGAGATATTCACATGCAGAGGGATGAAACCAACCCTGGACCTCACGCCATGTGCAAAGATAACCCCAAAACAGATAAAAGACTTTCACATAAGACCAGAAACTGTAAAAACACTAGGAGGAAAGATAGGGGAATAGCTCCATGGTAGGGTCTGGGCGATGACTTTTTGGATAAAATCCCCAAACATAGGCAAAAGGAGGTGAAAATAGACCAGTGAGGTCGCATGCAGCTGAAATGTGTCTGCAGAGCAGAGGAGACCACCCACAGGGTGAAGAGGCCACGGAGGCAAGGGCCACACATCTGGTAAGGAGCTCAGGTCCCAAATGAAGAAGGAGCACGGGGTGTGTTTTTGCTCAATGTCTATGTCATGTGTTCCCTGATGCTGTGGGCCCCTGACCTTGGGTGTGGGCACCCTGCTGTCTTTATTTGAATATTGGTAGCTTTACTTCTTGTGTTTTCATGTGACTTTCCTATCTGGGAAACAGCCTGGTGTTTGGATGCATTTTGTGGTTGGAAGGGAAATCAGATTAGAGGGCCTGCTTCTCACAGCTCCAGGGTAAACTTGGATGGGAACAAAATCAGAATAATAAAGGCTGATGTTTACAGCAGGCTTCAGCCTGCCAGGGAGAACAGCTTAAAGGAGTCTGGTACACGTTCACTCATTGCTTCAGGGTAACTCTACTATCACCCCCATTGTACGAATGGGGAAACTAAGGTCTAGGGAGGTCATGTAACTTGCCCAAGGACACTTCAAGAAATCCAGGCAGCCAAGTGCCACAGCCCATGACCTTGACCACAGCATTATCTATCGGCTCCCACAGACCTGGAGCCCATGGGGCCCATATGCTCCGGGCAGACATAAGCCCCATGCATTTCTCCCTTCAGCAGGCCAGAAAGTTCTTGCCCTCGCTGGCCAAGAAAGAGCACTTTCCTGAATGTTTTCCCCCAGGACTAACAGCAACTCCATAAAGATCCCTTGTCAAAGATCCCTCCTGGCTCCTTCCCCTCCTGTGATCATATCAGCCTACATTTATTGTTCTGAGTGTTTGCAAGAAATAAAGCTTTACTTGTATGTACCTCCATCAATGTTTTCTTTGGGCCCTGACTTTGCCGTCATGGTAGCAATTCATCTTGGTGTGGAGGTTGGAGGTGGGGGCTGGGAGTGGGCAAGGTCAGGGCATGAGGATCCATCTGTCCTTGGTAGATGGCTCTGTCCAGGAGATGGCCAGTTTGCTGCCGCTTGAGCTGTCAATCACTGCCTCATGCTGCAGGCTCTCTAGCTGTATTTGTGCCACTATCAGGAAGCGTCACACTGTCCCTGCCACACTGGGCTGTGGAAGATCAGGAGGCTGTCTTGGCGACATCTGCCTGGATGTTTCAAAGGGCTGCCTGGCTCTTGACTGGCTTGTACACCTCCAGGTGTACTCTGCCTGGGGATGCAAGTTCCAGAACATTCTGTAGGGAGGTAGAACCCCTTGATAGGCATCTTCCAGGGTCCCCTCTTAATCTCCCCACTGGCTTGGTGTTCTCTCCTGTCACAGTTTCTAGTTGTCCTCTGCGTAGATTCCCCACATCTCCAAGCTAGCTTGGCGTTTTTGCCCTGAACAATCAAGAACCACAGTCAATGCTCACTAAATTATTAACTTCAAAAAATGAATTTCCCTGCTGGGTGAGACCCCAAGCAAAAATCGATCTGCCCGTCCTCCTTTCCAACTGAAGTCTCGAGATCAACGTAGATCTTTTATGGATCAAATATGACAGGTAGCGCTGACCTCTGACGCTCAGTAGAGAGATGGAAACTGAAACCTGCCCTCTGACTAAATCAGACTAAGTACTAACATTTCACAGAATTTTCTAGAAGACTGGCCCAGTGCCCAGACACTTTCTAATGATCTTAAACAACAACAAAACCATTAATAATTCCAGCTAACTTATGGAGGGCTGATGACTTGCCAGGGGCCTTAAAAGCCTTTTCATTTACTCACTCATTTTGCCTTCCCCGGATCCCGTAGGAAGGTCCTTTCATCATCCCACCTCACAGGTGCGGAATTTGAGTGGGCAGGAACTTTTCCCAAGAGGGCAACACAGCCAAGGGGCAGAGGCAGGATCTGAATCCAGGGGGTCGGGCACTGCTGCGGCCCTCCTTCTCTGCTGTTTGAGACCGACCTACTTGCCAGACACTTCCTCAGCTGTGTTCAAAAGAGGAAAGAGAAGAAAAAAGCCTTGCTCTGGGAACGCAAGGCAGCCAGCACACACACACACACACACACACACACACACGTCTGAACTAAAGGCAATGCGACAACGCTGTGTATACACACAGGTAGAGGGAGCATCTTTCGTCAATGCTAAAGCCTTCTAGAACTTCCATCACACACCTGTGCAAACTTGGTTCCCGGGATGCTTTGTAGGATCTCTTCATGACATCTCACTGCTGCAGTGCCTAGACACCAGCACCTCTCCTGCTCGGACATAAGGAAACTGAGACCATCATGGGGCCTCTGTGAGCAGGTCGCACACACGTGCTGGGGGTTCTGGGAGTGTGTCATTGAGGTCCACAGCTACCCATAGGTGGTGCAGGTCTGCCCACCCACCTGGAGATGGTCTCCCTGCCAGATCACAGGTGTCTACTGCCCCTGGCCCGGGCAGATGCTTACCTGTGTGCACAGGGGCACGGGAAGTTGGCTGTGTGGAGAGGCTCATCCTGATCCGCTGTCCTCCTGTGACCCCCACCACCACCACCACACACACACACTGGTCACACAGATACCCTGGGCACGTCAGGCATTTTGATCCCGTGCTCTTTTCTGTGTTTGGAGTGGTGACTCAGCTCTTTTTAACTGTTCAACAAATGTTTGCCAAATCAAATTCACTGCGGGGCTGACGCCCTCCTGACGGACAGTGGAAAGTGGTTTATGTGTCCTTCAACAGTCTCGAGCAGACGGTTCACGCTGTTTGGAACACGACCCAGTAAGGTATCAAATCAAGACGGCTTCCGTAAGTGGGATCTGTGTCCCCTGGAAGATATAGTCCTTACTCACTAGCCGTAGTCGCTTTCTATAGAATAAGTCCAGGAAAAAGCCCCACGCATTCCGCAGCAGGTGCCTCAGCTGCAGGGGACAGTGTCACAGCCTTCAGACTCACCTCTGTAGCCTGTGTCTTTTTTACCTTCGGCACCAGGGCCTTTTCCACCACCATGGGGGCCACCTGGCCAGCACCAGGGGCAGCCCTGCGCCAGTGGGATGGGAGCTGGGGGTAAATGCACCAGCTTCAGCCTCTTGTGGACAAGGCGGGGGGGGGGGTGTTCTGCACACTCCCCAGAAGGTCCCGGCAGTGTTGAGCCCGTCACTCATGGCCACAGCCTTGACAATACTCCTTCTGTTGGTTGGCTTCTCCTTCTTCCCTGATCCACTCCCCTGCTTCTTCCTTCTTGTTTTTTAGAATCCTCTCCTAATAAAGCCCTTGTACCTAAGCCCTGGCCTCAGGGTCTGATTTCATGGGATCTAAACAAGGACACTGTCTGACCATGGACAGAAGCTAGAAGCCCCGGGTGGCTGGGCACCCATTAGTGTGAGACGTGATGGCCGGAGCTGGGGCAACAGCCATGGAGCAAGAGACTGGAACAGAGCCTCAGATACACAGGAAGCAGAACAGGAGGTTTGTACTGGTAGATTGGATGAAGACGGTGAGTGAGGATTTACAGCCTGGAAAGGAAGAGGAAGGAGGAAGGACAGGTGTTAAGGGAAAGAACGGTCACTTCAGTTTTGGGCATGTTGACTTTGAGACATCTGTAGTGACAGATTGTACTATGGAGGGAGACAAAAATCATGACCTATTTGATTTTTCTAGTTGATCCTTGAGTGCCTCAGACTGCCATCCACCTATCCATCCATCCATCCATCCATCCATTCATCTACCCACCCATCTATGCATCTATCTATCTATGCATCCATTCATCCATCCACTCATCCACCCATCCACCCATTCTTCCATCCACTCATCCATCCATCCATCCATCCATCCATCCATCCATTCATTCATCCATCCACCCATCTATTCATCCATCCATCCACCCATCTATTCATCCATCCATCCATCCATCTATCCACCCATCCACCCATCCATCCATCCATCTATCCATCTATCCATCCATCCACCCACACACCCATCCATCCCTCCATCCACCCATCCATTCATCCATCTATTCATTCATCCCTCCATCCCCCCATTCATCCACCCATCCACTCATACACCACCCATCCTTTTATCTAATCCTTCCTTCTGTCCTCCTCCTTTCTATCTATCCATTTATCCTCCATTTATTGATTGAATGTTTTGTATGTACCAGTAAACGTTCTCAGTCCCACGGATTGTCTTTTCCTGCATTCTCCAGTAACCAGCTTGAGGCAAAGGTTATACTTCTTATGTTTCACTTGGGCGGAGCAAGAGCCCAGGGCTTCGAGGCTGAGGGGAGGGAGGGCAGGTGAGCATGACTGCGAGTGACGTGTGGCTGGGCTGTTTCCCCTGAGGGACGAGCGTGGGGCGTCAAGGCTAGTTGCTCAGCAGGTGGTCTGCAGGGCGGACAGACTCCTCTGGGTGTCATGCAAGAAGAAAAGATTCCTCAAGGTGCTTCCCGAGAGCCAGGGAGGAGAGGTGATTTACGTGCCGTTTCCCACTGGTCAGTCTGTGCCACGGAGAGTCAGCTCCTTTGGGTGTGCAGGACTTCAGATGGACGGCCACATCTGTGGTTGTTCAGGGTGCCGGCTCCCATCTCCTGGACCATGCCACTTCTTTCCCATGGGAAGTGGCAGAAACTCTGGACATGTGACCAGAGTTGGTCTGCTGCATCAGGTAGAGCCAGGTGGGCCGCAGTGGGCTCAGCAGGTCATGGCGGAGGCTGGGCGAGTCAAGTGGCCGGCAGGCCCAAGGGAATCGGGGTGATTCCAATGGAGGGCAGAGCAGAACCGAGACACAGGCTTTACCCTGATGAAAAACACATTTGAGAGACAGAACCTGGGTGGGGGACATATCTCAGGCATTTGCAGGTTTGATGACATTGTCACTGAGACATGAATAAATGAAAAGGAGATGCCAGCCACAACATTCCAGGCAGAGGGGAAAAGAGGTGCAAAGGCCCTGAGGTGGGAGCCATCTTGGTATTGTGGGGGAATTAAAAGAATGCCACCATGGCCACCGAGAGAAAGGAAACAGGCGGGACCCAGATCCCACAGGGCGTGGCAAAGCACCTGGAGCCACGCTGCCACTGAGATCATCTTCCGTCCCCAACTCCTCCACGTGGAGGGTGACAGGGTTCTAATTAGGAATTAGGTTTGGAAGTTGGGTGGGGACGGTGGCATCCAGGAGTCGAGCCATAGGCTGAAGGAGCTTTTAAGCAAACTGAATGTGTAATATGTGCAATGATATATTAACTGCTACAATTTATAGGAAATCATTATCAGTAATTATTACTATATCAAAAAAGCAATTACTAATACAATTTTGGGAAGCTCTTGGCTACCGACAGCTCATTCCCTATTGCTGCCTTCTGATAGTAATTCCACAGTGCCACGGAGCACGGGGTGGAGAAAACAGATGTAATCTAATAAAGGTCGCCTCCCATCTTTCCTGCGCCATGACATGCCATTTACCGAATCATCCATTATTGCCCAAAGAACAAAGGCGAGCTTCACCAAGCAAAGAAATGATAAAGTTCACTCGAAAATTGGGGAAGCAATTGCAAAACTACTTGAGGCCAAGGGCACAATCGTGCACTGAAATCAATAGCTGTCAGCCAAGGAGGCGGAGGGAGGAGAATGAATAAACACGGTAAATAATGCGGAGGAACCGATCCGGGCCAAGCAGCCAATCAAAGAGAAGCCGAGGAGCGCTTGAAGAGCCTCCACGGCGGAGCCAGAGGTCTGAGTGGGAATCTCTGCTCCACGTGTCCTGGCACCTGTGAGGACCTCAGCTGCCTTTCTGACCCGTGGGGGAGTCGTGCCGCGAGCCTGGTGGGCTACTCGGTGACAGCATCATCTCCAAGGTCCTGGGCCTCCTTCTCTGCTTTCTCCTTCCACCATAATGATCAAAGTAATGCAAAGACAGGGCAGGGCACAGAGGAACCTAGCAAAGCCTTCGTGTCTCAGACTGAGAAGATAGGAATTAAAAAAAAAAAAAACAACCAACTCCCACAAAATGATTTAGTTTTAAAAGCATGCCCTCTGCGCTTTCCTTTGGTGCACATCATTGACAGAGAAATGAGCTTCTTCCAGCTTATGTTCAAACCCAGGAAGGTTTAATTATTCACACTAACTCACCAGAGCCCTCCCTATATTAAAAACCATCAAAGGGAATTCAGAATTATGAATGAAATAAACTGAAGCACTGAGCAGTTTATGGCCCTTCTCCTGCCTCACCTCTTCCTTTCGCTAAAGGAAACCTTCAAACACTGGATGTGACGGTTCTTGTTTTTCCGGGGTTTGGTGTGGTAACACGCTGATATGCAAGATGCCAGAGATGAGCAACGGTGACCACTGTGCGCTGGGCGCTGGTGTAACGCCTCGGTCACATCATCCCTTTGATTGTCACCTCACAGGCAGACAGTGTAGTCCACTCTTCAGGTGGACACAGTGGCCTCTGAAAGTCTCTACGGCTGCAAGTTTTTCTGCCCATAAAGTGTGTCAGCTTTAAAGTTCAAAAAGGGACAGGTCTGAGTCTAGAGTCCAGGCTGTTAATAATCACCTCCTCCCTCTTCTTTGGTACGTCATCCACTATTGATCTCCTGTCTGTCCATCCACTATCCATCCACCCTTCCATCCAGCCACCGTCGTTCAATATTCATCTATGTCCTCCAAAATCCACCCACTCATTAAATATCCACCATTTGCAATTCATATCTATCTATCCATCCATCCATCCATCCGTCCGTCCGTCCGTCTACTCTCTATCTGCTGATGAATCTACTCATCTATTCCTACATCCTTTCCTTCTTCATTAATTAAGCAATTTTTATTGGTGATGCCTCATAATTATATCCTAACCCTGACCCCTTCTCTCTCCGTGGCCCAAGCTGAAACCTGGATCAACCCACCACCCTCCCTGGTCTGGGTGGCCACCATGGCTTCCTACTTGGCTTATCTCTAAGTCTTGTTTTCTACCGTCCATTTTCATCCCAGCTACCTGAGGGTCTTCTCAAGGGGCACGTGGCTGCCGTGATTGAAGTCCTCCGCTGAATTCCGGCTGCATTCAAAGTGAAACTCTGACTGCCTCTCTCCCAGGTCACGCTCTGGCGTGGGCCATTCCAGCCACATCGGCCAACTGTTTATTCCTCAAATGAGCCAAGGATGCTCTTGCCTTGGGAACTTGCCGGGTGCTCCTGTGCCCCAAATGTTCTCCCCTTGGGTGGCCCCTCCTTTCTAGTTCCATAGAACTCAGCTCACATCACCGCACCAGAGTGTGTTCCTGATCTTCTCCATGAAAGCACAGTCCACCTGCTCGGCACCCCCACGGATCTTCCATCCATTGCTCCATTGTGTGGATTTTCCCTACCATATTTAACCCTATCGTAGATACATTTGGCCATCCGACATCCCTTTCCATGACTCCCCAGATGGACACAAGTACTGGACAGTGGAGCCTTCGGCCAAATGAAGCATAGCTCAATTCATAAATGCTTATCATGTCCTCATCTTCCTCATTCCAACCCTCTGTCAGTGCTGGGATACAGCCCGGCCCAGGAACAGCCCATCCTTGCCCTCGGGGAGCTTACACAGTAGTGCAGGAGGATGCGCCACAGAACTAGGCTCACTGCAGAGAGTGACAGCTGCTGTGGTGAACAGCCATGAGACAGAGAGCGGTGGGGAGAGAGCAAGAGGGTGTGACTTTAGAGCCCCTGATCAGAGAAAAGCTCTCTGAGGAGCTGGCATTTGAGCTGAGAAGGAGAAAGAAGAGGAAGACTCAACTCTCAAAGAATCAGAGAGTTCCATGCAGAGACGCATCCCATGCAAAGGCCCGGAGGCAGACGCACACTGGGGGAGTTAAAGTAACAGAAATGAGTCCAGTGCAGCTGGTGTGAAATGACGGTGCGATGGTGGCAAGGGCCGTGGTGCCCAGTGAGCTTAGAGACTTGTATGTTAGGGTCTGTGAACAAGTCAAGATGGCGCCTGGCATTTTGCCAGGGGGAGTGGTTTGTGAAGTAATGCCAGCGAGCCATTAAGTGTGGAGATTCCTTATTGGTTGACTGCTGTATCTAGTTTATGTTAATTAAGATAAGCTATGTAAAATGTATATATACCCCTCCTGTCCTACAATAAACGGCTCCCACTCCTGCTGTATCAATGTACACAAGTTGTTTGTCACCCCCCGGTTATTTTGCTGCAGCCAGACTGTGGCAGATGGTGGCCCATCCGGGGAGCCCTGGGACACTCGGGGGTAAGTGACAAAAAAAAGCTGCCCATCCCTAGATAGGACGGGAGCAAATCTGCTCGTCCCTAGGTAGGGCGAGAGGAAAAATGGCCATTTTGAGAAAATGGAGAGGATTGATGCAGTATGTTTGTGTCTTGTTTTGTCTCAGTGTATTGTATTGTCTTTGTGATGAAAATATGGAAGGGGTGAGAAGTAAATTAATAAGGGAAGGAGGCACCCCAGTGGAACCAAGAATAGTTAGGGCATGTGTTGATGGAAGCCCAGGAACTCTAGTCAGAAAGAAGAAAGTTCAGAGGAGGAAGGATTATCAGGAAAAAAGTTGCAGCAAAAGGCTATTACTGAATACTTTTCGTTACCGGAGGGTGCGTGAATCGGTGCGGAGGCTGCCACGTGCGCGAGCCGGTCATGGCACAGCAAGGATTTTCCAAGCGGCGGCAGCCGGCTCCCCGCCTGGGGAGCAGGATGCCACTGCGAGAGCCCAAATCCAGACCTGACCCGGAGGCACAGTTCGCAGGCTCTTGCTCCCTGTGCCCGGTGGCAGTTTGAGTCTGGGACTCTCCCCAGGGCCATCTGGGGCTGCTCGGGATGCTGTAGGTGGAAGACGGCCCTCGTCCCTGAAGTTTGATCATTTCCAAGGCCAGTAACTACAATGGTTCTCCCACACCTGGAAGCTAATGAGTAATGAGCGCCATTAAGGCTTATTTCAAATGTAAAATACCTTGAGATAATGTACTAAATTGTTCAGAAGGTTGTTTCTTAGTGGAATACTACAGGATTTTCTTTAGCCATCATTGCCGGAGTTCCTGCCTTTGTCCCAGTGCCAGTGAGGACGAGGGTGGAGAGATTTCCAGTGTTGCTGAGAACCAGACGAGACTTCGGATCAAGCTAGCTGCCTGCAGAACTTACCTGGACTGTGAACTTAAGCTAGCTGCCTGCAGAACTTACCTGGACTGTGATTTAAGCTAGCTGCCTACAAAACTTACCTGGACTGTGATGTACCTGGACTGTAAGTTAATCTATTGAGACACTGCTTTACCTGGACTGAGACAACAAACTGTAATCTACAACAAATTGTAACTCGGTATCTTTGCTAACGGTGTCATTGCTGGTATAATTTTTCCAAGGGCTTCTTGCAGGGAGCCATCAATTGGCTTGGTATTGTGGCATTTTGTATCCTCCCCTTCTGCTTGTAGCAGATTATTTGTGGTGTTTGTGTAAAAACCACTATGGTCGTTATTTAAATTAAACAAAAGGGGGAAATGTTAGGGTCTGTAAACAAGTCAGGATGGCGCCTGGCATTTTGCCAGAGGGAGTGGTTTGTGAAATAACGCCAGCGCCATTAAGTGTGGAGATTCCTTATTGGTTGATTGCTGTATCTAGTTTATGTTAATTAAGATAAGCTGTGTATAATGTATATATACCCCTCCTGTCCTACAATAAACGGCTCCCACTCCTGCTGTATCAATGTACACAAGTTGTTTGTCACCCCCCAGTTATTTTGCTGCAGCCGGACTGCGGCACTTCTATGAGGAAGGGTTTAAAGATAGAGTCAGCAAATGTTAAGTATGGGATGCCTGGTTAAATTAGAGTTTCAGATAAGCAAGAAGTAACTTTTTAGCATTATGTCCCAAGTGTTGCGTGGGTCATACTTAGACTAGAATTTGTTGTTATTCTGAACTTCTTATTTAACTGGACATTCTGTATTTTATGCAGAAACCCTGTTCTAAGGTGACACGGCAAACCTAATCAAGGTAGGACATATCCCAAATCCCGGGCTGTGTTGCTGAGTCCTGATGATCATGGAGGAGAACTCAGAGAAGAAATCAGAACGGGTGGTTAATGAACTTATCACTCTCCTCCCATCTACTTGGGGAAAAAAAAGACACCAGGAAACTAGAAGTGTATTTGTCTTTGGAACATATTAAGTGGTGATTATTCCAGGCAATTTACTTTCATAATTGTGTTGAAACTAAGAGCCCACATGCTTCCCTTGAGGGAGGCACCATACCTAATGGACTCTGTCCCTTTCCATGACGCCCGGCACAGCACCTTGAACATACACAGGTTCTTAGTAAACAAGGGCTAATTCATCAAGAATGAGAGAAGACGTTTAGGATTCACCTCACTGTATGCCCTACTTCATCGAGAAAGGTCTTCAAGAGAGTCAAAGTGTGATGCCTGAATTTCTATTTTCTTACATTTCCCAGTACACTGTGAAGAAAAAGAAAAAGAGGGTTCTTTGTGGACATTACTGTTGCTCATCAATATTCTGTTCTCTTCCCCTTGCAGAACCTCACTTCCTCACCCCCTAGAACACGGTGTACCCATGTGACTATGAAAGGCAAAGAGAAGTGCCCTGTGCCCCTCCTGGGCTGGAGCACTGAACTGCTGCCTCTTTCCTCTCTTGTGTAGTCCAGAAGGCATCATGTCGATCTGGAAAGATTATTAGATGATGGAGCCTCCATTAGCCTGGGCCCCAGGGGGGTTATGGTGAGCTGAGACTCCTCCCCCTGCACTGAACGTGGAGCACTAATAAGAACGAAACCTCTGGTGGTTGAAGCAATGAGCTTTGGGCTTGTTTGTTAGTGCAGTATCACTGACTGATACTGTCTGCCCATGTCTGAATGTTTGTGTATCCTCAAAATTCACATGTTGAAACCTATTCCCTTGGTGTGGAATCAATAAGGGGAGGAACCTTCAGAGAAGTGATTACGTGATAAGGAAAAGTCCTTAGGAATGGAATTCGTGTCCTTCTAAAAATGAGGCTCAAAGGAATTTATTCACCCCTTCCACCACATGAGGACATAGCAAGATGGCGCCATCTATGAAGCACACAGGGCGAGGGCTCACCAGGTACTGAATCTGCTGCCACCTTGATCTTGGACTTCCCAGCCTTCAGACTATAAGCAATACATTTCTGTTGTTATAAATTACTGAGTCAAAGGTATTTTGGACTTAGATTCTGAGGTTCCATGACCCTGCCGCATTTCTATTGGGTCTTTAGACTTAAGTTAGGCAGCATCAGAGCCAGGGACAGAATTGTTACTGCTTTTCTGAAACTTTGTAGGCAAACAGAATACTCCCAGTGTCCTTCTAGTTCTATTTTAGGATTAACTCCAAAGTGCAGTTCAAGGGGAGCGAGGACTGATAGTTTTCTCAGTGTGGCTGAATATAAATGAACTGAGAAGTACTGAGGGCCACAGCTGGTGGTCTCCATGCCCAGAGATTCCCCAGCGCATACCTGGGTACATAATGACCTGGATACCTAGGCTGCCTTCTGGAACATAGATGTGTCTGCTTAGAGTTCTGTGGCTCTTCCGTGTCACTCAGAGCAAAAGTCCTATATAATGACCTTGTGTGTGGCATAGCTTTAGACCTCAGATGAAATGGCACACAATGATATTGTTTTAATGTATAAAATAGTATGTAAGAATGTGCACTTTTATCCCCTTTGTATCTGAATTTGTTACTTGTTATTTTACCTTTTCGTGTAAAGGATTGAAATATTTTAAAATTACAGAAGCAAATCCCCAAACAAGAATTACAGTCAGCTGTATTAGTCAGCTTCTGCTGCCTAACAAGCTATTCTACAATTTAGTGGACTGAAAAAGAACTTTTGTCATCTCACAGTTTCTGTGGGTCAGGAATTTGGGAGTAGTTCTCCCTCAGAACTCTTGTGAGATTCCAGTCATGAAGTGGGCTGGAATCACTTGAAGGATAGACGGGATTTGGAGGATCCACTTCCATGATGGTGCCCTCCTGTGGATGTTGGCAGGCACCTCACCACATGGGACTCTATAGAAGGCTGCCCAGTGTGTCCTCACCACATGGCAGCTGCTTCCCCAGAGCCAGGCCCACAGCTTCTGGGCCTAGATTCTATCATGTATTCAACATTTTATTGGCTACACAGGTCATCTTTATTCAGCGTGGAATGGGACTCCATCAGGACGTAAGTAACAGTCAGGGGCCATTGGGCGCCATTTTGAACACTGACTACAGAGCACAGAATCCTGGTGCACACAAGTTAACTCCTGAAAACCGTCCTCCTACACTCCCCATTCACCTCTACCTTCCTTGGCTGGCAAAGTAAAGTGGTCCAGAGGACAAGTGTTCATCTAAGTTGTCTTCTCACCAGGAAAAACCTTCCTTTCTCTTTCTCAGTAAAGGACGTCCCACTGCCCAATATGGCTTTCCCACCTAAATAAACAACCCCCTGTTCAGTTCAACAACTTCTCCAGAGAAAACCTTCCATCTTAATAGACAGGTGTAGATTGTCAAACGGTGGGCGTGGCACCATTCCTGACACCCTGGCTCCATTCCATGGCCACACCTTTCTCTGCCTTCCCCATCAACTTTCTGTGGTCCCCAAGAGCTGACTGTTTACAGAGGTTGCCATGGCAACACCTCTTCTGAGGAGGCTGATCGGTGTTTCATCCACCTAGTGACATCGTGTTCTGTGTATCTCCTGCTTTTCCTAACAGCCCTTTGGAGCTGGGCTCTCTGTCTCTGCTCAGCACTCATTCTTATTCTATCCGTTGAACCTTGCTGGGCATTTCTCAAGCACATTGTTTATGAAATATGTAAGCAGGAGGCCTTAAAAAGAACATGTTCCTATAAGATGGTCGATAACAACAGCTTTGCTGTTCACCATGATCACTGCCCTGACTCCTCTATTCCCCCGAATGGTGTTCACCCCATCCATGCCACACCATCCATTCTGCTCCCAATCACGACACTATTTTTTTTTTGGTGTTTTACGAAACGAGACATTATTCAGAGCAAAAAAACTGACATGGAATGTCGATAAGGAAGAGCTACCCTGGCAAGAGCAGAGAAAATAGTCACTTAATCCTGGCTGTTAGTCCCAACTCTTCCAGGGAGATTTGTGGCGTAAGGTACAGAGATTCGATCCAGCAACCCATCATTAAAGCGAATAAGAATCTGACAGCGTGGCCGCTTTTCTGGTGTCCATCAGGACACGCTCTGGGGAAACCCATCCAGAACTGACCTACCTGTCCATGAGATCACATTTCATTATTGCCATCCTGGGACCTGGAATTTTTTGTTAACTTGTTAAATGCTGCTGAGGATGGCAAAATAAGGCCTCTGGCAACCCTGCGTATTTTCTGTTGCCATCTTCACTGATAAATTGCCCAATTTTCTTAGCAAATTCAGCAACAATAACAGTTTTCTGCTAGCAAAATAACCTTTCATTTTTTACAAAAAAAAAAAAAAGGTGGAGGGGGGTTGGAATAAAAACAAGTGGTAGAGGTTGCATGTTTCCTACAAAATCAAGTTCCTAATTTTTAGTTTTCACTAGCTGTGGGTAGGGACTGGCTTTTTGTTTCTCATAAATAAAAGTGCTACATTTATGCTCAGCCTAAGGCATCCTCTGATGCCTGGCTAAATCGTTTTGATAGGAAAGATTTATTGGAATACTTTATAATTCCGTGATGAATGAGGTAGATTATTTTCTTTGGTCTGCCTGACACCCCCCTGCCCAATCTGATAGCATCACCCTGCTTTTTTATGGCTGAGTTTCTGAGAAGTTGTGTTTAGTAGGGCACACGATAGGTAGGAATTTCTGCCTTGTCCATCAACAATGAGAGGAGCATGTTCAGAGAAAGGTGTGGATGAGGGAGCTCTCTGATTCAAGGGTGGTGACCAGCCTCTGCCACCGAGAAGCCCAGAGAGAAGGTGAACTGTGACCGTCCCGGTTTTCATCATGAATTCGTCCCTGATACCAAGAGGAAGGCAGAGACAGGATTTGGTGTGAAGTGAGCTGGAACTGAGAGGCAAATAAAAGCCAGAATCATGAGCCATCACCCCGAGGAGGCCAATTCCCAAACAGATAACGACGCCTACCCACAGAGACGCCCGGGCATGCCGAGCAGGACATGCAAGTTATGTGAACCACCGACAATCAGGCTCTGAGGGCGAAATATATTCCCAGGGCAGTGAAATTCAAGAAACTCTGACTTTGCGTTTTGCTAGGGCTCAATCTTCAATCTCTCTGATTTAGCTTTAATCCTAATGTTCAAACCCAGATCTGTCAATGAAGCCGAATTCCAGCCTGGGCAGGTTTTTGGCTTCTTCCCAGGTCTCGCTTAGACCTGGGCACCTAGGAGGTCACGCAGCTGTAGGAAGACTTGTGGCTGTGGCATCTTGCACAAGGTGACGGAGGTAGCATAATCTCTGGTGGGGACAAACACCCTGGGCTCTGGGACTGTGGAAACTTGGGTGGAAATCCAGACTACGACGTGCCAGACAGGCACACTGGCCAAATGACTGCCCACCCCGTGCTTCTCTCTAGCTCCATCTCGTTCATAGGGTTTCACGGCTTGGTACAACTGGTTAGGAAAAGGGGCCACGTGTGGAGCAGGTGCTTCATGATGTGAAATTCCACTTTCCCTTTTCCAAATCCCTTAGAACTTAACTATGTCCCTTGTATCAGGGAGCTAAAGAGATTTGCAAAATTGGCACAGAGACTCTTGGACAATTAAAACACAAACTTAAAAACATATGCTTGACTCCATCTTTGATTTAGCTTCGATTTATCCACAGTCAGAGAACATCCCAGCAGCCCACCTTGACGCGATGCTTGTGTGGAGAGACCGGCTGTTTGTTGTGTCCTGGGTAGAATCCCTGGCCTTCCGGTCGAAGCACTCCTCCTACTCGTTGGCTATTTTGTTCAGGAGAAGGGGAACCAAACTGCCTTGGAATCTAGGTCAGGGCATATGATTCATGCCTGGTTTTGGAAACTGGCTCAAAGCTGTCCAAGGAGACTCAAACTAGAAGTTTTCTGGCACAGGAGACGAAAAAAAACCCAAAAAAAAACCACGTTATTTTGCATTGAAGTTGCTAAGCCTAGAGCTTCTGAGTGCCCTCAGGAATGGCAGAGTCCCCTGAGAGGGGAGTTGACACAGAAGGAAGCTTAGGTGGGTGAGAAGTCCTAACAATATTATTTGAACTCCTAGATCCATAGGAGGTTAATGTAAAATCTATTTTTTTTTTTACCATGAATCAAGTATTTCTCTTTCCACCTTTTTATTGCCAATCTATTTACATCTTTGAATCTGAGGTAGGTTGCTTGTACGCTGTATTCAGTTTGGCAATGTTTTTTTTTTTTTTTTTTTTAAATCCATATTGCTAATCCCTCTACCTTTTTAATAGAGTGTTTAATCCAGTTACATTTAGTATAATTATTGATAATGCAGGATTTATGTCTGCCATTTTGCTATTTATTTTCAGTATATCTCATGTCTTTTTACATTCTTGATTTCCTCATTACAGACTCCTTTTCCTGTTAAACAGACTTTCCTGTTTACCATTTTACTTTCTTCTTGTTTCTTTTACAATGTAATTTTCTTAGTGGTTGTCATGGAGATTTCAATTAACATCTCAACTTAAGATAACCTAATTCAAATTAAGGTTAACTTTAATGGTATATAGAAACTCTGCATCAGATAAAGCACCATTCCCTTCTTCTTCTTCTGTGCAATTATTGTAATACAAATTAAATTTTTACTTACTGTAAGCAACTGACGGTTTTATCATTATTGCTTTATGTAGTTTTCTTTTAAACCAGATAGGAGAAGAAAATGCCAACCCCAAAACCCACTTACATTGTCCTGAATATTTACTTTTGTGTTTACTGTCATTGGTATGAATCAATAATTTCTTTTATTTTTTCATGAAGACTTTGAAGTTCGATTCTTTGTAACCCTAAGTGTCCTATGTGATAGAGCAGGCCAAAGGGGGCTTCTGAGAAGGGCAGTGGGCATAGCTTAGAGTGTACTATCTCCCGTACACACCTATCTTTCTGCTTTGTAGCCAGAGACATCATTTTTTATGAAGTATAGTGGATTATTATAAGATTCTTTTTACTTGGACTAATCTACATCCTCTAATTTAAGAAAGGAACTTTTGAATAATAGACTTGTGTTGATGAAAGTGACATAGATTCTCTTCTATTCTTTACATTGAGTGTAATTCACCCCCCCACCCCCACACACACACCACGACTAGGCTCTTCTTAGTGACTTGCATGATCAATAGAATGTGGCAGAAATTACCTTCTGGGGTTTCTGAGACTTGGTCTAAAGAAGCCTTGTGGCTGCTGCCTGGGTCCTGAGGAATGCTCACTTTGGAGGTCCTGAGCCATCATATGAGTCCCACTATCTTGATGCCATGCCATTCTGGGGAAGCCACACGCAGATGTTCCAGGTGACAGATCCAGCAGAGTCCAGACTTCTGGTCATCCCTGCCGAGCCTCAGACCACCGAAGCTGTCACACCCTCCATACCAGCTCATCTACCAGCAGAATAGCAGCTCACGGCCCCTCCAGACGAGGGATGAGCTGGGAAGATGAGCATCTAGGCCTTGCTGAGTTCCTGGCCCATGGAATCAAAGTCATGCTTTAAGCCACTGTGTGCTGGGCACAACTGGTTATGGAGCAGTAGACTAGGTATCAAGGTGGTGTGACATCTGGATCAGGCAGAGGGACTGCTAGAAACCATTCACACTGGGGTCTCAAACCCAAGTGCCAGCAAGGGCCACCCAGGCAGGTAATGGAAATGAATGAATGATCTGGGGGAGGGAGGATTTGTGTAAACCAGAGAGTGTGTCGTGTCTGGGGAGCAAGGCCAGCTGCTGCCCTGGGGGGGACATGCATCTAGCCTTGGTAGACTTTTTAAGAGCAATCAGAGTTTGTAATGCAAAAATCCTTGAGTTTTTCTTTTCTTTCTTCTCTCTCTCTCTAGCAGTGTTGGGGAAAATTCCGTAATTTTTAATGGCTGAGAAGTAATTAATAACAATCATAACACTGCCTCGCAAGCCAAGTCACACACACTTGCTGGCTGCCCTTTCTTCTCTGCTACCACTTTGTGACCTCAGATCTGGCTCCATGCCCTCGAGTGTAAGATGAGGAAACAGGAGTCTAGGGAGGGGCATGCCTTGCTCTAGGTTCCCCTGTGCATGTTACTGTCTTAAAGCTCCCTAGACCCACGTCTCCACCTCCAGATTCAGGGCTCTTGTCCCTGTCCTGTACTGCTTGGTTAGGACAGAGACTTCACAGACAGGTGGTCCTCCTGGGGCTTCTTAGGTTTAGCCCAAGTAAAATGATACCACCCAGGGGCCTCATCAAGCTCTCAGAGTGAACTTTCCAGAATCAGCAGAGCCACAGCTCATCACTCTGGGAATGCCCATGTCACTGTGCAATGGGGCAGGGGTGGAATCTCTGGCCCATACCAGGGCTTCGCTGAGAGCAGCGAGATTTTCTGTCTCTTATTTGTCCCACCTATTTTATGGCAAAGAACATAATAGAATGACCTAGCTCATCAACTTGTTGGTGTGGCTCACTTGATAACTTGCTTAGCTAGTCTGCTCCCAATTGGCCTTCCTCTGCAGAGATGACTTGTGCTCTCTGGGTTGCATAGACCCTCCCAGCCCCTGAATCATGTGTTCATCTATCTGATGCTCTGAAGACCCCCGCATTATTTTGCTAGCATAGGTTAACTGTACAACTAAGAATCCCAGACTTTCAGTACCGTAACATAACGGCTAACAATAATAAATGTTCCTGGGTGTGTAGGATAAATAGCTCCTTGGGGCCTTCCAAATGGAGTTTTGGGGACCAGGCTCCTTCCATCTCATGTCTCTGATGCCACCTTGAAGCACTTCCTTCCCACAGTCATCCATGGAGAGCTGTCCCAGAGGGCTTGTTATTGTCTTGCTTTTAGAGTCTGAGCCTGGACATCCCTGTGAGCACATCAGTTCTGCTCACATGCCATTGGCCAGAATCAAGTCATGTGGCCCATTCTACTGCAAGAGATGCTGGGAAATGTAGTTTAGGTGTGTGTCCAGGAGAAAAGGGAAGGAGTATGACATGCTTGTTCCCTGAAGCTGGTTTCATAAAGGAGACATGATGGCTGGGGCTAGGCTGAGAGCTTAAACCCCTCACCTCACAGGACAGGGCAGGATCATTATTTTTAAGCTTAGAGCTGCCTGCTGTACCTGCCACAGAGAGACCCTGTGGGCTGAGGATGGTGCCCGGATTTTACCTTGTGGTTGAATTCAGAAGCAATAGTAATTAATTGCAGACCATCATTTGGAAATTGTCATAATATATATCAAAAGCTTGAGAGAGTGTAATTAAGGGGATGAACGTAGGCTGCTGATTCTAAGGAACGTGCTGCTAATAATCACTAACATCTATTGAGTGCTTACTATACGCCAGGAACTGTTAATAGAAGCACTTTACAGAAGTTTACACATCTTAATAGAGAGATTCAAATGAGGCAAAGTCCAGGCTGGTCAGGGAAACCTCATTCACAGGAGGGTGTTGGAGTGGAACTAAAGGACTTTAGGATCAAGGTTAGAATGGAGGTCCTAGGACAAGGTCTATATCTAACACAATAGCCTCATGTCAGTGATACAAATGTTGGCTTTTGTGATCTTTGAAATACACACATGAACCAGCATTTGGCAAATACAGAAGAGGAAGAAAATCAACATCACGCACAGTAAAGCTTCCTGTATCCGGGGTTGTTTAGAGAAAAGCTAGAAACTTTCCTAAAATCCCCTAAATCATAGAGAGTCTCTCCTCAGTAGTCCCTTGCCCTGGTGGCCAGGAACATTAGGGAAAGAAAGCAAGAGAAACTAATGCCATCTGCTTCTCTCTTGCAGTGAGTCAAAGTGTACAGCTATTTGGCACTTGGCAAAACCTTGGGTGAGCAATAATATTCAAAGCTCAAATCCTCCCATTTCCCCAGGGAGAGCACACGAGGCAGATGGTCTCAGAGCCAAGCAGGTGCTTCCAGGAATGTTTTCAGTCTGTTTCCTTGTTCTATTTAACCCTTTCCTGGCTCTTTGGAGAGCATGCATGTTTCTGGATGTCTCTGGGTGGGGAAGGAGTAGGTAGCTTCCACGGGTGCCCCGCCCCCACCCTGCACCCTTCTCTGCACTCGCCACGTCCTATTCCCTCAGGTCAGAAGAAGGAAACAGATAAACTATTGCCAGTTAGATTGAAGTTTTCTTAATGGAATATCCCTACTAAGAATCTTGAACCCTGGGAGAAAGGATGACAGGTGGCAATGTCCACGCCAAACACAGATGGCAGACTGTCACTGGATTCCAGATACCAGCGAGATACCCAGATCTCTGTGTGGACAGCAGGCACTTCCACCAGGCACCAAAACCGATGCTAGGAACCGTTTCCATAGCCACAGGGGTTGCCGATGACAGGCCAGACCAGGTTGCCTGGTTGTGGTGTGAAGAGCACAGCGTGGGGTCCAGATGGCCTTGATCCATGCCCTTGACGATGTGAGATGCCTTATAAAAAGTGAGGTCCAGGTTGAGGAGCCCTAATCTGGATATCTGAAATCTAAAATGCGCCAAAACTTTTTGAGCACTGATCTGACACCTCAAGTGGAAAATCTCACACCCTCAAATTTTGCTTTGTGAACAAAAAATAATTTAAAATACTGTATAAAATCAAATCATCTTCAGGCTACCAGTGGAAGTTGTATATGAAACATAAATGAATTTTGTGTCTAAGACTTGATCATCCTCAAAATTACTCATTATGTATATGCAGATATTAAAAAAAAATCCAAGATCTGAAACATGGCTGGTGCCAAGAGTTCCTGGTAGCGGGCACCTGACCTGGGTGGGCACCTGACCTGGGTGCCTGTTTCCCAAATGAAGCTCTGTTTCTGATTTCCTGCAGAGAGGCCCTGATGACGAAGGAGCTCATCACCTTCCCCGGCCATCTGTGGGACATTAGCTTGGCGTGTGGGGACAGAGGAGTTTCCTGGACAGAGACTTAAAGGAAATTAGGGGCAAGATGGCCAGAGAAGGGAAGGGGACTTCCCAGGCCAGGGCACAGAGTGACAGAAGTGGCCTGGGGGCCTTGTTTAGGGTTCAAAGTGGTTCTGGAGCCTGTGTGCTTTGGAGGCTGAGCAGACCCAGCGGGAGAGGCCAATATCCCGGGGGGGGGGGGCGGAGGAAACGGCTTCACGGCTGGATCCCTCGTGCCCTGCTCCGGCTCCTGGCTATAGCGGGGCTGTGCACGGAGCTGCCAGCCAGTGCACTCGCCCTTGGGAGTGGACAAGGTCTCTGGGGAGCTGAGGGTCTGGGGTAGCTCTGTGGGGCGGGGCGGTGAGCAAAGCAGAGAGGGCTGTGTGTCCCTGGGCGCCTGGCCAGGCCAGGCCTGGGGGTAACCGGTGCCCTCTGCTCTCTATGCCGAGACACACGATGCAACCAACCAGCCCCAGGGCCCCGGCATCCACACACCTTCCAGACCCAGAAATTTAGGAGCCCAAAGGCAGCAGCCACCAACTGGCTGGAACCAGAGGGTGAGAGGAAAGGGACTTGCCATTCCTGCTTTCAGAATGTCACCCGTGTGACGCTGACTCCATTTGTTGAGAGTTACTCAGGTGGCTCTGGTTTTCATGGGATCATGTGAACAAAGATAAGAAAAGAAAGAAAGAAAGAATTCACAGAAGTGGACACATGGGTCACAGCAGCTGGCCCCTGTGTTTTCCTCCTCCCCCGCTTCCCCGGTGCCAACGTCCCCCAGTCACCCCACACACGGGTGCCACATAGGTCTGTCCATGCTGCTGCAGGTCAGGACCCTTGTTGGCCCTTGGAGGCCCAACACTTGCTTTGCTCTGAGGGTCCTGGACCACCGTGTCCTGCTGTGACTTATGTGTGGCCTCTGAGTCGCTACTGGCCCTTCCTGTCCACGCAGCCACGGTTAATTGATGGTATCGCGCTTTCCCGCTGAGCTGGAGCCAGCCTGGGCATCCTCCGTGACACAGCAATCCAGGCAGCCAACCCCGATTGATTTGAGTTGGTGTAAGAGATAAAAACGATGTGTCATCCTGCATTTAAATCCTCTCTCCCCTCGTTCATCTGATTAGGGAGAGAGTGCAGAGGTTTGCTGTCGGGGTCCCCCCCCCCTTGCCCACGAGATCTGCTTCCCATTAATCAAACAGAGAGCTTTGGCTCAGTGCAGAACAATGTAGGGGGCGGGGGTAGGCAGATACTGTAAGCTGCGCCCAATTCACACTCGGCCCATGCGAGCATCAGTGTGCACACGGTACAAACACACCTGCCTGACCCTCAGCGCCTGGGCAGCTGGTCTGCGAGAAAGGGAAACAGGTAAGAAGGACCCACCGGCAGTCGAGGGGGCTGTCACCCCCAGGGGTGTCTGTTTCTCTTTGGATTTAAGCTGAGGAATGAGGCCAAGTCCTGGAGAGTCCAACCCCTCAAGCTGCCAGGCAGGACGCAAGTGACAGGGCCACCCAGTTTGAGAAGACAAAAAGGAACCAAGGGTTGCCATAGCGCCCTTGTCTTCAAGTTTGGGTCTTTCAGAGTTAGCCAGCTGTAAGGCCCTGCGAAGACGGGGGCCCATTTTGAACTCAGATGCCATTCCAGGGTTGCTTCCTGGTTCCCTCAAATATTCTGCAAATACTTATGGAATATCCACTAAGAACTCTGTGCTGTACCAGGTTCTGGAAATACTTCTATAAACAAGAGGGACCCAGTCCTGCCTTCAGGGAACCCACAGGCCCACAGGAGAGCCTGAAATAAACAGGAATGGTGAAATTCAATGAGGTCCAAAGGAACGTCCCAGAAATACAGGCTCGTGCATTTCCATAAGGTATCTCAAACTCACGGCCTGGCCTGAAATCATGAAGTGGAATCACGCCAACATCCATTCACCTCTGCTCCTGGAAGCCAGGACCGAGACCCAGGACCAAACCCATATCAGAGAGCCCGGTCTGTTGAGGTGGTCTCTGGCTCCCGGCCTGTTGTTCCTTCAACCATGATTTATTGAACCTCAGCTCTAATGGTGCTCTTTCTTTTTCAGCAAAATCTGTTCAGAGAGTTCACAGAAAATGACCATTTGCCATTACAATCAAAACCCTCCGAGCTGGAGGGGCAGAAAGGGGACATGGCAGTCCTTGACCTTGAGGAGATGGGTCCGGCGGAGTTCCTCTGGCTCGAGTGACTCATCACGCCTCTGTGGAAAGCTCATTTCTAAAGCACAGTCACACTTGAGCACCTCCAGCTGACCTGCAGGTTGGGAGAATGAGTGTTTGCTGTGGAGTTGTGGAGGACACCTACTGCTTTCGGTGGAATGACCAGGCCAGGTTGGTTTATTCCTGCAGATCACTGCCGACATCCACTCCAAAAAGTGAATATTTCCAATCCTGGTAGAAGAGAATTTTATAATTTTTCCAAGATAGGACCCCCTCAAACCTCTTTGAAAACAACAATGAATACTGAACATGCCCATTTCATGAACTCGGCCTCCAAGACAGCCCCAGGGACGCTCACCTCCTGTCACTCCACACAGCTCCCTTCCTCATGGCCCATCTTCCATGAGACCAGATAATAAAAGACACAAGCATCTGTCTTGGACAGCATTGCTGGTGGGAGGCTCCCTCTGTAGAGGCCTGCTGTTGGGAGAGGCCCAGGTCAGGAGGACCCAGCCTTCCGGCCTCTACTACAGCCCCATCCAAGCTTGACCACAGCCGCATGAGAGACCCTGAGCCAGAGGCACCCAGAGAAGCTTCCCTCAGATCTCTGACACTCAGAAGCTAATACATTCTTGCTGTTTTAAGCAGCTAAGTTTGGGAGGGAATGTGTTATACAGCAATAGGTAACTAATGCACAACTCTCTTGTTTGCTTCTCTGACCAGGGATGGTTAACACCTCCACAGTCCAGAGGAGACCATATTCTTATTTCCTCCCTCCCTCCCTCCATCCATCCATCCCTTCCTCCCTCCCTCCCTCTCTCTCTCTCTCTCTCTTTCTTTTCTCTCCTCCTCCTCCTCCTCCTGCTCCTACTTCCTCTTCATCCAAGTGCAGTAAAAACTGAATAGGTGATTTATTTGCCAGTACGCATTTTGGTGAGTGGGGACTTTGCAATCCTCAGTAATGTACATGCCCCATCGCCAGTAAAATTCATTTATGTATTCAGTCCTGGGCTCCCATTAACTATGGGAAAGATGGTGCCCATGGGATGGCACTCGGAGGTGGATAAGCACATTCTCTCCTTCTATATGTGATCCCAATACAGGACAGAAAGTTGTAGAAGCTCTGGGGAACTTAGAAGAGAAGGAGGCACAGCATCCTTGCCCTCACAGAGCTATTTGGAATCTAGCGAAAGAGAGGACATTTCTAAATCAGAAACAAATAAATAGGACACTCTCAGCACTGAGTTGAAACCTGATATTTTTATGACAATTGAATGGGTATATGGTTGTTAAAAATACTAACCACCATGTGACATTTATGTAAGTATGAAATAATTGCTAGATTCTTATTTTTATTATTATTTTTTAAATGTTTCCCAGGTTTCAACAACTTATTGGGGAAAAACACCCCAAACGAAGCAAAACAATAGCATCAACAAAAGCCCTCTGTTCCCACCCTTTGGAGAAACGACACCTCTTTCCCCTGGCTCCCTACTGCACATATAGAAAATTAATCCAAAATGTCTCAATTCTGTAAAGCTCCATGGAGGATTTCCTAGATTGGCTTATACCACCCTATTGTCCGGTTGAAGGAAAGGGCTCATTGCATGTGAAACACACCAGAACCTCTCCATAATACTGTCCTAAAAATGCATTGCTAGAGCAGCTTCTTTTTTTGCAAGGCCCTTTTATGTCTTTGTTGAATATGGTAATAGGAGAAGCTACAGAAGAAATTCTGTGTGGTTCCCCTCTGTTCATATTCTTAGTCTGGGCTCATGGTAGACAGACTATTGAATATAGGGTGCATGTGGTGGGCAGAGTTGAAATCTGTGGTAGACCAGATGTCCTAAACTAGTACTGTTACAAAAAAATTAACTGAATTTGGTATGTGCCATGTGGCTGTTGTTGATGTTGTTATTGTTTTTAATTAAGCAATAATTGAAAAATTGCATTCTCAATTATTACCTTTATACTGCAGCTTTAAAGGAGCACTTAAAAATCTCTTAGAAAAAAGAAATATTTATCCGTACACGTTTCCATCAAAAATGGGAAAATCAAAAGCAGGGATGCATAGTTCAAGAGGGATGGGAATTGGCCTGCTTTTCTCATTATCATTGCTCGTCCGGCCTCTGTAGGCATCTAAGTCTGTGACCCCAGCAACAGATCCAAGAAAGCTCTTTCTCAGGACTCCTGGGAATCCCTCGATGCTTGGTCCTCACTGTAGCATATAAACTCCCCCATAAAACTCAGTCAAGGGAAACTTAAGCAGAGTGATTGCACATGTGAAGAGAGAAGAAATTGGGAAGAGGTAGTCATGCTGTGCTGTCAGTCAGGGTTACTGACCCTTCCCCACCCACTCATTTCACATGCTTCCAGCCGAGGCCACTTGATACACAGAGAAGGCCAAGGCCTAGTCATGGATCCAAACCTGAAGGTCCATAGTGACTGATTCCTGGTCCTGTGGACCTTTTGTTTGTCTTTGCATCCCAGATGCACTGGGCTTTGATAAGTGGATTCTCATAGGGAAAAGCAAAACCAATTGTTTTTTTTTTTTTGGTGGGACTTCTGGGGATTGAACTGAAGGCCTCGTGCATGCTAGGCAAGTGCTCTATCATTGAGCCACACCTCTGCCCCCCAAAACTAAACATTTTTTTTAAAAATTAAAAATAACTCTACAGTGATTATTAGCATTGTCATGAGATGATCAGAGGCCCTAGGCATGGAGGAGAAAGCAGATACTCAGAGAGGGCATGAGACAGGAGACTCCTGGCTTTCAAGGTCAACAGTGAGTCATGATGCAGGTGAGCACTGACCATTTCCACAGAGCACTTGGGGGCAGAGCCCCAGAGTAGGGCCCATGGTAGAATGGATCGGCCTATTTTTATTTATTTATTTATCCTCATTATTTATTTCTCACCATTTCCTATTAACCAACCAGTATACTTTAATGTGAAGAACTGAGATTTAAGGAGGAAGATGTAGAAGAGGAACTGATTGCCAAATACTGTCTGCGGGCTGATACCACACCAGGCACCTCCCCTGCCTCCTCCTACCATGAGAGGCAGGGGTGACTTGCCTCCTTCAGATAATGTGAGACTTGGAAGGTAGTAAGCGAATCCTCAGCTCTCCTTGGTATGATGAAGGTCCCGCCCAGTGTGACCTCAGGGAAGGAGGTTAGGATTCTGGATACCACTTGCTTTTCCTTTCCCGCCACAATTTCCTCCTTCTTGTGCGTGTCTCCTGTTCATCTTTCAAGACCCAGGCCCATTCTTCCCCGAAACATCAGCTCACGCTGACATCTCCCTTCTCCAGCCACTTTGGTGTTTGAAGAAATACTCAATCTGTAAATGTCTGTTCTGCACAACTGAGCACTTTGTTACGTTGGTGGAAAGTGCTGTGATATACAGTGCTGCCTTGGGTTTTAATCATCTTTTGTGAGGTATTCTGTCTCTTCAGCTTCTCCTGTGCAGGGATGGTCTCAGACTTTATTTTTAGCATCTCTTCATTATGTCTGTGCATTTGGGGTGTGTGTGTGTGTGTGTGTGTGTGTGTGTCTATTGGCTTCCTAGAAAACATCTGCCCTTCCCGAAGCATTCGAGTTTCCTTTTGGGGAATTACCAACTCCCCATCATGCATGGTTTTAGAGAGAAGGTCAATTACAGACAGTGATCTTGGATTTGGGAAACCAGAGAGACTGGATCCTACCTCTCAACATAGGAGGAATTAAGCCTATGACCTAAGTTCAGCCAGTTGGATGCTTTCTTCTGAGGACCAAAGACCCAGCTGGTGATCCCTTATTGCCATAGCAACATGCCCATCAGGTCTTCCCGTCTTGAATGCCGGGCTGGGCTTCCTGCTACCCAATCCTCCCTGTGACCTTGGCTGTGCCTCAGTCTAGGCCTGGTTCTCCAGCATGTGTTAACTTGACTGGGCCACAGGGTGCCCAGACAATTGGTTAAACATATTTTTGGTGTGTCTGTGTGAGTAACTCTGAATGAGATTAGCATTTGAATCTATGGGCTGAATAAAGCAGATGACTCTCCTCGGGATGGGTGGCCTCCTCTGATCTCCTGAGGGCCTGGATAAGAACAAAAAGACTAGAAAGGAAGATTTCACTCGGCCTGTCTCCAGCCTGTGAAATCAGTCTTCTTCTGCCCTGGGCTTTGGATTTGGACTTGACCTAGAATTTACAGCATAGCTCTCCTGGTTCTCAGACCTTGAGACTTGGACTGGCCTCTCTCATCCTCTCTTGAGCGTGTCCAGATCTTCAGCAGATCCTGGGCCTTCTTAGCCCCCATGATCACCAGCAGTCAAGAAATTCCTCCTAACATCTCTCTCCCTATGTCCCTAAACAACTGATCTGTCTCCGTTCTGTCCTCAGAACCTAGATTGACACATCTAGCCTCCCACCAACTCTGTGGGTCCAGACACCTTCCCCAGACTTGCCCTTTACTTTTAGTTGGTTTCAGTCCTCTGTGATTCAGGCTCCAGGGAAACAGAGTTCTGAGCTGGGCACAGGTGGGCAGGCTAAGTATGGATCTTGTGGGTTGCCTTTTTGAAGGACCAATACCATTTCTAGGCAGCAAGTATGGTGAAGCTCTGACCCCGCATCAGAGCCACGGGGATGAGGGGGCAGGGGCTGTGTTTGGGGCAACCCTTGGGGGTCTCTTTCCCACCTCTCCTTTGCAAACCCGAATAGCCTTACCTGCTTTCCCTGCATTGAACACTGGGTTCCACAGTGTGGGAAAGTCGTAGGTGGGGAGCTTTTCCAGCCCACAGGTAGGAAGCTCTGGGTAAGTCAAAGGCCCTGTACTAGGTTTTCGGGATGCGGTATCCCATTCCTCAGATCCATCAGAAACTGGGAAAACAGAAATTCCATGTGAAGCAAGAGGATGGAGAGGGGCCAGAAAAGGAGAGGACAGGTGTGGACAGACAGAGGGACGCTGCAGGTGAGGTGCCACACCTGCCCCAGCTCCTCCCAGGGCGCACTCTGGCTCATATTTGCACGAGAGAATTTGTCCACAAAGAGCAGATGGGAGCACCCCGTTAGAACCAGGCACAAAACCCTAAACCTCTTCCAAGAGACGCCATTCAGAACCTCACCTGGGCAAAACACTGTCACCACGATTTAACTTAAAGCTGGGAATGTACTCATTCATTATTATTATTATTTTTTTAATCTTAGAATCAAAGAGGGTTTTTAGGCTTATGAAACTCACAAATTTTATCCAAGTGCATTTGAAATAGTGGAGATGAGGTCAGGGAGGAGTCAACTCTTGGAGGCAGCCTGATGCTCAAAGAAAATCAAACAAACAAACAAAAAACCTGTGGCAAGATGTCCCTGATGTGGGAATATCCCTGTTTCTAGTGAATATTGGCTGAAGACTCTAAAATTCAAGTTTTTCCCTCATCCCAAGTGAAATTCTCCAAATAATCCCTGAAGGACACTTCGGGGTGGCCAGGTCTCTGCCTCTCGGGAAACGTGTCCACAGATGTTGAAAGCTCTGCATTTCCTGTCTCCTGAAAAATGCCCTTGTGCACAGGGACACGTGGTTTTGTGCCGAGTGTCATTTAGGTCACTTGCCCTACTCCTGCAGCCGAGGGAAGCGTGGGCTCCTATCCCCACCCCCGTGAAGAGCCTCTAATCTGGAGGCAGCACAAGAACATCAGCCAAGTTTCTGAGGGTAACAGCAAAAATTTCCTCTGGACTTGTTCTCGGGTTCTGAACAAATCTCGTCTCTAGGAAAAGTTTCAAGCAACCAAAGCAGAGGGATTGATGTGGTCAGAAGCAGATGCAAGAGGAGCCGCAGGCTGCCAGCAGCCACTAAGGCGACTCGTGGGGTGGCTGACTTACTCGAAAACAAAGCCAAGGGCTAAAGCCAACCCAGAAGAAATGAGCGATGAGAACAGGGAGGGACGGAGTCCTCGTGGACGCCCGAGATCATGAATCCAGGTGTTCTGGCTCCATCTCCCTTCAAACTTTCCAGTAATGGAAGCTGATCAAACCCTTTGTTTGGAGTCCATTTGAGTTGGATTTTGGTCACTTTTCACCCATATCCCCACCAACCATTCAAGAGGCAAGGAGCTGACAGGTCTCCAGCCTGAACCAGGTTCCAGCACTGAGACCCACGGTGGGGACGTCTCTTCTCCGGGTCTCAGCTTCTCCACCTGCATAACAAAGGGGTTGGGTCAGGTGCCAATTTCACACTCCAGATTCCTCCAGTTCTCAAGCTCTGTGACAAGGTCACCAGTCACCCAGGAACGTCATAGGAGATGAGACCGTCATGGAGCGCGGAACGTGCAGGGTGCAGGCATCTCGTGTGGGTCATCTGGTCCTTCCTGTCTGCCTGCACCAAGTCCTGGGCTAGACTCTGCTTCCTCTGCCACCAGCTGCTCTGCACAGGGCCACCCCTGTGCCAACCCTCTCTTACTTCCTTGCTGGGGCTGGTGTCAAGAGATGTTGGCAAACCCCAAGGGGTGACTCCAGTTCAGAATGTGTGTTCAGTAGATTTGTTAAGCCAGGGGTGTCCAGAGCTCTTGCTTTGGTCTTTCTTGGCTCGCTTTTTAAAAGGGAAGTCCCCAGAAATACAGTCAGAATAGCCATGTGTCTTCTGCAAAGTCGTCTTGGTGATGGAGGGTGCGCTGAGGTCTCTCCTGGTTACACGGAGGCAGCATGGATGAGAACACAGCCTTCTCCATCATCCTTCCCACTGTCACTCTTGGCCCCGCCGCCTCCTCGCCCCACCGGGGTGGGGGTGGCACAGTGCGGTAACTTTCCTCCTGGCCACGGACTAGAAACATCAGACTTCATGCAAGAACACAAACTGCTCTGTGACTTAACCACTGGTCTGACCTTGAGCCAGTGTCCTGGTCCCCCTGGGCCTTAGGAAGATGGAAGGGGCAGTGCCCAAGGTGCTGGGAACCGGTCTCAGCCCACGGTTGCTGTTCAATCATCGTGACTGGCGGCTGTTGGGAATGACTTGTCGTGATTGGTGGGTGAACCCGCAGCTTGCTGCAGGGAGCCTGCTCACTTATCTTTCAAACTCAAGTCACAGCATCTCTGTGCCCCGAGCTGGCCCTGTCGCGCTTGTCTGTGCCTTGGTTCCAGGGTATTTTTTTCCCTCCGTTTTTCTTTCTCTAATGTAGGGAGGACAGAAATGAGTTCACGTCTCTCCTCATCGGCTCCCTGGCTGGATGTCTGTGGACAAGTTATTTATCTTCTTCAAGATTCTCCTCTTTCTTTTTTTTTTTTTTTCCCAGCTGCAAAATGCAGATCAGGTCTGTTTTTTGGTTCTGCTGCCAGACTTCAAGGTGCAAAGCAGCCTGAGGACCCAGGACTGAGCCTGCTCCAGGAATGGGATCCACACGGGCTGGGCTTGGGGGGCAAGTCCTGCCCAGAATCTGGCCTTTACAAGGACCCACCAGAGCCTATAAATATTTTTAAAAATATGTATTCGAGGGAAAACAGGCAAATATGGAGCACAGATGTACATTCCACAGGTACAGAAAGAAAAAATAAATAAAAGGAAACTTAAATGTCTAGCTCTCTGAAATGTAGTGGAAACAGCCTCTGAGGGGAGACCTGGAAGAGTGACCAGGGCCCACGGGGTGACCCCAGGACACTGGGTTCAGCAGCTCTTGTGTTCAGGAGTCTGTGGAGGAGGTTTTCCTCCTCCACATGTGAGGTGAGGTGGGGGCAAGGGTGAGTCAGCTTTATGTCACTGTAACCCGACAAGGTCAACTCAGAGGAGGAAAGGCTTATTTTGGTTCACAGTTTCTGAGGTTTGAGTCCACGGTCAGCCGGCTCCCTTGCTCAGGGCCTCAGCTGAGGCAGAACATCACGGCACAAGGGCGTGGAAAAGGAGAGGGGTCAGCTCAGGGCAGCTGGGAACAGAGAGAGAGAGAACGAGAGCGCAATGGAGCTGGAGGGAAGAGAAGCCCAGCCCTGGAGAATCTGAGTTCTCCCCCGGGGTCAGGGTGAACTGCAGGCACCACCCAAATAAAGGGCAGAAGGAAGAATCGGGCGCTGGGATGTTTGAGTGTTAAGAAGCAGGACTTTAATTCCTTTATGCTTTAATTTATAAAAGAAAGAGCTTCTGGATTTGAATTTCTCTCCAGAAATTATATAATGGGAGAAGAGTTCTATTCAAATATTGAATTTGAAGGGTTATCTAAAAGAAAACGATGGGGTCATCTTGATACAGTCGTTTCTTGCCTGCCCTCTGGGGCCCTCAGTGGACACGGGGCTGGGCATGACTGGAGACGGGAGATAGCACCGGGGACCGTGGAGCACAGTGGGCCCGTGGAGTTAATTTAATTACGTTGCTCCTTCTACAATTTAAGCAGCTTTGGGAGCCAGGGCTGAGCTGCCCGGTGGTGTTGCCGAGGGGCCCATGGGGAGCAGCAGCTGGTGCTGGCAGAGTGTTCTCAGGACTGACCTGCATGCCCTGATGGGGCTGATTTTCACCTCACACAGGTGTCTGCAGAACAGGTTGATCATGAACTTGATGTTCAAACCCTCCAGCTTGAGACAGACATAAGCTGGGGAATTACTTTCCTGCAGGGAAAGTGGAGACAAGCCGGTCATTTCTTGGTGTCTCCACCCATCTGGGTCTACTGCACACCCGGGGACAAGGAACTCAGCACCGTGGGCTCCGTCCTTCTGTCCAGGGTCCTTCTTAAGGACTGGAATGGTTTTTGGAACCTTCTCTCTCACTCTGAAGCTTCTGGGTTGCCCTGAGCCCTGTTTGGGAGATGGGCCTTGTCAGTTCTGCCTGTGGATCAGGTTAATTCTAGAGTCAAGAATTGGGAAGCTCATTGTGGGTGTCCCTCTTGGGGTCCTCCAACCACCTCTCAGTGCCCAAGCAGACACTGGGGCTGCGGGCTGGGTAGGTGTCCTCTCAGGGTCTGCGTGGAAGGTGTGAGTTCCAGGGGAATGTGGGACTCTACCGATCCTCTCTCTCTCTCCTCCTGGTTCATGATGTGAGCGGTTTGCTCAACACATGATCCCCACCATTGCCAGGGGCCCAAAGCCAGCCAGCTGCCTGGTCTTGGACTGGAACATCCAGAACCCCAAGCTAAGCAACCCATTTGGATCTCCAGGTGCCAGGATTGGTGGGTCACTATGTCCGCGCCTCACTGACTCTGAGCATGGAGTCAGGGTTAAGGGATAAACCAGTGTTGCCCAGAAAGCCCCCCACCCAGGCATCGGGGTCTGGGGACAGAGCTGAGATAATATGGCATTTCTCAGGCTCATGGGGGACTCAAAGAGGAGGGGAAAATACCAGATGCTGAAGCTTAGAGCTAACACCAGTTTGGACCCAGCGTCCAGCACAGCCACAGCACAAGGGCACCCAAGGCACGTCACCACCAGAATCTTCCCTCCTAATAACCTTGGAAGGTTCTAAGAGAGAAAGTTTCCTATTTTTTTTTTCTGACAATTACCTTGAAACATGTTATGCATTTCTCAAGAAAATTTTTAATTTATTTTCATTAAAATCATGTATTTAGGGTTTTTTTACTTTCTTTTTTTTTTTTTTTGGAGATGGGATAAGAGAGTAAGTGACCCCCGAAGAGAACATCAAGCGAGCTTTATATCCCCGTGGGTTTTGCCTGGGTTTCCCTAAGGGCTGTGTGTTGCTAAGGTCTGCACCGGAGGCTTTTGCAATTCTAAGTGTGAGAGGTTCTCTGAGCCCAAACCACACACTGTGAAGTCTGTCAAGAAGCTCTCCACTCCTCGGTCTATACCCAAAGGAATTAAAAACAGCATCCTACAGGGACACAGCCACATCAATGTTTATAACAGCACAATTCACAATAGCTAAACTGTGGAGCCAACCTGGATGCCCTTCAGTGGATGAATGGATTAAAAAAATGTGGCCTATATACACAATGGAATATTACTCAGCAATAAAAGAGAATAAAATCATGGCATTTGCAGGTAAATCGATGAGTTGAGGAGATAATGCTAAGTGAAGTTAGCCAATCTCAAAAAACCAAATGCTGAATGTTTTCTCTGATAGAAGGAGGCTGATTCATAGTGGGGTAGGGAGGGGGAGCGTGGAAGGAATAGATGAACTCTAGGTAGGGCAGAGGGGTGGGAGGGGCAGGCAGGGGGCAGGGGGTTAGAAATGATGGTGGAAGTACATGTATGAAGACACGAATTGGTGTTAGTATACTTTATATACAACCAGAGATATGAAAAATTGTGCTGTATATGTGTAATATAAATTGTAATATGCTCTGCTATCATATATACATTTTAAATATTAAGAAAAGAAAAAATGAAGCTCTACCATTGAAATCTAGATGAATTTTAAAAATTCTACTCTGCAGTTAACCAAACAGTAGGGGAGACAAGAGACCTTCCAATTTACCTGTCTCCACCTTGAGCGAGATCTTGTAATTTCTCAGGAAGGACAGTGTCTGAGGTTTAATTTTTTTTTTTTTTTTTTTTTTTTTGGCCCTCAAAGGACAATCAAAGCCCCAGTGAACTCAGACCCAAAGTGCAAAATCGAGAAGCAATCCTGCTATCAAATTAGCCAGAAAAACACGCCACTTTGGCAGCAGGAAAACCCGTCTGTAATTAGAATTCTAATGAAGGCAGCAAAATCCGCAGGTCACATGAATAAAGGATGTACCTTTAATGCCTCCACATCCCCGTGGGAGGCTCGGGAGGAGTGAGTCACTGGGAATTAGCTTGTGGAATGGAGAAAACATGCTCCCTCCATTAATGACATCTCACCTTATCTTCCCATCCCAGTTAATACCATAATTGCACCCCACCGGAGCCCTGCAGGACAGGCAGGAAGGCCAGCGCCTCCAATCCAGTGCTGCTCTCTCCAGCTCTTTCCAAGGACAGGGGGGCTCCTGATGGAAGGATTTCCGTTTGCAGATGAGATGGGGTGCTCTTGATTTATGTTATCACTGGAGCAGAGCGCCATCCTCCATCTCTGGATGTGTCTTGTGTCTTATCTTCCAAGAGCCCCCCCCCCCCCCCCCCGGCCCACAGAGGTAGGCTGCTGGCTGGAACTTAATCAGGCAGCGTTTGAAGATCCGGTGGCCCTTCTGGCAGCCAGCCACCTTATCTCCTGGTGCAGAAATCCCTTGGGGGAGCCGTTCCCACGGAGCACCGGGATCTAATCGGGAGGGTCTTGAGATTTATTTTTTTTGATTTGCAAAACAAAACAACAGAGAACGAGCCCTTTCTTTCCATGTATTACCTTGGAGACCCCGATCACCTTTGGGGGAACCCAAACATGTCAGGTTGCAAGTCGTCCTAAGGGGGCCTGGGGAGAAAGAGGTGGGGACCTGAGAGGTGCTTGACAGCTCAACGCAGACGGCTCAACGAGACGGCCCAAGGGTGCATTGGTTCCTCAGAAGGGGACACTAAGAAGAAATAAATAATGCATTTCCAAGGAGGGGACTCCTGTGGCCGGCGTGTGTGTCCCCGGCAGCAGGGGCCCGCTCACCTGGAGACGCTATCTCTAGCCGAAGCTGTCCCAGGGTGGCAACGGGCAGGACCACGGTGCCTTAATAAAAGTGCTCTCAGTGGTGCCCGCCTTTCTGTACTCACGAAATCAGCCCACAAGGAACTTGGGGTGTCCTAACAAGAAAGTGTGGGACCCCAAATGCCAAGGCCAGAAGGGGCCTTCCTTCTTCTTATGCACGAGAGAAACAGAAGCCCAGGGCTGGTTCTCCTGCCACTGTCCTCTGCCTCCTTGAAGAGTCTGTGGCTCTGCAGCACCCAAACCTTCCGGCCCAGAAGGTCCAGCTGCAACCTCTCACAGACTGTTGGACAGCAGGGCCACCACGTCCCAGGCGATGATCTCAGAGCAGCAAAACCTAAATGTGTAGTGGTCTACCGTGTGAGTCCCCGCTCCTGCAGCTAAAATGTCTTGCTGGCTTCTCTGAGCCCTGGAGTTTGACAGCATCAGCTTTGGTGGACAGAGAGTGATTTGTGCTCAAAAACCCTTGGGTCAGCCGACTGAGCCAAACGGTCAAAATGAGCTTCTGCAGGATCCTGTCTTTTCTCTATGTGACACTTTGTAGTTTCCTACTGGCGTCCTCCACCATCCTCTCGTGATCCTCAACAGGATGAGATGAGCAGAGGAAGGCATTGTCACAGCCTCAGCTGGGTCACTTGGTGCCTTTGAGCCACCGAGACAAAGATGCCCCTTCCTCTGGGGGAACAAAACCTGGCTCAGCTGGACTTCACTTCCCATTAGCCCTCAGCTGGGCCCTCTTGTACAGGGCACAACCTGCCCAACCTCACACGGCGGTCCTGGGTACTCTGTCCATCTTTTAGGTGAAGAAATTAAGGCCCCAAAGGTCAATTGACTTGTGCCAAGTCATTTGTGTCACAGATCTGGCTCCTGCTCAGGTTCTCTTTGCTGCACACATCCATCCTCCCGACTCTGGCCCTCCTTCACAGCAACAAATAGTGCCTTTCCCACTAATAAAATCCTGACACTCTGTGCACCTTCCTTCTCCCGTTCACGTCCCAACACCCTCCTGCTGAGCTGATCCAATGCCCCACGTGAAGCCGACTTGCAGGATCTGACTCATTCTGAAACATTCCCCCACAGCATTGAATCCTTTGAGCCTTTTCCGTCTTCACCTGCAAACAACTAATTTGTGTTAAAATCCAAACACAACTGGATGAGAGTCACATAAACTGTCGCTTCTCAGACTGTGTCCTTGGTTCCAGATACTCCGGACTCGAGGGGCCCGGGAATCACCTGGAGGACTTGCTAGAACCACAGAGTTTCTGGTTCAGCAGGACTGGGGGCGGCCCAAGATCTGCATTTTAAAACAGCTCCTGGGCTCTGTAGGCAGTTCCAGAAAATGCTAAGAGCGACTCAGCCTGACTTTGTTTTGTTTTTGGTGGTGCTGGGGATTGAACCCAGGGCCTTGTGCATCAAGGCAAGCACTCTACCAACTGGGCTATATCCCCCACCTTCAGCCTGACTTTAGTCTTAGCTTATTTACTTTTTTTTTTTTTCTCAGTGGTGGGGATCGAACCCAGGGCCTTGTGCCTGTTAGGCCTGAGCTCTAACAGCTGTGCTACACCCCACCCTCGTTTATTTATTTATTTTTAAAATATACTTATCTGTGTTCTCACAGAATGTTAATTCAGGAAGTAGACTTGGAAAAGCCAATCACCCGCCACAGCCCCTGACATCGCCTTTGAACTCCGTTTGTGAGTTGAGCCTCTAGTTATTTCAATGGACATTAAGTGCAGAAGATAGTCTAGGGCTCTTCAGGTTCTCGGGGATTCAGGACTGGGTCTTTGTCCTCAGGAGAGCTCAGAGTCCTTGAACTCTATGTCCTTGTCCATCAGGGGCACAGAGAGGCAAACACACGGCCCCACCCCGTGGTTCGCACTCGGCTCTGCTTAAGAGAGTCGCCAGTTGGGCCTGGAGGCTGGGGTTGGGGGCTCAGGGAGTCCTCAACACCCGTCCGAGTCACTCAGTTCCTTGAAGGCGATGACTTTCATGTCCCCAAGTCAGAGACCCAGACTTCTGACTTAACAGTGCCCTGGAATTCACAGAATGTGAGCGGTGACCAGGGTCAGCTTCCCGGACAAGCACCCTGGGCTCAGCTGCCCCATCTCCATGCGGAAGAGCCCCAGGGCAGCGCCGCACCACTGCTGCCCTGAAATTCGTCATAGTACTCATTCTTACCCACGCTTGGACCAGGGTGCTACCTTGTCATTTTGCACAGGGCCCTGCATGTGACAGAGCTGATTCTGATAGTGACTTAATCTGTCATTCCACAAACATCTTTTTGAGCTCAAGTGTCACACACTGAATCAGACATTGGAGGTTCTTGCTTCCAGCGGATGGGACTCCTGCCAGGAGCTGCCGACGGAAGGCAGAAGATAGATCCTTGCATCCGCCTGGACAAGGTGGCGTGGGGAGTCCGGAGGAGAGCAGAGCCGGCCTGGACCTTCCTGCCCACAGGACATAAGTCATCCCCTCTGCAGCTTCCCGTGCCTCCAGCTCGTCTCCTGTCACAGCCACGGAGGACCGGAGTCCTTGCCAGTAACTGATGGGGAGGAGGAACCCAGGATCTCCCTCACATGGAACACCACCCACTTACCCAGCTCAGCGTTTGTCAAGGTCATGGTCATCAATGTGCATTTCTCCCCAGAAGTCTGTCAAGTAAGCCAGGTGGTCCTGTCACGGTAATAGATTTTATTTTTAAGTGGAAATAATTCCCTTCCCCGCCCCCTGAATAGCACTGAGTCTCCCTGACCATTTGAATACCACTCAACAAACATTGGACTTTATGAGGCCGACTTGAGCCAGAGCAAAAACCCAGAGGATTTCAGGTGGTAGGGGGTTGATGTACCTGCAAGTCTGCGTTTTGTGCAGGACCCACGCAGGACTTGTACCTGGGACGCTCTTCAGTACAGATTGTCAGTCCCACTCCGCCCTGGAATCTGCCTCTATTATCTTTATTTGTTCTCCAGGTGATTCTTAAACACCTGGAAGTTTGCAGAGGTCCCTGGGAGCCTTCACGGCAGTAGATCAGTAGAACGTCAGGATTCACTGAGTGACTAATAACAAACACGGAGCTCTCCGACACACTCCCCGAGAGGGGAGTCCAACCCTCGCCTCCAGAAAGGAGGTGTGGAGCCAAGACCCACCCACCACACCACAGCAATGGCGGCAGAGCAGAGCTCTCTGGCCACGCGGGCACTGTGGGCCAGGGAGACTTCAAACGAGGGTCATCAAGGGACGGACCCAAGAAATGGCTCTAGGCCTCCCACCTGGCACCAGGATAACGTCACTGACAGCCGTTACGTGGGGCTTCCACAGAAGAAATCATTTGAAGAAAGAGTGCTCTGTGGTTGGAAAACAATTTAGGCCCCGAAAGTTCCTAAGAGTCCGTCCGGGGAAGAGGGATTGGAGCGAGCCTTAGGATGAGAGGAGAGCAGCTCCTAGGCCCCAGCTCCTTCCCATCCTGGGGCCCTCAGCACGCATGCTCTACCTTCTGCCCACCTGTGCCATCTCCCGGTGCCCTGCCCTGGCGTCCACCTACAGGACTCCTCCTCCTCCTTCACATAAGCCCTTCTGGTCTCCTCCGCCAGAGTCCCTGCTTCTAGGGCTGAGGTTCACCCTGGCACTTGCTTCTCCCTTTACCCTCTTCCATGTCCCTCTTCCTGAAGGGACACTCGGCTCCCACTAGAGCTCCTGGTCACTGCTGTATTGCCAGAGCCAACCACCATGCCTGCCGGAGAGCAATCTGTGGTCACTGATTGACTTGATGGGTGGGGTGAACAGATGGATATGGGCGGAGCAGCAGATGGCACTCGAAGGGACGAGGCAAGATCATCAGGGGCACAGACGTGGATGGGCCACATGAGGAGTGGGCCAGACGTCACTGCTGGGGCTTCTCCAGCAAGCATTTATGGAGCGCCTTTGGTGTGGCAGCACCCTTCGAGGTGCTGGGGACACCAGACAGATGAAGGGCTGGTGTTCTAGCAGGCGGATGGAAAACCACAGACCTAACAAATAAATAAGTGACGTGAGCCGTTGGAAGGCAAGAAGTGCTTTGAAAGAGAAAGCAGAGAGCCAGGCCAGGGCTGGGAGCCGTGGGAGTGGGAGGTGGGGTGAGCCTGGGGTGCTCGGAAAGTGCAAGAACCGAAGGAGGCGCCAACCACGCAGGTACCTGGAGGAGGACCCCGGGCAGAAGGTGTGGGTGACAGAGAGAACCCGGAGCCCAGGTCTGTGAGGAAGAAACAGTAGGAGGCCAGGTTGTCTGCTGGCAGGTGAGAACCAGAGGAACAGAGTGAGAGGACAGGCCAAAGAGGGGAGGGGGGTGTCCATCATGTTGGACTTGGGAGGCCTGCGCCGCCAACATGGTAGCTATTGGTTCCACGGGACCATCTACACTTCTAATAATTAAAATGAAACGAACTTCCAACTGGAGTTCCTCCATTGTCTCAGCCACGTTTCAAGGGCTCAATGAGCACTTTGGATAGTGCAGGTCTAGAACATTCCTGCAGAAAGTTCCAAGTGGACGCGCATCGTACAGACGTTCACATTTATCCTGAGCTGAGGTGGGAGCCGTGAGGATTAGAGCAGGATGGTGTTCTGCCTTCTCTGTTGGGGGGACAGTCTAGGTGGTAAACACAGGGAACCCTGCCGTAGGCCAGTATGGCTGACACGTCAAGAATCCATGATGGCGGCCAGCAGCTGAGTGGTGAGGAGTGGTCCGAGGCTGGGTGTTTGAATGCACAGTCAAGGGGACTGGCTGTGGTCTGGATAAAGAGGGTGAAAAAAAGAAAGTGGGTGGGTGGGGGATAATGCCAAGGCCTCCATAGCTAGCAAGATGAGGTCCCCCTCTGGGGAATGGAAGGCCTTGGTGGGGCAAACCTGGGTGTGGAGGAAAACCTGGAGCTTAGTTTTCAGTTCCTGTTGCCTCTCATGCCCCAGTGGAGACGTTCTGAGCAGGTGGCTGGATGTACGGACCCGGGTTCAGGAGAAGGGTGTCCAGGCCCTTCCACCAGGTGTAGGCCTTGGGCAGTTGTCAGAATATAAATGACAGTAAAGATCCAAGATGGCTGAGTCCCCCAGGGAGTGAAAACAGAATACCTATGAGAAGAAGGCGGGGGGTTGAGAGCTGGTGCTGGAAGAAACCTTCCCGTGGCAAAGAAGCTTCTACATCATGGGCCATGGGCATCTCTGGAAGATTTTCAGCAAGTGCATCAAGAGCCTGCCTGGCCTCTGCCACCATCTTATTCATCTTGCAAAGAGAAGATCATGCTCAGAGTGAAAGTCGACGTGTCCAGGGTAGCCACCAAAGACCCACGTGGTGGCTCCACAGCGGTCACCGTTCCCACCCAGTCCTGCTCAGTGCTGTCTCCACCCCTTCTCTTTGCCCTCCAGCCACAGCTGGCCGCCTTGTTTAAACACATCGGACCACCCCTGCCTGGGGCTTTGCACCACACACCTGTGACTGCTTCCCCGTCCTCAGCCATCTCTCCTGCCCGCCCGGATGGCACTTCCTGTCCCCCCACTTATCTTTCTCCACCAGGGAGACCACGCATCTTGCATATTTTGTTTGAGGGGCATCCCCCTCATTGCAAAGTCCTCCCAGGATGGCGGGGAGCTCTGTTTCGTGTGCTCTGTTCTTCAAGGCTCATCTGGGCATGAGACGCTACGCCTGACCCCCCCTGGGTACTTGCAAGTGTCTGTGTTCATAACTCCCCCTGGAAACGTGCTGCGCCAACCTCAAGGGGATCAGCACCCCGAGAGGCAGGGCACTGTGTTGCTCTGATGTCTCTTGGCCTCAGGGAAATAAGGACTTTGCCGGCTGCCTCACAGTCCCCCTGGGGTCCAGGGGGAATGGAAAGGGT
Source organism: Marmota flaviventris (assembly GCF_047511675.1). Lineage (NCBI taxonomy): Eukaryota > Metazoa > Chordata > Mammalia > Rodentia > Sciuridae > Marmota > Marmota flaviventris. The sequence continues at coordinate 10,826,984 of NC_092507.1, read as the reverse complement.
AACAGGAAGGAGGAGACATGGGGAGAGCTGACTCTCCCAGGGGAGCCTCCACCCGGCGGCCGCCTTCCAGAGGATGCGAGAAAACGGGAACCTGTCACCCCATCTCCGAGCCGATGGCAGCTCCTCCTCCTCCCTGGCTCGTCCCTTCCTCAATTTCTTTTTTCCTGTCACTTCATTGCTGCCCTCGGTGACTCCTCTTAAATAGCCAGGGTAGAAGCACACAGGGAGGAGGTGTCAGGGCTTCTCTTTGAAGCCCGACCTGGCCACGTGCCGCCCGCACACGCCTCCCAGCTCCGGGAGCGTCCCCAGCTTCTCATGTGTGACCTGCACTCGGGCAGGGGACTGCCGCTCCTGGCAGGGGCGCAGCCTCTGAGAGGAGGCGGCAGGGGAAGGGAGGAGGGGACAGGGAGGTGGCTTGATGATGCTCCCGCCTTCTCTCTCTCTCTCTTTTAAAGAAAATTACAGCAAATTGATCTTGTTGGGAAAAATTGCACAATTATCTTTACCTGCGCGGTTTCTGACTGCGGGGCGAGGTGGGGAGAGCAGATCAGCGAGGCCGCTCCTGCCGCCTGGTTCTCTTTGTCCGGCATAAAGCAGCGCTCCTGGTGATTAGGGAAAATTGCCCACCAGCCTTGGCGGGGACTTTGAGGGGAAGCCCAGGCCCCTCGACATGTGCATTTCACTGGCTTTGTTCCGAAAATGATCCTCCTCACTGTGGATATGCTCCAGCTCATGAGTTAAGGAGCCCTAATAGGCGGCCGCGGGAGGAGGGGGCGTCTCTGAGCCCGGGGAAGTGGCTCTTGGGTCCCACACTGACATGGCTATTCATGAAGGATCTAACATCAAGGGAACACGGGTGTTTTCAGAAGCAGCTTCAAGAGAAGCAGAGTGAAACAGGCAACTTCTTGTCCGTTTCCCCTGGGGGACCAAAGGGCTCCGTCCAGGTGGCTAGTGACAGAAGGAGAATGGAACTGGAGATGATGATGGTATTACTGAACTGAAATCGGCGGTGGGCGGGGCGGGGCTGGTGGTGTTTAGCTCAGTATCCGGGTTGAAAAGCAGAATCTGGAACCACGGAGACCTGAGCTCAGTCCTGTGGCCACCCCCCCACCTGGGCAAGCGGCTGCCTGGGGCTTCCGTCCTCTCTGTCAAATGGATGTGATTATAGTGCCACCTCCCAGGACTGCCTACAGACCCCGACAGGAAAACACGAACAGACGCCTGGCACAAAACAAACAAACAAGACCTTCAATAGCTGCTGGAGGTCACACCACCACCACCACCGTCATGGTCACTGTCATCATCATTTAATTGTGACTCCACCACTTACTGCCTGGGTGACTTGGGATAGGACATCCAGCCTGTGTGTGTGTGTGGGGGGGGGCATAGCTTAGCCCCCTTACCATAGCACAGTCATTCCATACACAGTCACTGTCCCTGTCCCTACTGGAAGATAAGGTCCCTGAGGTTCCAAGTGTTTTCTGAAGGTCAAAGAGTCAAGCTGGGCTCTCAGCTTCTGCCTTTAGCTGCAGGGACTGAAGCAGCCCTGGGACTGACCTTGGGCATCCAGGACCCAGGGGGGTCAGGGAGTGGAGAAAGGACACAGGGAGTGGGCAGTGGCCCACACAGGTCCATTGAGGGGCAGGACATCACTGCAGCAACGGGGCTTCAGCTCCCTGGGAGGCTGAGAGACCTTAAGGGACACATGAGTTCTTCAGCTGTCCCTCTTGGCTCATGTCCAGGGAGGTGGGTGTTGACCCTCCTTCCCACCCTGGCCAGGGCCTGAGCTTGGCTCCCGAGCATGACAATGTCCCGTCACATCGAGCAGTTCCACGTGTGGGCTCAAGGAGAGAGCTTGGGATTCTGTTTGATCATCAGCAAGCACAGAGGGGCAGGCTGGGGACAGCCACAGGCAGCGTTATTTGGTGGCCCAGGCTACAGCTGAAATGCTCAGGGTTGCGGTGCTCAGCAGGACTGGGCAAACGTAATGAGGGGCAGATGAGCACTGCAGACAATCAAGAACCCGGAAACTGCCAGGCATGGTGGCACACGCTGTCATCCCAGCAGCTCGGGAGGCTGAGGCAGGAGGATTGTGAGTTCAAAGCCAGCCTCTGCAACTCAGTGAGGCCCTAAGCAGCTCAGTGAGACCCTGTCTCTAAATAAAATACAAAATAGGGCTGGGGATGTGGCTCAGTGGTCGAGTGCCACTGAGTTCAATCCCCAGTCCCCCCCTAATAAAAAAATAGAACCAGGAATCTGACCCCAGAGGGGTGGTGAAGCTGGCCGTCTGAGAAGGGTCAGGACTTGAGGACCGGGCTGGCAGGATGAACGGGACGTGGCAAACGCTGGCCGGGGTTCTAGCACGTGCAGGTGTGGTGTTAGAGGAGTGTGGTGCTGCCCTCATGACCCCGGGCACACCTGTGCGTGAGGAGGTGGCCTGGGCCCTGCTCGGCCAGACCTTCAGACCAGGTGCCTCGGGGACACGCGTGAGAAGCTCAGTGACAGCAGGAAGGGCCATTTGAGCCAGATGTTGGGTGATGGGTGGTGGCTGGGTGGGCACTGCAGGTGGCCACTGTGGGTCAAGGCATGGCCAGGCCATGGGGGTATTCTTTGTGGCCCTGTTCCTTGACCCAGTGTGCAGTGGAAGAATATTCTGGAAAAAGCAATTGAAGACACCCAGTGGGGCTCCCTGAATGTCACGATAGGCAGGGAGCAAAAACTGAAGTCCCTGGTGCCGGGCAAGGCCAGGGCCCCCTGAGGGACTCCTCCATCCTTCCTCTGTGGGCACAGGGGCTGGTGTGATGGGGAAGCCCCGGGCCAGGGTCCCAGCACATCCCCCGCCACACCAGACGCACATTCTGTTCCCCAAGCTGAAGCCAGGTCTCTTCTGGTCCCTCACCCTAAAAGCCCTGTCCATACTAAGGCTCCCCCAAAGTCCTTCCTGCCCCCCAAGGGGCAGCACTGTTCCCAGGTGGCTCTGTCTGGCTGGCTAGGCCAGGACCTGTCTGGTCTTTTGGGGGGCACACATCCACTGGAGATGACGACTGAGGTCTACTCCAAATGCCAAAGTAAATTCCCCCGTCCTCTTTCTACTTTTATCTTTCATGAGAATTGCCACCATTAAGCTACCAGAGTGGTGGGGGACAGGGCTCCGTGTGGCTCTGCTGGACGCTGTTGGCCAGCAGAACCCAACATACCCAGATCTCTCTGCCCAGCGACCCACAGCCCCGGGCCTGCCTTGGAGAGCAGCCACAGGGAGCTGTCCTTTCTCATAGGTCTCACCTCCCTGCTGAGGGGAGACCTCAAGGAACAGTGTGAATTACCTTCCAGCCACATCCCGTTTGTGTGGGAGCCTCTCAGCTATTGCCAGAGGCCCCGAGAGCCCCCAGGGTTGCCGGAGGCCCCTCTCCTCTTGCACAGGACCATGGACATCTCGAGGTGGGAACTTCTAGCTGTTGAGCAGGGGCACAGGCACCTGCCAACCTCACGGCTGTCCTCTGGGGTTGGGTGTTCCCAGGGCAGACGCAGGGCAGACATGCTGGGTGATAGCTGGCAGGGTTCCAGCAGTGGAGGGCTGAGCATCTCTGAATTTTATCCTGCAAACCAGTGGTCTCCACATTTGATATTACTTTGGTTCCAAGGGCTGCGTACGAATGTGTTCTCTCCTGCGGTGTCACTCAGCTTGTCATCACTGGGACCAACACCTGAGAACAACAACTTAGAGGAGAAGAGATTCATTTTGGCTCCCAGTGTCAGAGATTTCAGTGCATGGCCGGCGGGCTCCGGAGCTCTGGGCCCGAGGGAGGCAGAATGTCGTGGTGGAACAAGCAAGCTCAGCCCGGGGCGGCCAGGGGACAGAGAGGAAGAGACCAGGGATAAGGTGGAGGGCACAGCCTTGGTGGCCGACTCCTCCCACCCATGCCCAGGTGCCTGCAGCTCCCGCCACCTCCTGGTGGTCTATTCAGATCACGGATCCACCAGATGAATTAATCCACGGAGGAGGTCAGAGTCCCCGGGATCCAGTCATTTCCTGAAAGCCCTGCCTCTGAACATTGCTGCCCTGGAGACCAGAACTTCAACCCAGGAGACTGGGGGGACTTTCCAGATCCAAGCCACAGCGCCCGCAGCCTCTTCAGTGAGTGTCATCTGGCCAGGTCTCCCCTCTTCCTTCCGGGCCTATTTCCCTGTTCCTCTCCTTGCCTTTGTCCCCAAGAGCCAGAAGAGAATGTCGAAGCGCATGTTACCAAGGGATCCTGGGCAGGGCCGTCCTCAGCCACAGCCTTAACTGATGTGGCCGGTGAGCTCGGCTCACTCCCAGGTTGGGGTGGGGACGGCAGGGATGGCACGTGGGTCCTCAGCACCCTCCTGACACACATCCTCGAAAGCATTCCTGGGTGACTCTTGCTGGCTCAGACAGGGGTTGGCTTCTGGGCCACCGTGGGAAGTGGCCAAGATGGAGCCAAGCAAGGGGCAGAGTGCAGCTCAGGATAGATGCTCAGAGCTCCTCCAAGGTCCCCTCCTTTGGGGCTTGACAAAATGGCACAGGCTGGGTGGCCTAGACAACAGGAGCCGGGAGTCTGGGATCGGCTGCCAGCAGGGTGAGGCTCTGGGGGCCCCTTCCTGGGTTGCACCTAGACGGCTCCGTCCCACAGGGTCCCCACATGGCCTCCCGGGGGCCTAAGGCTGGGGAGAGACACCAGCCAGCTCTCTGGCGTCTCCTTAGATGAGGGCACCAATCTCATCCCAAAGGTGCCACCCTCATGACCATGTCCAACCCTGATGGCCTCCCAAAGGCCCATCTCCAATACCAGGACATCTGGGCTTAGAGGCTGACAGAAGAGTTGGGGGGACACAAACATGGGTCCACATTGTGGACTAGGGATGACCTACAAGATGGATACAGAGAGGACAGAGGACTATTTCAAATGAATTTCCAGCACAGGAGAAACTCCTCTGTGGTGACAGATCAGCAGAGAGGCTGTCCCCACAGAGGGCAGGAAGTGCCTGGAGAGGGGTGTAGGAGCTCTCTGTGAAGACGGATCCGCTGGGGCCTGTTTGGAGGGAGCTGTCTCATGGGGGCGGGGGGGGGGGGCGGGGGTGTGTGTGTTCCCGGTTCCTCCACTGCACAATAAGCCGTGTGCTTTATTTTAAGAAAATTATACCTCAATAAAGACCAGCATTAAAAACAAACAAGCTGGGCTTTCAGAAGAGTGTCAGGAGATCCAGAGAGAACAAAAAGAGGGGTGTGTGTGTGTGTGTGTGTGTGTGTGTGCGTGCTTGTGTGTGTGTACACATCCACCTCCTCACACATACAGCTGCATACACACAGCTGCATACACCGAGAAAGACACCGCAACCAATCATAACGTCCCAAAGTGCCCAGGGTCCACCTCGACCGTCGGCAGCAGCCCTACGCCTCGGTGCACCAGGAGGGGAAACCACAAGTGCTTCTGGCCAAGGAGTTCCTGAGGCTGGGCGGGCAGAGCCAGCCTGGGAGGCTGGTGTCATTGAAGTGCCATCGTCCCTAAGTTGTATCCCAGAGCACAAGGGTTTTCTTTTCCATCCTGGATAAAAGAAAAAAAAAAATGCCATTTTCCCCTGCTACGGAATCGAACGTGACTTGGGTTTCACCATCCATACAGTTGACATCACATGCCTTGGACAGCTCTACGCACGGTCCGTTCGAGAGTGGCTGGGAGCTGGAGGGAGAGTGGTTAGTGTCCCCGTCTCTCCCTGCTGCTGGCAGGGACACTAGGAGAAGGCCGGAGTGGAGGGTGAGAGATGCCAACGTCACATGGCGCTTGATGTCATGTGGTTCTGGGAGCCCTCTGCTCTTTGTGCGGAGATGGGGTCCCCATTATCTGCTCACATCTTCCCTCCCGAGGTCCTTTTGTCCTCCCGGCAAGGGCTGGGACAGCCCCATGTCCCAGTAAAAACGTTGGCGTCACCCTTATTAGCTGTTTGGGTTTGGAGAATTAAGCGAATTTCTGTGCAAAATGGACCCCCAGATGCCCACCTCTGACACCTCCTCTCAGGATTAACAAGATGGCCAGCCCCACGGCCAGCAGGAGGCTGGAGCCCTGGACCCACTGTCCACATGGCCCTGTGACCCAGACCCGCTGGTTGATCTGTCTGTTTCTTCTTCGAGGTGCCCCTTCATCTGTCCACCCACCCACCCGCTTACCCAGTTACCCACTCGATGAGTGTTTATTGAGCACGTATCCTCATGGATAGGGGCTGAATTCTTATTTGATCTGATTGAATACAATTTCTTTTAAAATCTGTTTTTCTCATGTTCCTCCTGTGTGTGTGTGTGCGTGTATGTGTGTGTATGCGTGAATATATATTTTATACCTGTGTGTATACACACACACACACGCACACACACACACACACACACACACACACACACACATATATATATTTTATACCTGTTTTCTGGTTGGAAGGGACATTTGAACATGGAGGGTATCCTGCTGCAGGTCCACAGGCATCTAAGTCTCCACGTTCCCTCTTGACTGGGACTTGCCGAGCTCATTTATTAACCTAAATTCCCGAGCTAGCCCTTCGAGAGTCGGGGAACGTTCAGGAAGAGCAGCGAACGGTGCTAACTTGGTCTCCACAAATGAGCTCATTCTCCCTGGCAGACTTTAATTAAGCGGAGCTATCATACACGGCACTGAGGGACGGACATAAATCAGAATGTAAGGCTTACACGTGACCTTGCCAGGACCCTCGTTCAAACTTGATAGATTCCGGCCCAAGGAAGCCAGCCAAGCATTTATCGAACCCACGGAGTAGGGCGCGTGCCGATTGTCAACTTGAAAGAAATCCATCCCCGAGATCCCGAGCCGCAGCCCACTGCAGTGAGAAGTGTTTGGTTCATTACAGGCGGTCCATCATGAACGGGAGTCACAATTTAAATTGATGAGAACCTAGAAACTGCAGTTCAATCATGAGACTGAGATACCTGCACAACTTGGCTTCGTGGTGAACCCGGACTTAGGGGTGCAGCAGATATGCACCCAGCCATGTTATCCTTCAATGCTAAGCCCTGAGCCTCCCTCTGCAGTGGCCAAAGACCCTGCATAGATTACACTTTGTATTTGTGCTAATAAATACATATATGCATACATATATACATTTAGGCAGTGTCCTAAAGATTTTTATGATATACATTAACTCATTTAAACACTGTATCAACAAAAAGAAACAGAAACTGCTACAGATGAGAAACTTGAGGTGGAGAGAGCCTACGAAGCCATGTCATAATGAAGGGGGAGGGGAGGGGAAGGTGATCTGGCCCCATGCACCTCAGGACATTTGCACATACGGGACATGTCCTTGCCTTGGGAACGCCTTTCCTGACTACTGTGGGCTGTGTCAGTTCTGCCTCGGGGCCTCCCTTCTTGGCCCTCCTGTGAGTTAGTGATCTTGTATTTCTTATGGGGTTGGTATCAGAGTCTGTTTGCTGGCACACACTAGCTACCTGGTTGGTATTGTAATTGCTGACTGAGAGAAAGAGTAAGCCCAAGGTTGGGAAGGGAGGAGAGTTAAGGGCACGGGGTGGGTCAGAACAGACTCCTGAGTTATGGTTGGCACCATCCGGAGCAGCAAGGCATCCTGGGAAGGAAGGCTGCCTCCCTTTCCTGACCGGCTCGGGAGGCTCTGGGCTGGAGACAGGCAGGCGGGTGACTTCCTACCCCTTGTCTCCGTCCAGCCGCTGGCCCGTAGGCCTAGGTACGGAGGTCTCGGGCACCACCAGGTGTAGAGCATTGGGTGAACGTGACAAGCCGACCTTGGGTACCTGAGTGTCACCCAATTCCCTGGACAAGGGTAAGGGACAGCTGAGGCCCCAGTGCACCGCTCATTCACTGGGCCTCCATGGATGCTCATCAAGCCCTTTCTGGACGGCCGTGAGCTGACCAGGAAGGCCCTGTCCCCGTGCAGTGCAGCCCAGAGAAGCTGAGAGGAGAGGGCAGCAGATGCAGGGGAAGCAGTAAGCCCGGCAGTGACGTGGGTCACTGAGTCAGGAGGACAAGGTGGGGCAGGCACTCCGGGGAAGGGCGGTGGTGGGGTCAGTCAGGCAGGGCCCACCTCCGCGGGGAGATGGATTTGAGCAGAGTCCTGTGTGGGCGCCATGAGGATGGCTGGAGGAAGAACATTCCAGAAGGAGAGTTTAAGGAAGAGCCAGGAGAACAGGGTGACTGAGCCGAGCCACCCGGGCCAGGAGAACGGAGAGGAGGCTGGGGAGGCCACGCCACTCTGTGAGTTCAGAACAGCCTCTCGAATGGCCTTCCTTCCAAATCCAGATGAAAGCATTTTCCAGAAACTTGGGGGATGGGAGAGGGACGGGCGGGGTGAGGAAGGTCAGGGTGATGAGGCGAGATCGCTGTGCGTGGCTCTGCACTTGGACAAACTTGGCTTTGAATCTCAGCTCTGCCCCACTAGCAGGTGACCCACAACAAACCCTCTGACTTCTCTGCGCCCCTACCTAGAAGTGGGGCCAGTAGTGCCTCCCTCACAGGCCTTCAGCAGGACTGGACAGGATCGAGCATGAGGAGCCCGTGGCCAGTGCTCAGTAGACGTCACGGTGGGGTTCCTGCACTGTGGGGTTTATTCTCCTGAACCCCTGATGGGCTTCTGAGGTCACCTCAGGGTTTTTCCTTGGACTCCACGGATGCAGATCTCATGGTCACTCTTAGGCCACCAGAAACGGCCTTCCAGGAGGTGAGGGGAGGGAGTAGCACAGCTAGAGCCCTAACTCAGCAGATGGGAAGATGGCCAGGTGCTCCGGATGTCCTCAGCCATGCCAAGAGCTTCCCGAGGCTTGGCAGGATACTGGGGCGGCTCCATCTCCCACAGCCTGGCCCCAGAGACAGGCATTGCAAACGCTGGGTGGAACCCCGTCCTGCCTTGGCCTGCTGGGCTCTGGATGACCTCTGGACACCCAGAGGCCAGGAATTCCTTCCCACGCTCTCACCTAGTCCCTGCTCCCACCCGATCCTTCACCACCAGTGAGCTCCCCGACCACCAGGCCAGGTGTCCCCCGCTCTGCTCCATGGGAGTGAGTATGAGTCTTCCATCATGTGCTTTGCATGACTTTCTTCCCCGCTGGAGAGAAAGGAAAGGGATCTAGGATGATTCACCTGTGATATCAGAATCACTGTGTTGGTCAAAGCATCTTGACCGGCCCAGAGACTGGGTTGGCAGTGGTTCAGCCGCAGAGGTGCCTGGGAATCTCTCTGGCCCTTCTCTCCTCTGGCAATGTAGCTCAGAGGCTTTTGCAGGACCAACTGGGGACTTGGACAAAGAGACAGGGGATGGGAGTGACAGGGAGGCCTAGGAGTGCGGTTAGATGAGCAGATAGATTCTGTAATGTAAGCACCCTGAGTTCCTCCTGGTATCTGTCCTTTCAAGGTCCTCTGTGTGTCTGCAGCTTTTAGGACTGGAGTATATGGGGCAAGCTGTGTACTGCACAACTCTAGAGGACACTATTCATTCAGTGTCCAGGTGAATGGCCTTCGAAAGGGCTGTGCAGTGGACAACGTATGCAACTGCCCATGTGCTTTGAGCACATGTGGGTGAACTTAGCCTTGCAGGAGAGCAGACTTGCTTGCTGGGGAGCAGAGCGCCTTGGTGAAGTCCACCTGGACAATGATATCAGACCTGGGCTTCAACCTGGCCTTGTCATTTATTATAGACTTCAGATTAAGAGCCTAATTTCTCTCCATCTCAGGTGTCTTATCGTGAAATGAAGAAATCCATCTGTGCTCAGCCACGGAGAGGACCAAACCAGACAACGTATGTGAAGCGCAACGGTCACACTCTGCTGAATGCAATCTTTGTGTCATTGTCTCCTTTAATCCTCCAGACAACCTGTGAGGTGTGCCTCCTAATTCTTGTTTTGAGAGGTCAGGCAACTTTCCCAAGGTCGTCATTAAGTTGGGACTCCCTCGATTGCATCAGAAACTTAACTTGAACTTGCTGGAGCTAGTAAGTGACTGTGTTGCCTTAGGTGCCAGAAGTGTCTAGAATTGGCTCTGGGGACATCTGTATCCAAGGGCTCAAGTTCTGTGCCCAGCACTCTGCCTTTCCCATGGGGGGGGGCACTGTTTTTTCCTGGGTTGGCTTGGTTCTCAGCCAGGGACCCCCTGGGTAGGCAGTGCTGGGAGGGGTCGTTCCAGGCACATGGGGTCTTGAGCTTGGCTCAGAAGGGAAATCTTTGTCTTTCCCAAAAGTTCCCCCAGAAGTTCCAGGAGGGAGAATGACGTCTAGGCCTGGGTCACAAGTCCCCGCTGGGCTGGGCCAGTCAGGGAATTCACTTGAACCACACTGACGGGAAATCAGGGAGGGACTAGGTCAGAGTCATCGGCCCCCTGTGTAGGGCTATGGAGGGAATGTGGGCTGGAAGGAGGATCTGAACCCAGGGGTACTGGTCACGTGGTAAGTGACCAGCACCCGAGAGGTCCCAGAGCATCCCTGCTGCCGTGCACTGTGGGTGGGTGGCGCTCTCAGGTGCTCATCTGTCCAGAATGTCATATTTGCTACTATTTATACCGTGTTATTTCAGGGATGTTTTAATTAAAAAAAAAAAAAAGTACAGACCTAGGTGAGAAAACACACTGAAAAGTATAAAACGGCCACATCGCTATTTTTGAAGCTCTGGTCCGTCATCATGACCCTTGGTGGGGAAGGAAAGTGTGCCGATGGTCTTCCTCCATTGTACAGAGGAGCAGGTGGAGGGACTGAGGGTTTAGGGACTGTGAGCAGCTTCAGCCTGGGGTTTGGGGTCGAGCTAGGATGGAATCCAAGCCTCCCATCTCTCAATCCGGGAACCTCATCATCAGACAAGTTTCTCAAACTCTGTTCCAAGGAACACCAGGGTTCCAAAGAAGTGCACGGTGGGGGTGGGCGGGTGCTAAGCAGGCAGCACCTTCGATTCCACAAAATGAGTTTCTATGGGACCGTCCCCCTCTTCTCTCTTCATGCAAATGATGATCTGATCAAAGACTCGCATGGTTCTTAAGAGTTAGTGAACAAGCTGTGCAGATGGATAAAGGGCTCCCTTAAGTCAGCCTTGGCCAAAGCCCTACCCTGAGTCTCACGGTCTGAAGTCAACGAGGGCTGGGAAACCATGATATGGGCTTCCACGGGGTTGGGGGTGCGGTTCTTCTGCCAGAGCCACAGGGAGAGCCTAAGGGATTAGGATTGGAGACTCAGTGACCAACAACCATCACAGCAACGGTAGCTGCTCTTCTGGTTTGGATAGTAAAGTCCTCTAAAGGCCAGAGTGCCGAGGCTCAGATGTCAGCCTGTGGGGCTACTAGGAAGCTATAGGAGGTGGTGCCTAGTGGAGGGAAGTTAGGCCATTGGGGGTGTGTCCTTGAAGGTGATGTTGGGACCTCCTTCCCCTTTGCTTCTTGCTGCAGACAGGTGAGCAGCTTCCTCCACCGTGAGCCCCCACCATGACCAACTGTGCTGCTCAGGCCCAAAGCAACAGAGCCAAAGACCATCGACTGAAACCTCTGAAACCATGAGCCCAGATTTATCTTTCCTCCTTTAAATGGACTCACTCAGGTATTTTGCGACAGTAACAGAAGCCTGACCAACACAGCTGCCATCTCTAAGAAACCCATCTCCCTCCTGGACCCCTCAGTGGAGGTCCACAGGAGGAAGGGGCACTTTACACCTTCTGGATGCAAGGATGTTGCTACGTAGACACCACGTAACTGAACTTCAACGTCAGCAGAATCTGTTTTTAAACCTTTCAGGGACATCTGAACCAATGTGCAGCCAGACAGTGAGATTTTTCTTTCTGTTTCCATCCTTTATATGAACAAGGGGAGAGAGAGAGAGAGAGAGAGAGAGAGAGAGAGAATACACATAATATAACTGCTGGGTATTCCCTAACGATCACCAATCTTGCAGGGTATTTTGGTGAGCTTTTCACCACTGCAACCAAAATACCTGACAGGAACAACTTGGAGCAGGACACGTTTATTTTGGCTCATGGTTGCTGAGGTCTGCCAGCTCCTTAGCTCCGAGCCCGGGGCGAGGAGAACATCATGGCGGAAGGGTGTGGTAGAGGAAAGCAGCCCAGGACTTGGCAACCAGTGGAGAGCGAGCTGGTTTCACCAGGGACACAATATAAACCCCCCGGAGGCACACTCCCAGTGACCTACCTCCTCTAGCTGCACCCCCCCTGCCTACTGTTACCACTCAGTTAACCCACTCAGAAAGTGGATTAATCCACGGATTAGGTTACAGCTCTCATGGTCTAATCAACGCTCCTCTGAACACTCACTGTCTCACACAGGAGCTTCGGGGGTCACCTCGTATCCAGACCATAACAAAGGAGTGGACCAGCAAAAGGCAGGTTGACCCTGGAAGTGTCCTGTGCAGTCTAGCCCTTTGCCCTTGGCCAGGCTAGTACTGTGAGTCACTGGCCTGTGCTATAGAAGCTGGAGCTCAAAGACTCTCCGAAATTGGGCTCCTTACGGTGATTTGATTTATACCCGTACGTGGACGGAGCCAGGACTCCTAGGGCAGTTAGCAACCACGACAGATGTTCCTTGAAACATCCAGATCAGAATAGGAAACTCACTCAGCCCCACTAAGGAATTCAATATGGGTTAAAATAACAGAGGTAAAAACTGATTTGCCTGTTTTCTTGTTGGTTGGCTACGGTGGATTAGGCTCCTCTGCCGCTGGCACGTCTCAGAACCTTTACGGTACCAAGGAGCATAGGGACTGTCCAAGAAAGACCTTCCAAGTCCCGGTCACTGGGGCTGGCAAAGCTGAGTTTGCAAAATATGGCTACTGGTTGGGGAGAATTAGCCCTCTGACCCACGCACCAGGTGTCCATTTGGGTACTTCACAGAGGATCACAAATCTTGAAGGGCTGGGCCAGCAAAATGTCAGTGTGCCAGGAAGTTATTTTATGCCTCCTGTGTGCAAGGATGTTACACAGACACCACGAAACTGAACTTGAACCCACGGTATCATCTCTACCCTGGCACCTACATGCCATCTCATTGGGCAGCCATGGAGAAACCACCTTGGCAGGCACAGGAGGCAGTTTAAAGGCTCATCTGCAGTTGCTATTTAGACATTGGAAAGTGCTTTCCTAGACATCCGATGCTCACCATGAGAAGGGGCTGTGTGGGGTGGGACAGTGCCGGGTTCGAATGCCTACATCTGCAGGTCGAAAACTGAGTTTTGCCAAATCTGACAGATACAAACGGAAATTTTGTTGGGGTGAAAATAGTTTGGGAGGCTCATCTTGCAAAGGCACTTGCCCACAAGCACAATGAATGTCGTCACATATTCTGTGAAATTTCAAGTAAAGATAACCTGTTCCACAATATGTAACCCAGAACTTTCCAAACTCATTGACAGCATCTGTTTATGTTCCACTGACTGTGGTTTAGAAAACAGGGCGTGTTTAACCTACAAAGCCTCAGAATCAGTGTGTCACTGTTCTGATACGGCGATGATCAAACGTCCCGAGGGTCTTCACAGGAAAGCACATTCCAATTCCCCACCAGGGAGACAGGGATGTGCCTTCTCCCAGTGCATCTCTCCCGTGTCCCTCTGGGATGGAGATTTCAAAGACATTGTTGGAAGATAAACTGTAGCACCCCCCCATCCCCAAAATAAAACCCATACAGGAGAAGAACATGAGATGGTACCTAATCAATAACCCAGTGCTGAGTGGGGGTTCGAGGTGCCCACGCTCTCTGAGAGTCACTCCGCTGATTACTCCAATTAACACGGTACATCTCACGGGGATCTCTTTGATTGATGTGGGGAAACAATGGCTGGTGATTGATGTCAGCTGATTATGAACTATGTACATCTGTTTAACGGATGTCGGAGCTCCAGCTATAACCCAAGGCGCAGTGTCCAAGACCAATGTGTACGCAGAGATCTGAGTTCCTGCTAAGTCATGGGATGGCTGGACAAAGCCTAAGCCCTGGGTACTCGTGTTCTGCTATGAGGAGAGGGACTGGGAGGGGCGGTGACTTCGCAGGCAGTGAGGAAGGAGAGAGAGCGCAGCCTTCCAGAGGAAGATTGTGTTTATATGCTGTTGTGTCTTTGAGAAAGGCATTGAAATTCCCTGGCCTCAGTGTGCTTTATCTTCAAAATGCAAATGGGAACACACCTGAGAAGACTAAATGTGGTGTGTTTATCTCAGGGCCTGGCATATTCTGGCGTGGTTAGCACTGTGTAATGACAGCTCCCCAGATGGACTTCTTCCCATTGAAAATGCTCAGTAAGGCTCACAGTGTAATGAAAAACAGACTGGTGGGCCTTTTTCATGGGCTTTCTGAGCACTTACCGATGGTGGTAACTCCGTGGCCATCTGGGGGTTCTCAGACGAGACTTCACAGGGTGGGGAGGTGGTCCCCCAGCCCCCATCCACTCATTATTTCTGCAGAGGCAGGAACCTGATTCTCATTTGTATACACAGAAGTGTCCTGTGACTGACTCATGTTAACCAGACGCACAAGGCTCTGAGGGACACTACAGAAGCAAGTTCCATGACCCACAGCGGGAGAAAGGCCTGGGCTCAGATCTGGTGAGAGTCGTTTGGGTTGCCCTACTTAGCATCCTCCATCATCGACAGGAAGCTGCTTGGGAGTATACAATTAAAAGATAGGAGTTGGATCTGCTAAAAAAATTCCTCCCCCTAGTCAGGAAAGTCAGATTAATTGTCTAAAAAGCAAGCCTTGCTGTCTAGAGGCAAAGTCATTTTCCTTGCTTGATGCTGATAAATTCTGACAAGTTCCTAATCTCCAATATCCTCTCCCTTTCACCAACAGCAAAATTGCTTCCCACCAGAAAATGTACAACATACTTTAGAGGTGAAATTTTCTTTCTTTGGTTACATTCTGACAGTGGTAATAGAAGTAGCAGCCACTGTCGTCGGCTGAGGGCTTCCTATGTGCCAAGTGTGCTACAGAGTACGCCACGTGTGTCATCTTCAGTTATTAGGACAAGCCTGCATGCCCTTAGATGTCACTGAGGAGAAACTGAGGCTCAGAGTGGCTATGCAACTTGCTAAGGATATTTTTAGCTAATTGAGGAGCCGAAATCTGAACTCAGATCTCCCTGACTTTGAGCTCCTAGCTTCTCTTTGATATCACTTTTAGTAAAATCTTTCCAAGGTTCTATAGTACCTTTGCTCATCTCCATCAGACCTACACATTTCTTTGGTTGGCTACAGAAATAGACACCAGTTCCATTAGTAACTCTATACCAACCATCTTCCAGGATGGACATGTCTACAGAAAGAAGCTCTTTCTATGTAGGTGTCTTGTAATTTCCATTTCTGATGATGTCATTTTCCAATGGCCTTGAAGTTTGAGGCCTTTCTGGGGCTGCTGTGCCCAATCTGTGCCTTGAGTAGCCTGTTTCCCTGTTTTTTATTCCAGCCAGTAGGGAAGGGACACTATCTCAGGCTCACATCCCTGATGGTCATTTGAACTGATGTGTTTCATTGACTCTGTGGCACTGGATAAATACACTGTAGACGGAGAAGCCAGAGCTGGTTTCCTTGGAGACATCTTTATTCACCTTCGTGAGAAGGTGAAGTCAAGTTGAGCATTTTCCTTCCAAATCAGCAGCCAGAGAAATGCCAAGAACCTCACTACGATAGTTTTGCTGTTGATAAAATTCAGAGTGACTTAGTAAGCCAGGTGCC
The DNA here is from genome assembly GCF_047511675.1 of Marmota flaviventris. Classification (NCBI taxonomy): domain Eukaryota; kingdom Metazoa; phylum Chordata; class Mammalia; order Rodentia; family Sciuridae; genus Marmota; species Marmota flaviventris. Next base: position 10,811,275 of record NC_092507.1, on the reverse strand, counting down.
ATGGATTTAGAGTTAAAAAATAAAAAAGCAAAGCCCCGTTTAAAGGTGTTATCTCATCGGTGGAATAATGCATGCTGAGTCTACCTGGAACAACCTGATTATCGTGTTTGTTTACATATAATAAAATTAAAAATTGAAGCCATCATATTTTACATTACTGTCAAGGCAAATGCTTCCTAATTCGGGGCTGAAATCTCACTTTGGGGAAACTGAACTGTTATTTGATGCTGTATCAAGAAGTCACTCTCTAGTGACATTCAATCATATTTTCTATCAAAGCAGAATCCATCTTTGCCAACTCCTGCTCTGCAGACATGCCTGCAATGTCAAAGCAAATAGAGGACATTGCCGTGGGATTAGACAGAGGAGAGCGTGTGTCAGGTGGTGCCGATCCCCGATTCTGTCAAGGGACTCCCCAAATGGGGAGCTGCTGCAAATGCCAGCTCAGGCCCTGAGCCAGAGGGGCTCCACCGCCGCCCCTGACCCTTGGAGGGACACTCGTCTTGGGATGCAGGAAGGCAGCCTGTTCTCTGCAAGCTCACGAGCTGCGCATCTTCCCCTCTGCCTCTCAGCTCTGCTCTCCACGTGTGTGTGTGTGTGTGTGTGTGTGTGTGTGTGTGCCGTCTCCCCTTTCACCTGCCCATGGCCCTTGGAACCTGTCGTTTCTCCTTGCTGAGTCAGATCGAGGTGACATCTCTGAGGTGCTTGGTGGCAGGCAGGCTTTGGAAGGGTTCTCTCAATAGCAGAGCCAGGACCAGGACACAGGTGGAAGCGGTTCCTTGGGACAGTGGGACTAACAGGTAGGGAAGTGGGAAGGGATGCTGGGAAAGGGGTGACCCAAAACCTCTGCTGTTACACCTGCACAAAACACAAGCCTCAGAGTTACCCAGAGGAGAGACGAGGGAGCTGGGGCGTTTATATGCCAATTCCAGAGGGCCCTGGCTGGTGGTCACATTCCTTAGCATCTGCCCTATCTCCCGGGGGCAGCTAGCTTGGCTCTCACCAGCTGTGGGCGGGGGACACCCCCCAGCATAGCAATGGGACCCTGGCAATATGCTGGAGTCCCAGGAAGGGTCCCAGCAATGTGGACAGGGCCGTGGCCGTGGCTGTAACACCTGCTGTGCCTCAGACAGCAAACTTACCCCAGACCCTTACTTCTACCTCCACAACATTTTGATTCTGTCCATTACTCCCCCCACCTTCCGTTCCCTAGATACACTGGGCACTGTCTACTTACCACCCAGATTAACACAATCACCATTGGACTGTTTTTCCTAACTAATTAAAAAAAAAAGTCCTATAATGAAATAGCTCACACATACAGGGAGAATCAAGGGAACCCTGGGGCACACTGTGCGTCCACCCCAAGCCCGCCACATCCGACCTGCCTCCAACAGCATTAAAGCTTCCTGGGTACCACAGAGCCTCCCTGCAGGCCCCCCAGAGGGTTGGATCCTCATCGTTCTCAGCACAATTTTCTGACTTTGCAACATATGTGTAAATTCCACACACACACACTGTGCAGAAGACTGTTTTACATTTTTCCCAAAACTTATTAAATAGGCATCATGCTGAATAAATCACTCTGAAGCTCCACCCCTAGCCCTCCGTTTCTGTATACCCTCACCCCCACCCCCCACCCCTCACCCACCATGCGCAGCTCTGGGGCTGCCTTCCCCGCTGCTGTGTGGTTTTACCTTGTGTGAGTTCCCTGCAGGTGACTCCTATATTTTTCTGTTAATAGATTCTAGGTTCTCGCCCCTCCCCCATCACAAAAAGTTTTCTTTTCCTTTCCAAATTGTGCTACAACAAACACTCTGAGGGATTTACCAGTTGCTTTAGGTACACGTGGGAATCTGCTCTGGGCACGTTCATAGAAACGGAAATGCTGAAAATTCGCTTCTGCCCCCTTCCAGGGTCACCACGGCCAAATGCCCCTCTCCTTGAACTGATTTGCTCTTCACAGACAGGATGTGAGAATTCTGTTTCTCGGGCATCTTCACCACGGCTCAGTGTTGTCATTGTTATTTTTTGCCAGTCTAGTCCAAAGCACATCCTGAGCTTGGGCCACCTCTCCTCCAGGGCTCTGCCTGGTCCCACCGCACCCCAGGATGGGGTAGAAGCCCCCCCACCAGCAGCATTGCTGGGCATGGAAAGATCTTTCCGTTTTGCTTTGCTTCCCAGGTTACTAATGAGGCTAAACATTCTTTATATGCTTACAGGCCACTCAAGTTTTCTCTTCCCTGAATTTCCTATTTTTACCTTTATCTCGGTTCTCTGGGGCCTTTTGTCCCCCCCAATTCTGTGTATTCTGGATGCCCATCTCTGTTTCTAGGCGCCCAGCCCCACCCCGTGATGTGTGCCATCCGTGTTTCTACTTGCTCTGTGGCAAGTTTTGTTTTCTGGATGATTTTAATTATAACAGTGTCAGCTTTACCTTATTTTCTCCACCCGTTGACTTTTTGAAGAAATTCTCTACCAAAGGTGTTCTTTCTCTTCTGCTAAGTGTGTTAAACGTTGGCCCTTTTGATTCAGGTTTTATTTGCCTGGGCTTGATATTTGGGTATTGAGGAAAAGATCTAATTAACTTTTTCTCCAAATGGAGCCATGGCTCTCTGGGTCCTACTTAGGGCCCGGACATCCCTTTTTTCTTAGTGATTCATGATGACACATTGATCATAGTTGGGGTCTCCTCATATATTTACACATATGGGGTTAAATCTGAGGGCTGTCCAGTCCACTGACGTATTTGACCACCGTAAAATCCATATCACACTGACTTTGGCAATTTATGGTGTCTTTGTCACTGAGAAAGAAAACCCTCTCACCAAATTGCTCATTAAAAAAAAAATTTTTTTTTAAATTTCCTTAATTTTGCATGTCTAATTTCCATGGAAAATTCTGCTAGAATAACGACTAGAATGATATTAGCTTCTTTGAAGACTGATTTGGAAACATTTCTATTTTATAATATCGACTCTTCCCACTAGTAAATAGGATCTGCTGCCCACACCTTCATTTCTCTAGGTCTTTTTCTTCCTTTTTATGTCTTTCAATAAAGTTTTATAAATTTCCCCATAAAGGTTTATTTCTAGATCCCTTTAAGTTTTTATTGCTAATGTATGTGGTCTCTTTTTAAAATTACATCTTCTAATTGTGTTGGCCGATGTGTACAATTGGTTTTTGTAGATTTAAGCTTGTTCTCCACAAAATTGCTAAATTTGCAATTTAGCGTTATTAGTTTGTATGTAGAGTCCCTGAGTTTTCTAAGTAGATAATTCTGTCTTTAAATAGTGAAAATTTGCTTTCTTTTCGTTTTTTTTCCCTGTCCAGGCTTCAAGTATTTGAGTACTTTTATCTTTGCTCTTCTTCTTACCAAAGCATTGAGCATAAGGTTTTGTGTATTCCTGAAGGATTCTGCCTTTTGAATGGTGAGATTAGTTTGTTTACACTCTTTGTGTTTCTTGATACACTGATATTTATTTTGTGAGTCTTATTTTGTATTTGCTGGTCATCACGTGGTTTTCGTACCCTTGCTCTCTCTTCCCTGTGGCCTATTATATTGATGAAAATATTAAGATCTAAAATTGATGAGTATCTCTGCTTCCAAACCGTGCAAAGACTAGAACTCTGTGACTCAAAACACTTGCCTTCTTACCCTACATGGCATTCCTGTCCGGTGTTTTAGTGCTCTCTTCCTTTTTAAGGTTTCAAATCATAATTTTATTATATAGGTGAGCGTCCTTCATCTGAAAGTCCAAAATCTGAAATGATCTAAAATCTGAAACCTCTTGCAATGGGTCTCAGCTAACCCCCTGGACACACCAACAATCTCGAACAAAATCACCTTCAGGCCGCGTGTCTCCTCAGGTCTGCATGAAACAGAAAGGAATTCCGTGTTTAGACTGGGGTGGCATCCTCAAGCTCTCTCCTTGTGCATATGCAAACATTCCAAAATCTGAAAAATAGTCAGAAGTCCAAAACACTTCCAGACCCAAGCATTTTGGATTCATGGTATTCAATCTGTGGTTGTTGTTTAAGACATTTGATGCTTATCTATGTTTAATCATGTGTTTTCCAGGTTCGCTGATGAGTGCGGCCTCCTGTACTTCACTGTGTCTCTCTGGGTCTAACATTCTCCTTTCTGACATACCTGCACCTTCCAGCAACAATTTCAGCAGGGGTCTTTGGGTGGCAAGCGCGGCGTCACCTGCCTGGATGTGTCTCCATTTCCCTTTTGCTCTTCAACAACCATTTTTACTTGTAGGCAACCTCCAGGTAACACGCTGTTGCCTTCAGGACTCTATTAACGTTTTGAAAAAGATCCTGTCATTCGGGTCGGGGGCCCTGGACTTTCCCCTCTGGTTACTTTCAAGGTCTCTTCTCTGTGTTTGGTGTTCTCTGGTGGCACTCTTGTTTTATTTGTACTTCCTGTAATTTGATGTTCATCCTCAATCTACAGATAAAACATTCTGTATTAGTTTCCTAGGGCTACTGGGACAAAGTACTTCAAATGTGGTCGTTTAAGAAGAGAAAAACTTATTTCCTCCATGTTCTGGGAACCAGGAGTCTAAAACCAGTGTCCTGGGCCAAAGTGACAGGGTCAGCGGGTCCACGCTCCCTCTGAGGCTCGGAAGGTGAACCTGTTCTGGCCTCTTCTGGCTTCGGAGGGATGTCAGCAGCCACCAGTTATCGGCCACCCCACTCCAGTCTTTGAGGCCAGCACCTTCCCTTCTCTCTGCACTCTGTCTTCATCTGCATTCTCTGTGTGAGTCTGCGTGGATTCTGCTCTTATAAAGAACACTTGGGGTTGTCTTTAAGGCCACTTGTGTAAACGTAGTTACTCTTTCCACATCAAGACCTTTAACTTCATTATACCTGCAAAGATCTTTTTCCCTGTCAGGTAACGATTCCCGGAAGTAGAATTTCACATCTTTGGGTGGCCATTATTCAACCTCCTCTACATACCTATCATCTAAATGCTGAAAATTCCCAGCCCTACCTAGTGACTCTTTCTCAATTCTTTCTATTCTCTAGTTCTGGAACTCCTATTAAAAATATATTGAATTAGGTGGCCCACGTCCATAATCTAGTGGCTCAGGAGGCTGAGGCAGGAGGATTGTGAGTTCAAAGCCACCCCCAGCCAAAGCGAGGTGCCAAGCAATTCAGTGAGACTCTGTCTCTAAATAAAATACAAAAGAGGGTTGGGGATGTGGCTCAGTGTTTGAGTGCCCCTAAGCTCAATCCGCGGTACCCTAAAATAAAAAAAGTATATTGAATTAGAATAAGATGTTCTCATGTTTAGAAAAATGTCAAAATGTACTCTGCTGTTGTATATAACTAAAAAGAACAAATTTTAAAAAGTCTATTGGACCTCTCCACTCAATGCTTTTACCTCATTCATCTTTCGGGCCTTTCACATTTAACTCTACACAATACATTATGGAACCTTCTCATGTTCATCTCTAGATTATTAATTCTCTTTTCATCTTATTTATCTGATGTTCCAGCCATCAGCTGAACATTTTGACTACATTGTTATTTTTATGGAGACACTCTATTATTTTTAGAATCTCCTCTGTTTTCCCTCTTTAAGTATCTGCCATATTTCGGTTTTCAGTGGTCTGTTTTGTGCTTGATTATTTCAAACATATAATAGAGTCTTTCACAAGATTCCTTCATCTGGAGTTCTTAGGGGGGATGGCTCATCTTTAATTTGGTGTAACCCCTGACTCTCAAACATGGTGACGTTTCTCCCTGTGCGTTTGTAATTGGAGACTGGAAGCTCATTCTCAGCAGGGCTTCATCTGTGGGAATTCTGTGTGACCTGGGCTGAGGGTGAGCATCTCCAGAATTCTGGGGTTCTTTCTATGAGATTTCCTATGGGTGTCACTGTTAATATACCAGAGTTTGAGTTCCTTCTCAACTTAGGAATTCTGGGCTGGTGTGGGTGGTATAAATTTGATCCCTTTTGTGAGAGTTCTTGGTTTCGATTTTCATGAATTTTTTTTTTTTTTCTTTTTGACAAGACCTGGATCCCAAAACTCAAGTGCTCCTGTCTACCTGGGTATATGATTTCCCTCCACTGGCCCTTACACGGGGTGGGGACTATTGGCCTTCCCAGCAGCCTGGCTTCCTGTGGGAACTTTCATTTCTCACTACGCCTTCTTTTGAGTCCAAGATTTCAGTCTCTGTACCTTTCCTGGCATTAAAGACACGAGCCCCTGTGTCCCCAAGATGGCCTCTCACCTCTTCTTTGATAGCTGGTTCCTAGAATCACTCTCATTATCTTAGTTGCTGCAATGCTCCGTAAACTGTGCTTGCTACACTTTGCCAAGGATTCTGGGTGCTGATGTGGGAGGGCTGCCTTCTGTGCCTGCACCCCTCAGCCAGGCAGATTTTCCCACCGGCTCCTAGGACTCACCATGGTCTTTCCCAAACAGTCTCTGCATTTAAACATCTCCCTCTGCCCGGAATGCTTCCCACAGCTACCCTTCAGCTCCTTCCGATCTCAGCTGAAACGTCATCTCCTCTGTGAGATTTTTCCGGACCCTGTTTCTGTAGAGTGATCCCATCTTTCTTTATTCTCTCTCATTCCCTCTTCAGTTCCTTCATGGAGTTGCTGGCAACCCATAATTGCTGTGTTTATTTATTTGTGAACTTGTTCACTGCAGGTTATGCCCCCTCCAATGAGAGGCAGGAAGGAACCTTACCTGGTGGTTCAGTTAGGATGGTGTCTCCCCTCTCCTGTCGTCACCCTAACCCCCAAGACTGTGTTTGGAGCTGGGGCCTCTAAGGGAGTCGTTAAGGGGCTGGGCTTGTAGCTCAGTGGAGGAGCATTTGCCTAGCACATGTGGGTCCCTGGGTTTGATCCCTGGCAGGGAAGAAAGAAAAACAAAAGAAAGAAGAAAGAAACAAAGAGAAAACTGAGGCCACTAGTGTGAGGACTCGATCTGAAAGGATTTGTGTGAAGATAAGAGATGCCAGAGAACATTTCCTCTCTGCCATGTGGGGGACATAGAAAGATGGCGGCTACTGAAAGCCAGGACAAGTCCTCACCAGACCCCGACCCTGCTGACTCCCTGATCTTGAACTTCCAGCCTCCAGGACGGTGAGAGAATAAATGCTGTTTAAGCGCCCAGGCTCTGGTGCTTGTCATAGCAGCTTGTTACGAGGGGCCTCTAGAACGTCTCCCCAGAACTCGTGTGTAAAGACAGCGTGGCCATGAACCGAGGCTGCAACAATCGGCTCTGACCTCACCAGTGGATTAATCCACTGGATGGATTAATCATTTGGATGTTACTGGGTGGTAAATGTGGGCAGGCAGGGTGTGCTTGGAGGAAGCCGGTCACGGGGGGTGTGACCTTGGACGGTATCTGTCCCTGGTCTCTTTCAGTCTCTCCCTGCTTCTTGGCTGCCATGAGTGAGCAGCTCACCTCTGCCCCAGGCCTAAATGCCTTCCTTGTTCCCAAGTGCGGACTCTAAAACTGAGAAAATCCAGACCCCAGCCAAAGTAGAACAACATGAGAGTTTGCAGACGGGACTTTAAGTTAGGTTCCTTACCTTAATAGGTTCTGTCTTGGGATGATTCTTACCGTGGGCAAAACCTGGCCTAAGAGCCACCTGGGGAATCAGGACCTGCCTGGCTTTACCCTTCCCCCAACTCTCCACAGAGGGCATAAATTACGCTGGGAAGAAAGTGGAGAAATTGAAGTAGTACAGGGAGCCCACACAAAGCAGGAAGTAAAGTGATCGTTGAAAAAACAAATTGATTTTCCCATTTTGAAAGCAATATGATTGGGGCTGGGGATGTGGCTCAGCGGAGGAGCACTTGCCTGGCATGCTGGGTTCCAGCCCAGCAATGCTACCCAAACTACAAAACCCACAAAACAAGAAAGAAAAAAAACACACTCATAATTTTCAGAATTGAAGACCTATCACAAGACTCAATCATCATCCTAGTACACATTTGATTGTTTAAAACAACAACAACAGACATAGAGTATGTCTTTCTCGGTAAATGGTGATTGACTGGGCATTTACTACAGGCGTGACCTCAGTTTATCCAACTCTCTGCAGTAGGTGTGGCTGTTCCCATTTTACAGTGAGAACTGCCTAGGAGCCGAGAGGTCAAGAACTGGCTCAAGATCTCACTGGCAGGCTGTGGGCGAACCTGGGTCTGTCTGACCCCACACCCAGCGGAAACCTTGACTTGCAACGCCGATGTGACATTTCTTTGGCCCGCCCCACTCCTACGGGTCTGTGATTGCATTTCACTCTATGTCCCCTCCCTCCCCTATTTCACCTCAAGAGGTTTAATTCTCTGCTATCGCTGAGTAGCCTTTAAAGAACTTCATTACAAGCCGAAAGGTATCTGATCACAGTGACCTCGCTCAGCAAGGACAAAATGATCACTCTGGGAGGCAGAATAGCCTGATCTTGTATAATTGAAGACCTGCATTGCTGATGACCCAGTGAATCCTCTCCTAGGCAGAAAACCCCGGAGATGGCACCAGCTGCCACAGGCAGGTGTCCCCAGGTGCATGGTTCAAAATGGAGGCGCTAGAACCCACTCAAACAGGCCCTGGCAGGAGAGATACCCTCCGTCGTGTCTTTGGTAACTCTCCAAAGCTGCCGTGTTTACGAAGTAGAGATCCCAGTGGGCCCAAGCAGTCTGTTGTTTGGTCATGCCCACGTGCCCAGCAGAACTAGTGAGACGTGTGATGAGTAGCTTGGGTGGCACACTTTCTATCCAGCAACCTCTTTATGTGCCCTTCTGCCCTGTGACCGAACTTCTCTTTACCAAGGGGGAAACCAAGACTTGGTGGGGGCAGAGACGATGGATAATTTGATGCATCAACTTGTATGGGCCACAGCGTGTCCAGATGCCTGGCCCAACATTATCCTGGTTGTTTCTGGATGAGATTGACAGGGAAACCAGCAGACTGAGTAAAGCAGATGCCCTCCCGAGGGTGGGTGGGCTCCATCCAACCTCTTACAGGCTGTGGAAGAACCCAAAGTTTAACCCCACCCCAAGCAGGCGAGACTGCCCCCTGCCTGCAGGCCTTCAAACAAACCCCGGCCGACTAGGTCTCGAGCCACCAGCCTTTAAACACCACCACCAGCGGTCCTGGGTGTCGGGCCTGTCAAATCTTGGGGTTTGCCGGCTTCTACACAGCTAGGGAGTAGAGAAAGGAGTCCATAGGACCCGAGGGAGGGGCACAGTGTTAGCCCACGGCCTCTAGCCCACGGCCTCTCCAACAACCCCAAACCACTGTCCAGACTCCAAGAGAATTTTAAGCATCAAAACTTTCTGATCTGAATGGACACATTCTTCTAAAAAAATCACAGGATTCTTGGTTTGGATGCTTCGTGAATCATACATTTTCCTTCTTGCCTGGCCAACCACCAGTTTCTAACACCACCTTTGCACTCCAACAGTCTCATACCCAGTACAAAGTGTCCTGCATCCTCTATGGTCTCCACCAGAGGAAGAGCAGAAGAATCTACAATTCAAATCACCGGGTCTGTCGTTATGACAACGCCCAGCCCGGACCTGCCCTGAGCAGTTGTGCGCAAAGTTCTGCGTTGGAAGCATTTTTGTGCGGAGTGGACTCAGGGGAGGGTTTATCTGCACACACTGCCTCCCCGCCCCCACCCCACACAAAGATGAAGGGTTCTCAGCTGCTCTAAAGCAGGGACGCCGAGCCTTTGTCCTGTCTTTTACACTAACCCTACAATGATGAGAGAAAACGTCAGGTCCAAAGAGCACAGCGAGACTCAACTTCTTCTTGAGGGGTTCATTGGGTGTCCTTCAAGTCAACTGTCCTTGTCCTCCTGCCTGCACACATGCTGGGGACAGATGTGCTTTCTTCTGTGAAAGTTTTGTGTCACTCCACCCTTAGTTTTTGTCATTATCACTATTCATACTTTTTTGAGAATTTCCGATAGGTCATTTCCTTAGGAACAGAACCCTTTCGCCTCCTTACAGACATTGAAACAGTTTCTAGGTTTTGTTTCCTTCCCAGGGTAAACAACACTGTGAAGAACACCTTCCTGCACGCCTCCCAGGACCCCTGGAGTAGAACATGTCCTGGGTACACCACCTGCAAGAGAAGCACTGGCTCTTGGCACGTGGACCATTTGGTTTTAACTAGCTGTAAGTTGGACGTTCCTAATCTGAAATCTGAAACCCAAGATTCTCCAAAATCCTAAAACTTTTAAAATGCCAATAGGATACCACAGGTGGAAAACCCCACACCCGACCTCAGGTGACAAAATGCAGGTGCTGTCAAAATGCAGGTGCACGAAATATTTTGGATAAAATTACTTGAAGTGAAGTGCTTGAGGTGTATATGGAACATAAGTGGATTTTTAAATTTAGCTTTGGGCCCCATCTCCAAGGTATCTCCAAGATAATGTATCTGGATCTGTCGGTCTATCCATCCATCCATCCAACCATCCATTTCCCAACTCTCCAAAATTCCAAATTAAAAACTCTTCTGGTCTGAAAATTTCCAGAACAGAGACACTCAACCCACCCCGCCAGACAGCTTGTCCCGGGGGCTGTTCCAGCGCGGGCCCAGGACAGTGGCGAAGGGACCCTCACACGACTGTCAGAGTTTCAACTTTCCTCGTGGATGTTGTGAAACATCAATGCTTTGTTGTTAGCTGCAGCTTTCTGGAAGCTTCTGCTGTTGAGATAAAACATCTGAGACGAGCATCTTAAAAGGAGGAGAGATTAATTGTGGCTCAAGGTGTCAGAGGTTTCCGGCTCTGCTCCGCCAGCCCTGGGACCTGTGGGGATGCAGAACGTCATGGAGGGACGAAGCTGCTCGCCTCCCAGCAGCCGGGGAGGAGGAGAGAGAGAGGGTAGGGCCAGGGTCCCACAGGTCCTCCAAGCGCAGGGCTCAGCGCCCTAACCTCCTGCAGCCTCGAGGTCCCATCTCTTCCAGATCCACCGCAGCATAAGCCAGGGACAGCCTCCAGCACACGGCCTTGGGGACCTTCAGATCCACCTGTATCAAGACTGAATGGAGTTGGCCTTCTCCTCCTGGGTGTAGTATTTGTCCTTTGGTTTTTTGGTGGGTTTTCCCCTTTTCTTATTGATGTATTGAAATTCTTCCTGCATTGCAGACACTAATCCAGTTGGATGCAGCCAATATCTACGACTCCCAATCTGTGATTGATCTTTTTACTTCAAATGGCTGATCATTAAAATAAACCAAATATCTTAGCTTCATTTGCTGATTTTTTTTTTTTTTTTTTTTTGGCCGGGAGAGGAGAGATGTTTTATAAAGAGCTCCTTCCTAGCTTGAAGCTTAAGAGACGTTTCTAACGTTTTCTATTATATTTTCTAAGGTACTTTTTGGTTTCGGGAAAGCTGGGGGATTTTTAGCATGGATTCTGTGTCCCACCATCTTCCTGAATTTTCTTTTTAGTTCTAAAATTGTGTGTGTAGTTCTCCTTGGGTTTTTAACATGGATGATCAGAACCTCTGCAGATACCTAAGTGTGACTAACGTGGGTTTGCCTTTCCAATTCTTAAGCCTGTTCTTTCTTGTTTATTGTATTGACAGGAATTTAAATATAGCTCTGGATAATAGAGGGGGAGGCGGGCCACCTTGCCTCGGTTGGGACGTGACAGGTGATGCCACCCTCTTTCACCATCGAGTGTCGAACTTATTTTCAGGTCTTGACAGCTATTTTTGTGTTTCCGATTTGGTAAGCGCTTTTCTGGTTTCTTTTCAATCACGAGTCGGTATTGACGTTTCCTGGACACTTGTTTCTGTATCTCCTGAATTAATCATATTGCCGTTTTCCCTTTGATCAGGGCATGCGTTGAACTACCCTGGTAGCTTTTAAGACTTCCCACTGTCCTTGCCCTTCCTGAGGCAAAGCTCATTAGTCACCATGTATTTATTTTAACACCCCACTGGATTCCATTTGCTGATACCTTATTTAGGATTTTCCCCATCTGTGTTCAATAAGTGAGACTGACCTGTGATGATATGTGTGTTCTTGTACTGGAAACTTCCTAAAATTGCTCTTTCCCTCTCTTTTGTGATTCTTCTGAATAATTTATGTTAAAAAAAGTATTATCTGCTTATTTCAAGCTTTGGTAAAACTCAGCTTTGATGTCTCTTGGGCCTATGACATCTTCTCTAACTGGAATTTTCTCTTCTTTCCTGATTCAAAAAATTTCCCCGTTACCAGATCCCATTCAAGTGACCCTGACTCCTCTTCCTCCCTCCCCACGTCACCTTCTTTGGAAATCTCTTGTACTCTCACGCTCATGTGTGTGGACCACACCTGGAACATGGGTACTTCACTGCTTGGAAATGCAACCTTGCCCCTCTCAAAGGTCTGTCTCTCTCTCGGTAGGAATTCAAATATACGTTTTCTAATGACTGTGTATATAACATTAGTGCTGTGCTCATCACAACCCCCCCCCCCCACACACACACACACAGCAGATAGGAATAGCATGAGAAAAAAAAAGCCTTTTATTTTTAACCAGTTCCGTTGCTAATTCTGGTGTTCCCGTCACATCTGGCAGGGCCTGTTCTGATACAAGCTATGCCATCATGGAGGCTCAGAGGGGCCGGGCAGCGCAGCGCAGCCAGACCTGGGAGATGCAGTTTGGCAACAACATGTATTGAGGATTAATGGGCGGGATGAAGTGTCCACACTACATACTCAGCACAGGAGGTTTATTACTCTGCCCATGAGTCATTAGTGCACCTTGTCACAGTCAATGGTGTAGCTCGGAGACAGTCACCTGTGCCTTCTGGGCCCTCCTAGCTCAGCCTAGGATAGAGGGAGGTGCTGGCTGGGAATTGGGAGCTGGGTTCTGGTCCTAGCCCTTCTCCTGGCTCTGTGGTCTTGGACTACACCTCTGCAGATGGCTGCACCATGACACAGTGTACCTCCCAAGGAAGGTGGATTTTGATGGGTAGACTCGGCAAGGCGATTGCCAATTCTCTGTTAAGCCCTGTGGCCTTATGACTTATGAGTACTTGAAATGTGAGGCGCCCTACACCCAAAGCCTGGCTTGATGGGCTCTGAGTTCACAGCAGTGGGCTTCTCTTGGCCAAGTCATGTTCATGTTGCTCTTGAAGTTGGGGCACTTCCTTCTTTGTGACTCTCTTAGGACAGTACTGCCTAAGCTGGTGTCAAAGAAAACATAAGAGAGTGAAGAGGCCCCTTAAGTACTTGTCCTTGTCCCAGGCACTCCAAGGAGGACAGCAGAAGTGGTTCAGGAAGTCTGGGAGCCAGCAGAGCTTACCACAGACCTGGGCTGGGAACTGCTCCTCCATATTTGGGAAGGAGTAGGGGTATCATCTCTGAATGGATGAAATGCCGGTGAACTCTCTCCTCCCCCTCGCTCATCTCACCTCTTCCTTCTTTTCACTACTATTTGCTGAGAGCTTGGTATACACAAGACACTCTGGGAGTCATGAGGGAGATGATGAGACCAACACGACATGGTCACTGTCTTCAGGGAGCTCACAGACCAGATGGGGATGGGAGGGGCTCCCCTGTAAAGGACTGTGGAGAAGTCGGGGGAGCAAGAGCTAGTTGGCAAGCAGAGCCCTTGACAGCTTCCTGAGGGAGAAGGCACTGGACAGGGCAGCCTTCAAGCACAGGTAGGTCTCTGATTACAGAGCAGAGATTCTGAAGTGGGAAAACCCGGTACAAGCAGGTGACCAAACCTTCACAATATGAATGTCTCTAGCAGTTGTGCAGGACAGAGGGCTTTGAGATAGTCATGTGACTGACCCCAAAGTGTCCAGTGCGATGAGGGTAACTAATGAGCCTGTTAGCCTGGAGTTGATCTTAATGGACAGCCACTTGCTAGCTTTTGAGAGAGTCCCACATTGGTCAAGTTATCTTTACCAATGACCATGAAGGGGCTTAGATGTTCCATCATTAAGTTTTTCTTGGTAAAACACTATTTAAGACATGGATTTGGTAAGCAGAAAATCAGAAACATGGGAGGAATAACTTAATAATGAATCAATTGTTGTACAAAAATCTTGTTCAGGGTGGTGACTGCCTTCAGTGCATCAGGACTCAAGGAGATTTAGGGCATCAGAGATGGTGGTGGTAGCAGCCCCAGGATTTTGGGGGAAATGAAATCCATGGGTAATCTGGAAGCCAAAGTATAATAACACCAAGTACCTGGATGTGGGGAAGGGGAGGAGCAAACACAAAGGGGTCATCCCCTTCAGGGGGTCACCCACACTCTCTGGAGTTGGCCTGGATTGGGTTTATCAGTCACTATCCCATGGGAAAGGAATGATGTCCTCAGTATACAAATGCCTATGTCTCAGAGAAGGAAAAAAATAGTCATCTCAGAAAAATTCTAAGGCAGTCTTGATTACATTTCCTATTTTTGGAGAGCTGACCTCATCTCATCCCAAGACATGAGCTCAAAGCCTTTTATTTGGGAGTGGAAACCAAGCTACCTGGGGCTCAACCAACCTGCCTCTGGCCGCTCTCACCAACTCTCAAGCTCTTTAAAAGAGATAGTGGCAAACATTTCTACATCCCTTACTGTGCGCCAGGTACTTCTTTAAATGCTTCATGTGCATTGGCCCTTTGGTTACTCATAATTGCAGGATGTGATGCTGTTATACCCATTTAACAGATGAACAAATGAGGCACCTGGCCCCAAATCACAAACATAGCAAGTGGCAGATCCAGGATCCTAATTTAAGAAACCTAGATCTACTTCATGCTTTTAAACACTAAATATAGGGAAATTCAAGATGGCAGATTAGAGGAAGCCTACGTTTCTAGTTTCTCCATGGCTCAGGATTCAAGCAGAGGGGGTACTGCTTCTCAGCAAGGTGGTGAAGGAGGGAATGCACTGAAATTAAATTTTGGACAGTCAAGAGTTTCTGAAGGACTCAGAAATTTAGATGCATTGAGCAAAAAACAAAAAAGATTCCACTGGAGCCAAGTTGCAGCAGCCCTTGTCCCCAGTCAGAGGGGAGGGACAACACAGAGAAAAACACAACGGACAGATGTGACATGGAAAATCCTGTATTTCAGAAAAGCAACCTGAACTTAGCTGATGCAGAGGTCGCCTGGTGAACTGGTATCTGAAGAGAACTCTGTGTTTCTCAACTAACAAGCAGAAACCCAAGGCAAGAGCCATCTTGAGGAGTCTGTGCTGCAGTCTGATGTTGTGGTAGTCCGGGAGGTCACAGAAAACATTGTCAAACTGTCCCAGCAGCACCTGCTGTGTGGCCTAGGGCATACCTAGCAGAATGTGAGTGAAGCAGGCACAGAGAAGATTGTTGTACCCAGGGGGATTCAAGACAGGATTACAGGGATGCTAAATTAAACATTAAAAAGAAATAAAATGACAGGAATCAATAAACACTTCTCTATGATACATTGAATATAAATGGTCTCAACCCTCCAATTTAATGACAAGGGCTGACAGACAGTATGGGTGTAGAAACAGGACTCGACTATATGTTGTTTGACAGCCACAGGCTGAAAGTGAAAGAATAGAAATTGATATCCCATGCAAATGGAGCCCCCAAACAAGCAGGAGTAGCTATTTTTGCATATGAAAAAGCACACTTTAAACCAAGATTAATCAGAAGAGACATAGAAGATCATTTCTTTACAGTGAAGGGAACAATCCAACAAGAATATATGGAGATATCAAATATTTATGCCCCAATTTTGGTGCACCTCATCACATGAAACAGACACTACTTGAATTCAAGACTCAGTTCCCAGTAAAATAATACATGGTTATTTCAACATACCTCTGTCACCAATAGATAGGTCATCCAGACATAAACTCAGTAAAGACTCTATAAATTTAAAAAATATCATAAATCAAATGAACTTAACAAAGAACTTAACTTAGAACATTGCATTTCACAAGAGCTAAACACACGTTCTTCTCAGATGCTCATGGAGCCTTCTCTGAAACAGACCAAATTTTAGGCCACAAAGCAACTCTTTTCAAATACAAAAAAAAAATCAATATAATTCCTTGCATTTTAAAAATCATAATGAATGAAATTAGAAATGAACATTAAAAACCCTACAGAAACTTCATAAACCCATGAAGATTGGACAATATACCTTTCTATGATGAAAAAATGATAGGAGAAATTGGGGGAGAAATTTTTAAAATTCTTAGAATCACATGAGAACAGTGATACAATATACCAGAACCCCTGGCACACTATGAAGGTGGTTCTAAGAGAAAAGTTTATAGCTCTGAGGACCTAAATAAGAAAATCAGAAAGATTTCAAATAAACAACCAAATGATGCATCTCAAGGCCCTTGAAAAATAAGAACAAAGTAATTCCAAAATCTGTAGAAGGAAGGAAATAATTAAGAGCAGAGCTTAAATCAATGAAATTAAGAATAAAAAATATAAGCTTACATCAATGAAATTAAAATAAAAAATAAAATCACCAATAAAATGAAGAGTTGGTTCTTTGAAATGACAAATAAGATTGATAATCCCTTATCTCTTTTTATCCAAAAGAAAAAGAGAGAAGATCCATAATTAGAGATGAAAAGGGGACATCACCACAGACATCACAGAAATCCTGAGGATAATCAGAGAGTCTTTGAAAACTTATACTCCAATAAATTGAAAAACTTAAAACTAAATGGATACAATTGTAGACACATGGCCTGCCAAAATTGAATCAAGAAGATAAAGAAAACATAAGTAGACAAATAATTAGCAAAGAGATAGAAGCAGTAATAAAAAGCCTTCCAACAAAGAAAAGCCCAGGACCAGATGGAGTCTCAGCTGCATTCTATCAGATCTTTAAAGAAGAACTAAGGACAGTGCTCTTCAAATGATTCCATAAAACAGAAGGAGATGGAACATTTCCAAATTCATCCTATGAAGCCAGTATCCCTCACGCCCGAACCAGTCAAGGAGTCATCAAGGAAAGAAAACTACCGACCAATATCCATGATGAACTTAGAGCAAAAATCCTTAATAAGAAATTGTCAAATCATATTCAAAAGCATATTAAGAAGGTTACACACCATGCTGAAGTTGCCTTTATCCCTGGTAGGAAAGGATGGTGTAAAACGTGCAAATCAATACATACAATCACCACATAAGTAGAATTAAGGACAGAAACCACATTGTCATTTCAATGGAAGCAGAGAGCGCTTTTGAAAAAAAGCAGTAGCCATTCATGATAAAAACACAGGAGAAACTGGGGATAAGAAGGAACCTACGTCAACATCATAAAGGTTATATGTCAGACCCAAAGCCAACATCATAGTGAATGGGGAAAACTGAAAGTATTTCCTTTAAAACCCAGAACAAGGCAAAGATATCTACTTTCACCACCCCTATTTATTACAGCACTAGAAATTTAGTCAAAGCAATTAGGCAAGAGAAAGGAAGGAAAGAAATAAAAATAAAAAGGGAAGAAGTCAAATGATCACTGTTTGCAGATGATATGACCCACACTTACAAGGTCCCAAATGTTCCACCAGAAGACTGCTAGAACTGGTAAATCAATCCAGCAAGGCAGCAGGTCACAAAATCAACATACAAAAATCAATGTACACCAATAAAGAATCTTCTGAGAAATATCTCATTTACAACAGTCTCAAAGACACCCCCCCCACACACACACGCACACACACACACACAAACAACAACAACAAAAAAAAAACTAGAAATAAATCTAGCCAAGTAGGTGAAAGATCTCTACAATTGAAACAATGGAACATTGAAAATGAAGAAGACACAAGATGAAAAGACCTCCCAGGTTCACAGATGGCAGAATTAATATTGTTAAAATGTCCATCCTACCAAAAGCAATGTCAGATTCCACTCAATCTCCATATATATTCTTCACAGAACTAGAAAAAATAGTAAAAAATTCATTTGGAAGGATAAGAGACCCAAAATAGCCACATCAATTCTCAACCAAAAAAGCAGTTCTGGAGGTGTCACAACCCTGACTTCAAGTTATACCACAGAGCTATAGTGACAAACGCTGCATGGTACTGGCCCAAAACAGGACCAGTGGTACAGAAGACAGGACACAGAGACGAACCTATGCACCTGTAGTCGTCTTATCCTTGACAAAGCTCCCAAAAACATACAGAGGAGAAAAGGCAGCCTTTTAACAAATGGTGTTGGGAGAACTGTTGATTCATATGTAGAAGAATGAGACTAGATCCTTTTCTCTCACCTTGCACAAAAGTCCAGTTCAAAGTGGATCAAAAAAGACCTGGGAATTAGACCAGAAACTAGGCAACTCCCAGAAAAAAAACATAGAGTCAATGCTGCAACACACAGACACAGCAAGAGCTCTCTCCATAGAAGTCCCCCAAACTCAGGAAATGATGCCAAGAGTTAAACGGGGTGACATCAAATTAAAAACCTTCTGCATGGTAAAGGAAACAATTAAGAATGTGAAGACAGAACCCACAGAACGGGAGAAATCTTTGCTAATGTCTCTTCCAACAGACGGCTAACATCAGGAACACACAAAGAACTCAAAAAAGTCAACACCAAAAAAATATGTTTCCCAGTTATTAAATGGGCAAATGCAGTAAACAACACTTCTCAAAAGAAGAAATATAAATGACCAACAAATACATGAAAAAACTGTTGGCATCATTCACAATTAGGAAATGTAAATCAAAAGTACACTGAGATTTCATCTTTTGCCAGTTAGAGTGGCAGCCATCAAGAACACAGACAATAATAAATGCTGGAGGTGATGTAGAGAAAAAGGACCACTTTTACATTGTTGGTGGATCTTTAAATTATTACACCCATCATAGAAACCAGTAGGAGTTTCCTTAAAAGACTAGGCATGGAACCACCATATGACCCAGATATACCACTCCTCAGTATTTATTCTAAAGAATAAAGTCCTCATTCTACAGTGATACATGCATGTCCAAGTTTATAGCAGCACAATTCACAATAGCCAACCTATGGAACCAGCCTGGGTGACTGTCAATGCAAGAAAGCCTAAAGACAATGTGGAGTATATATAAACCATGGAGTTTTATGCAGCCATCAAGAAGAATAAAATTGTTGTGCCCTTTGCAGGAAAATGGATAGAACTTGAGACTATTCCATTAAGCGAAATAAGCCAAATCCAGAAAGTCAAGGGTAGTGTGTATTTTCTCATATGTGGAAGCTAGAGAGAAAAAAGAAGAAAAAAGGTGTGTGTGTGTGTGGGGGGGGGAAGGGTCTCGTGAACATCAAAGGGAGACCAGAGGGGTAGAGGAAAAGAACCAGGGGAGGGAGGAGAGGGAAATAAGGAGAAATTTGGGGGAATGATATTGGCCAAATTATATTGTCATATTGTGTGCACGTATGAATATATAACGACAAACCCCACCATTTGCACATCTGTAATGCACTAATAGAAAACATGGAAAAAATAAACACTATGTCTAATTTCCTTTCGAGGAAAAAAGTGTCAATCATAATGACTGTCCAGTAGCCATGCTGTATCGGTTAGCTACGGCTGCATTGCAAACCACCCCTAAAGTCAGCAGCATAAAACCATAATCATTCATTACATAACCCAGGCATTTGGAGGAAGGCTAGGAGCCAGCTCATGCAGGCTGGGCTTAGTGGATCTTGGCGCTGGGTGCATGTGTCCCTCTGTGGACAAGTGGCATCTCTGTTCTGGGCTAGAAAGTCTGCAGCTGACTTGGGGAAGCAGGGCTCCAGATGTTTCCTACCCTCCCCCTGCAGAGCAGGAAGAGAGAGGAATGAATCATTCAAAGCCTCTGGAATCCTAGAAAAGTGGAGGAGTGAGACTTTAAAATCCACAGTCGTGGGAATCACAGGAGGAGCCTGCAGGAATAGAGACAAAGACAAACTTTCTGAAGCTCTTACTTTGTTTTTCAGATGCCAATCTTATTCTAAGGGAAAAAAAAAAAGACTCATCGAGCAGAGAAAATGGAATCTGTCGAAAAAGATGGCTGATGTTAGTGAAAAAAGGCACTTAGGTGACAGCACTTTTTCAATCTTACTGCTATGAACAGATCCGGGCTGCATAGCTTTAACTGAGTGGCATATTTCCCCGCATTTATCATAGATGTTTATGACCAGCCCAAAGTTTTCCCCTACTCTTGTAATGATGTGTTGGAGGGGTAAGATGAGGATAACACAGGCCTGTTTCTCAATTTTAGATTGTCTTTCGGAAACTCAATACACAGCCACAGAAATCATCCCCAGTAATTTCAAGTTGGCAGAGCCAAGCTAATTATCTGCAATTTCATCTGTCAAAATAGTTTGGAAAATTCTCACGTGTGAGGGGATTGAGTCTGAGTGGGAGGACCTTGCCAATCCTGTGCAATTTTCACCAGTTAGAAGAGGTGTTAGGCTTTGGCCTTGGGCAAAGGGGTATCTCACCATCCTGCTTTCGAACCCATATGCCCTGGCCACATGG
This sequence comes from Marmota flaviventris, assembly GCF_047511675.1. Classification (NCBI taxonomy): domain Eukaryota; kingdom Metazoa; phylum Chordata; class Mammalia; order Rodentia; family Sciuridae; genus Marmota; species Marmota flaviventris. The sequence goes on along the minus strand of NC_092507.1, from coordinate 10,790,831 downwards.
TCATGGGCTGTGGCTGTCAGGGACTTGGCCTTGCCCTTTCTGAGCCACAGCTAGTGTGGCTGGCGTAGAGAAGCTACATGCATTTTTGGATGAACACCTCTGGAGGCAGGTAGTTCTCTTTTCCAAACACCTGCAAGTCTTACAAAGGTGCATGCACTGCCGTGGGGTTGTTACGCTACCACCCCTCTGATTGGTCAGCGCCCACTTCTCTTTGGTGCCCCCTGCTGTTCAGGTTGCTAAATATCCTGAGCATCCCTTTTCTAATTGTGGGATATTTTTGTGGCTCCTCTTAATTTACTCTCTTTCCCTGGGAAGCTGACATTTCTGGAACAAGGGCCACTCTGATTCCAGGAGTCACCCCAGCCCCTCCAGACCCAGAGGTGACAAGAGTCCCCAGTGGACCCAGAGGGCTTCACCAGCTTCTGCCGGTCTCCTTGCAGCCATCCACATCTTTATAAGTAGACACTAAATTAAACGCACCTCAGCGATCCCCACTTGACTGTGCCATCTATTTCCTTCCAGGACCCTGACTATTCCACAAAGTTTGAAAAAGAAGAGATGGAGGAGGAACGCTCGACGGTACAGCTAAGGCAGTCACAAAATAGCAAGGAGCAGGAGCAACGCCAACAGAGGCTTTCTTCTTGTTTCATTTGTGAAGTTACTTAGAATCATTAAACAGACCCATTTCCTGGCCTTCTCCTCTCCCTCTCTCTTCTTCCTTCCCTTTGGTGCCTCTCCATCCCTCCCTTTGGGACTCCATCTCTGTTTCCTGCTTTTCCTCCTTCCATCTCTCCCTCTTCCCTGCTCTCTCCACCTTCCAGTCTTCCCCGGGCCTGGTCTGCATCAGGCCCTGTGCAAGGCAGAGACAGAGTGAGCTACACCTGCTCGGCCCGCCCAGAGCTCCCAGCCTGGGACTGAACCCACTGCCAATGTAAAAAGAGACTGGACCGGGCAGAGATTCCTGAGTCCACGGACCCACACCACATTCCTGTTTGTCCTTCACCAGCAGGTGACCTTGGGAGAATTAGTTAACCTTACCTGCTGCTGTCTCCATATCTATAAACCAGGAGCCCCCCGGCCTCCCTCACAGAGCACTTAAGAGCCCTTCACAAGATAACATATGCAAAGCGCCCTGTGCAGCTCAGCCAGCAGTGAGCACCGATACACAGCCCACTCCATCTTTTCTCTTTAGTGGACAGAAACAGTGACAGTGTCACTTAGTGGTAAGGAGTGTTAAGATCTCAGGCAAGCTACTTACTGCTGGGTTTAAATGGAGCTACTATAAACAGATTTTCCCAGGGGGGCTGTGGCGATTATATGTGATAATGCACAGACAGCTTCAGATTATCAAAATAATAAAAGTATCAACCAATGATCAGCCCTCATTACACAATGTTGGCCTGTATGTCAACAAACTCTGGCTTCAATCCCCGGGCAGGTGACTGCTCCTGCCCCTGCCCAGCTTCCCTCCTTATCTCTTTATTTTGAAATGGTCTAACCAGTGGAAATCAGTTTGTCCAGTGAAACGGTGGGGCTGACCAGAGGGCCCCAGGGTCCTAGGCCATGGTCATTCCCCTGGACCTGAGATTGCACATCACCCCTTAACAACCCTATGGGATCTCAGGAAAACAGCATCTGGGCACTGATGCGCTCACCAAGCTCAGCCTTGACCTCTGGTCTGTGTGCGGGGAGGTCCTCACCGTAAGAAGTCAACTTTCTCCCAGCCAACCCATCCGGTGGCAGGGGACATCAAGAAACCAGGTGTCTGCTCACTTTAAGAGAAATGCCAGTCAGGCCTGCCCGTTTTGATCATCAAATCCTTACAGCAAAACCTTCCTTCTCCTGGTACCACTCAAATCAATCTAAAGGGCTTCCCAATTGCTCTTTAATTTTCTTTTTAAAATCTCTCCTCCATCGGGGACTTTGCAGGTCCCAGTCTCCAGGACTGGGCAGCCACTCCCCCAACTCAGGGGCTGAGCAAGAGCTGGGGAATCCTGGGGCCTTCTGAGAAAACACCTGTGAATGCCCTGATGATGGACATCCATCATCAGGGACAGGGAGGGTGCCACACAAGTGTGACCCCTGGAACGAGCATGTCCTTATGGGGTTGCCCTCTTGTACAAACTGTGGACCTGCAAAGTCTGTGTCCCCTTGCCATCTGAAGGCCAGTTGCCTTTCATAGTCCTGAAGGCACAGGGAGGGTCCTCCACCCCACACACCACACTGCTCCTCTAATAACTGAGTGACATCGGTAAGAGGTCACTGCCTGAATGCCATCGTTCACAAACACTTATCCTTGCTACATGGGGATCTTTGTCATGATGACAGTGACACAGCCACCTCACCATTTGGTGAGCTTCTCCTTTGTGCTTTACAGATGTCACCTGCTCTCAAACTTGTAAAATGGACCAGTAAGAGGTGACCCCAGAAGGGTTCTTTGGTCAAACAAGTTTGAGAAAACGCCTCCTTGGGACTCTGACAAGTTCTGGGGGCTGCAGGTGAACTCTGGCCATTTGACTGGGCAATGGTGTGTGTCTGCAAGAAAAGACCTCCGAGAAGTGTGGTCGGACCCTCAAAGTGAAATAGGGTTTGAGTTTGCACGAATGAGCCAGGGGGAAACCGCCGTCTGAGGTTCTCTTCATTCCCTGCGCTCCATCAGAGGCGTATCAACCAGGGCACGGGTGAAAAGAGATCCCTCGAGCAGAAAGGAAGCCAAGGGTGGCCAAGACCCCAAGACCCTCCCGCAACCAGAGAACCAATGAGGAAATCTATGCCTTACTTTGTGCGCAGAAGCAGTGTCACCTGTACCCATTCTAACCACCACGGGACACTCAAAATGAGATTCTGACCCACTGGGCCAGCCAGTGCTTCTCAACTGGGACAACTTGGGCAAGGTCTGCGACTTTCTTCCTTGCCAGCGGGTAAAGACCCGGGTTACAGCTCAACATCCTGCCGTGTACTGGAAAGACTCCACAGCAGACGGGGATGGGGCACCAGGTGTTCATGGGCTGCAGTGGGGAAGCCCTGGGCTCCACGGGGGCTCCGGAAGGGCAGAGAGCCTGCCTGGCTTGTTGGGTGCTATGAACCCAGCACCTGCCTGGGGTATCACTGCACACCCACCACCAGGAACAAGTCTGCTGGATGGGAGACGGACGCCCGCGTTTGTCAGCAGCTTTCCGTTCCTGTGACAAAATGGCTGATAGAATCAACCTGACAGAGCAAAGGTCACCTCTGGCCCCTTGTTTTCAGAGTCAGCCGGGTCCATTGCTCTAGGCCTGAGTGGGGCAGAATATCATGGTGGAAGGGTGTGGCGGAGGGGAGAGGCTCGGGCATGGCATCTAGGAAGCAGAGAGAGACAGGGAGGGAGGGAGGAGGGGCTGGGGACAAAGTAACCCCTAGGGTCCTGCTCCTCCGAGAAGGCCTGCTGCCTACTGCACCCTCTTGACAGTGCCATCAAACCTGAGCCCTTCAGCGGAGTGATCCACTGATGAGGTCAGAGCCCTCGTGATCCAGGCACTTCCGACGTCCCCACCTCTGACCTTTGCTGCACTGGAGACACAGGAGTCTTGGCGGTGGAGGGGGGGGGGATTCACATCTAAACTATAATACCCCCCCGCCACCACCTGCCAACAGCCTACGTCAGCTGCTGCTCAGTTGCTCCCTAGTGTGGCACATGGCACAGCCTTGACAAAGAGAAGGGCAACTTTAGGGATCTACTAGTCCACATGTGCACACCACCTGCTCTTACCTCCTCCCCCTAAAACTCTTGACATGGACGTGATTTTTTTCCTCCTGGTGATTTTGTTGTCTCCTCTGGTGACTTGGGGGGATGAAGAGGTCTGAGTGGTGTGTGATGGAGGAAAAGCAGAGATGACCTTCCCTATCCACACCCTGGCTGTGCTCACAGTGCCTTTCGTGACTTAGAAAGAACCTATTTAGTCCCTCTGCGTTGCTATAACAAAATGCTCCAGATTGGACAGTTTATAAAGAACAGCAGTCTATTCTTCACAGTTGTGGAGGCTGGAAAGTCCAAGATCAAGGTGCTGCCAGGTGTGGTTGTCTGATGGGGTCTAGGCTCTGCTTTCAAGGGGGTGCCTTGGGTTTCTGTCTTCTCCAGGGAGGAGGAACACTGAGTTCTCACATGGTGGAAGGCAGCCAGGCAAGCCGGCTGAACACTGCACAAAGTGCCTTTCACAAGCACCTTCATCCTCACACACACAGAGGAGGAGCCCCATTGGCCTGATCACCTCCTAGAGGTCCCACCTCTCTGGCAGCACCTGGATTTTGTAGGGGACACATTCAGACCACAGCAGACCTTACTGGTATCAGTGGCAGCTCCTGTCTAAAAGCCTGAGTTTCTAGGACTACCACCCAACAGTGAATGTCCAGGGAGGACACGTGAGGGTGTGAAAGAAGAATGGCCCGGCCCAGCACAAAGAGAATAACAAAGTGTGTGAATCCCACAGAGAAGCCAGGTCCCTGCCTGTGCCCTGAGTCCTGTTCTGTCAACAAACATTTGCGAAGTCCACAGCAGAGGCTGTTCATGGAGCCGGGGGATTTCTGGGAACTCCTTCTTTCTAATCGATTTTCTGGTTCCATTTTGAAGGTGGTGCCTGTAGGACTCACCAACAGATCAGAGGTGGGGGACAGAAGGAGCAGGCAGCTGCTGGCTGAGGGGAGGGAGCAAGGGGGCATGTGGGAGGGGCCCAGGAATTGCAGGAATCAGGGGAAGCCGTCCAAATTTGAGCAGGTCATGCCGTGAGTCTAGAGAGAGTCAGCTGAAGGTATGAAGACAGGATGAGGCCACCATGGAGAGAGGGCCTTCAGGAAAGTCCAGAGGAGCCTTGGAGTCAGACCCTGAGAAGGACCCTCTACAGTGACGGGGAGCAGCAGAGGTAGGAGGAGAGCAGGGGAGAGTGGCCTGGCCACTCCTGACCACTGCCAGCTCCCTGGAGTTCATATCTGGATGTGGAGGTGCCCCCTAACTGGCCTCCTGCTCATCTCTCCTGCCCCCATCAATGCTCTCTGCATCCACCAGAGGGGCCCTGTGAGCACGCGAGTCAGATCCCACCCCATGTCACATCTTGACAATGACCTTGCCCCTTTGCTACCCGCTATGGCTTGAATGTTTGACCTTTCCAAATCTTAGCATAAAATCTGGTTGCCATGGTGTTAGGAGGTGGACCTTTGGGGGGAGATGGGGCATTGAGGGCTCTACTCTTACGGCTGGAGTCGATGCTGTTACAAATAGGCAGATGTCAGCCCCTTAGTGCTCCTTTACCTTCCTGCCTTCTGCCATGTGATGAGGCAGCAAGAAGACCCTTGCCAGACACCAGCACCTGGACCTTGGACTTCCTGGCCACCAGAACTGTCAGTCAATAAATTTCTGTTCATTATAAATTACCCGACCTCAGGCATTCTGTGATAACAGTACAAGCAGACTCAGACATCCCCTCTCTAAATTCATCTCTGACAACACCACCTGGTGTTCACTGAATCCAGTAGCAGGAAGCTTGGGAGCATTTAGCTCCCTCCCCAGCATCTCCCTTCCTGAGGAGAAGATTTTTGCTTAGAGTTTACACTAAAGATTGAACTATAATATACATTGTACTTAAATATCTTACTTCCTGTCTTTCCTACTAGACTTTGCCTGTTTAACTCCTGCTTCATTTCCATAGCCAGACCAATGCTTAGCACACAGTAGGTGGTCAATTTGGTCAGTGGAGATCAAAATCTGCTATCACTTAATTTCACTTACATGTAGAAGATTTATTTTTTTGCAACTGAGAAAAAGGTAAAATTTTAAAATTCATAGTCACATTCTACAATAAGCCTATGCCTTTATTTGACTTTGGTCCATTTCCCTTCTTTTAAAGAGTTAAAGCTTGTATGTAAGGAGCTTCAGGTTCACTTGGATAGTAAGAGTTAAATAATTGAAGTTCATTCTCATCCCTGATGAATACTGTTCACCAGTTCTCCATGGCAGAGATTCCACAACTGTCTTGCTTATCAGTTTGTTTAGATACTGTGTGAGTGTCCCCCTGAGAACCTCGGCATCCCTAGAGAGCGCAAGCTCCACTGGTCCATTGGTACCTGCCCAGGGGTGAGAACAGCACTGGCATGTCACCAAGGCTATTGAATATCCAATAAATAAAAAAAATAAATACACGAAGAGATGCCTTTGAAAATCCTCCCCAACCCCAAAGTATTCTCTTAGTGAATGGCTCTCCACGGGGGTTGACTGGCAGCCCAGGGACATTTTGATAGTATCTGGAGGTACTCTTAATGGTGCCATTTGGGAAGGGAGGTCCCTGCTGGCATCAAGAGGGCGGATACCAGGGATGCTGTTGAAGATCTCACAAGCACAAGACAGCCTCTTGCTACAAAGAATCACTGGCCTACGAGGTCCATAGCCTGAAGCTGCAAAAAGCTGACCGTAACCAAGGGGGTGGGTCATCACTGAGTGCCTGGGACCTGACCTTGGAGTTAGTGTCTGGCTCTTCCCACCAGGAAAGCCACTTGTGTGCCCTAAATTGACAGCAAGTTTTGAAAACCTCAGTTCTGCCGCCCAGGCAGGAAAGCTCCCAGTGACCAGCGGGTAAACTCCATACCGTGTTAGCAGCACGGGCAGCTGTGACCCCTGCCAGGGACCTGGCCCATCGTGGAGAAAGGAGGAGGAGGAACTGAGATTTCTGAAAATGGAAGCCCGGGGAGGCTGGATGCTCTGCCTGATGGAATCGTTATTTCTTACCTCCCCGTTTCCTTTGCGCTGACAGGGAAGGGGCCTGGTTGCTTTCACATTAGTCTTTCCATGGATGCTGTGGCCCCTGGGACCTGCCCCTCTGATCCCTCCTAGGTAGGTCACATTTGTTACATTTAACGTTTAGAGGATGGTCGACGGATGGGTAGGAAACTGATTCTTAGTTAGAAAGACCCTTCTGGTAGGTTGATTCCCGATCTGTGCTATTGTAGCACGTCTGGATTAGACGGAGCAGCCGGATGACATTGCCATTCACACACTTTGACAAATGCTCCCGTTCCCCTTGGCTCTCACTTAGAAGTCACAAGAAAAGGGGGAACGGCCGGGTTGCTCCTTTTCTTTCACGGTTGTGCAAGAAGATATTTCTATTCCAACATTTTAAAAAGTCACATAAATGTGTGGTGGATAGGAAGCCCTGATAGTAAACAAATCCCACGTGGTTCTCAGCACCAGCAAACTCCCTCAACACTCTGGGATATCTGCTTTGCAAATGAAATGTGCAGAGCGAACACGGTTTCATTGAACATAAGGATCTTTGGATGGTTTCTGCCGCTTTGCAGAAATGAATGACTCATATGCTTGCCTCATTTATTGAGCATTTACTATGTGTTGCATTTGGGCTATCTCCTGTAACCGGAACGAACATGAGGCTCAGAGTGGTAGTGTGATTTGCCCAAGGTTATGCGGCCAGGATGTGGTGCAGAGCAAGGCTGACTCATTGCTTCAGATTTTATTTCTGATTATAAAATTGTGTTCTTTCTGGCTATAAGGCTACACAGGTCAGTGTGCTCTTGGGATGATTAAGATGCTAGAACTTCACAAGACCGGAGACCCACTTGGCGTTCTCTCCCACTGTGTTCAGGGGGATCCCTGCGCACTCCATTTTCCTCTCTGTTATCCACATCAACCTTATCTCCATGTCAGCCGATTCCCTAGAATCACACCTGGCTGGGATACCTGGGAGTATTTGCAAGGGGAGCTTGTCTCTGTCCACATTCCAAAGCTCATCTTTATGGTGAGTTGTTCATACCCACAGTCAGCTCCCCACGTCATTCTCCAGGCCACCCTTGTGTAAGTGGGAAATGCAGCCTGGTTAGGCCCTAGTGGGTCTCAGCTCTCAGGGACTCAGAGCACAGGCTTCTCGTCACAGCAAGCGTATGATCCCAGTGTTTGAGATACACAGTTTGCATATAACAGAGCCCCAAACACCAGCCACCTATTTTCTCTAGGGCCTCACTGAAGAAAGCCATCTGCTTGAATGCTGGGGGCGGAGGGGAAGAGGCTGGACCAATTTACAGAGAGACATTGCTTGGCCTCCAACATAGCAAGGTCCTCGTGGCAGACTGCCTCTCAGTCTCCTTACTTCTGTTGGTTTTTTTTTTTTTTTATGCTGGGGATGGAACCCAGGGCATCATGCATGCTAAGTGCATGCTCTACCACTGAACCGTACCCTCAGCCCCTTCCTAAGTTTTGAATCTAAACTCCCGTGTTCTTACCAAGTGTGTGTCATGCTCTTGTGACTAAGAAAAGACAAATTGGAAGGCTGCTGAATTCATGCCAACCTTCTCATTACTATCTATCTTCTCAGTTAATGCACAATAAACTAAACTACAGATGCCTTCATAGGGGTCCTCCAAACTGATGAGCCGGAGCACTGTCTCTTTGGAAAAGACTGGAAACTGCTAACTTGGTGCTGCAGCAGAGGCTCCCAGGTCAGGCTGAAAGTCTAGCCCGACCTCTGCTCAAAAAAAAAGGCCGCTGCGTCTGGAGCTCTGCTAAAGTTGAATCCATTGGGTTTTCATTCTTTGAACATTGGCCTAGAGATTGGATGCATGTGCTCGCTCCTGGTTGACCAGATGGTTAAACTGAGCAGCCCCCCCTTCCTGCACCCATCCCCGGGACAGAGTCAGCCCACTTTGCTTGCACAGTTTGCTTTAAAACCCTGTAGCCCAGGGAGCCGCTGTTCTGTGTATCCCGGTGGGTCTAAGCCACTCTCCATGGGCAGCCAGAGGTCCCCATCCGGGACTCAGAAGGAGGAGCCCAGCACTTAATGAGAAAGACCACAGTCCCAGGGAGCTTCCCACAAGGGCCCCTTCATCTTTCTGTTTCTCTGAACTCTGATCAACACCAGAGAATTGGCTAATGAGCTCAAAGAAGGTTCTAAGTGGGTTTTTGCTGGTGGAAATGGGGCTCATTATTTAGCATAATGGATGGACGCAGGCTTCTCGCTGGTGGAGTTAGTGGTACTCAGGGTGCATACTTTGGCTGAGAAAATTTCCTGTAAATTCCTCAAATTTGCCTGAAGGGATTTGAAAAACTTACAAAATATTGCCCTCTTCTCCCACAGGGAGGATGCTGGAGACTCGAGCCCCCAAATATTCCTGTGTTCAGCCAGTGGCTGGAGGATTCTGGTCACCTGCTGCTCACTGGCAATGACCTCTACCCTGCCCCTCAACTGCCGTGATGTCCACATACGGGTTGGGCTCCATGCAAGGTGTGGTGTAGCTCACCTGCAAGGACAGGCAGCTAGGATTCTATTGAGCTTACGCTATAAGTTATAGAGTCTGTGTCTGCTTGTGAGAAATGTCTGCATGTGGCCCAGGGCTTGGGCTGAGATGAGCTTACGTTATGACCTGGAAGCACAGATTCCAGAGAGTAGTTCTTCCTTAGCACCTCCAACTGCTGGTGGCTTCCAAAAAGAAAGCAATAGATGTACATGATCCAATTGGCTTATGTCAGTTTTTAACATAATCTGGCTGGTTTTTAAAAATGGAAGCAGTTTTGCCAGGGGGCCTGCCTGTAATCCCAGCGGCTCAGGAGGCTGAGGCAGGAGGATCGTGAGTTCAAAGCCAGCCTCAGCAACTTATTGAGGGCCTAAGCAACTTAGCAAGACCCTGTCTCAAAATAAAAAAAAAAATAAAATAAAAAGGGGCTGTAGATGTGGCTCAGTGGTTAAGCATCCCAGTTTAATCTCCAGTGCCAAATTAAAAAAAATAAAAGAGAGAATTTTTTTTTCCCCACATCTAAGCAAAATGCATTAAGAACCTGGACAGCAAACTCCTAGCATGCTCCACCTCAGTGAGTGAAGAAGCAAACGTTTATCTTTGAAATAATCCTTAGTTTCCTATGATGCCCAAAGCCATCTTTTCACCAGGTACCCTGCCTTGGGATCAGAGAGGGAAGACCACCCGTGACTCAGCTCCCAGGGCCCTGGGACCATGTGGGATGCACCTCTTCCCCTAGAGAAAGGAGGCCGACTTCTGCTTGGGGCAGGAAGCTGTCCGTGTTAATTCCGTGTGGCCACTTGACTGGGCCAGGGGCTGCCCAGGTGTCTGGCTAGACATTCTCTCAGGATGGGTCTGTGAGGGCACTTGTGGACGAGGCCAGCACTTGAATGGCAGGACTCAGAAGGCAGCGTGTCCTCCCCAGAGTGGCTGGGCCTCCTGCAGTCTGTGGAGACGGAGGGAGACTGAATTCTTTCCCTCTAATGGACCGTTGAGTACAGACGTTTCTCTTCTTTGAATCAGGACTTAGACCCTCTGTCTCCTGATCCTCCAGGCAGATGGTGGCCTTCTCAGTCTTCATGAGCTTGTGTGCCAATTCTCTAGCTAATGTGTATCTTCTGCGGGTCCCTTTTCCTGGGGACCATGACTCGTCCCGAGATAGTAAGTCTGAACAATTCCAGAGAGTAACCTCCTTCCTAAGGTGCTCGTCCTCTGTCCCGCCTGCCATCGGCCAAGTCCTCCACTACTCTCCCGCTGCCTCCGGCTCATCCTTGAGAGCATGTAGCCCAAAGGTCCCCTCCTTAGGGAGGCCTTCCGGAGTTACTCTTCTTCCATAGGCCACTCTGTGTTAGCCTCTAACTCCGCCCCATTTCTGTTTTATGCTTTGTCATTAACTATGAATCTGTCTGTCTGTTGACTGTCTGTCTCTTCCCCTAGACTGTAATCTCCTTGAGGCCCAGAGCCTCACGCCACCTGGTCACCCCCCACCACGCCTGGCACAGCGGAGACACTCCACAGGTATATTATGAGCGAATAAATGAGCAGCCCAGCAGAGCTCCCCCCGCAGGGGAAGACTCCACTCAAGGGCGTGCTTTTCTTTGACAAACTCAATATAGAGAATTGCCCGAGAAGAAAAGGCGCAGACTCTGTGAATAGTCACGTTACCGTAAGCCAACTTGTCCTTGGCTGGGGCCATTTTGATCAGGGCTGTTGCTAAACCTGCTTTCGTGCATAGGACTGCCCCCTCCCTGCCCCATATACCCATCAGAGAACATCTGGCCCCAGATGTCAGTGGTTCCCAGGTTGAGAAACCCTATCTGAGAATAATCACATTTACCCTGTCTCTACTAGCAAAGTCCAATGATGACTTAACCCGAGTCATCATTCTTAGGAACTAAAGAGGCATTTAAATTCTTTGTTGACCTCGGGTGCACAGTGCACCGGTCATTATTCAACAGCATTGCTACCAGGAATCATAGAGATGGCCTGAGCTGACCCAGTGAAACCCACAGTAGACGTCTAACAATCACAAACATAAACTTGTCATTTGCTTTTCCCAAAAGAATAATGTAGGAAGATTCCTCTTACTTGCATTTTCACGCTTCTCAGATTTACCAAAACGAAAAAAATCGAAGCTAATATGGTCAATAAATGAGATGGCAATTATTCTCATTACTAAGTGATTCTTCTTTTTTTTCTTTCTTTCTTTCTTTTTTTTTTTTTTCCAGAGGGACTCTCTGCCAGCCTCCTTTAAACAGTTGGCTCCTCTTGTGCATATAAAATCTAACTGGGTTTACAAAGGCATTAATTTATGTGCACATTTCAGGCTCACTGCCACCGTGAGATGCTCACCGCCTCTCTCAGGAGCCACACAGCCCGCCTGGCCACCTCTCCTGCTTCTTGGTTTCCCCTTGGGAATGTGGTCTCTTTGGAGGGCAAGGTCCTTGTCTCTGAGACGTTCAGTCCTGCTTCCTGGCACCCTAAACATTTCAGAAGGACCATAAATATTTATTGATGCTGATGAGACAAATGAAACCAGACAGGCGCTCTCTTGCCTCCTTGTCAAGTGCTTCCTGGGACATTTTTATCAGCATGTGCAAACCAGGCACTAAGAACCCTTTCCTTCACACACTTGGCCTGTTCCAGGGACTCGGGTGCTTCTGAGGTCCTGGAGGCCACTCTCTCCAGTTCAGCTCTTGCTCATCTCCTGCCAAACATGCTCCAGTTGCAAACCCCCCCCCCCCCCCCCGTGATCTTCTGACCCCCATCTCAGCGACAGCGGGTGGGCTTATCCTTGGTCCCTAGAAGATGGCTCTCTAAAGTGTGAGACTTTTGCAAGATGGAATTCAGCAGCTGAGATCAGGGAAGGTCTTATTTGGCTTCCAGGAGAGGCAGGATAGAGCAAGAGCTCTCACACAGAGGACCACCAGGAAACCTCAGCCCTGCCGGGGACTTGCTTGCGATGGAAGGCACCCAGCCCCATCCCTCGCCACCCCCCTGGAGCAGAAGTGCTGCTGTGTGCCAGTGACTATGCGGCACTATGCCTTCTAGAGGATTCTCAAAGCTTGCACCCAGAGCTTGAGAACTGCTATGCCACAGGTGCAAGATTTGTCCTAAGAGCGGAGTTCATTGCCTGAACCCTGGTTGGAGGCTGTTCATACATCCATGGACACGGACGTCCGTTACTTCCATGTCACTCAAAAGAAACTTCAGGAACACAAGACCCCTGGCAGTCCCAAATTTTCTATCCGATAGGTAGAGAGGAGAAAATACATGGAACGGGTCCACAGCTCAGAGGGAAAAGTGGTCCTACCCATGTACACCTTGGTCAGGAGCCAGGCTTTCCCAACATGCCCTGCTCAAGGTGGCCTGTCCTCTCCTGCCCTCTCATGATAGTTTGAATGTTGAGTGTCCCCCAAGGCCCACGTGTCAAAGGCTTGGTCCCCAGGTGGTGCTCCTGGGAGGTGGGGCCTAAGGAGAGGTCCTTAGGTTATTGGAGGTTTGTGCTTTTGAGAGACACGGTAGGATTCCAGCCCCTGCCTTTTTGTCTTTGTTTCCTGGGCAGAAGATGAACAGTTTGCTCTGCTTTGTGTTCCTGCCTGCCATGTTGTGCTGCCAGGCTGTGGGCCCAAAGCAGTGGGACCAACCAATCATGATTGGAAAATCCAGAGCTGTGAGTTATGGTAAACCTTTTGTGTTTATAAAGTTAACTATCTCAGGTATTTTATCATAAGATAGAAAGATGACCAGCCCACCCCACTTCTCTTGGGCCGTCCTCTTGGTCTTCTATGGCAGAAGGGGAGAAGGAAGGAGAAGAAAGGAGAACTAAGCCTAGAGTGAGAGCTCTCAATGCCCAGGAAGTGAGTACCGAGGCCGGTCCCACTCTGAGCAGCATCTGCACAGTCCCCAGGGCTTCCACGCAGTACCAGGACTGCCGCAGTCTAGCTGGGCACAATTCAGGAGCCACTTGTCAAAAGAAACGAACTTTATTTTTAGAACACACACACACACACACACACACACACACACACACACACACACGGCACCACACAGCTCCTCAGGAAAACCCTCAGAGCCCAACTGCCACCACCGGCTTCCCACAAGCCTCTCCACCTCCCCCTCTCCTCCTGCTCTTCAGGCCGATTGGCTGGGTCACATGGGCGGAGCCAAAAAAAGTCCCCCAATGAGCAGCTCCGTGGTCTGAAAGGGCGGGAAACAACCCAATGAGCATCACCGCAGAGGAGCCAATCAGTTGGCAGCTAGAAGTTGCTGGGGCCGCTGTGAGCCAATCATCAGCTGGCAGCTGGAAGTTTGCTGGGGCCCTTCGGCTGTGGCGCTCAACACAGGGCCTCCTGTAGGAAGGAGGTTCCTTTTTCACCCTGAGTGGGAGGCTCAGGGTGAAGCTTCCCTTTCCTGTCTCTCCTTCCTAGACTGCTGCTCTCCTCACTTGCCACCCACACGCTCTCTCTCAGGCCTTGTGTCCTCCTGTTCCTGGGAGTAGAATCTCGCTCTCTGCAGAGACTCTGACTGTTTGTCTAGTGCTTGGGTTGGTGGCTCTGTCTTTAGATCCAATTATCTTTGTCTTTGTGAATGATCTGAAGACACACAGCAGAGAGCAGGGCAGAGAGGGAAGAGGTGGCCATACTCCCCACACATGGAGATTCAGGCTTCAGATACAATCCCCCGCGTGGTGACGGAGCCAGCCCCCTCCCACACAGACTTCTTCCGAATACCATTGTGAAAATGCAGATCACCGTGTGCTTAGTTGAATCAGAATATTAAAACAGAACCTCGGATTTCCCCCAGATGCAGGAAGATGTTACTCTCCGGCCCCTGACTGGTTCCAGGGCTGTTTAATTTACTCCCAACAAGTCTCTGCTCAGCTTCACTTCTTTGCCAAATGCCTTCCCTAGGAGATGCGCTCAGGCTGTTGAACAACCTGCCCTGAAAGGCAGTTCCTACTGAGAGCCCAGCATGGCCCTGGGAGGGTCGAGGTCCGCTCCGCCCTCTCCTCCTTTCCCTCTTGCCTCTAGATGTCCCCCCGCCTTCTGTCGGTCTCCTCATGGAGAGGTACTGGCGACTGCATTTTGAGGTTCTTTCTCTGAAGCTGGATAGATTCTGATACACAAGTCTGTCCATGGGGAGCCCATGTTTTAAACAATAGGCTCAGCACATCCTTTAAGGCAAATACCATCATGAAAGCCCTTGGATGGTGTTAAAGTTAATGACCTGGTGATGAGCGAGGAAATTAAAAGAACCAACAGTACTTTTTTGACATTTCTACCATTGAGACAGCAGAGTGGCTTTGTCATCGCACACATAAAATAAAGAAGATCTCTCCTCGTTCAGAGCGAGGAGCGTCTACCTTGCATCAAGATGCCGTCTCTGCCTGACTTTTCCGGGGCCTGGCTGTGGAAATGCATCTCCGTGCAAAACGCCTCCGGCAGCAGCCGGTGCTGTGAGCTAATGAAAGTCAACACTGTTCCTCCGACTCCTGGGAAACCCAGAGCTCCATGTGAGCCAGTGTTTGTCAGGTGGACCAAAGGAAGGTGACCCAGGTGACACGGGACCAGAAATGGACTGCTAAAACCAAAACAAACCAAAACAAAGAAACAAACACAGTATTGTCCTACTCTGCCAACCCTTAATCCTCTTTTATGATGTATCTCCAGTCGGTAGACGAGTTGTGACTTCAATGGGTTGCCAGTAACCCTATAGAAATCCAGGGGTTGTGAGAGCAGGGCCTTCTCTTTTGTTTGACTGCACAGCTGTGGCCAGGCAGAGGCCCTGGAGCTCACAGACTGAGCACGGCCTGGCAGCCAGGGTGCATCCTGAGTGCCATCAGTGTAATGGCTCACCTGAATGGTCGACGTGATTGGATTAGGAGATGCCCAGGCTTAGGAGGCTGATGGGCGTGTCTGTGAGGGTGTGGCCAGGAATGACTGGCATGTGGGATAGCCAACTGAAATGGAGACCCTCCCTAAGTGTGGGCAGCACTGTCCAATAGGATGATGTCTTGGATGGAATAAAGTTGGAAGAACAGGAAGCCGCAGCAAATGCCAGCTCCATTCTTCTTGAAGGGGCTCCTAATGGCTCCTGCCATTGTCTGAGGATATCAGACTTTGGCTTCTTCACTCTTCCAAAGTGGACTCTGCCAGTGATTCTCGAGAAGCCTTGGGTCTCTGACTAGGGTGGCACCGATGATCCCCCTTGTTCTGGGGCTTCAGCCTCGTGGACTCGCAGCTCCTGGGTCCTCCAGCTCTCCAGGCTGCAGATGGCCATGTGGACTGTCCAGCTTCTGATCAACTGAGCCAACCTGATAAGTCCCCCTGTTATAATTCCGCTTCCTGTTGATTCTGTTCCTCTAGAGACCCCGACTAACACAATCATCTGTGCAAGTTACCCAGGTCCCCATGTCTTAGGCTGAGTTGACATAAAAGCTCTTTTCTCCAGGTGTAAAAGGTGGTGAGCAGGATGCGGTTGTTTGGTAAATTGTGAAAGTCAAGTTGGGGAAACAGACCTGGCAGGTTCCTTGACATCACCTTACGGGAGCACCCTGGGGATGGATCATTCAGAAACACCCTGACCACAGAACGTGAAACGGTCACTTCTAGGTAAACAGTTGCTCTCTGCAGAATGACACTCAGAGATTAAAGTCTAGCTTTCGGGGTTGTATCCCAGTGGGGAACAGAATCACTCTAGGGTCACTGCTGCCTTCTAAACAGCACTGTCCATAAAGCCACATAGGGCGACAGTGTGGTGGTTGAGCAGAGGCCACCTTTGTCTTGGCCCCCACCTCCCTGCCTGGTGCTGCACCCTCAGAGCACATGCCCGTTGAGTGACCATCGGTTTGGGGTGTCAGACCAGACAAAGTTGTATGTCATTTCTACCTCTGTGGATAGACAGCCAGAAAGATCTTCATGGTGGACTTGGAAGGTGAACCCCAGTTTTGCAAATGAAGAGTTCAAAATCTAGAGGGGAACGAGACCTGCATTCATACTCTGATCTCCCACCACCCCGTTTCTCCTTTTCGGCTTCTCACACTTTGATGTGGTCTGGTTCGTTCTGAAAGCTAGAGCAGGGTCACAGTTCAGACACAACCAAACCAACAGTCTCCAAGGAGCAGAGCAGGCCACCCTCGGGGACTGTGTCCAACATGCAGGGAATCCAGGCAGAGGTGGGCATGTGTGTTGAGGGGCAGGAATCTCCCTGGGACTCCCCGAGTCATGTGAGGCCACTGGACACCAATGCCTGTGTACAAAGATGGCGCAGTATTCAGCTTCGGATTGGATGGCCCTGAAGCCAAGAACCTCAGGTGGGGAGTGACTCAGTTATTGTCACTGACACAGCCCAGGCTTTCCAGCTCTGCTGCCCAGGACGAGGTGATGCGAGTGGCCACTGGGCTGGAGCCCTTCCAGTGCAGCAATGATACTTTCCCCCCAAACCTGCCAAGTTTCCTATCGAGAGGGCAACGACCAACCACTTAATTGTCCAGGAACTTGTCACCTCCTGCACTGTCCCAGCAAGATTTAAATTGGAGACCCCAGATGGCCCAGAACCTCGAGGGAAATGTGGTGACGTCTCATTTTTCATGTGCACATTCAGAGGGCTCCGTAAGAGTTATCTACAAAATAAACCTCACTTAATTGCCAAACCACTTCTCGACTTTTATGAATATGTCCTCCACCAACTTTCCATGGTAAAGGATTATGTTTAGATCTTTAGTTTTTAAATGGGAACAGCTGCACTGGACCGGCAGACAGCTTTAATGAACAGATGTGTATTACTGAGGAAATCGATTTCCCTTTTTATTATTATGTCACCAAATTTGGTTTATTGCCAAGCGATTTACATTTTAAGCTAAGACTCGTTTATGGACTAATAATAATGACGGTGGCCTCCAGGTAGGGATATTTATCTCAGCAAAAAGATCTGCTAAGCAGTGCAAAATTTTTAGCCGTTATTATTAGCAATGCACCATAAGAGGAAGTACGCATGTGAGCTCCTAAGTGCCACACCAGCCCTTCCGCCAGCCCCCTGGATGACGTTTTTCTTTGAGTTATTCTAGAAAGTATGTTTTTTAACCCGTAGATTCTCAACAGAGGTGATTTCAATCCCATAGCGATGTCTGGCAATGTCGCAATAGTGCTGACGGCTCTGACTGGGGAAGGGATGCCGATGGCATCTAATGAGTAGGGGGCAAGGGACACAGCTGAACGTCCTACACTGGATCGTCCCCGCAGCAAGGAGTTATCTCGCCTCACACGACAAGAGCACCAAAGCTTCAAAGCCTGGCTGGCGCCAGTTGAGATATGTTCCCTAAAAGATATGTTGAGGCCTTAACCCCCCGGAGCCGCAAAATACGACCTCATTAAGAAGAAGAGTATACAATATATTGCATCATGGTGATGATCATGCATCATATTGCAATAGATTGTACATTCCATTTGTGATACCACGCAACATATTGCAGGTTGAATGGGTTAAGATGAGGTCATTCTGGAACAGGGCTGGCCTTGAATCCAGGGGGACAGGTGACTTGTACGAAGAGCGATGACCGCATGAAGACAGTGGCCCAGCACAAAAGCCAAGGTACAAGGGAGGCAGAGACGGCAGTGAGTCTGCCACCAGCCAGGAGCCACCAGAGGCTGGGAGCAGCACAGAAGGGTTCCTCTCTAAGCTTCAGGGGGACGATGGCCCTGCCCACAATGTGACCTTGGATTTCTGGCCCTCAGACTGTGCAAGAATGAGTTCCTGCTGCCTCAAGCCACCCGGTTGCTTTGTGGTGCTTGGTTCTAGCCGACCTGGGAGACTAATTTACTTCCTTTAAACAAAACTTTCCTGTTAGAATGAAAACAGTCATATTTTACTAGGAAAACACACTGTTTCCCTTTATGGCTCCCTTCCTCGCTCATTATTATGCTAAACACCTCTGCCGGGCAGGCTTCACTGTTCCCACTCTAGAAATGAATAATCACAACAGTTAACGTTTGTCCAGGGCTCTCTCCTGCCGGGCCACACCACACTGCACAGACACATCTCCTTGGATGGCGGCAGTGGCTGCAGGAGGCGGCTGCAGGAGGTGGCGCCATGTTACATGTGGTCACAGGGGAGGAAACTGAGGCATGGATTTGCCAAGGGCAGGTCCCCTGGCCCCACAGGTGGCAAGGGAGGACGTCTTGGGTCCAGTCAGTGAGCTGACTCCAGAGCCCGCACTCTTAACCTCTGCTCTCCAGCTCCGACGTGGCAGATGCCAAAGGACCCTCCAGCTTGTGTCAGCAGTTACTGCCGGTGGCAGGACCTTGTCCAGCCAGAGTTCATGACCCTGCCCACCACACATCTCCAATGAAGAGACTTAGCCCTCGCCATGCCTGAGCCACATCCTACCAAAAGCAAGTGTTAGGAGGCAAAAGAAGAGGGGGACATGGCAGGCTCTGGGCCAGTGTGCTAGCCCCTCTGGAGGGACGGAGTGGGAGGCACAACAGGCAGGTGACCTCTAGGTCTCAGTTCCCGGCTGGTCAGCTGGCTGTGGGAGGAAGCACAAGGGCTATGGCAGAGGACAGCTGCCCAGCTCACGACATCCAGGAAGCAGAACGAGAAAGGGAGGTGGGGGCCAGGGGGTCCCCAAAGACAGGATCCCCAGAGGCACACTGCAGCGAGCCACTTTCCCCAATTAGACCACTCCTAGAGTTGACAGCGCCTCACAAAATTCTATCTGAATTATTAATCCATCGATGAATTGATCCATTGATGAACTCAGAGCCCTCATGATCCAGCCACTTCCCAAATCCCCACCTCTGAACACTTCTGCACTGGGGACCAAGCCCTCCACACACAGGAGACTTTGGGGAACATTCCAGATACAAATACAAACCATAGCAATACTGTACCCCACACATACGTATGATTATTAAGTGTCAATTGAAATTATTCTGACCTTAATGAGCTGGAGGGGAACTGGGCTCGATAGTCTGTGCACAATGACTGGGGTGTGTGGGGGCAGAGCCTCGGGGCTTCTGGCTACACAGGCTGGGGCAGACCACTCTTAGGAGGTCCCACATTTCTGCCCCCTAGTCACTGTCTTGGTGATCCCCACCCTTGAGTGTGGACCACAGGTTGCTAACAGCATTTGGCAAAGTGATGAAGTGTCACCTCCATGATTACGTTACCTAAGATCGCAGCACCTGTCCTGTAAAAGCTCTCTCTTGTTGGATTGGGAAAAGTGAGCACCCACGTGGTGAGCTGCTGACCAAGAAGGCCACGCGGCCTCCTCATCCTGAGGGTCTCAGGCCAGTCGTCTCTTCCTCCAAACACGCCTTCTTCATTCACTCACCCTATCGACTGCTCGCATGGTGCCGGATCTCTCTCCAAGCAGCTATCAATACTGTCACTTTGCATTTACTTGTGTGATTATTATATTTTAAGGTACAAATTTCATTCAGCAGGTGCATAGATCTTAAGTGGACAGTTTGATCTGTTTTGACAAGTTATCAGTTTTGACAAATGCACACACACACACACACACATCACCTGCAGAAAGTCTCTTCTTGCTCCCACCCAATCAAGACCTATCTTAGCCAAAGCAACCCCTGTTTCGATTTTTAACACTCTAAATGAATTGTGCTGGTTCTGAAACTCCATATAAGTGCAGTTTGTGTCTGAGATCATCCATTTACATTTTTCATCAGTAGCTTGTTGCTTTTCTTCTTCTTCTTTTTTTCAGTGGGCAGTAGTATTCCATTGTCTGACTGTACCAGGTTTATACATCAGCCCTCCTGCCAGGGCACATCTGTATTGTTAAATGTCTTGGGCTGTTATGAATCAAGCTGCTATGTGCATTCTTGCACAATAATTCTCCCTACATGCATTTTCATCTCTTTTGGGAAAAATGCCTAGGAATTATTGGATCATAAATATATATTTAACATTATAAGAAAATGTCCATTTTTTAGAATTGATGCTATCATTTTAAACTTTCTCTAACAATCTGTGAGTATCATTCTCTGTCTCTCTAATCTATGAGTATTTTTCTCTGTCTGGAATTAACCAAGATGAAAGGTGTAGTGGTATCTCATTTTGGTTTTAGTTTGCAGTTTTCTTGATGACTACTGATGTTGAGCATGCTATCGTGTTCTAATTAATCGTTTGCATATCTTAATTTGTGAACTGTTTATTGTCTATTCAAGTATCTTGTTCATTGTTATTGGGTTGTTTTCTTATTGCTGAATTGTAGAAGTTCCTTACATTTTATAGATATAATCCTACATTGGACATAGGAATTGTGAAGATTTTCTTTTGGTTCACGGCTTGTCTTTTCATTTTTTTTTTTTTTAGTGGTGTCTTCTGATGAGCAAAAGATTTCAATTTTAAGCCCAATTCATCAATTTTTTATGCCTTCTGTGTGCTAAGAAATCATAGCCTGATGTGAGATTTTAAAGATGCTTCTCTGTTTTCTTCTACACGTTCCATAGTGCTTAGCTTTCATGTTTGGTCTATCATCCATCTCAAATGGCTTTTGTAAATGGTATGAGGTAGAGATTAAGGTTGAAGGGCCCTGCTCCATACGGGGTTCTTCTGGTGGTGTTTGTTGAACCCTTTCTATTTCACGTTGAGTTGCCTTCACAGTCTTGCCAACCCCACACATGGGTACCTATTTCTGGATTCTCTATTCTGGATTTTCTATAGTGCCATGCTATTGTGATTACTGGAACTTCATAGTAGGTTATTAAGTCAGAGAGGACAAATCTTCCAACCATATTTCATTAGATGCTGTTTTAGCGGTTGTACATAATTTGCATTTCCAAGTATTCTTTCAAATCAGCTTTCAAATCATTTATTTCCTGAAAAAAGAGACAGCTCAGGTTTTTGTTTTTAAAGTAGAATTTATTCATCACCTTCAGGAGAATTGACATCTAAATGATACTGAGCTCCCTGTCCAAACCAAACATGGCATGTCTTTATTCTTATTTAATGTTTTAAATTCTGCCATCAGTGTTTCATGGTTTTTGATTTAAAGATCTTGACTTCTTTTAAAGATATGTCCCTAAGTAACGTCTGGTTTTGGATGCTGCTTCACATGGCATTTTTATTTTGCTTTCCAACCATCTATTGCTCATGTGTAGAATCGGAAATTTTAAATATTGACTTTATAGCATGTAACACTGACAAATTCACATACCAGGTCTAGTAGAGGTTTTGGGAGACGTCTTAGAATTTTCTACATATAAAATCAGCCAACTGTGGTGACAGTTTTACTTCCTCTCTCTCAGTTGTTATGGCTTTATTTTACTTCCCTACCTTATTGCATAGGCTAGGACTTGTGGTGATGATGCAAACAGACTCCCCTTCTGTTATGGTTTGGATGAGAGGTATCCCCCGAAAGCTCACGTGTGAGACAATGCAAGAAGATTCAGAGGACAAATGACCGGGTTGTGAGAGCCTTAACACAATCAGTGAATTAATTTCCTGTTGGAGATTAACTGAGTGGTAACTGAAGTCAGGGAGGATGTGACTGCAGGAGGTTAGTGTTGGGGGCATGGCTTGGGGTATATATTTTGTATCTGGAGAATGGAGTCTCTCTCTGTTTCTGATCAACATGTGACCTACTTCCCTCCACCACACTCTTCTGCCATGATGTTCTGCACCACCTTGAGCCCCAAATAATGGGGCTGTCTGTCTCTGTATTGAGACCTCTGAAACTATGAGCTCCCAAATAAACTTCTCCACCTTTAAAATTGTTCTTGTCAGGTCTTTCAGTCAGAGAAGCAAAAAAGCTGGCTAAGACGTCTTAACGTGCCTCCCACTGCAGGGGGAACTGCCCACGGCTTCAACAATAAACTGTTCACTTCTAGGTTTTCATAGAAACCCCACAACAGATTGAGAAAATGTCCTTTTCTTTCTTCTATTTTGTGAAAAAAAAATTTATCATGAGTGGGTTTTAATTTGCATCCAAGATGTTTTCTCCATCTAATAAAATATTTATATTTTTCCCTTTAATCTATTCCACTAAGTGATTTTCATGTGTTAAGTAAACCTTGCCTTCTAGCGATACACCCCACGCGGTCACAATGTGTTGCCTTCTTAATATCCTGGAATGGAGTTATCTTAGCATGTAGTGTTCCTGTTTGGTTGCACGTTTTCACTTTTTTGGCTGCTTATTTGATTAAAATGTGTTTGCAGCATCCTGAGGTGTGGAATCACATCCCTGTGGCTCAGTTTCCTTCATCCCATGTGACTAAGAATGTATTAATAGGACACCAAATGAATTACCGGATGGACAAGCAGATGAATACATTATTTCTGGTCATAATATGTGAAAAATGCTTTATAAGCTCTGAAGCAGAAAGAGAACCAAAGAATGGGTTTATTAGCTGAAGAATTAGGACCATATTGGTCCTTTTTACAGGACTCAGAGCACGAGGTGAAGTAATTGATTTTACTGCAGTAAATGACTTCAGAAGCAGGAGGCCCTGCTTAGGTGGACGATGACAAAACTGTTTTGTTCTTTATCTCAGAGTTCTTTTAATGCTCATTTGGTCTTCTGGAGCCACCCAAAATTTAGGGCCTTAATATTTACTCTACAAATGCTCAAAACTCTCTGTTCTCACAAAGGAAAAAAAATGCAACTGATTTGATTCTGTGCCTATTTGCACATAAGCAGGTTCATTGATGAATACGTAAAGATCTCTTTCACAGCCTGGACAGTTACAGGTATGATGCTTAGGACCCTCACGATTTTCAGGGGTGTTTAAAAACGTTTGAGACCTGACAGAATGTGGTGGCTTTGACATAAAGAGATAACTGCAAAAGGGAGATAATCAAAAACCTAAGTGTCTGTGAAGTGGTACATTATTACATTTTCACTCATTAGCCAGCTGAGTATTCAGAATTTTTAAGACGCCTGAAAATAATGGATACTTTTAATTTCTTTTCCCACTTTGGAAGAATTCTTATACATGTGATTCCTTGAAAGATCAGAATCAGTTTTAAACCAAATGACTTCCTAGCAACTAATTTCAATGCTTCAAAAGTAATGGAAATTCTTACAGAATGCCTCAGACCCCCGAGGCTATTCCAAAGTGGGTTTTGGCTGCTGGAGGAGGATGCTGAGGGAGTGTACAGCTGGCCTCAGAGATCTGACCGCTTACCGCAAGCCACCCCAGGGAGGTCTTCGATGGCTTGTCCTTCACTTGGGGACTGGCCTGTCTAAGCCTATTTCCCTCTGGGGGTGATGAGCCTCTCCTCTGTTTGTAATAATTAGGTCTTTGGTTCTGATTGCTATTTTAGAAGTAAACTCTTGTACATTTCCAGAGGGAGAAGGGAACTCTCCCCTCCTTCCAGTGCCTTTTGGCTCCTGGTGAAATGATAAGATTTGTGATTTTCATGCCGGGGGATCCCGTGAGAACAGGAACACACCTACTGGGTGCAGGGAACTTGGAGGACTTAGGAGGTGAGGCCGCTCTGAAGGGAGGAAGGGGCCGGCTCTCAGGTGGCTTGTGCATTCCTCTTTTGCTAACAGGTCTTAGGTATCTCCTAAATCAAACCCAACTGCCAGGCCGTCCCCTGTGGTTGACATGGATGCCTCAGCCTGCGAGGCTCAGTGCACACTGCAGCAGACATCAGAGGTACAGGGGAGGGGCATCAAAATCAAGTGAGAACTCGAACCATCCTTTAAGCAGAGGGCTACTGACTGGCCCTGGGTGATGATTGGAACTGGGGCAAGCTTTCTGGAGTCTGGGCTGCTAGTAGCTGCCACTTGGGCCCAATCCGAATCCTGAGAGCTGGGGCTGGGACTCTGCCTTCTCAGCACTGTTGCCATAGCCTCGGGGGTCTGTAGCATTCTGTAAGAGTTTCCATCACTTTTGAAGCATTGAAATTAGTTGCTAGGAACTCATTTGGTTTTAAACTGATTCTGTTGTTGTTCCGTGAAGGTGGACCTTGGTTACCATGGAACTAGATCAGGCCTCGACCTCCACGCTGTGGACATTTGGGGTGAGATCATTTCTTATTGTGGGGGATGTTCTGTGCACCGTGGCATGTTTAGCAGCTTCCCGGACCCCAACCCCCTAGGTGCCAGGAAGATCCTTCCTGCTCACCCCATCTCACAGCATGACAACCCAAAACACCTGCAGACTTTGCTAAACATCCACGGGAGCAAACTCCCTTAGTGGCAACTGCTGCTCTAGAGCCTGCAATGGTGTGAATGACAATAATATTGGAGACAGGGTTTACTGGGAACCAGTGCTGTACCAAGGACTTACATACCTCTTTTGATTAATCCTTGGGGCACATTGTTAAAGATTATGTCCATCACTGTTTTAAAAGGTTTATAGACAGCTCAGAGAATTCATACACCTTTCTGGCTGTGGCTGGACTGCACCTCTGATTCTGAAGTAGGTGTTTCAGAGAACTGGGACAGAAAAAGACTGGTCCTTGCCTGAAACCTCTCTCAGTGATGCTTCTTGTCACTGTTTAACAAAGCTCAATGCCTCCTCTATTGAATGCACTGGATCCCTATTCTTCAGGCCAGGTCATCCCTCCCAAGTGTCCCCTGATCTGCTACACTTTGTTCTAAACCCCTCCCTCTTTGACCCTGCCAACTTTCATACCAGGGATGCTGCTTTCATTCAGAGAGCTCACACTCAAATGTGTACAGGGGCCTAGAAAGTGAATAAGAAAACAGAGCAGGCTCAGTGCACAATGATGGGTAGTGACCACCCTCTCCATCCCATCTGGGGAGAATTTGGGGATGATGGTGACTGTGGCAGATTAGAGGCCACATGAAAGTGAGCCCTGTAAGATGTAAACTGGTGACTTGGTTTTTTTTCATGGAAATGGAAAAATATGTGTGATTTATCAAGTTTTAAATTTTGGTAGGTCATTCAAGTTTTTTAAAAATGTGGTATCTTTATTCTAGGCTGAATGTGGATTTCCACCTTGAATCCCCTGCCTCATCTCCCTTGGGAAACTGTCTGCATTTACCTGAGTCTTCACCTCTGAGGCTGGCTTAGGCTTAGTCTCCCATCCTTCCTGGACCCTCCAGAGTCCTCACCAGCCAGTGTCCTTTATCCCTGTGCCACACCCCTCAGCCTCTTTCAGGCACATGGCTTGACTGGCCTTTGCTTCAGTTTTTTTCCTCTCGTCTCCTCACGAACTATGAAAGAACCCAATTGTAAGTGAATCAAGGCCATAGGCATTATACAGAGACCCTGCATCCATTGGAAGAAAAACTCAGCCCAACTCTCCATCATTTCATCTTAGGAATCGAATTCCTCAACAAGACTTCTAGAGTGCAAGAAGTAAAATCAAGAATCAATAAATGGGATGGTATCAAACTAAAAAGTTTCTTCACAGTAAAGGAAACAATCAAGAATGTGAAGTGCCTACAGAATGGAAGAAAATTTTTGCCACTTGCACCTCAGATATATAATATAGGGATATTATATATCTTTATATATAGGGATATATCTTTATATACAGGGGTATATATATATATACACATCTTTATATATAGGGGTATATAAAGAACTCAAAAAACAAACAACCTAATCAATAAATGGGCAAAGTAACTGAACAGACACTTCATGGGAGAAGAAATACAAATGGTCAACAAATATATAAGAAGTGTTCAACATCTCTAGCAACTAGAGATGTAAATTAAAACTACACTGAGATTACATCTCACTCCAGTTAGAATGGCAATTATCGAGAATATAAGCAACAACACATGTTGGAGAGAATGTCAGGGGAAAGGTGCATCATACATTGCTGGTGGGACTAAAAATTGGTACAACCACAATGGAAAGCAGTATGGAGATTCCTCAGAAAATTTGGAGTGAAAACCACCATTTGACTCAGTTATCTCACTCCTTAGCATATTCCCAAAGTATGTAAAATCAGCACACTATAGTGACATGGCCACATCAATGTTTATAGAAGCTTCATTCACAATAACTAAGCTACGAAACCAGATGCCCCTAAACATATGAATGGATAAAGAAAATGTGGTATAGATACACAATGGAATATTAATCAGCCTTCAAGAAAAATGAAATTATGGCATTTGCTGGTAAATGGATGGAACTGGAGACTATCATGCTAAATGAAATAAGCCAATCCCCCCAAATCAAAGACTCAAAGTTCTTTCTAATATGCAGATGCTGATTCATAATAGGTGGGGGCTGAAGGATGGGAAGGGAGGGAGGTGGTTTTCTGGATTGGACAGGGAGGAATGGGGGTGAGGGAGGGGAAAAAAACTACAACAGTTATCTCCAGGGATAGGACTAGGCCTTTTTTCCCTTCTGAGTTCCTTAAACAGCATACAGCTCCACATGCAAAAGGTGCTCAGTAAATATCTGCTCAATGGAGGAAAATGGGCTGCTCCTGTGTAGGGCCAAAAGCCTACCTCCTCTGGCTGGTCAACTGCAGACTATTTGGTGACTCTGCACACATCACTAGACCTGTGACACCTTTTAGACCCATGATCTAATCACTCTATAGTCACCTTTATCTCTGGGCCAGAAGCTCCAAATATTTGGAGAAAACTTTACACACACTGATTGACTGAGTTTGAGCTGTTGTTCAGGAATGGAGTCCTTACACACACAGCCATTTCCTTGCTTCCTTTTCAGTTTTCTGATTTGGAAAAAAGGGACACAAAAAACATGGGTGATTCTTCTCCTCCTGTTCTTTTCTAACTGACATGATAGGGTGCAGAGATATATCGAGCTAAGATCATTGTTGATCACACCTCAGAAGTAAGAAACAGCTCACCATCCAGTCCTGAAAGATCCAAGCCATTGCCAATAGCCACTGGGAGAATCCAGCACATGGAGAACCTTCCAGCCAAATGCAAATGATGTTTGTAAACAGGGTTTTGGCTCAAAATCCCTATGGTCTTGGCTAGGTGTCAGCTAGATGCATACTTTCAGTTTTTAATCGTCTCTTGTTAAAAAGCAGCAATGCTCATTGCACAAACTTGAGAAGGTACAGACAGTGAGAGTGAAAATAAAAATAGTCTATAATCCGACTATTCAGAAAATTATTTTTGTTAGAATCACACACATGTACACACACACTCCACATATTACAGGTATAATATATGATATACAATATATTACAGAAATATATAATATATATTCAACACATAACTTTTATGCATATGGAATCATTTTATAATACTCTTTCTGTAATTGCTGAAGCATTCAGAGTTCTGTGGTTGTAAATAATAGAAAGCAATGCTGGCTAAAGACCAAAAGGAGTCTATTGGAAGGATACTAAAAATGGCTTAAATATCCAAATATGAATTTAATTCTTTGGAAGGTTGGGGTCAGGGTAGATCCTGAAATCTAGATCAGACTTTTCAGGGTATTTCTTTTAGGAAGATAGTTATGACCATTTCTGGCATTGTAGCATTCCACTCAAGATCTGAATTTCTTGAAGAGAGGTCTAATTGACCTAGCTAGGTCACATCCCTGGATTACTGACATAGTTGTTCAGGTTGCACACTGCACAATCCATGAGAGAATGTTCACAGTAGTCCAGGGTTGTATAGAGCATTGTCCACAAAATCTACATGGTGGCTTTTCCCACTCTGAATGACAGCCCCCTCCCTGAGTCACTTGAAGTGCAGCAGGGAAGTTCTGCAAAGCAAAGGTGGGGGGAAGAAGTGCTGAGCAGATAAAGACAGCTTATTATCTCATGGGTGTCCTTGATATAAGGCAACACTCTTCCAAAGCACTTTAGGTTGCATGATCATTTGTGATATGACTATACCACCCTTTATGTACTATAACCAGACATATTTTTGTCTGTTTCATTTACTACTCTGTCCTGCAAACTTAAGGTGAACCCTAGCACAGAGTAGATGCTTAATAAAATTCATTGAACAATTGTAATTGTGTTCTAATCATTACTTGTCACAGAGCACTATAGTAGACACCTCACGGTCAATCTTAATGCACACACACAATGGTTTCTAATCAGGTGACCAACTTATCCAAGTCCCGAATGTATTTCCATTAGGAAGATAGTTATGACCATCTCAGTCTGGGCAGCCTGGGCCATTCTGATACTTAAGCATCCTCACTCTGATCTGCACCCTGAGGGTCTGGTCTTGAAGAGGGGGAGAGAAGTACAGAAAGTCACCTGAGAAAGAGGGAAACCTGGCCAGAGCTCTGAGAATCTGCCACAAGCCATCCTCTGCTCCGTGGCCCCCTCTCCTCCTGCCAGGCTCTGCAGGTGTGCCTGGGAGGGAGGAGGAGGAGACACGGCAGAGTGCATGCAAGTCGTCGCCCTTTGGTCAACCTCTGGGAGTTCCATTCTAAGTCCACGACCCCATCATGACCATGGAGAGCATTTCAGATCCAGAGCACCTTCTCCTTCTCCTCCTTGGACAGACACAGTGGAGGTGTCGGGGAAATATCCCGTGCACCTCGGTGGGTGGTGATGAGCCCCTGGGGCAGGAAGCACCCAGGAAACTGGGCCAGCTACAGACCCCAGAGGGTCAGGACCCACTCGGAGCGGGAATGCAAGACTTTCTGTCCCTTCTCAGAAATGCACATGAGGAGCCTCCCAGTGGCCAGTGGGGAAGCCATATATTTTTTCTTCACTTACCTTCTGAATGGAATTCCACCTTTTGTTTTTACACCGATAATATACATACTGAGTTTTTAAAAGCTAAACAGCCCAAGATTTACAACAAACACTGGCGTGTCCTATGCCTTGTTCCAACTTCCCATCCCAACTTCCTCAAGGCAAACTTTTTGCTCTTTAAGGACAGTCACATGCTGCGTAATGACAGTGCAGTCCCCAAGGAATGGCGTGCACGCTGCAGCACCGTAAGGGTACATTGCCCAGTCGAGAGAAGGAAACAAGGGATTAAAAACAGGAAAAGAAGTCACAGGGTCACTCTTGGCAGATGATGTGATCCTATGCTGAGAAGATCCCAAAAACTCCACCCAAAGATGGCTAGAGCTCACAAACAAATCTGGCAACGTAGCTGGTTACAAAACCAACATACCAAAATCAATTTCTTTTCTATATGCCAACAATGAACCTGCTGAGGAAAAAATCAGGAAAAAGCAATTCCATTTACAATAGCTTCAAAACAACAAACAAACAAACAAACAAAAAACCCCTAGGAATGAATCTAAATAAGGAAGTGAGAGACCTCTACAGTCTCAACTATAGAACGTTGAAGAAAGAAACAGAAGACCTTAGAATGTGGAAACAGACCTCCCGTGTTCATGGATCGGCAGAATTGATACTGTCAAATGGCCATTCTACAAACGCAACATACAGATAAGGCAATCCCTGTTAAAATACCAATGCCATCCTTCATAGAACTAGGGAAAAAAATAGTCAAAAAATTTATTTGGAAGAATAAAGGACCCAGAATAGCCAAACAAACAAACAAACAAAAACACCAATGCTGGAGACATCACAATACCTGACTTCAAATCATACTAGAAAGCTAGAGTACAAAAGCTATATGGTAAAGCATAAAAACAGACACTTAGACCAATGGAACCCAATAGAAGACACAGAGAGAAACCTACACAGATACCATCATCTGATTGCTGATAAAGGTGCCAAAAACATACACTGGAGAAAAGACAGCCATTTTAACAAATGGTGCAGAGAAAACTGGTAACTTATATGTAGAGAATGAAACTAGACCCTCATCTCCCATCCTGCACAAAAATCAACTCAAAACGGATCAAAGGCCTTGGAATTAGACCAGAAAGTATGCAACTCCTAGAAGAAAATGTAATTTCAACCCTCCAGCATATAGGCACAGGCAATGACTTTCTCAATAGGACTCCGAAAGCTCAGGAAATAATGCCAAGATTTAATAAACGTCCTCAAATTTGAAAGTTTCCATACAGCAAAGAAACAGTTTGGAATGTGAAGGGAGAACCCATATCATGGGAGAAAATCTTTGCTAGCTGCTTTTTTTTTGACAGAGGATTAATATCCAGAATATATAAACAGCTCAAAAACCCAAATAACCATAAATAGGCAAATGATTTAACAGGTGCTTCTCCAAAGAAGAACTACAATGGCCAACAAATATATAAAACACGCTCTACATTTTTATCAATTAGTTAAAAGTGAGTCAATACTACACTGGAATTTTAGCTGACTCCAATCATAATGGCAGCCATCAAGAATACAAACAATAATAAGTGCTGGAGAGGATGTGGAGAAAATAAACACTTTTATACTGTTGATGGGGTTGTAAATTAGTCCAACCACCATGGAAATCAGTATGGGGGCTGTCAAAAGACTAGGCATGGGACCACCATATGACCCAGCTACGCACCTCCTCGGTATTTATCCTGAAGAACCAAAGTCCTCCTACTACAGGGTACATGCAAACTCATGTCTATAGCAGCGTACTTCACAACAGCCAAAGTATGGAACCAGCCTGGGCGTCCATCAATGGATGAATGCACCAAGAAAATGTGGTCTCTATACACAATGGAGTTTTATTCAATGCTGTGGTTTAGACACGAGGTGACCCCCAAATGTTCCTGTGTAGACAATGCAAGAAAGTTTAGAGGTGACATGTTAGGGTTATGAGAATTTTCCCTTGACCAGTGCATTAATCTGACTAACTGGGTGGTAACTGTAGGTAGGGAGGTGGGGTGTGTCTGGAGGAGGTGGGTCATTGGGGGTGTGCCTTTGAGGTTTACAGTTGTCCTGGTTGAGAGGTGCTCTGTCTCATGTCTTCCTGGTGCCGTTTCCCCAGCTGTGTTCCTCCACCACACTCTTCTGCCACGATGTTCTGCCTCACCTGGAGCCCAGAGCCACAAAGTGGGCTATCTATGGACTGAGACCTCTGAAACCATGAGCACCAAATAAACATTTCCTCCCCCAAAATCGTTCTTTTCAGGGTTTTTGGTGACAGCAGTAAACAACAACAACAACAACAACAACAACAACAACAAAGACCACCTGAAACACTCATTCATAAAGAAAAATAAAATCATATCATTTTCAGGAAAATGGATGAAACTTGGGACCAATAAGTTTAAGTGAACTAACCCAAACTCAGAAGGTCAAGGGTCACGTTTCCTCCTATGTGGAAGTTAGAGATGAGAAAGGCAAAGAAAAGCTGGGGCACGGATCTCATGAAAATCAGAGGAATCGGTAGAGGAAAGGAACCAAGGAGTGGGAGAGGGGAGGGAGGAAAAGAGCTAAGGAGTGACATTGGCCGAGTTGGACTGTTACGTCGTGTGCATGTACAAACATGTGACAACAAATCCCATCATTATGTGCAACCATAGGCACCAATAAGAAATGTGGAAAGAAAAATAAGCAGATGATATTTCCCACTGATGCCACGGCTGTGTTAGTGTAAGAACTCTCAGCCAGGCTCTCAGGGTGAGGACATTGCCTAGTGACGCTGTCGTCACCACCGCCCTGCTGTCAAGAGCCGTGTAGCTAGGGTGCTCATGCAGTGTCTCCAGTTTGCAAACAGCTTGCTGATTCCTCCACTTGTCCCTTTCAAATATTAAGGAGTCACCCAAGATGGGGGTGCTCAATGGGTGGACAGTGATGTGGTCTCAGCACAGCCCGGAGACTTGCTGGAGATGTGAATTCTTGGGTCCATCTCAGATCTGCTGAGTCAGAAACTCTGGGGCAGGGTCCACACTGGAAGTTCGGACAAGCTTCCGGGTGATGGTGATGCTGCCTAAGTTTGAGGACTACTGGCCGTGTGTCTGTCCACGGAATATGATAAGGACTAGAAGTCGAGTGGAAATGGAGTGATTGTGTGTGTGTGTGTGTGTATGTTTGTGTGTGTGTGTGTGTGTGTGTGTGTGTGTGTGTGCAGAGACACATGTGAGAAGGAGAGAGACCGACTCTGAAGCTCCCTCCACCCATGGAAGCATTACAACCATGTTCAACCTGTTTTCCCTTGACCTAGTGGGAGTTCTGCCAGCTTAGGGTCTTGACCAGTGGGGACCCTGTCAACATTTATCTTCCCCTCTTCTCTCAAAGTGTCTGATTTTTGGTGAGGTCTTCCTGACTTAGTTACACATGTCTCCTCTCCCATTCTGTATACTCCTTTCTGTTTCTCCCCATAGGATTTATCATGTGACATACTATACATTTTAATTCCCCTTTTTAGGTTCTCCATTCTCTCCATTAGAACAGACATTGCACAAAGCCAGGAACTTCTGTTTGTTCTGTTTTCTGCTCTATTCCCAACACCTAGATCAAAGCTTCTGGAGAGCCATGTAATCAAAAGTTGTTTAGTAGCCACATTAAAAGGTAAAAGAAACAGCTGAAGTTAATTTTAATAGCATACTTGATTTAACACAGCATAGCTGTGCCAGCTCTCCGGTACTGTGACAAAACACCTGAAAGTATCCACTAAGAGAAGGAAAGTTTATCTGGGCTCATAGTTTTGGAGGTTTCAGTCCATGGCCACTTGGCTCCATTGATGCTGGACTCGAGATGAAGCAGAACATCATGGTGGAGAGGATGTGGTGGGGCAAAGCTGCTCACATCATGGTGGCCAGGAAGCAGAGAAAGAGGCAGAAACAAGGGGGCTGGGGTCCCAGGACACCCTTCCAGGGCATGTTCCAGTGACCTACTTCTTCCACCTAAAGATTCCACCATCTCTAGTAACTTCCCAGATGTGGACCAAGAAGACAACCTCTGACCTTTGAGGGATGTTCTAGACTCAGTCAAATCAGGATCATTTCAAGACATGGTCATGGAGCTGTATTATGCTCTCTTGTTCCACTCCGTCCCTTTGGTCTTCATGATCTGAAGTATGTTTCACAATTGGAGCACATCTCAGTGTGCACAAGCTCCATTTCAAGTGTTCAGTAGCGAGCACTAGGTAGTGACTATCTTGGGCATTGCAGGGACAGATGATACTCCTAGTGTCTTTAAGTAAATACGAGTTGGAAGATGAACAGTGAGTGAATACATGAAGAAATCCCTCTTCTCTGGAAGTTCAAATGCCTTTAAGAGGCAGAGTGAGAGCTTGGAACACAACCCATTGGCATCAACGGAAGAAATGATTTGTGGGAGATGGATCCAGAAAGATGGCACTCGGGTTCTGAGTCTCTCAACTAGCAAGACAAAGAACAGTTGATGGGGGCAAAGTAGAAACTGCTCCTCAGAGAGGGTATCCATGGTGGTTAAGGTTCAGGGCTTTAAAAAACAAAATGGCACCCAATTTCTTTCCGTGAAAATGTCGTAATGTGTTTTTAATTGGATGAGCTCGCTGAAGGAGACGGAAGGGAAGAGGCTGCCTGGCGGTGTTAAGTGCCTCAAAATGGGTCTCAAAATCAATTAAAGTTAAAACTAATTAGCAAAGGAATTAATTGAATGGTAGACTTATTTTTTTTTATATTCCATTTGTTTCCAAACTATTTCAAGAACAAAATTCAGTTTGTGGTTTCAACTTGAATCAATAAAAATCGAACGTGGTTCTCAAAAATGGGGCTGTCTGGGCTAGAGCGATGTTGATCTTTGAGGGCAGTTCATTAATGGGCCGAGACTTTAAAAGTGTCATTCACAGAAATAGTGTGGGGCCATCCAGAGACAGTAGGTGCACCCAGGGAGACTGTCATAGAGACTCATCACCCATGGGTGCATGGGCTGATCTTGCTACCAATAGCTCTTAACCAAGGAAAAATTGTTCTTCACTCTCACAATCAAGCATTTCAGAGGAAATTCATCTCCACTTATTTATGCCAACTTCCCTAAACTGTTCCAGTGTGGCAGAGAATTGGGTGGAGTTTTTCTGATCTTTTCCCCTCAATACGCCCCATCACTGGACTCCAACTACCAGTGAATGCTCTTGGGAACTAATGGATTTGACTTCCATCAGACGACAGGGTAGGGGATGAGCTGTGCCCACTCAGTTAAGGTATCCGATGGACAGGAATTAATGGAATATCCCCAATGAGGGGCAACTGCAGCTCTGTCTGGACCTCCCCTCTGGTGGCCCTCATCCTAGAGGCTTCCTGATGGTGCTCCTGACTTGCTCATCTTCCTCCACCTCAGGATCCACTTCCTCCCCTTCAGGATCTACTTCCTCCCCCTCAGGATCCACTTCCTCCGCCTCAGGATCCACTTCCTCCATCTCAGGATCCACTTCCTACCCCTCAGGATCCACTTCCTCCCCCTCAGGATCCACTTCCTCCGCCTCAGGATCCACTTCCTCAATCTCAGGATCCACTTCCTCCCCCTCAGGATCCACTTCCTCCACCTCAGGGTCCACTTCCTCCCCAACCTACTTTCCCTTTCGCCTTCCTCCTCACCTTCCCTTTCTATTGTTTCCATTGCCGGTGACTTCAGGGGTCCTTCCTACGTGCCTAGCATTGGGATAAGCCCTGTATGTGACTCACCCCATGGCATGCACTTATCGGGGGACTTCTATGTACCAGGCATTGTTCTAGGCATGGAGGATGACACTGAACAGAACAGGAAAGAAAGTCTCCACCTTCAAGAGGCTCACAGGCCAGAGGGGAAGCCATCGTCCGCTCAGTGAGTTAGGACAGTATCCTGATGCTCAGGACGTGCTGAGGAGGGTGGAGCAGGATGGGGCTAGGAAGTGCTGGTTGGGGAGATGGGTGGGTTGAAATAGTACATGGGCAGCGAGGAGGGTCCTCCTGGGGAGGGGCTACCTGAGACAGGAGAATAAGGACGTGAGGGGTCAGCTCTGAGGATAACTGAGGGATACGCAGTCCAAGTAGAAGGAGCCACCTTTGCCAAGGTCCTGAGGAGGAGCCTCCTTGTGTGTTGACAGAACAGCAAAGAGACCTGGGCCACTGCAGAGGAGAGAAGGGAGGGTATGAGGCACAAGGACAGCAACGTGGTCACACGAATCTACAGGGACTTTGGGAGCTGGGAGCTGCTGCAGTGCAGGCTCCAAGGAGAAGCCTGATTTAAGTTTCACTTAGGTCCCGACGGGGTCACTGCATTGTGAGGATCTTTGCAGAAGGTCAAGTGCAGGGGCTATCACATTCGATCATCAAAACATCCTCTTTGAATGGCCACCATTGTTTGCCCGTTTCACAGAGGAGTATGTGAAGGCCAGTGGACAAAAGGGAAAGTCGTGGTTCTCATTCAGATATAAAATGAGCAAGATGAACTTTTTGACTTTATGCGCATACTCTCGTTGGTTCACAGGAGAAGCAAAGAACAGGCACCTTTGCAGACCAGGGATATTGGAACAAAGCAGAAAAGGGCCACGCTGGCTTCTCCCACAGTGACTCAGGGAAGCCAGAGGACCTCTCCAGGATGCATCAGGATCTGCACGTCTCCAGGGAAGCAGTTTGGCGATGCTCTCCACTGTGTACCCTACGTAAAGTCAAATCAGATAACCTGGAGCAGCGTCTGGGACAATGTGTGGCTTTGCATTCAAACCCACTTTTCCTTATAGGAGAAAATGAGTCTGAGGCTCAGAGAGGTCAAGAAACACGGTTTGAGGTCACTGAACCCGGGCGATTCAGACTCCCAGGTCCTTGCTCTGGACCTCTCACGTTAGGAGACTGATACTCAGTGGGAAAGTAGAGAGCCACTCAAATATTTTCAGAGATCTGGAGTGCAGTAAAACTTGGTTATGTAATTTCTCAAAAGAAATACATAGCTTAATATCCAAATCCGCAAATACTTTGTGAATGTCGGCACGGTGCAGAGCATGGATATAGGGCACAGGGGACCCAAAGATAAATAAGAAACAGCTTCCAGTGAGCCAGCAATTTAATAATGTAAAAAAACAACCCTCACACAGTACAGATGCTCAGAACATACTGAATCGATAACTCCAGCGTGATGGTGGGAGACCCTTCGCCCTATTTCCTGTGCTCATGATTTTACCAGCTGCATATTTAGTAACGAGGAGTATGAGACATCCAGTTATGTAAAAGCACCCTTGGTCATGCCAAATTCTACAGTGAACTACAGAAAGGAACCTCACAGAAAGGAGGTGGGAGAGCTGCTTGAATCAGAGAATAAGGAATGTAGGATCCCTGGGAACATTTCCACCCCACATTGGGTGGTACTCTGTTAACTACGACAAGAAGTTCAGGGTTTAAGGCAACCTCACGGGAAGGGGTAAAGTCTGATTTTTTTTCCAGAGAAAAGTTGTTATTGGTTGTAATAATTGATTAATTTTATGCGTGAACTTGACTGGGCCACGGGGTGCCCAGGTATCTGATCAAACCTTATTCCAGGTGTTTCTATAGGGGTATTTTGGAATGAAATAAGTATTCATAGTAAAGCAGATTGTCCTCCCTAATGTCCTTATCCCATCAGTTGAAGATCTTCATGGGGGACCCTCCCTTGAATGGGAGGGAGCTCCAGCCTATCAGCCTTGAGGCTGGCACATAGGTCTTTTCTTCCCTTTGGACTTAAATGGAAACATCAACTCTCCTGGGTGCCTACTTTGCTGATTTCAGATCTTTGTGCTTGTGAGCTTCGACAATCCTATGAGCCATTCTTATGATAACAGATCTCTCTTTATATACGTACATACATCCCATTGGTTCTATTTCCCTGGAGAGTTTTGGGCAATGATATGCTCCCCCACTTGAATTTCCCTTTTCTCATGTGCCTAACACATAGGTGACACTTCATA
This sequence comes from Marmota flaviventris, assembly GCF_047511675.1. Taxonomy (NCBI): domain Eukaryota; kingdom Metazoa; phylum Chordata; class Mammalia; order Rodentia; family Sciuridae; genus Marmota; species Marmota flaviventris. Next base: position 10,753,957 of record NC_092507.1, on the reverse strand, counting down.
TTTATTAGATAATCAATTTGCTTAGGATCTATAGTGGGTCAAGAGTTTATTTGTGGGTTGCTTTTTTTTTAAACTCTTTTCCTTTTAGAAGCATTTCTTGAGGAATTACAGCATTTGGGAGCCTTGAACAATTGCTCATGTTTATTTTTTCTTCTTCTTTCAATATTGTTTATTTCCCCCCCCCCCATAACGAATCCAATCTCTCTCTACCTCTGACTTGTTTGTGGATGAGTTTCCACCAGAGGAATCTGAGAGCTTTGCTGATTCTCTTGGTCTCTATTGGCATCTGGACAATCACATCTTAACATCTTCACGTTGGTCCACAGAATTGAGCAGCCTGCTCCATGAGGGGGGCATCTCCTGCTGCCATGGCTCTTCCACATGGGTCCTTCCTGAAATCGGGCATCCTTTAGGTGCTTTTAGCTACAACAACAGAAAACTAAATGTGTGTTCAATAGAAAGAACATTTGCCATCCCACCATCCTGTCGACAAGGTTGAAGAAGGGACAAATCCAGTATTGGCTAACAGAAGACCCAGGTATTTCCCAGGCCGCCATATTGAACTTAATGGACTCCTGTGGGAGCCAAAGATTGGCTGAAGCAGTTCCAGTTCCAGGCTTTGCTTGTCGACTTGATGACATTGAACAAAGAGGAGCAATTCTTCCCATTACCTCCTCCATTTCTGAGGACACCTTTCCTATAAGCTGCCCAGCAGGCTCTCCTCCACAGGTTACCAACCTGTGAGGTTGATGACTAGAGGAAGGTCAAGTTGTTCCTAAGAAGTCACTGGGGAGGGAGAGAGAGAGAGAGAGAGAGAGAGAGAGAGAGAGAGAGAGAGAGAGCCCTCCTTGATGGGCTCAGGCTGACTGAGATTCTGTCTTTGAAGGATAGAAGGGGGTCCACCTCACCAGAATTATATGGTTATTTGAGGAAATGAGGATAACGTCCCATTCTATGGGCAAAGCGGGGGTGGGGGGAGATGAGCACTGGGTAGACAGCTAAGGGTGACAGTCACCTGTAGCATTAGAATAAACTTCTCAGTCAGAGGGGGCCATCCTTCTCTAAAAAATAACCAAACAGCTGCTCATCACAGGAGTAACATGAGAATAAGGGAGAAGAATCTTCAGGATTCCAAATTCTACTTCCACGCATCTCGAGTCAGTCTTCAGTCTTGTCAGTGTGTAAAACATTGTCGGGTTTCACTTATACAAAATATCCAGAACAGGTAGATTCGAGAGTCGGGAAGCAGATGAGTGGTCAGCCTTGGGTTGCCCAGGCCAGAGGCCTTGCAGCTGTTCCTACCTCTACGGGTCTGTCTCACCAGGAGACCCTGTTGGCTCTGTGATCAAGATCCCCCCCACCAACCCAGTCACTTCTTATCTGCAGCTGTGTGTTGGGGTGGACACGTCGGCATCTCTCACCTGGTTACAATAGAAGACCCAGGTGTTTCCCAGGCCACCATATTGAACTGAATGGACTCTGAGTGCTAAGACCAAAGAGTCAAAGGTTATAAAAATTTTCAGATTAACTACCCTTGTCCAGTGAACTACCCTTGTCCACTGTGTCCTAGGTTGTCTCCACTGACCACCTCCTTGCGAAATCCATTCCTTCCTGTTGGGTGTGGCTGGACTTGGGACTTGCTTCTCACAAACAGAACAAGGCCCAAGTCCCTGTTCGTATGCCTGTCTGTCTCTCTCTCTTTCTCTTTTTCTGTTTCTATCTCTCATGTCTCTGTGTCTGTCTCTCTGCCACGTCTCTCTCTACAATGCTTCCTCTCTGGCCCTTGATGGAAACTTTGTCAATCCTTGAACTAGAGAAATCTACACCACTGTGAACAAGTCTTAGAAACATTCAGTGAAGAAAAAGTTCCCACATTTTCTGTGTCTCACAACATCTTTTTATAAAGATAAAATCAACTAAAATGAAAATAGGCATTTGTGGGGCACTTGATGCTCTTCAAAACATTTTGGGCCCCAAAGGACCACATGTCCAAAGGTGGCCCCCTGCGACTTTGATGGAGCTAGAATCCCCATCACGGAGTGATGCGGTTGCCATGGTAGCCATCTAAGATCATGGCCCACACAGTAGCCAGGTGTTTCTGGTGATGCTGGTGTGAACAGACCCGCGGCACAGCTGTTGGTATGAAGTGGAGCCAGCTCAGGATCTCATACTCGGTAAAGACAACGAATGCCTGTGTTGTTAATGCATTCACTATCCTATGTCTTAGAATCATTTTAGAGTGTATGCCTACTTGCCTAAAAATAAAAATGTCTACAGCACCAGGCAGGTCCCCAGGCGGCATTCCAGAGCAAGGCACTGCTGCCCCAGGAGACGGCAGCCCCAGGCACGCTCCTGCCCCAGGACCTTCCAGGTGGAAAGAGAGACCCAGATCCCGACCCTGTGCAGGCCTGGGCCAATGTGTGGGTGTGTCTTCATCTGTAACAAAAATTTAAGAAGTTAAAAAAAAAATTTAAAAATTTAATAAAAAATTCTTATGAGAATAGAAAATATTTTTCATACAGCTGTGTAATGTGTTTGTGTTTTAAACTGAGTGCTAAGACCAAAGAGTCAAAGGTTACAAAAAGTTTTCAGATTAAAAATGGCACAGTGAACTAAGGTTCATTTATTATTGGAGAAAAAGAAGAAAAAAATTTAAAAATATTGAGTGTGGCTAAAGGTACAGGGTGTGTATGTATACAGTGGAGCACACTCGTGACCCAGGCCCCTCATACTCACTCACCACTCACCCATGACTCGCACAGAACAACCTGCAGTACTGCAAGCCCCATCTGTGGCCCGAGCCCCCTGCAGGGCCACCACCTCTTTTATGCCTTATTTCTGAGGAAACTTTTCTTGGTTTAGATACACAGATGCCGTTGGGTGGCGAGTGCCCATGTCACCGAGCGTGGTCGGGGTTGTGCAGGCTGTGGTCCAGGAGCAGCAGAGAGCCCCAGGGCCGGGGTGTGTGGCGTGGGCTCTAAGAGTTTCCCACCATGACATTCCCTACATGGCATGTGACCACATGGGCAAAAGTCACAAAATGTCTGCAGAAAGGACAGAAAGAAAATGACAGAACTCAGGAGCAAGGTGTCATCCCAGGTGAGGAGAAGCAGGGTCTGCAGTGGGGTGACCACACAGGTGAGGAGGAGGCTGTGGCTGAGGTCCTGGCTTTTCCCATGGGGGGTGGATAGATGGTGCTTATTACTTAAAAAAAAAAAACTAAATAAATAAAAGGGGTCCCTGCTTGGTACAGTTATACAGGAACATCTTGATAAAAGCACTATGTGTGCCTAGAATCTACAGCTTCTCAAGTTAGGGATGTCTCCTTGGACATTCTTGAGCATTACATGTGTGTACACACACACACTGGACTTCATAAAGTAAGACACAAGAAGCAGGAGGGAAATTGAAGACAGAGAAAAATGTAGAGAGAAAATCGAAAAGCATGACATTCTGACAACTTGTGTCCTTTGAGACTCACGTACATACTGACAATGTGTCTCCCTGGAACTCACACACGTGAATCTGCTTTTTCTGATGCAGCTCAGGAACTAAGATTGGCAGGAGAATGAGCATGTGGACTCAGGACAGAGAAGTGGGGTCGTGAATAAGGTGCTGAGTGGACCTTGCTGAGGCTTAAAGAATTACTCCGTGGGGGAAGAAATAGGTTGGTTTTTTTTTTTTTCTGCCTGGTCTACAGCTGATGAAAAATATCAAATGCTATTCCCATGACATGAGCCAAAGACACTTCTGTTCACTGAATGTACAAAAATATTCATAAGGAAAAAAATAAAGGATCTATGGGCTTAGTCTCAGAATCCCTAATGTTAATGTAATTTCATTCTGAAAGATTCACTTCCAGAGCTTAGTGCCGCAGTCTGGCTGGGCACAATCAGGAGCCACTTGTCAAAAGAAACTAACTTTATTTTTAGAACCACACACGCCAAACAAAACAGCCTCTCAGGAAAAACCCTCAGAGCCTCAACTGCCACCACCGGCTTTCCACAAGCCTCTCTCTCCCACACAAGCTTCTCTCCCCCTCCCACAATCCTCCTGCTCTTGAGGCCGATTGGCTGGGTCACGTGGGCGGAGACAAAAAAGTCCCCCAATGAGCAGCTCCGTGGTCTGAAAGGGCAGGGAAACAGTCCAATGAGCATCACCGCAGAGGAGCCAATCAGCTAGATGTTGCTGGGGCCGCTGTGAGCCAATCATCAGCCGGCAGCTGGAAGTTTGCTGGCAGCTGGAAGTTTGCTGGGGCCCCTTCGGCTGTGGCTCTCAACAGCTTAGCAAGACCATCTTAGTTATTTCCCCCTCTGTAGCATCCGCATGTGGGCATGGCTCCGTGGATTGTGAGACCCTTTCCCCGGCCACCTGTGAACTTAGTATTTTGGGTGATTGCTCAGCATTTGAGCAGGTGGCTCTGTGGGGCAGCTGACAGCCACTCTGAGTTAACACAGGGCTCATGTCTGCTGCTGAGGACAGGGTCCTGAGTGGTGGGCAAGGTCTACTGCAAATTTTCAGGTGATTTTAATTCACCCAATCTTTATGAGTGATCACCTGAGTTCAAGTTCAGAGTTCCTCGAAATAGGCACGAGTGGGATATAGCTCTCAGAGAATCAGGCCCCAGAAACTGAGAAAGACAAGAGTAGAGTCAGGAGAGCCACCTCGCTCTAAGGGGGAAACTGGGGAGGGAGAGAGTGAGGCCCCCCCCCAGGGAAATCGGGCCTTTGAGGAGGTCACATGGAACTGGGGATGAACCTGGACATGGCAAATGGGGGTGGGACAGGCACTCTCAGCCAGGGGATCAGAAAAGGTGGGAAGGGGCTGGTTTGGTTGGGGAGTAACGTAGGGTTGTGAAGGCGAAGCCCAAGTAATCGTTTAAACCTCAGGAATGTCCGAGGATATGTGTGGCCAGAAGCGTGGAGGCTGCAGTCCCACCTTTTCTTCACTGTTCAAGAGAACAGACCGGAACACCACCACCGAAAGGGAAGTCATGCTGACTTAGGAAGGAGAAGATGATCCTTTGGGAACATGCATAATCGATGTTCCCAAAATAAACAGCTCCCAGTTGTGTGAAGGTCATGGGTCTTTTGATGGGGGTTGTATTGAATCTGTAGAATGCTTTGGGCAATACAGCTGTTTGAACGCTGCTATTGATTCCGTCTATCCATGAACATGGGAAGTCTTCCTGTCTTCTGGGGTCTGCTTTGATTTCTTTTTTTAGCATTCTGTAATTTTCCTCATAGAGGTCTTTTGCCTCCTTGGTTAGATTTATTCCAAGGAATTTATTTCTCAAAACTCCTCTGAGTAGAATGGTTCTCCTGATTTCTTTCTCAGTACGTTCGTTATTGGTATCCAGGAAAGCTATTGATCTTTGTATGCTGATCTTGTATCCAGTTAATTTGTTGAGTTTATCAGCCCCAGAAGTCTTCTGGTGGAGCTTTTAGGGTATTCTAAATATAGGATCATATCATCTGCAAAAACAAAAGACCCAGGGCAGAAAAAGCAATCCTGAGCAAAAAGAGCAATGCCGGAGGCATCGCAGTACCCGATCTCAAATTGTACTCGAGAGCCATGGCAACAAAAACAGCATGGTGTTGGCATAAAACAGACATGCCGGCACATGGAATAGAATAGAAGACACAAAGACAAACTCGCACAGTTACAGTCTTTGACAGATCTTTGACAAAGGTATTGGAAACATATATTAGAGAAAAGACAGCCTCTTTAACAAATGGTGCTGGGGAAACTGGATTCACAGATGTAGAGAATAAGTCTAAATCCCTGTCTCTCACCCTGCACAAAAGTCAACTCAAAATGGACCAAAGGCCTCCGGAGAAGGCCAGAAACTTTGCATCTGCTAGAAGAAAACAGGGGAAACACTTCAACACGTAGGCACAGGCAATGACTTCCTGAATAGGATTCTACATAGCTCAGGATATAACACCAGGAATCGATAAATCATATGACATTAAATTCAAAAGCTTCTGCACAGCAAAGAAAACAATTACGAGCATGAAGAGACAGCCTACAGAATGGGAAAAAAAATCTTTGCTAGCTACTCTTCTGACAGAGAATTAATATCCAGAATATATAAAGAACTAAAAAAAAAATTCAACACCAAAGGGAAAAAAATAACTTAATCAACAAATGGGCAAAATTACTGAATAGATCCTGAAAAGAAGAAGTACAAATATCCAACCACTGCATTAAAAAAAAAAAGTTCAGCATCTTTAGCCATTGCTGAAATGCTAATCAAAATGGCATTGAGATTCCATCTAACTCCAGGCAGAACGGCAATCATCAAGAATACAAATAAACAATACCCAGCAACTCAGGAGGCTGAGGCAGGAGGATCACAAATTGGAGACTGGCCTCAGAAACCAGTGATGCCCTAAGAAATTTAGTGAGATCCTGCTCAAAATAAAATATAAAAAGGGCTGTGGATGTGACTCAGTTGTAGAGCATTGCTGGTTTCAATCCCCAGTACTGAAAAAAAATACCGAAAAATGTTGACAAGGATGTGGGGGGAATGAAACTCCCTTGTGCTGTTGGTGCGAATGCAAACTAGCACAGCCACTACAGAAATCAGTACAGAGGTTCCTCTAAAACCGAAAATAGAACTACCATATAGTCCAGCTATACCAGTCCTCACTACTTAGCCAAAAGAATTAAAATCAGGCCCAGTGCAGTGGCGCATGCCTATAATCCCAGTGGCTTGGGAGTCTGAGGCAGGAGGATCATGAATTCAAAGCCAGACTCAGCAACTCAGCGAGACCCTGTCTCTAAATAAAATATGAAAAAGGGCTGGGGATATGGCTCCGTGGCTAAGCACTCCAGGTTCAATCCTCAGTACCAAGAAACCAAAACAAAACAGAACATTAAAAAAGAAGAAGAGGATTTAAAATCAGTATATTTTAGTGATAAATTCACAACCACATTTATCACAGCTCAACTCACATGAGCTAAGTTATGGAATCACCGGAGGTGTCCCTCAGTAGGTGAGTGGATCGTGGTAGCATGGCATATGCACACAACGCTGTCCTATTCACCCATAAAGGAGAATGAAATTACACCATTTTCAGGAAAATAAATGGGTCTGGAGGGTATCATGTTAAGTGAAATAAGCCAGACTCGGAAAGATGAGAATCAAATATCTTCTCTGATGTGTGGGAGCTGGGGGCAGGGGGTGCGTTTGAGATTAAAAAAAAAAAAAAAAAACATGAAAGCCAAAATATTAATCAGTGAGACTATTAGGGTAGAGAAAGGGACTAAGGGGAGACAGAAGGGAAGGTCTTGGGTGTGGAATTGAACAGATTATGTAATATGAAAGTTCAAATAGGCCACAATGAAACCCACTATTCTGTACAATTATTTTGCACCAATAAAACAAAATAAAAATCAACCATTCCTTAGGGTATATCTCGTCTGCCAACACATCGCTCCCAGTGAGCATGTATAAAGCACTGGCTGCTCTGAGGCCTGGAGATGTGTGAATAAAACAGAGCAAAGCCTTGCCCCTCACCAAGCTCATGTTCATAGACAACTCAAGACAGACAGATCTACAGTCAACCAGGTGCTGTTGAGACAGTGAGACGGAGCAAGGGGGCCGGAGAGGCAGCAAGAGGGGATTATGACTGGATATGGGATGACGCTGAGTTACAAAGACAGCGAGGGGTGCAGAGACTGGTGGAAGAGCAAGTGCAAAACTCTGTAGTAGGAGCGTGCTCAGTGTGATTGAGCAACGGTGTCCGTCAGCTTCTTGCTGCTATAACAAAATACCTGAGAAAATCAATCTAACAGAAGAAAGGTTTTATTGTAGCTCATGGTTTCAGAGGTTTCCATCCACAGCAGCTGGCCTCATTGCTTTAGGCTTGTGATGAAGCACAGCATCATGATGGGGGTATGTGGTGGAGTGGTTTCTTACCCTATGGCAGCCAGGAAGGGGGCCAATGGGGAAGGGCCAGGGACAAGATAATCCTTCAAGGACCCACCCACAGTGAGCCACTTTCTCTAAGCGTGACCCACCTCTTACAGTTTCCACCACCTCCCTATAGAGACTCCAGCTGAAACCACACCTTCAACTCATGACACCTCGGGGGCCATTCCAGACCTGAACTATAATAGAAATGTTCAGGGGTGCCGGGTTTCTGTTCCCACGACTAAAAGGCTCAAGGGTCACTCTAGTTAAACAGGGCTGACTGGGCTGCACGAAATAACCACACAAGAGACACAAATACCTTTTTCTTTGGGGTCACTGTGACGGCTCCTCTGACCTTAAGGGTCCACAGAAAGAGAGAGCGAGAGCACCGCTGACCCCTTTTATTGAGGAGAAGCTATTCAAATGAGGCAAGGGGTCAGATTTCAGGGGGCTGAGTATCTTCATGATGTCCATTGTCAGCAGGTTGACTGACACCTGGGTAGGCCGCACCCAAGGGCACAGTAAGAGGAGGGGACACACACAAGGCACTTCCATGGAAGATTCTATCCTAAACAGGGCAAGGGATTATATTACAAAGGAACAGGTGAGCACAGCTTCACCCATGGGGCTGTAGCAAGACACACCCATTTCTGTGACTGAGCGCCTCAGCACCCAGCTGGGGAGTGTAACTCAGTCACCCGTAAGGTTGGCCTCCCACACAGGGGTCCAGAGTGGCTCAGCACAGTGGGGGCAGAGAGGAAAGAGGAGAGACAGGAGAAGCAGCAGGGGAGCCAGGGGAAGGATTTGGAGTTTTATTTTGCAAGAGAAGGGGAGGCACTGGAGGGTTTTGAGCAGAGGTTGACTTGATCTGAATCCATTTAGCAAAGGCCATTCTGGCACCTGTCCTGTGGACAACAGAGCACAGAGGTCAATGACGGGAGCCGGGAGATCTGTCAGGAAGCAACACGGTCACCCCAGTGGCCTGGATCAGGGAGGCAGAGGTGGAGTTGACGCCGAGTTTGGATGTGTGATATGCTCTGAGGAGCACAGAGCTACTAAAATTTCCAAATGTGTTATCATATGTGTCATAAGAAGGAACGAGACACACTCGGCCTGGCTTGGAGACGTGCAGCTTGAGCACCGAGAGGGACTCAGTGCTCTCTTGCTACGATGTGGCACTGCTGCTGCTGCTGGTGAATCATCAGGAAGACTTAGGGGAGGAAGCCAGACTTGAGCTGGTGAACTTGGAGTGAACTAGTGCAGATGTCCAGCCGCCAGCCTGACCCGAGAATCTGGACTCCACAGCAGAAGTCTGGCTTGGGGCAGAGGTTCAGGTGTCCTCGGGGGAGAGGCGGTTTTAGATAGAAGGGAGACCAGTGGGACGGAGGATGTAGATCTCCCATAACATGCTTTAGGGGGCCAGGAGGAGGGACCGGGGAAGGGAAGGGAGGGGCGCAGGGGAATGAGGTGTTTGAAGCCGGGTTGTGTGTGCTCATATGAATACATAACAAGGAATCCCATCATTATGTAAAATTATAATGTGCTCATCATTTTTTTTTTAAAAGAAAAGAATATGGAGAAAATGATCGTTTTTAAAGTTAGGAGATGGTTACATTCACCTGTGGAGTGGGTACAGATTGACAGGCGTCCCCTGGACTGGAGCCTGGGGACTCCTCCACTCAGAGGTGAAGGGAATGAGATGCAGGGTGGGCGGTGTGGCTGGAGGGAAGTGAACTGTCACCTTGAGCCATGTGATGGGCGCTTCATGAAGTTGGGGTGATCAGCCCTGTTGAGGGATGCTCAACGTTCCTGTAAGAGGAACCCTGATTTGACTCACTGATCCCTGGCATTTTCTTGGAAATATTCTAAACACGGGATAAAGCAAAGCGGCAGCACATTCAGGTTGGCATTGAGTATCTGACACTGCAGCTGCCCGGTTTTAATGCTCAGTGATGGTGCCTTTTTGGTTTGGCTTTAAATTTCCATGAAGAACATTGGAGGCAGGTGGTGGGGGGGGAATACACACAGAAGAAAAAGTTCAACTGAGCCAATGGGGGTTGGAGACAGAGACCAGGCAAAATTGTAAAATTATAAGACTTATCTCTTAGCTCTCTTTTCTCCTTCTTTCAATTATTTCCCTTCTTCCTAGAGGATTGTGTGCATAGAAGTTACTTGATAAAGACCTAATAAAGGCCACCTTCCTGGGGCACCTGTATTTCCAGGGTTACGAAAGTAATTATGTGGGTTTCTGAGCTATCTGCATAATTTTAGGCAGCCTAATGGAAATTGCACATTAATTTTCAGCGAGGTTACGCAGGTAGTTTTGATCTTTAATATCTAGTGATTGTGTTAAGAATGACATCTGCATTTGCAGCTGGAAGTCTTAGAACATTTTTAAGTAAAGAAATTGTTACATAACAAATGTGGTTTGGCTGGTAAAAATCATCTTCCAAAACATGGAGGCCTTGGGAGGGAATAGCAGAGGTGTGGCCGAGAGCGATATATCAAAGTTTTTCTCCCTTGGCAGAAACTCGGTAGGATGGAACTCCTCGTACCCTCAAAGTCAGGTAAGGCCATAAAGCTGGTTTGGGCTAAAGAAATATGAGTAGAAGTGAGGCACGGCCATTTCCATGAAGAAATTCTCCAGAGCCAACGTAGCATTTGCTGTCTTCTTGTCCCCTGCAGGAGTATTGGAGCCACTTCAGCTGACGGAAGCTTCATAACTCTGAAGGCAGGAACTTCTGCTGACCCCAAAGAGGCATGTGTTGTGAGGAGGAAATAAGCATCTGTTGTCTGAAGCTAGTGCAACTTTAGGGATCCTTGTTACTGCAGCATACAGAGCCCATCCTCACTCATAGAGAGATGGGCTTCTTAGAGTAAGGGGTTTTCATAAGCCAAACCTAAAATACACGGCACTGGCTCAAAAAGTGGCATGCAGGAAGGAGGCAGTGGTTGGGAGCTGGGAAGAGGGTGATCCGTGTTCCAGAGTGGAAAACACCTGGCACATTGTCATTGGTGGTTTTGTTGGAAGACACAGTGGATGTCCCACGGACATGCTTTAGGGAACAGGCTGAAAAGAGAGTAGTGATTAGGGTGAGCAGGTTGCCGTGGACTGCATTTGGCAAGGTGTAATATGCGGTAAACTCAGAGAAAAGTTGGCCAGTTTGCAAACAGGAAAGGAAAGGACATGGGAGAAGGGGGTGGCTCCTGAACTCAAGTACTTTTAAGTTTGGAAGAAGCGACTTCATCTCAACTCCAAACACTGAGGGAATCAATACAGTCTTAGAGCAACGAAGAGCAATTAAAACTCAATTTGTGGCCAGGGTGGACTAAAAGGTACGGTGTAGCCATCATCCCCATTGTTAAAAAAAAAAAATACCTTTTAATGGATTAAAGTGTCTCAAGTCAAGACCCGGCCAGGCTGTGGCCCAGCAAATCTTGACAATTGTGCCAAATATCTCAAGGGAAAAGAAAACAAGGATGTGATTCTCCTACGAATGCCTGAGAGGTTCGAGGTGCAGTAGACAAAGTCGAGAGAGAGGGAGGGAGGCGGTGAGGAAGCAGAGCAGGCAGTGAACAGGAGGGCGGGGTCTCAGGGTCAGGAAGGTGACAAGCTCAGTGTTTGGTGGCAATTTGTCACAATAGAAAATGCATTTGCTGAAACTAAAAGAGGACATGACCATTCTAGACTTAAGTGACCCTTAGCGCCCCGACTGCATACGCACCGTGTGAGCCCAGACAGGTGCTCACCTCTAAGGAACACTTGCTCCTCACGGCCATGGCCAAGGGAAATGTTTGTCAATGAGACTCTCCCAGAGGACCCAGCCAGGTTCCACCGAGGACAATGGGTGGGGGGACCCTCCCAGAACACACCACTGTGGTCTTTTCAGAAAATGTCCTCCATCTTTGGGGAGGGAAGCCTCTCAGGGCCTGTCTAGAAGTACACTGGCTTTGTCACAGCCTGGTGTCCTGCTCTCCAGATGGGGATATCAGTTATGCCTCCCCTGATCCTGGACTTGCTCATGTATCGGATGTGTCAGGGTCAGCTCCTCAGCTTTTAAAGTCTGGCAGAGACCACCAGGTGCCGCCCAGAGATCCTGGACCTTGAGCTTGATGTCCCCTCCTGAGAGGGACTTTCCTGAGGGCAGGGAGTATTTTGTCTGTAAGAAAGAAGGTGAACTGTGACCTTTTAGTCCACCCTGGCCACAAATGGAGTTTTAATGGCTCTTCATTGCTCTAAGATTTTATTGATTCTGTCAGTGTTTGGAGTTGAAAAACAGACCTAGTAGGTATGGGTGCTATTCATCAGCCCCTGCACCCTCCTGTCATCTGCCAGGTGTGGCCATGTCGCTTGCTAAGGCCACGGGAAATGCAAATGGAAGTACTTAGAGAAAGTCATTCCCAGCTGGTGTGGGATCCCTTGGGTGCCACTCCAGATGGTGAAGGCTCCTTTTGTCTTGGTTCCCGGGTAAGGAGGTAAGAAGAAGTTGAAACTGAGATAGCGTGAGAAATGATCTGTTTTTAGAAGTCATGAAATCGGGGATCATTTATTACCGTAGCACAATCAAGCATTCTGTTACAAGGAGTCTTTCCTCTAGATCAGAGTTCAGGAACACCTGGTTTTGATGTCACCTCCCTGTCCCTTGCAGTTGAGGAGGTACACAGAATGATTAGGAGGGGGTGAAACTCACTCGGGGGACCTTTGTCAGCCTGTGGGAGCAAGGTTTAGTCCTGGTCTTTGAGTAGAACTTCGTTACAGATTCCGGACCACGTTCTGTGGGCGAACACACCTGGCTAGAGAAGGTCCTCTCCTCATTCTACGCTGTTTTCGGACCAGGAGCTTCTGACAGCAGCTCACAGCGCAGAGCACATGGCAGGTAACATGAGTCTTCACAGTCTCGTTTGCCTATGGAGCCCTTAAAGTGGACAGAATGTGAACGGTCCAGTCCAGAAGAGGACCTGCCTTGGAAGGGTGCGTTCTAGAATGTGCAGAAAGGAGCCCAGCAAGAGTTAGCTTCTCAAGGGCCGCCCTGGCTGGGAACTCCTTCTTGGGAATCCCACGGCCACCTTATTTCTAGGTCTATAACTTCTGAGTGTTGGATTGTGGCAGGAGGCGTTCATTCATAGGGAATCTGTTCTCTTTAATGAGTTGTAATCACTGAATTTGGACTTTATGATTAATCCTAGAAAAATCTAGCCCCACCACCTGCCGTTTGAAATTCCTGGCAAGTTCGGAGTGAAGCTCTCTGGGGATCCATGGTAATAGGGAATGAATGATGCTTTTATAGTACACAATGATCATTTTCTGATCAAATAAATGCAAATAACTTTGACTGTGCAGCTGGCTAGAACCGCCTGGTGAGCCAGGAACAAAATGATAAATACCAAGTTCTGTTACTGTCTTTTACTTCCTGGGTAATCAGATCTAGGTTTAGGCTTCAAAAATGCTGCCTGTCCCCCTGGAATTAAATATCCTCTATGCTCCACTTTTAAATGAGAGCTGCCCAGCAATTAATAGTGTTTTATAACCCAAAGACTCCCACTTGAATCAAAAGGAGACTGGGCCAAGTCACTTCTGAGAACAGATAAAAATCTCTCTGTTTTCCTTGCTTGGGCTATTCTCAATACAAAATGTTCTGGTTGGCTTTGACTTTGAGATGGATTTTTTTTTTTTAAAGACAGCGACTCAGCATTTCCTTTGATTGTCTGCCTACACCTCGATCAATGCGTCTTCTTCACCTTGACCAACCAAATTTTTAAAGCCATGATGAACGCATCGGAGAACCTGAAGGCGCATCATCAGGTGCATCTCAGTGGACGTTTGCCACTGGGGCAGCAGGAGAGGCCCCTTTCTTGTGACTTGGTTAAAATTTCAGAGAACAGTTTTTGAAGGCAAATTTCCTTTCAAATAGCTTAAAGATAAAGCGAAAACACTGACAACACTCTCGCTAATTAAAACCAGCCTTGTATTTTAAATAATAATGCCGCAGACTGAGAAGGGACTTTAGATTTCTCATCCTTTCATTTGGAAGCCTCAGAAGCCAGGTCTACAGAACAGAGAGTGGCTGGACCCAAAGTTGAAAGCATTGTGTTTTGATAATGGCCCAGGGCTGCGCAGTTGAAGGCTTTATGATTCAAAACAGGTTGTATGGGAGGCTAATGGACAGCCCGCTGCCTGCTGAGTGTTTTCCCAACAACAAAAAAGTTACCACATTTAAATGCAAATGACAGAGGACAGTGGCAGGTAACTACCTGTAAACATTCAGTCACAGGCTGCTTTTCTGTGTTTCAGCAGGGAAAGATTTTATGGCTGAAATTCCCTTTCAGGGTTCTGATTTGGTAGGATGCAGGATGCTGCCATCTCGGGGTTCCAGTAGCAGATGGTGGAGCCGTGGAACAGGGGAAGGTCCCCAGGTGTCTGGAGTCGGGGAGAACTAGTCTGTGCTCATTTGGAAGCAGTTAGAAGACTAAAGTCAGAGAAGAGAATAAATCCCCAGTTTATCTCCAGGGTGGTGGCTCTGAAGTGTATTTGTGTATAAGAACCTACTAAGATCCTAATTAAGGTCAATTATAGACATAATTCCAGCTGGTTTGGGTGGCACACGCCTGTGATACCAGCAACTCAGGAGGCTGAGGCAGGAGGATCTCAAGTTTGAGGCCAGCCTTAGCAATTTAGTAAAAACCTGTCTCAAAATTAAAAATAAATAAATAAATAAGAAAGATTGGGATGTGGCTCACTGGTAGAGTACTGGTCTGTCATGTGTGAGGCCCTGGGTTCCATCCCCAGCACCACTTCTTATTCCTCAGAAATTATGATTCAGACATTTTGAAATAAAATCCAAGAAAATGTCCTTCTTTTCCCCTGCTCCAATTTGGTAGAGCACTGCGGAAGAAATCCTGTCTCCATGTCACCCTTCCCCTTCCTCATTTGATCGAAGGTTTGAGAAGTTTGAGACATGTGGGGGTGAGTTCCAAAGACTAGTATTGTGGCTTGAGTCCTAACTCTGCCTTTCTCATTCTGTAACCTCAATTTCCTTAAAACAGACCTAATAAAAGAATAAATGTAACGTGCTTAGCACCAGGACTGATAAATAATAAAACATTTCATAATCAATAGTTATTCTTCTTTTAGGACCTTAATCAAAACAACAGTGATAACAACTGGTCGAATCTGTATATAAGATTACAATTGAAACAAATTATTCATGGGTCAGGATTAGGGATCAAATAATCCGACTGGGCTCTGCGGAGATGTGTATTCTCTAGAGGTCTTCTGCATCCAATCAAAACAGAAAAACAGGATGCCGATTTGCCCTCTTGTATTTAATAACTGGAAAATTAAGTAAGACATATAAAACAAGAGTTTTCAGACATTGGACAACAGGCAGATCAGATCTGGGATTCCAGAGAGGAAAAGCAAATCAGAGGAGCCCAATGATCACCCTGACTTGATGCCCAGCAGGGCTCTGCAGCAGGTGGAGGAGGGAGGAAGGCCCCAGTGGAGTTCACCAGGGACCCACGGAGGTGAGGAGAGAGAAACAGGGGTTCAGCATCTGAGGGCTGAGTTCTGGGGGCGTGGAGCTTTGTAGGAAAAGAGCTTTGGAAATCTGCATCAGTCCCCCACCCCCGGAGTCTTTGCTGAGGACAGAGACATGCACATGAAAAATAAACCTCCATGACAGGCCAGGACCCACCAGAGAGCAGGGAGCTTGGGAACTGCCTGATGCCAGCCAGTTACAGTGTGGTTCAGTGGCTGGGTAATCAGCTGGCAGTGTGCCGCAAAGGCAAACTGTAGAGCCACTCTGACAATCCTAAAAACAAACCAGGCCTGGTGGCGCACTCCTGGAATCCCAGCGGCTCTGGAGGCTGAGACAGGAGGATCACGAGTTCAAAGCCAGCCTCAGCAATGGCGAGGTGTTAAGCAACTCAGTGAGACCCTGTCTCTAAATAAAATACAAAACAGGGCTGGGGATGTGGCTCAGTGGTCAAGTGCCCCTGAGTTCAATCCCTGGCACCCCCTTCCCCCAAAAAACCTTAAAAGCCAGCCTGCGTGGACAAAAGTCACTGGTAAGCTAACTATCCCCTGCCCCTCATCCCAGAATAGAGCCCAACTCTCTCTAAAGGAAGGCAACAAAATCTAAATCCTAATTGTACAATACACGATGTCCAACATCCATTTTAAAAAGTCACCTGACGGCCAAGAAACAAGAAAACAGAACCCCATAACCAGCAAAAAAAAAAAAAAAAAGTAAATGATTACTAACAATTAACAGAGGAGGTTTAAAAAGTTACTTTAATTACTTTCAAATATTTAAAGGAAAACCTGAACATTATGAGAAAGCAAAGCTTTATTATAAAGTAGGAGCAGAATTTCTAGAGACAGAAAGTAAAGTAGCTGAAATTAAAATTCACTGGATGTGAGTGAACCTATCACATTAAACACTGAGAAAAAGTGAACTTGAAGAGGTAACTGTAAAGTCTATTCAAAATGAAGAACTGAAGAAGAAAAGAAGAGAATCTCATTGGTCAGGCAGGAGATCTAGCAGTCGAATGTACACACCCTGCAGTTTAAGAAAAAGGAAAAATATTAAAACAACAGAGCCAAAAAGCTTCCAAATTTGAAAAAAACACTTGTAAAGTCCAGGAAATGCAATGGATGTCACCGAGAATAAACAGTATAGCTATAACAAGGAACATTGTAATCAAACGATTGTAAATCAGTACCAAAGGAGAAAACCTCACCTACGGAAGAGGAAAAACCCACACATTAAATTCAGAGGAATAAAGATAAATACGATAAGAATCTCCTTGTCAAAAACTATGTGACCCAGAAGAAAATGAAATGACATTTTTTAAGTGGCTGAAAGAAAAATAAATGGCTCACACAGAGTTCTAGAGCCAGCAAAATGAAGGTAATGTAAAGATTTCAGACGTAAAAAAGTTGAGAGAAGTTGCCCCCAAAAGACTTGTATGACGAGAGACATTAGAAGAAATCCTCGAGCGGAAGGATCTTTACCCATGAATAAGGAACACAGGGAGGGATACACAGGCAGGTAAGTAGAAAATAAATCATTTTTTATTTTAAAATTCTTTTAAAAGGCAGTTACATTTCAAGCAAAAACAATTCCAAGGCATCAGGAGGTATACAACATATGCAGAACTAGAATCTTTGATCACAAGAGCACAAAAGATGGGGAAAGTGATCAAGTATTTTGTTGTGAGGGTCTCATGCTGCACATGAGGTGACAATGTGCCATTTGAAGTGAGGCTGTGATCATCGAAAGATGCCTATTGCAAACCGCAGAGTAACGCTCCAAAACCTTTGTACAACCAACATATGGGAATGAAGGGAAAAAATGGAACCTTTGAAAATACTCAAATGATCCCAAAGAAGGGGGGGGGAGCAAAGAGATGAGACACATAAAAAATACACAGTAAGATGCTAGAGTTAAGCATACACATATGATAAACACTTCAAATGTAAGTGAACTAGATACTATAACTAAATGGCAGAGACTGTCAGGATAGAGGTCCCCCCACCCAAAGCAAGGTCCACCTATATGTCATGTACAAGTCCAACTTTAAATGTGAAGCCACAACAAGTTAAAAGTCAAAGGCAGAACATCATACTGAAGCAAGGAAAAAGTGACAGCATTTCCTCTAAAATCAGGAACAAGAAAAGGATGTCCCCTCTTACCACTCCTGTTCAGTATAGTTTAGAAACTCTAACCAGAGCAGTCAGACAAGAGATGGAAATTAAAAGATGCAAACAGGAAAAGAGAAGTTGAATTGTCTGTTTGCTGACGACATAATCCTATATCTAGAAGACATGACAAAGACTCCTAGCGTTAACTGATAAACAAATTCAGTAAAAAAACAGGATACAAGATCAACATTCATAAGTCAATAGCTTCCCTATATTTTAATAATGAATCTGCTGAGAAAGAAATCAGGAAAACTACCCTATTAACTGTAACCTTAAAAATGAATAAAATAAAATACTTGGTAATGAATCTAACCAAGTAGGTGAAAGATCTCTACAGTGAACACCAAAGAAAGAAATTGAAGAAGACCTTAGAAGATGGAAAGACCACCCACGTTCTTGGATAAGCAGAATTAATATTGACAAAATGGCGACACTACCAAAAACGACCTATAGATTCAATGCAATCCTCATCAAAACACCAGTGACATCTTAATAAAACTGTAAAATTCATCCAGAAGAATAGAAGACCCAGAATAGCCAAAGCAAATCTGAGCAAGAAGAGAGAGGCTGGAAACATCACCATAACTGACCTCAAGCTATACTACAGAGCTACAGTAACAAAACCAGCATCGTATTGGCATCAGAATAAACATAACCATAAATGGAATTGAATACAAGACACAGAGACAAACCCACATAGTTACAGTCATCTGATACCTGATAAAGGTTCCAAAATATATATTGGAGAAAAGAGAATATTTTTAACAAATGGTGCTGGGAAAACTGCATATCCCTATGTAGAAAATTGAAACTAAGTGTCACATCTGGATCAAACACTTAGGAATTAGACCAGAAACTTTGTAAACTGTCACATCTGGATCAAACACTTAGGAATTAGACCAGAAACTTTGTAAATTAAGTGTCACATCTGGTCAAGACTCCAATATGTTGGTACAGACACTGACCTCCTTAACAAGACCCCTAAAGTTTAAGAAATGAAACCAAGAATCAATAAGTGGGATGGAATCAAATTTACAAGTTTCTTCACAGCAAAGGAAATGATTAAGAGCATAAAGAGCCTACAGAATGGGAAAAAAATCTTTGCCTGCTACTCCTCTGACAGGGAATGAATATCCACGAATATCCAGAATATATAAAGAACTAAAAAAAGGAACTTAACACACACACACAAAAATAAATAACCCAATCAATAAACAGGCAGAAAGAACTAAACAGACATTTCTCAAAAGAAATACAAGTGGACAACAAATATATGAAAAAATGTTCAACATCCCTGGAAATCGGAGAAATGCAAATCAAAAGTACATTGAGATTCCATCTTCCTCCACTAGAACAGCAGCCATCAAGAATACAAACAATAATAAATGCTGGTCAGGATATGGGGGAGAGGTACACTCATACATTGTTGGTGGGGCTGCGAATTAGTACAACCACTTTGGAAATCAGTCTGGAGATCCCTCCAAAGATTAGAAATAGAATCACCATATGACCCAGCTATCCCACTCCGCAGCATTTTTCCAAAAAAAATCTAAGATCCTCATACTATAGTGAGACAGGCACATCAATGTGTATAGCAGCACAATTCACAATAGAAAGTTGTGAAGCTGGTCTAGGTGCCCATGAACAGATGGATGGATTTTGAAAACATGATATGTCTATATCTGTGTCTATATTCATATTTTTATCTATAAATAAACATACACACACACAAATAGTTTTACTCAGACATAAAGTAGAATAAAATTATGGCATCTGTGTGTAAATGGACGGAACTAGAGACCATCATGCTAAATGCAACAAGAGGCTCAGAAGGTCAAGGGTCAAGGGTCAAAGGTCTTCTCTCCTATGTGGAAGTTAGAGCACAGTAAGGGGGAAAAGAGGAGTTGGATATCACGGAAAACAGAGGGTGGATCAGTGGAGCAGAGGAAGGAGATGGAGGCGGAGGGTGGAGGGACGGGGAAGGGAGTGATCACAGCATGAATTTGACAGAATCACACCGTGTACATGTATGAACAGACCACGGTGGATTCCACCTCTATGTGTCTCTATGAAGCCCCAATTTAAACAACAATAAATAAAGGAAGACCAGTGGAGGGAGGGAAGTAGGGGGAGGGAGGAGGGAGAGAGAACAGAGGAGCAAATTACCTTCCACGCATGTGTGATTATGTCAAGATGAACCCCAACACTATGCATAACTATAAAGCACAAATAGAAGCAGTTTTAAAAACGTGAAGGCAGGGAAATGTTGCGCTAGGTGAGCAATTAATCATAAGGGAGTCGAAGCGGCTCTGTTGACACCAACACAATAGACTTCAGACGCAAGAATGTCAACAGGGACAAGGAGGACTCTCGCAGGGACCCATCCATCAAGAAGCCACAACAATCCTAAGTAACGGAGCTTCCAAACAAAGCTAAGAAATGCAAGAAGAAAGCCATGAGCCCATACAGACTGCAACCTTCCAGCATCTTCCCTCGAAATCAATAGAAGAAGCAGACAGAAAAATCAGTAAATATACAGAAAACACCATCAGCACTTCTCACCAATCTGACCCCAGTGACATTCAGAGACTACTCTGATGGACAACAGAGATTCATTCATTTCAAGCACATGTATAACATTCACCAGGATGATATGTGGTGGGGCCCCAAACAAGCCTCCCAATAAATTGAAACAGGTTTAAAATCGTTCAGACTGATTTTTTTTTTTTCATTTTTTTTCAGCATCATAGAATTAAACTAGAAACCAACAATAGAAAATGTCTGGAAAATCTCCCAGATCATTGGAAATCAAACAACACACTTCTAAATAATCCATGAGTCGAGAAACAAATCACATGAGAAATTAGAAAATATCTTGATCTAAGTAAAAATAAAAAAAAAAACATAAAATTTAGAGGCTTATAGCTTTTAATGTGGTAAAGTAAAATAAAGATTTAAACTCAATGATCTAAGTGTCCCCTTAAGAATCTTGATAAAGCCAGGCATGGTGGCACATGCCTGTGATCCCAGTGGTTAGGGAAGCTGAGACAGGAGGATAGTGAGGAGCTAAGCAACTCAGTGAGACCCTGTCTCTAAATAAAGCACAAAATAGGGCTGGGGATGTGGCTCAGTGGTCGAGTGCCCCTGGGTTCAATCCCCTCTACATGCCCCCCCCACAAAAAAAAATAATTTTGATAAAGAAGAGCAAATTAAACCCAGGATGCATAGAAGAAAAATCATAAAGATAGCAACAGACATCAATAAAATAGAAAATCGGCAAATAGAGAAGAAGCAATTAAACCCAAGTTTTAAAAAATCAACAAAATTCATAAACCATTAGCTAGATTGATCAAGAAGCAAAATAGGAGACACAGATGCAAAGAATCTAGAGATTCTAGAGGCTTTAAAAGGATGTTAAGGAAACGTTGTGAATAACTTCCTGACAGTACATTCAGTAATTTAATTGAAACAGACCAATTCCTTGAAAGACACAAAGAAACAAAGTGAAGCCCAGAAACAGAATATAAAGAACTGTTACAGCTGAACAAATAAAAGCAGGCAACATATCTAAACAGACACTTCACCCAAGAAGGTACACCCATGTCTAGAGAGCACGGGCAAAGATGCTCAGGCGTCCAAGTAATTCAGACGGAAACCGCAGATACCACTATCTGTACAGATAACTAAAATTTAGAGACCCGTCATGTGAAATTCCGTGAGGATGTAGATCTACTGGAAGGTCCATACATCGCTGGTGAAAATGTAAAAAAGAGTGAGACTACCTTGGGCAGAAACTAGGCAGCTGCTTTGACACTTGCCATCAGACCCACGACTTGACTTGTGCAACATAACCCCCAAATATATGCACACAGAGACTTGAGATGAATGGGCGTAGAATCCTCATTCATAGAAAGCCCCCAACTAGACTCAACTCTTACCATTCATCACTATGGAAATCAAGGCAGCACACACCAAAGTACACATGCAAAAACAGGGAAACAGCTCAGAACGTGCTAAGCCAAAACTCCAGATACAGAGGTCACACACTCTGATTCCACTTGCAGGAAATTCTGGCACAGAAAAATCTAGACTATGGAGCTAGAATGCAGATCAATGTTTGGCTGGGCTTGGGGACTGAATATAAACTAGAAAGGCCACGAGAGCTATGTTCAGATAATATCAATGTTTCTCATCTTGACTGTAGTAGCAGCCATACAGGTATTTCTAAAACCCCTCAAATATGTATATGTTATGTGCATTGGATCTGTTATATGCAATTGTTATTTGCGATAACAATAAAGTTGATTGACAAATGAGTTCTAGGACACCACCTTCCCGCTGTTTGGTTCTGCCTGCATTTCTGTTCCCAATGCTTACCTGCCAGGCACTGAGCTCGTGGGGAGCAGTGGTTAATGAGACAGATGAGAAACTTGCCCTCGGGTGATTTCATTGTGGTTGGAGAGATAGATGCAGAACAAGTTAGTTAAATTAAAAAAAAAATGATTGTCACACAGGAATCAGTACAGTATGTTCATAACAACCTTATTCATAATGGTCAAAAAGTGTGGGGTACCCACAGTGGCCCTTCAACTCGTAAATGGATGAACAGAACATGGCAAATTCATACAATGGTGTGTTTCAACTGCAGTAGGGAGTGAAATTCTGAACTAGGCTGTAGCATCAATGAACTTGAAGACATCACGATGAGCGGAAGGTGCCAGATAACAAGGTCTCCTGCTGCATGATCCATCTTATGTAAAATGTGCAGAATTGTATCCATAGATACAGAAAGTAGCTTACTGTTTTCCAGGGAAGGAAGAATCGGGAGTGGCTGGAACTGGGGATCAGATTTATTTCCAGGTGATGACAATGTTCTGGAATTAGATGATGATTATTATTCGTGACCTTGTGACTATATATCACCCCTCGGTATCCTTGGGGGTGATGACTCCATGCCTCTCCACAGACACCAAAATCCAAGGATGCTCAAATCCCTCCTATAGAATAGTATGATGTTTGTATATAATCCACTGGTATACATTAAATCATCTCTGGATTTCATGAAATACCTAGTACAATGTTCATGCTATGTAGAGAGTTGTTACACTACATGGTTGCGGTAATGATGACAAGAAAAGTCTGTACATGCAGATGCAATTCCCCCATATATGTATGTGTATATATATATATATATATATATATATATATATATATGTATGTGTATATATATATATATGTATGTGTATATATATATATATATATATATATATATATATATATGTATGTGTATATATATATATATGTATGTGTATATATATATATATATATATATATATATATATATATATATATATATATATATATAGTGTTACTGGGGATTGAACTCAATGGCTTTCCACCATGGGGCCATATCCCCAGCCCTATTTTGTATTTTATTGAGAGACAGGGTCTCCCTGAGTTGCTTAGCGCCTCACCATTGGAGGTTGGCTTTGAACTCACCATCCTCCCGAGTCACTGGGATCCCCAAATATATTTGATCTGCAGTTGTTTCATTCTGCAGATGCAGAGGGCTAACTGTAGAAGAAACCACTGAATTGTACACTTTAAATGAGTGAATTTTATGGTAAGTGAATTATATCATAATTCAAGTTTTAATTTAAAAAAAAATAAGAAAAGGAATTCAAGAATGATAAGTCCTTATAAAATGTGTATAGAGAAGAATGGGAACCACTCACCTGGTTAGGGAGAACAGGAGAAGCTACTGAAGTGGAGCTGTCCATCAGGTGCCAAGAAGACCTACAAGCACCAGGTGTAGTGTCCTGTCTACACCTGAGAACCCACAAGCTTCCCACGGTAACAGCGTGCGTGGTGGATGCCAGGATGAGGGACGGGGAAGTCGATACAGATGAGCAAGGTCAGAGCAAGCACGGCAGAGTAATGGAGTCTGGATAAAGTTTCTTTTCATTTACTCGAATGAAAAATGATTTGGGTAAATACATTGTGGAAATGTGGTGGTTTGAAATGTGATCGGCTCTTTCTACTGAAAGCTATTGTAGAAATTACAAACAACTCCAGTGACCACAAATGACCACAGTAGATGGCACAGGTTCCAGCCAAAGAGAACGCCCGAGAACTTGCTCCCCTTTCCTATAAGGTGGCAATTTCTGTGTGGCACAGGTACAGTCACACGTGGCTCACAGCCTGAGCAAAATCAACAGAAGAAATTCACACGTACAGGGTGGAAGGAAGTAGCCTATGGGAGTGAAAAAAACCTTTATCCAAGGCTTCATTTTCATATCTGCAGCTAATATGGCAGAGCAAATGGCCTTTTCTGAGACTAACTTCCCAGGTACCCACTGCCCGTAATTTGCCACTGATTAGAACTAAGCAATTATCACTGTAATTCGTCTTTATCGGCCTCATTTTCCACTTGAAGCAACCAAGCTATCATTTTTTTTCCCCAGGCCTATGATTCCCAACCATTTTGGAATTCAGACCCTAGTCATTATTTATTTCCTTTCATAATATGTGTCCATCCCAAGTGGTAGATCTCATGTGTCTTTGGCACGAGTTAAAATTAAACTCGATTTTGGAAAATTACTTCAATTAGTCAATGCACCTTACCAAAGGGGTGACCTCATGGGGCCATGATGATTCGGATTAGAAATTCCTCTTACATGTTTAAGACTCCACAGATGGAACTCAAGACTAGATTAAGCTCTCTAATTTTATACTCCAAGAGACCTTGGCCAAGAACAGAAGTGGCTTCCACAGCAGCTCCTAGTGATTTTAAGGAGGAAAAAGGACAGGGATTCCTTCCTCCTGGTGTGCCACAGATGGGGAAGTAAAGAGAGCAGTTCGGAGGATAGACTGAAGGAGCCAAGTCAGACAGAGGGAGCACTTCACATGCCATCCCAGGCAAAAGCAATCTGTGGCGTTAGATGTCAGGAGAGGAGTTTTCTTTAGGTCAGCGAGGTGCAGGGATTGGGAGGTACAGAGCATGGTTCTGGGGGTGCTGGTCATTTTCTGTCTCTCGATTACACTGATTAACGGACGGATGCATACACTGCTGTGCTTGCTTGGTGCGAATTCCTCAAGCTGTGCAATTGGGACTTGAGCACTTCTCTCTATAGGCTGCATTAGTCATTCAATGCTGCACAACAAATAATCCCCCAGTGTGGTCCCTGGAGACAACATTATTCTCCTTGTGGTTTTGGCAGGTCAGGAATACAGGCAGGACTTCACTGGGTCCTCTGTCTCAGGGTTTCTTACATAAAGAGGTGCAAGGGCTGCAGGGTTATCTCAAAGTTCAACGGAGAAAGGAGCCACTTGCGAGTGAGCTCGTGTGGTTGTGAGCAGGTGTTGGGCAGGCCCCAAAGGGTTGCAGTTAGACGCTCTTGCCCAGACTTCCAGCAGGCTGTTTTTAGTACGTACCAAGGTCATGAACACCCTGACTCAGCATCTGTACTCAAGGTCATAAACACTTGCTTGTGGGCATGCATCCATTTATGTAACCTGTTGGCATGTGCCCTCTTTGACTGGCCTGCCTATAAAAAAGGCCTATGGACCTGGCTGGGGCTGGGCCTGGAGCTGGAGGCTGCTGCTGAACCTGAATAAAGAATGTCCCAACTGTGTCTTGAATTTTCTTCCACCTGCTGGGATCCTAAATCTGTTTCCCAGGGTCTGATCATCATTTGTTGTATTCTACTTGTTAGAAGCAAGTCGCTGGATCTTCTCCAAACCCCCAAAGAGGGGATTACATGAGGCATGGACACCAGGAGGAAGGAATCCCTGGGAGCCACTGAGGAGGCCACACACTCTACAGACTGCACTGTAATAAAAACACTGATTGATTACGAAACAATGAGTACAGGCCCAGACTTGAGTTTAAATCCTGCTTCTCCTGCCAGCTAAGAGATCTCTCGAGACAGTAAACTGCCTTAAATCTCTGTCTTCACTTACTAGATGGAGGTAGTATCATCACCCTCTTCTAGAAGTATCTACTCAGGGAAAGCAGGAAGTGTCTGAAAAGCCCCAGGACAGGACCCACCCCTGAGGAAATATGCTGCATTAAGGGTCATTATCGTCATTGAAAGGTATTCCAAGGTATTTTTTTTATTTCAAGGAGGAGGAAACAGCACCCCACATCACACATTTGGAGGCAGCAGGGACCCCAGGGTTAGGGAACTTGTCGAATGCCGCATGGTGGAGCCTGGTTCTGCCGACCCAAGGTCATTTCTTCTTCCTGCTTCCTTATTGCAGCCTCTGATGGTTTCCTTCTTATTTCTGTCCTCTCTAGTTTTTTCCTCCACACTGTTAGACAAACTCTCCTTCCATCTTTCTTCTCCTGATACTCTCTATCGAAAGATGCCCAACCAATTTCCCATGGTGAGCATCTTCTTCCCAGACTACAGAGGGCCTTGAATTTGGTTCTGTCTCAGTGCTTGCCTTCCTGAAGTTTGTGACAAACTCCTGCCCCAGGCATCAGCAGCTCACTATCCATACATAATACAGTCACAGTCCACCTCCCCACATTTGTATTGACTTGCCCCTTTGCTAGAATGTTATTATTCCCTTCATCTCTTTAGATCCATCCATCCTCCTATTTATCCATCCACCCATGGTTTACTATCTGTCCGACCACCTAGGTATCCATCCCTCCAATATTCATCCGCCTGTTTCTGGGTGCTTTCAGCCTTTCCTGTGCTAAGGATCAGAACCAATGCAAGAATCAGGCCTGGCTTGTGTCCTGCGAGTCCAGCCATCTCTCAATTAGAACACAGTGTGTGGAACTCTGCAGAAGAGAGTTGACACCCTGCCTGTGGCTCAGTTCTGACCTCCATGATGCCTTCCTGTTATCCCACCATGCCAACGCATCTCGTCTAATCTCCTACAGCCCTGGAGCTCCTTATCAATTTAACGGCTCAATGTAGAAAACTGCCTTCAATGTGGTTATAAAACAAGGAGGTTTGAAAGGTTTTACTGGGAACTTATTGTAAGCATAATAGACATCATCTTGGTGAATGATCCCAACAACTCGGCAAAGGGATTTTTATCATGCCATTGTACTAAGACTCAAGAGGGTCAAGTTAAGTGTCTCCCAGCTAAGACTCAAACTCAGGTGTATCTGACTGCCAAGTCCTTGCTTGCTCTAACCTCCTCTACAGTCCTCCCTTTCCCTTATGGTCCAGCAGAAAGGGCCAGTCCTGCAACCCAAGGACGAGAATAGAAACTAATCTTTAATTTCCACAAAGGACTTTCACATCTACTACCTCCAGTACTTTCTGAGTGACATGAGGACCCCGAGGTTTCAAGAAGGTCATTCCATTGGCAAAACAAAAACCCACATGGAACTGTCCCCAAGCGTTTAAAAGGCCATCCCTTGTCACCAAACCACCATAGCTCCTCATTCTAGGTTTCCTTTCATGATGGGTTTCTCCAAATAGTCGGCTACACCATCTGGGGTGTGACCATTTCACTCCAAACAGAGCATCTGAAGCCTCCTTTGGAAAGGAACGGGGCCTTCAGGACTTTCACAACAACATCCCCGCTTCCTCGGGAATTCTCAAAGGTGGCACTGAGCAGATGTGTTCGGCGAGCCTCTGACTGCAAGCACAGACACAAGCTCTGCATAGAAACTGCGAGTAAACTTCACAACCGGGGGACATAAAGATCTTTTATTTGCAGAAGCAGGAGATTGTAATTTGAATGTGTGAAATTGCCAATCGTCTGGTAAATACGTCGGCCCACCAGCAGCCTTAAAAGGGAATTGAAACCGTTTTAAAACTCAGTGAGGTGGGCAATACGGACGGGGTGTGCTTTCCGTAGAACCAATGGGGAGATTTATGCTGGATGCAAAATACTCTTTAATGTCATTGAGTGCCAGAATGGGCCGTTAGAAGGTGGGAGATGCTTTCTAAGTACCAGGGTCCTGCTGGGAGTTATCTAGTCTGCTCAAAGCCCTATGGTGGCTCCGTATTGCCTATGGGAAGAAATCCATTTGCTCTGTCTGACATTTCCTACTCGGGAGCCAGTTCCGTCCCCCATGCCTTTCCTCTCTGTATTCATGCTGTGGAGAGATCCCAGGGGCCACTACTTCCCTGGACATGGGCTCCATCTTCTCCTCTGGTTTCTTCTCCTACTGTTCCACCTATGGCATCTGCCTTCCTACTGCCACCAGGACTCATCCTCACTCCCGTCTTCCTCACCTCTGTCCACTCCAACCCAAGCCAGTCTCACTGGCAAGTCCTGATGGCTCGGCCTCCAAGATCATAACTGTCCCCGTCCTGTTCTCCCCCTTGTCTGAGACCATCAGCTCCTGCCAGACGACTGTCACTGCTTCCTCCCGGGTATTCCTGCTTGGACCTGGCCCACATCACGGGCAGAACAAATTTTTACCTTTTCAAAATGTAAATCAATGAACACTGCCCTGTGCTGACCACCCTTTGGTGGATTCCTGTGGCACTTAGGATCCAATCCACATTCCTTCATGTGGCCTCCAAGGCCCCCGAATCTGCTCCTGGCCACTGCTTTGACCTCACCCCTTCCACCGTCTCCCTCTGGCCACTTTCTCTGCACACTGAGGTCCTCTGCGGTGGTGAGTTGAGAACAGATCCAAACCTTACACACCTGATTTACATCCAGGTCCTAAAAGTGCCCAGTCCAGTGGCTTCTGCCTACTAAATATAAGTCAGTCCTTATCAATCGATAGATAATCCTGGAGTTCTGGACACGTGGATGGCACCTGACAAGACTCTAATCACCATTTGCTTCCTGTGCGTTTAAAAGAAGAAAGAATTCCTTGCTTTAGCCTGGATCCTCATTGTGGTTCCAAGGTTCCTGAAATTTTCAAGGAGCTGCCATTTGGAAAAGTAAATATCTACATCAGGTGACCTACAGGTGGAATTGCTGGGGGATAAATGGGGAGACATAATTAGCAATGAGCCTCTGCACATTTGACTGGGCCAAAAATATCAGTCTGCCAATTTTTCATTAATTCTTGCTAAATGCATTCGAGCCCTTCAAGGGCAGCATGTGTTGGATGAAACAGCCTCCAAATCTAATAACAATTTGTTCATCTTTAGACCTGAACCCCCAGAGATAATCCAACAAACTGGGAAACCGTACAAAACAGGCGAACGGACAATGGGCACCATTGATCTGTAAACTTACTGATAACCCCAGTCAATGCTTAGTGGGGCTTAGAGGCATTGGGCTCCCATCATCCACAGGAATTTGTTCACTCAGTTATCAGAAATCCCAATGGGTGGGTGCTCCATTATTTCCACTTTTCAGGCAAGTAAACTAAGATTGGGTGAGTTGCCCAGGGCCATACACAGATGGCACTTGGAAGATCCAGCATTTAAGACCAAGTGTAGTCATGCACTGCCTAACGAGGTTTCATTTAACAACTGTCCACATACACAATGGTGTAGACCACACAATGGTGTGGTCCCTTAAGTTTAAAATGGAGCTGGAGAATCCTTAGCATCTAGTGACATTGCATTCGGTGACGTCAGAGCACAACACATTGCTCATGCTTGCACCGATGTATATACAAACGCACTGCATCACCAGTCCTGTAAAAGTATGGCACATACGATTGTGTACGCACATCATACTTGAGAACAGTAATACATGTCTGTTACTGGACTGTGTATTCACTATATTTTAAATAATTATTTTAGTGTGTAATTCTATTTACATATAAAAGTTTTTCTGTGAAATGCTACACTCTGTCCTGCCTGCAGCAGCCTCTTCCATTTCTTGTTGACCTTGTCCCTTCATTGCATCAGACAGTGACAGACCTTGTACTGGTTAATTTGAATCGTCAACTTGCTTGGATTAAGGGGATTGTGGGTGTGTTGGTGAGGGTGTGTCTGGGGGTGATTGGCATGTGGGATAGCCAACTGAAATGGAGACCCTCCTTAAGTGAGGGCAGCACCATCCAATAGGATGACGGCTTGGATGGAATAAAATTTGGAAGAACAGGAAGCAGCAGCAGATGCCAGCTCCGTTCTTCTTGAAGGGGCTCTTGATTGCTGCTGCTATCATCTGAGGATATCAGACTCTTACTCCTTCACTCTTCCAAAGCAGATTCTCCAGAAGCCTTTGGTCTTGGACTAGGGTAGCACCACTGATCCCTCCTTCTGAGGCTTCAGCCTCTTGGACTGCGCAGCTACTGGTTCTTCCCGCTCTCCAGCCTGCAGATGGCCACTGTGGACTGTCCAGCTTCTGGTCACGTAAACCAACCTAATAAGTCCCCCTGTTATAATTCTACTCCCTGTTGATTCTGTTCCTCTAGAGAACCCTGACTAATACAGACCTGTATCATCAAGTTTTGCAAAAGCACTCTACGGAGTTCACAAAGCATGGACGACATCCCCTGGTGACGCCCTTCTCAGAAAGTACTCCATTGTTCAGTGACACAGGGCCATTTCCCAACTCCAGTGCTGTACTTTCATCCAGTACTCGAAGACATTTTACACGCTTTAATTTTGAAACTCCAGAGGAGTTCAAAGAGTTATTTATAAAACTCCTTTTTAGCTTTTTTCCGGGTCCACTCATGGGTCACATTTTGTCCACCTGCTTTTTTTATCCTTTCTTTAGGTTTTATGGACATATGCATTTTAGTTTCCTGAGCCATCTGGGTAACTGGAGACTTTGTGCCCATGAAGCCTCAGCATCGCAGCAGGCACTGACCAGAAATAGTTTCCAGCAGAGAAGTGCATCTCGGATGCTTCCTCAGGACTGGGCTCCAGGTGTGCCTGTGCCCAGGAGGGTTAGAGGGACGATCCGCCCTTCTCAGTGCATCACACTAGTGTCCAGGAGAAGCTGTGTTGTCCCTACAGTGAGAAGCTGGCTTTGATCACCAGGTAGGATCGTGTCTCCCCTTGTAGTTAATGAATAATTTGTGGGGAGATTCTCGGGGACTTGGCACTCGTCATATTTCCCCTCCAACATTCACCCATTCTTTTTAGCATCTACTGGTCGTGAGCCCCTGCAGGTCGAAGCCTGAGTGTGTGAAGGGTTTGCTTTCCCACACAGGGGTGAGAGTTGATGCCCACACAGGCTGTCCCAGGCACCTGAGAATAGGCAGTGTCCCCGGGGAAGCAGGAGCAGTCTTTGGAGTTCAACAGACTGGAGTTCAAGTTCTGGCCCAAGCATAGCTAATGGTCTTCTGGGGAGTCCCTTAACCTCTTTGAGTCAGTTTTCTTTCTTTATTTTTTTTTTTTGTAGTTGTAGATGGACAGAATGCCTTTATTTTATTTGTTTATTTATATGGTGCTGAGGATCCAACCCAGTCTAGGCAAGCACTCTGCCACTGAGCTCCAGCTCCAGCCCTAAGTCAGTTTTCTTATCTGTAATGGAGGATAATGATAAGAAGATATGTGTGTGTATAAACATATTTATATATACACACACATACATATAAGACATATATACATGTATAACAGAGAATTTGGACAAAACCAGTGTAAGCAACAGCTGTGTGGTTATCATGGAAGGGAGAAGCAGCCCAGAACATGAGTTCCAGGAAGCCTTTATAACTAACCAAAAAGTTTGTGCCAGTTACAGAGAGTCTAGCCTGGCACTGGGAGGAGGCGGAGAGGGAGACTTGGGGGTGAGTAAACCATGACTTTGCCATGTGGGTTGTCCCGTGACAGGTGCAGAGGGCGGAAGGTGTGGGAGAGAGGTGACTCACTTCAGCAGGGGGTCCAGGAGGATGTCACAAAGGATGTGGTGGCACAGGAACGTGGGAACGGCTTAGAGTGCACATCTCCAGGTTCCACCCCCCTGTGTCCTCCGCCTTCTGCTGTGTATATCTACACAATGGAATATTACTCAGCATTAAACGAAAATAAAATCATGGCATTCGCAGGTAAATTGGTGGAGTTGGAGAATATAATGCTAAGTGGAGTTAGCCAATCCCCCCCAAAACAAATTCCAAATGTTTTCTCTGATATAAGGATGCTGATTCATAATGGGAATGAGGGTGGAAACATGGGAGAAATACACAAACACAAGATAGGGTAAAAGGGGAGGGAGGGGGAGGGAGGGGTATGGGGGTAGGAAAGACAATGGAATGAGATGGAAATCATTACCCTAAGTCCATGTATGAAGACACAAATGGTGTGACTGTGTTGTGTGCAACCAGAGATATGAAAAAACTGTGCTGTATATGTGTAATATGAATTGAAATGCATTCTGCTGTCATATATAACAAATTAAAATCAATTTTAAAAAAAAGAACCAGGGGGCATGGGTGTTAGGTTTTGCTAACTTTGCCCCTAGGCCTTCCATAGGGGCCAAATGCTGAAGATAAGCCAAACCTCTCCTCTGCCCAGAGAAAGGAAGTTTGGTGATGAAGGTATCTTTGTAGGCAGAGCCAGGATGTTTTAGATGCTGTTGGTTTGGAGCTAAATATGGCACCATCTAGTCCCTGGGCAGAGCTGATCCCAGCAGCTCACTCACCGTCTCAGTCTGTGATCGGCTGCTCTTGCGTCACGAAGCCTGCTTTAGTTTCTACCCGGGGTGGGGCCAGGTCACGTGGCATTCCTACTCAAGAAGTAGCCCAGGACCACCTCTCTGTGCAGCAACGACCAGGCAAGGTCTTGTGAATGTCCAGGCCCAAATAGGTTAGAATAAGAAGGGGGAAAAGAGGGAAAGTGTTCTGGTGTACCCCCAAAACTCATGTGTGAGGGAATGCAGGACTGTCCAGAGCTGACATGATTCCATGATGAGAGCTGGAACCTAATGGGTAGATGGATCCACATGATGAATTAATGGTTTCAATGGATTAATGGGTGGTAACTGTAGGCAGGGTGTAGGTGGCGGAAGGAGTCACTGGGGGTGTGTCTTTGGGGTTTATATTTGGCCCCTGGCAAGCAGAGCTCGCTCTCTCTCTCTCCCTCTCTCTGCTTCCTGGTAGCCGTGCCCTCCACCATGATGCTCTGCCTCGCCTGGGTCCAGAGCAGTGGAGTCAGCTGACCATGGATTGAACCTCTGAAACCAAGAGCCAAAATAAACCATTCCTTCCCCTGTGTGTTCTTGTTAGGTCTTTTGATCTCAGCAATGAACAGCTGAGAGCCAAGCCCGCCCCACTCGAGGTCACCGCCTCTCCGCTGAACCTTCCTTCTGCATCATTTCTGGGGACCTGGGGAGAGGCTGGGAGCCTGATTAGGACTGGTGAGGACCACAAAGCCATGGCCCATTCCTGCGTCTGAACGTGGGCCCTCCCAGCCAGCCCAGACGTGCTGGACTTGGCCAACGCCCCCCTTTAAAACTCGGTGCCTGGGGAGCAGTTGCCGAAGGAGATGGAGAAATATGGGGATTTACTTTCTCCACAAAGCACTGTTGCCCAAGCTGTGCTAATGTTTTCCAGTTAAGTACTTTTTGAAACTATCCACCAGAATATGCAGCAACACATTCCATTACCGATGTCTGCCTTCTTCCCACCCAGGGCCACGACAGTCAGCCAAGCAATTTAATATCTGGAAACAGAAATCGTCGTGTTGCCTCTGCTAATGTGGGGAAGGCCTGGTGATTAGGCAGACCCGACGGACGCGTTCCAGCAGGAGGGAGCGGGCTCACATTCGCTGAACTCTCGAGGGACTTCTAGAGGCACGCGGGCCCTTCCATCCCTCCCATTCACGTTGCAGCTCCTGGCTGCCCACTGCCGGGCACCTCTGTGGAGCCGATCTCAGGGCGGAGCACAGACACGTCGGATTGGGAGTCCCCGAATACCGGCCTGAGGTCCTTTGATCTCTGCAGTTCTCCTTCCTATAGCAGAGACCCTGTCACTCACTGTTCAGGGAAAGTTTCATGAATTAAAAAAAAAAAAAAAAAAGTGACAGACTCCTGTCACTTGTGTGATTCTCCAGAGTTCACACCACTGTGTGTGTTGCCCGTTATCTGGGATAATCTTGATGTCGGTACTTTCCTCCCCTGTCTTCACAGTTAGTGTCCTTTTGACAGATGACACAACTTCCATCTTGGCTCTGCACACAGGGGCGCTGGGTCTTGAATGGAGGATGGTGCTGGCCTGCCTTTTCCACGTTGTCTGGATCACGATCCCCCTTGGAAATCTGCTGAGAGCCGTGGACCGTTTCTCCAGGAACATCAACCTCGCAGGCGGCTACGGTTTGGACATGGTTTGTCCCCAAAGGACAGACTTGGAAGCTTGGTGTGCTGCTCTTGGAAGGTGCCGGGGCTTTGAAGAATTGCAGCCTCGTAGGCAGTAATTAGGTCACTGGGGGCACTGCCCTGGAAGGGATTACAGCTGGTCTTGTGGAGGGAGTGAGTTCTCACAGAGAGTTGTTATGAAAGAGCAAGCCGGACTCCTGCCAGAGGCTCTGCGGCTTCCTCTCTTTCCATGTGATGCCCCCCGCCCCTGCCCTGCTGCAGGTCCTCCCGCATGATGCCATCTGCTCTGAGGCCTCACCAGAGGCTAAACAAATGGGCCTGCCCAATCTTGACCTTCAGCCTCCAAAACTGTGAGCCAAAGAAAACTCTTTTATTTACAAATCAGCCAGTTTCAGGCGTTTAGTTATAGCAATAATCATGGCAAAAGAACCACTCTATACACATTCAAATTTTTTTTTTTTTGCATCCAATATCAGGGAGTTGTCTGATCCTTTAAAATATCCCTAAGCTCCAAGACACATACCATGTCATATCATGATTTGTAGTCTGTGCCCCAAACCGTGGAAGCAGAATTTGCTTCCAACATGAATTGGCCTGGATCGTACATTGTGGCAGAGAGGACTGTGGTCAGCCGGCTGTCTCCCACTGAGGAGGTGCTCGATTCAATCCAAGTTGCAAAACCCTAGCTGAAACAGGCAGGCAGAAATGCAGCACTTATATCCTGGCTAAAATGTAGGGTCGTGCAAATACTTAAAAAAAAAGGAGAAGAGCCAAGTTGGGTGCATTATTAATTTTTAAATGCGAATCCTTTTTTTCAAAGGCCCGTGGATCCATCTTCTCATTTAAAAAGAACAAGCTTTGGCTGCACAACATTTGTGCTTCTTAAAGTTCCTAAAAAGAATGTTCTGATGAAAGATGACCCAGTCCTCGGGCTTCATCAGCTTCCACAGTTGACATCTCTGTTATGAGTTCCAGGAGCTCAGGCGAACTGTTCGAGAATGAAGGGAACATGCAAAACTCAATTGTGTCACGCCTGGAGACTGCGGTTCGGTGATGCCGAGGGGCTCTGCGTGCTCATAGAAAACCCAGGTGCACCCGGGGCGGGGCGGGGGGTGGGCATTTAAAGCCCACTCGTCTCAGATGGTGCTGGATCATTGGAAAAGCATTGAAATGAGCTCATTGTCCAGTTCCTACTGGATGACTTCTGAAAGGATCATCGCCATGTTGGACAGGGGGTTGAGGCATGAACCAAACTTGCTCAGAATGGAATTGGTTTTAGCAAGCTTTCCAAACTCCAGATGCTCACTGAAGCTTATCAAAGATATCTGCACCTCCTGGGATGGAAACTGAGACTGAGCAGCATGCAGATGTGCGCATTTGGGCCTAAGCCAAATGGACTGACCTCCCATGGTCAGTCCTTTCCTCCAGACCCTGACTAGGTCCTTAGGGAGACAGACGCTAAGCTTAAAACCTTGAAGTCTTTGAACCTTGTGTTATCCAGTTTTTTCATTACTGTGACAAAATACCTGAGATCACAACTTGAGAGGAGGAAGGTTTATTTTGGCTCGTGGTTTCAGTCCATGGTCGTGTGGCCCTATTCTTTGGGCCTATGGTGGCCTCGTACACCATGATATGGAAGTAGGTGGTGGAACAGGCCTCTCATCTCATGGCAGCAGGGATGCAAAGAGAGAGAGACAGGAAGTGGCCCGTATCCCTCTCAAGGCATGCCTGCCGTGATCTCCCTTTCTTCTGCTAGGCCTCACTTTCTGAAGGCTCCGTGCCACTTCCTGATGGCACCCTAGGAGAGGAAGCAAGCCTTTAGCACATGGGCCTTTGAGAGATGATCAAGATCCACACCATGGCAGACCTTGAAGAAGAGTGCCCTGTTGGTATGGGATCAAAGCTGAGCACTGGTAGGTGACACTCTGTGCGCCCTTTAGCAAACTATGGCCAGCCAGCTCCTGGCGTGAACTCCCCGGACCAAAGAATATCATCCAGATTCTGGGCCCATCTCCTACCACTTCCAAAGGACATATCCATAAGAAGAAAAGCCTTGGAAAACCCAGAGAAAGAGTAGGCGGAGGCTGGATTTCCAGGTAAGACACCCCCCATCAACAATGTGCAGGTGGTGATGCACGCGCTGCTTGGCTTGTGGTTGGCAGAGCCCCAAACCAGCTGTCCAACGTTTTGAGAGCCATAAATGCTCTGGAGGAAGGGCTGCTAGGGCCAGAAGGAACTTTCTGCTGGTTCTCTGTGGATAAATAAGCGCTGGAGGGAGGACCAGGCAGTCCCCGAGGGGTTCACTGCTCATCATTGAGTGGAAGGGACCAGAATTGCATAAATGGGAAGAGAATCAGGCAGGACTGCTGGGTGCTGGATTCACGGGGATGAAAAACAGCCAATGAAAGCTGTTAAGATCTGAACATGGGTGGAATGGGGGTAGGCCTAACTATAAAGGGGAAGAAGGAAGCAAAGACAGGCTGTGACCCAGAGAGCCCCTGAGAGCGTCCCTCAGGGTGGAGGTGCAAATGTTGTTGGGCATCAGAATGATGTTCTGAAGGGACTGCTGAACGTCTAGTTCCTTTCCCCCGTAGACTGGTCGTGTGGTCTGGGCTCGGGTTCGGGGCTCTACCAAGTAACCCAGAGAATTCTGATGCAGGTAGGCGATGGACCACTTTGTAAAGCACTGACACCTCCTTCCTTTTGGCTCCTCCATTGAATCACTAAAAACACCAAGTGGAGATAGTGTCCTAAGACTCCCGAGTCTGTAGCTTGGAGTGAAATGGACCAGGAGGAGCAAAGCCAGGACAGGGTACGGAGGGCCAAGACACTGCAACACCACGAGCCACATCTTCTTCCGCCTTCTCTACCTCACCACAGCCACCACCCGTGTGACCCCGCCAGCCGACACAGAACCCCACCAGACCACCCTCCTTCCAACCCAGGCTGCTCACCAGGAGAAGGCCAGCCAAGGCGGAGGTGAATGCTGGTGATGCAGAATAAGATGAATGTTCACTGTTAACTTCTGTGGAGCAGCATCTCCATGACCTCCCTCCACGGCTGCCTGTGAGTGGCCGTCTCTAACCTTTGCTAGAGGTCATAGGCTCTTTTGAGAATAGGAGGAAACTTAGGATCCTCTCCCCGGATAACTGCGTGTGGACCTGGGCGCACTCTCTAGCCTGCAGTTCCCTGGAGTCCAACAGGATGATCAACTCAGACAGGCTTGTGAGACCCCGGAGTCCAGCCTTGATCCTAGGGTTTCCTCGGTGTTGACAATATCGTGTGCTCAACTTCTGGAGGCATGTGGCTCTGCCAGTGTCATCACTGCACATCTCGACTTTCCTTTGAGGTTCCTTTGAGGTTTCCTGTGGTAATCGTCTTCTGAGGAAATGGTCACAAGCCTCCTCCATTGGAAGTGTCCCCTGGTCTACTCATCTCAGCTTGCTTTCTGAAAGTCCTTCCTGGTGCAAGATGGGAGATGCCACACTCGCTTCCACGGTAGGTAGGGTCTGCATTGATTCGAGAATAAGTGACAACTTCATTATAGACCTGTCTGCTCGCTCCAGCTCTTTGCTATGACTCAAGGGACTTTGGCTCCCAAACTTGTCATTTATTGCAACCACAGCATTTGGTTGGAAAGGTTTCGGGGGAAGCCTGTCAGTTCCGAAAGAGGGAAAGATACCATCGATAAGAAAGGCTCCTTGCTTCTCTCTGGGCCCCTCCCGTCTTTGTTCATGGGAGCATGCGCCCAGCCGGGTCTGAGCAGCAGCACCTGCGCTAGGTAGCAGCACACAGTGAGGAGGGTGGTCTCAGTCCTCTCGGGGGGGGGGGGGCGGTTGGAGTGTAACTGGGAAAGGCGGATT
The DNA here is from genome assembly GCF_047511675.1 of Marmota flaviventris. Classification (NCBI taxonomy): domain Eukaryota; kingdom Metazoa; phylum Chordata; class Mammalia; order Rodentia; family Sciuridae; genus Marmota; species Marmota flaviventris. Next base: position 10,716,321 of record NC_092507.1, on the reverse strand, counting down.
TTAAATGAGTATGCAGAGAAGATTATTCTAAGTGCTATGAAGGGAAAACGAGGTGCTGTTATAGAAAGCAAGCAGGGGTTCTGTTGGGAGACAGATTGAGACCAGGAAGATAAGAGGCCAGCCGTGGGAAGAGAGGACTGTCTTGCACGCAGCTCCCGCGAACGCCTGCCAAGCATCCTCTGCGGAGAACAGGCCTGTGCGAGCGGGATCTGAAAGGTTACTGAGCCGACTGTCTGTTTCCTGCTGAGGCCCGTGTCTGCCTGCTTGGCTGACAGGCCTGGGAAGCTTCAAGCCAAGTTTCCCGACAGGCAGAGCTGCCTTGTCAGAGTAAAGGGGTTGCACAGAGCGTGATGGGAATCGCGGGGTGGGACAGCTCCTTGCTGGGGCAGGCCGGGGCACGCTCAGAAGGGCTGTGTCCACACTTGGCCAGGGGCCTGGCTTGGGGAACAGAATCCATCGTGTGCTGAAACCTGGAGGTGTTTTTGCCAGTCTCCGGAGCTCCAGGCGGGAAGTCGGCAGGTTTAAGAGAGAGCCACAGCCGTAGGTGGCCTTTGGGCCAGGGACACTCAGGGTCTTCCGTGGACTCTGGCCTGTGGGCTCTGTTGTCACCTCTTTTCCCCCCACAGCCCAGAAAATGCAACCCCGCGTCTCCTCTCCTGATACAGCGAAATGTGACCCTGCAGGCAGATTCTGAGGAGTGAGCTCTAGACCACTATTAGAGTCCCCGGTGGAACCTCAGCCCTGCTTTGTGAGTGGCTTGTGATTCGAGTGTGTGGCCTGCTGGGGTCCCTGGGCTGCAAGACGGAGCTGCCCATCCAAGGCATTCCCATGGATTCTTTTGGTTTGGGCGTCATTGTTTTAACATGTGGATCTTATCAACGCTGCCCAAGGTCAAACCTGACCTTGACACACACGGGGTTTCTTTCCCAGGGCTAAGAGCCACAGGATTCAGGGTAGGTCTCCAGCAGGGTACACACTCCCACATCCATCCCTCCCACTGCCCGAGTCGTGGGACAGTGCGTGGTCACAGATGGGACACTCCAGGGATGTGCTCAGTATTATGAAATGCCAAAGAAATCGGTAGGTGAGAGACCCGAGGTTTCTCAGGAAGAGATGCTGCCAAAGCTGGTGCTGAGCCTTCTGCACACGAGGCCGGCCTGCCTGCTCCTCTCCAGGGAGTCAGGCACCATCTGGGTCAAGGCCGTCACCGTCCTCGTTGAACGATGCTTCCTGGTCTGTCTCTGTGTCCTTCTGTACCTGACTAACTCGTGTTCCTCCGTGCAGCTAGGAGGGGCCTTGTGACAATACAAATCAGATGAGTTCACTCCACTGCCTACTAAAATCCATCTGTGGCTGCCTCTGAACTTGACAACAACCCAAACCCTAACAAGCCCCAGAGGCCCTACAGCTTCCTCTGTGTGTCTTTCATCAATTTTTTCTTGCTATAACAAAACACCTGAGATGGAACAGTTTATGAAGAACAGCGTGTTTGGCTCCTGGTCCTGGGGGCTGGGAAGGCAAATATCAAGTGGGTGCTGGCTCGCTCGGGCCTCTCTTCCTCTCCTTTAGGGCCACTAATGCCATGATGGGGGCCCCACTCTCATCTCCCCATTTAACCCTAATTACCCTCCTTTGGGGGAACCCTGAAACCCCAGCACCATCCTGGGCTTCTCCATTTCTCTTTTCCAACTCCCTTGGTACCCTGCAGGGTGACTCCTGTCCCAGCACCTTTGCATTTGTGGGTGTCCACCAAGCACACAATTCCCCATTCCCCTCTTCTTGTAGCTGATTTCAGGTCCATTACCCACCCCCACCCCGAGCCCACCCACCTACCAGAAAAAGGTCGCTCCTAACAGGTTGTGCAAAACAGCCTCCCCGCCCCCCCACCTGCCTTCTTAATGCTGGGCAGGTACCTGTTCTCTCCCTGCGCACATCCGGTCCTGCCCACCTGGGCTTAGCCGTGTGACTTGTTCGGCTCCTGGACTTCTGCCAAAGTGATCTGAGCAGCAGTTTTAGCCATGTTCAGGTGACCGGGTTTGCCGGCCTGAACTCCCACTGGCCATGAGCACAACATGTTCAGGTATCGCCAGGCCAGGGAGGATGAGAGTCGTGAGGTGTGACGTGAGGGAGACCCGCAGCCGGAGGCCAAGTCCAGCTGAGCCAGGCTGAAGCGCAGCTGCTCAGTCTCCTGGGAGTGAGAAGTCAACAGCCGCGGGTGTGAGTGAACTTCTGCCTTTGGCAGGGTCTGTTGGGCAGTGTTCCTCCCGCAGTGGCTGATGGAAGCAGTGGTTTAACACGGTCCAGTTATTTTGACTCATTTCTTGTCTGTTTCCCTCACCAGGTTGTAACCTCCATGAAAGCACGAATCATGTTGGCGTTTTTCTCTGCCCCAGAACTGAGGGCGAAGTAGTAGCTTAATAAACATTTGTGGCCTGGGTGCATCCTTTGTAGAGGACTCCTTGGCTGTCGATAGCCACTCCATCTCCTACCAGCACAGGGAAGACATGTCTTTGCCTGCACTTAGTGCCCTGCTCACAGGCCAGATCAGTACCCAGGTCCTCCCTCTAGAGAGAGCATGCTGAAATGTCAGTGACTGAGAGTACAATTAATGTAGGGAAAATCCTGAAGGCACTCTGGTTTATTAAATCCTGTGAATGCTGTGATTGTCAACCCATGACACACACTAGAGCAGGGACGAGAGGTGTGTTCAAGTTGAATAAAGCCAGGGGCCATCCTGACTCCCACTTCCACCTGCTCCTGAAGGTTCGGAGGGGTGTATGTGCAGAGAGACGTGGGCCAGGCACACTGTTATCCCTTTCCAAAATTTTAGTCTGCAAACTAAAAAAAAATGCATGGAATGATTAAGTCAACAGTAAGAGAAATGGAGACCATGCGGAGGTATATACCAAAAGAACATTAGAGTGCGTGTGTGCGTGTGTGTGCGTGTGTGTGCATGTGTGTGCGTGTGTGTGTGTGTGTGTGTAAAGGAGGATACTGCTCACAAATCTAAACACATTCAGGAAAAAAAGAAAACCTGCCTCCTCTTAAACATGGGTCAAATGAATAACTCCTATCTTCCTTCTGGCCTGAGGAGTGTTTATGCAAAACCCATCATAAGTTTCATCAGGGGAGGAGACAAAGGGGGGCACAGAGATGAGTCCACTAGTGACACAGACGTAGTGATGACTGGGCTGACTTCTGGATTGTGTATACAAAGAATCCACTTAAAATGGCCCCTTTAAGACAGAGCCAGTTGGACCAATGTTGTATCTATCCTATCCCAGGTGGGCTGTTTTAACTCGTCACACAGGCAGAGTCACCAGAATGGACATCATGACCCGTCACAGTGTCTTCATTCCTCACTAGTCATAGAGTCCTAGTTTTGTACAAAACTTAACGTTCTTAATGTCAATTTGAGCCAATTCAAGGCTATTTCTTCTTCTTTACCTTCTAATGAGTAAGGATGTGACTAACATTGGTGCATCAACAAGTGGGTCCCACGGGGTAGATGGTGCACGGGGACAGCATCTGTCACCAGTCACCAAGGGGGTGGGAGGAAGGGAAGGGCCATGGAGGGTGGACTGGGGAGGGGCTGGCCCTCCTGCCCCCGCCCACCTCTCTCCCAGAGGCTGCAGGTGCAAAGCGAGGGTTCAAATTCAGCCAGGATGTGGCCAGGCGATGCAGAGACACAGACGTGAGCACACGGATGTCAGCCTTTGCTTTTCTGATAAGAGAAGTTAGAGCTACCCACCCGCCTGCCCCTTCCCTGGCTTGTGTAAACTTGAGGCACCAGAGCATGGCACTTGGTTTCACTAAAGCAACCCTCAGGGGAGGATCCAGAGAAGCACAGGGATGTTGGACTGATGTGGACACAGCACTGAGCCCAGGGAAAATGACCTGCCTTCCAATTCCTTCCTAGGGAGAGGAAAGGAGGCCCCGTGGGCCAGTCAGTGGACTTTTCTTGCAGCTGAGTGCATTGCAAACTGATGCACGACTCAGCCTGATTCCAACACGTGCATGGCACACCACGCACATGCACGTGCACACACATGACTGTCCTGCTCTTAGTGCGTAACAATCATACGAATCCTCTGTAAGACTGAAAACCAAGAACTCAGCCCCACTTTATTGTGAAGAGGTGTACGTTTGATGGGTTCGGTCAGAATAAGGGTCACAGCGCTTGGGCATTATCAATAAGGGGAGCTCGTGTTGCTGGAGCGTTGGGCTCTCTGGGAGCCAGGTTGGTCACAGTATGGGTACCGAACTCAGAGAACTCACAACCAGCCCAAGAGAAATGTACCCAAGCTTACAGGGTCGAACTCACCTGGTGCACACCTAGCAAGCGTGGGCGTGGGGTTGACGGAGACAGGCTGACAGGGAAGCTTAGCTTCTTACCCACTCTAGAGGACCCTACCTCTGACCACGAGCTCAAGTAACCATGAGGTACCGCCTCCCTAACGGGGAGTGAAGGGGAACTAACCACAGCATCTACCCAAGCAGTTGTGCAGGGAATGTTGTCACCATAATAAGCCTGGCTACCATTTACTGAGTGTCTTCCCTATGTCAGACATCCCTCCATCATCCCTCCATCCATCCCTCCATCATCCCTCCATCCATCCCTCCTTCCATCCCTCCACCCACTCATCATCCATCCATCCATCCATCTGTCCACCTGCCCACCCATGCACCTAGCCATTCATCTGTTCATCCATCCACCCACCAATCCACCCATCCATCCACTCACCAAATTCATTCGTCAAATAATTCTGACATTCCCTCTAAACTCAGCACCTCAGTTCTATTTTAAGTGCTGTCACCGTACAAACTCCTTTAATGATCACAGTCTCCCTCTGAGGCATGTGCTGTCATTTTACATCTTGCACACGGGGACACCGAGGCATGGAGACATGAACTTGCCCAGGGTCACACTCCTAGAAAGTTGTGAGGTAAGGATTCTAAACTGGGCAATCCACAGTGGTGAGCAAACACAGACATGGCTCCTAGCTGGGGTCAGCTGTCAGCCTCGAGAAGGGACAGACGGAGCCCATGGTCCAGCTACGGAGTGCACGAATTTAAACGGAAATATGCACATGGAAGAAGGGAATGTGTCTCTTCCCAATTGTCTGGGCAAGGAATATGAGCTCAGGAAGGAGTACCCCCCAAAAGTGAGCTGATCTCAAGAGTGTGTAGGGGAAAGTCACACTCAGAGTGGGCAGGGGCCAGGCGCTCTGGCCACGCCTGTAATCCCAGCAGCTCAGGAGGCTGAGGCAGGAGGATCACAAGGTCAAACCAGCCTCATCAACTTAGCAAGACCTTGAGCAACTCAGCAAGACTTTGTCTCAACATAAAAAATATAAAAGGACTGGGGATGTGGCTCAGGGGTTAAGCACCCTTGGGTTCAATCCCTGGTACAAAAAAAAAAAGAGGCAGGTAGGGTTTGACCGCAGAGCATGGCATATGAACACACATGTGGCATCTGTGTGTCTTTGTGTGTGTGCAGCTTTCTCTGGCCCTTTCTGCACATCTATATAAGTATCTTGTCTCTCTGTAGGACATGCCTGTGACCTGAAAGAGAGAGAGAGAGAGAGAGAGAGAGAGAGAGAGAGAGTGTGTGTGTGTGTGTGTGTGTGTGTGTGTCTTTCCCTCCAAGGGTTTCTCTGCACAGGGGTCCCTCTGGGTCCATGTGTGCAGGGACATGTGTGTAAGGGAGACGCTGAGAGGGCAGGCACCTTGGCAGCATGTGGGAAGGGGAGGCGGTATTGCAAAACTCTTCAAGGGGCAACGACTGTACACTGAGTGAACAGGAGTTACTGACGGTCAGAGTGGCCTGAGCCTGGAGAAGAGAGGAAGACGCATAACATTTTGGTCACAATAAGGATCTGGGCTATTGGCCTAGGAGCAAAGAAAAGCCACCTAATAAACATTTTCTTGACCTCCTTAACCAGGCAAGTGGAGTACCGTTATGCTCATTTGATGGAAGAGGAAACAGATCCAGAGAGGCTACATAACTTGCCTAAGAACACACAGCTAGCAGCTGGCTGAAGCTGGGGGTGAGGACAGGCCCCACTCCAGGGCCTCTAACACTCACACATGGCCACACCCCCTGCCGACCTGAGTGTCAGGGCAGGTTCAGGAAGAGCGGAAGGCGGCTGGCCAAGGAGCTGGAGGATGGCTGTGGTCTAGGCACGTGGGGCTGGCACAGAGGAGGTCTGCCCACAGACGGCACCTCTGAACGCACTCGGAGGGAAAGACCCAGGAGTGGGTGGCTCGACACATTTGCCACTGATGTCATTGGAACCTGCTTGGCCTGGTTTTCCAGAAATTCAAAACACGTGCCTGGAGAACCCTCCCCACCTCAGACGCAGCTGGATGATTTGGGGTAAATTCCAGGTCCTTCCTTACCAGCTTCCTGACCTTGGCTAAGGCATGAAAACTCTGACCCTCAGTGGCCTCACCTGGAAAATGGGGGAATAGCAGCTTACTCTGTGACCTTTAAACGAAGCAAATATCTGTAAAGCCTGTCCCTGTGCCTGGCACACGGCCAAAGCCATCAGTTTTGCTGTGATTGTGGTAGGCCCTTAAGTGGGACTCATCTCCTTAGAAAATCCCGAGCCCAAGACCCTTATAAAAGATGTGGGGAAAGGCAGGCAGCTGCACACAGCCTCACAATGCCCCCATGTCACACGGACTCAATCTGCACAGGGCTTAATTAAGCAAGTTGCCTCTGGGCTCAGACTGCCGGTCCTTTTGGCCCTCCTACCTATGAGCTGTGTGCCTCTAGCCAAGCAACCTCACCACTCTGAGCCCTGGACTCCTCATCTGTAAATGGGGATGACAGTAGAACTCGCTCATCTGTTGACGGTGAAGACGATAAGCTAATTCAGGCAGCACACGGAGAGCCCTGCCGGGTACCCAGTGAGTGTGCGGTGTAACTTCTGTTGTTGTTTTGTGGATCCACTGAAGGAGATCTGAGGGGGACAGCACATGCAGGCAGAGGCCGAGGACACACCTGAGCCTGTCCTCAACCTGAAGCCTGGCCACCTGGGGAGTCCGAGGCTGCCTCTGGAGAAGACGCCATATTCAGAGAGAGGGCAGTTTCGGGGGTGGTTTAATTTGGGACCATTTTTCTCCAATCACCTTTGATGTTCCCTGGATGCATTGAACAGGGTCACAACAATTGAAGGGAAGACAGGAGACCCCAGTGTGAAGAATGGGCCAAGACCAGGGCTCTAGGGTGACCTAGACAGAGACATAGGAGAGGGGCAACGTCCACTCCTTCCCAGCGGTCCATGGTCCTGGATAAGCAGAGGGCAGGAAGGGCTTCAAGCTTGATTGATGGAAATGCTGAACTTCCTCGGAGGAAGGAGGAGGAGGAGATGATAATGAATCCCAGGAAAAAGAGCAGGCGGAGGAGGAAGGGGGATGGGGAGATGGCGTGCGTGGTGCTAAGGGGAGATGGCCACGTCACCAGGTGGTTTAGGGTTTCCCTTCCACATCCTCCATGGTGGCCCTCGAATCTCGGATGCAAGGGGGGATTTCATGGATGTGTAGCTTCATTCTCCGTCCTCTTCGGGGCCGGAGAAACCGGGGCTCCACTCTGCAGCTGGGTGATCTCAGATAAGGGACATGATCAGCCTGAGAGTCTCCTCGTGTGCAGAACAGGACAAAGCACCAGGGTCCTGAGAATCTTAAAGAAGACCACCCACTGCTCAGGGCTCCTCCCAGGCATATCAGTCCTGCCTTTGCCTGCTGTCAGTCGGCTCTCCCAGCATGCTCTGTGCTCACCAGGGTCCCTCAGGCCTGTCTAATGGTATTTATCGGCACCACGGGGTTCCTCTGTCCTGGCTCGGCTCCCCCAGTCCCAGCAAGCGCTTTCCCATTTCCAGGAGGCAGAGCTGGGGCTGCAGTGTCAACCAGGGGTGGAGGGGACAGGTGCAGGAGGCAGCAGCTCTCCATCCATCAGAGGAGCCTGCGGCCAACAGGAGGGATGGTGCCCCACCCCCGCCACAGACTCACAGGGGACAGAGCAGAGGTGGAGAGGCAGGGGCCCATTTATCACCCTGAGCCTGGTGACTAGGTGCAGCCTGCCCAGCCTCAGCTCCTCTGCAGGGGCGGGAGGCAGGGCCAGCTGGCAGGCAGCTTCAGGTGCCTCGGATGCCCACAGGGACTCCGCACATCAGCTCTGCTCCAGCCTCCACTGACGGGGACATCCATCATTCCCTGCCAGCCCGCCTCTGCCCCAGAGGACCCGCCATCCCTTCATCTCGCGGCTCTCCCCAGCCCAGCCTGCGTGATTACAGAACCAAAGCATGGGAAGGGCCTCCAAGCAGAGGAGGGAGGCCTCAGCCATCGGACAGCTCTTCCAGACCCCCTCCTGCGGGGACCACCCCGCTTCCTGCTTATCCTCCCTCAGCCCCTCCCCCTCGCAGCTAGGCCCCGGAACAGCTGGATCCTGGATCAGAAGACACAAGACCTGGGCAAAGGCAGGTGAAGAGCACACGCTGCTTCTCTTGAGGGCTCCTGTGCTGTGACACAGCCCAGAGCGAGGCCAGCAGAGAAGACCTTCCATGCATTCAAGGCCACGGGCAGAGACCTGCCGCCTCTTTCTCTGCAGCTGAGACTCTCGCCCAAGACAGATGTTATTTTTGCAGTTGCCCAAACCCACCCTCATTTCTGTCCCATACCTGAGCTTTCTCCTGTTGTTCTCTCATCATGGAAGCACAGCGGCTTCTGTTCAGGCCAGGGACACTCAGCTCTCTGTGCGAGCCACCACGCAAACCCTAGTCCAGCGGTTTCTCCCAAGTATTCCTGAAGGCTTCAAATTCCTGTTGAACTGCGCATCTTTTAAGAATGCCCGTGATGTCTAGGTTCAGAAAATGCACAGCCCTGGGTTTATGTGTCTCCCATGTCAGGGTATTCAGAGCTAAACAGTTGGCTCAACGGCTCAGGGCTCAGTCTCTTTGGTCTTCCTATGCTGCCACCATCAGCACGTCAATCTATTGCCTCATGGCCCCAAGAGGACTGCTGTAGCCCAAGATATAACATCTGCATTCAAGTATAAAGGTAAAGGTTGAAAGGAGGTCAGGTGGTATTAGAATTTTCTATTTCTTTTTATCCAGAAATGAAAATATTTTCTAGAACCATCATCCCCCAGCAAGCTTATGCCTCATTGGTCAGAATGGTGTCACATGACTGCCTTTCCCTGAAAAGTAGAATAAGAAAATAAATAAGTGTCAAGAAAGGCAATTGAGTGGGGACTCAGGAATGGCCGTGGGGGTTGGGTGGAACAAACCTATAATATCTGTCATTAACCCGTATCAAGGTCATGAAACCAAATATCTCTGAAAGTTCCCAGGGTCAGTGGATCTCCATTCCTACAGCTCCCATTATCTTTGGCTAACCCAGAGAGCATGGAATCCCACTCACTTTTGAAGTCATTAGCTGGATTTGCAAACACTGATAAAAATATTAGCATATACAAAATTCAATCATATTCCAATTAATGTCATTGAATTAAGTTTTCCCTCCATTCATACATGACTCCTTAGGAGGAGTAGATTCCTCTAAAAGAGAAGTTAAAAAGTTCATTTCCACAGTTTGCAGAAATATGTACAGCAAGATGATGAAAATACCCACTGGCTACAATACTGAAGACTAAAAATTAAGAGAAGTCCCAAGCACCCCCACCGAAAGAAGGCCAAATAAATCCTGTGTTTAAACCAGGATTTGGGTTCTCTTGGGATGCTAATCTGCAGGACCTGAATCCATCTACTAAGCAGGATTAAAACTTTTTCCTGGAAGCTGCGTAGCTTTTGAGGGATTATTCATCCATAATTCCAAGACGGAATGAATGGGTCTAGCTGCGGGAGGTGAGAACCCAGCCAAGCTGAATGCAGGCTATTATTCATCGAGGGCTATGAGGCTCATTCCTTGACAAGGATTATCTGATTTATTCCAAACAGTAGTCCTAGAAAGTACCTTCATCTTACAGGTGTGAAAGGCCAGAAGCAGGATCCCAAAGATCTCCTCTTACCTGTTCTAATTGCCACTCATGTTGACTACCAACCCCTAGTGCCTCCGGACATGACTGTATTTGGAGCAGGGTCCTGAGAGAGGCGGTTAAGTTGAATGAGATCATTAGGGTGGGTCCTAATGTGATATCACAGGCGTCCCTATAAGACAAGGCTGCAGATACCCACAGGGGCAGTGTGTGGACACAGAGGCAGCAACCTTCCACTGGCCAAGGACAGAGCCTCAGAACAAACCAACCTGCCCTCACCTTGATCTGACTATTCCGGACATTTTGTACAAACAGAATCACACGCGTGGGCTTTTGTGTCTGGGTTCTTTCACTTAGCATCCTGCTGTGGAGGTTCTCCACGCGGTACTAAGTATCAGCACTCATTCCTTTTCATTACTGAACAATATTCCATTGTATGGATTGACCACATTCCGCTTCTCCTGATGGACATTCGGGCTGTTTCCACTTTCTGGCTGTTATGAAGAACGCTCCCATGAACATTGACACACACAGGTCTTTATGTGGATGTACGTTTTCAATTTTCCCGGAAAGACCTAGGTGTGGAATTTCTGGGTCACGTGGTAGTTCTATGTGTATGTAACCTTTTGAGCCGCTGCCGTTCACACTGTGTCATTTACACTCTCGCTAGCACAGTGTGAGGATGCCCAGTCCCCCACTTCCTGGACAGCATCTGCCTACTCTTTGGTTGTGGCCCGAGCCGGTGCTTGTGAAGCCACAGCTCATCTGACTTTGACAGGCACTTGATGGCTAATGACGCTGAGCATCTTCTCATACGCTTCTTGACCCCTTTGAGCATTTCCTTTGGAGAAATATCTATTCCCAGCCTTCGCCCGTGTTTTGTTTCATTTTGTTTTTTCCTTTTCGGTGCCAGGGATTGAACCCAGGGCCTTGCACACTCTACTACTGAGCTACACCCTGCCTCCTGCCCATTTCCCAGGTGGTTGGTGCTGATTCCTCCTGAAGCCAGTAGCTTCTGCCATCAACAACGTTCTGCAGCGTTCTTCATAATAACCATCAAAAGCCCCTAGAAAATGGGGCTTTTCCTGTTAGAATTGAGAGCATTTTTTTTTCTGTGACAAGCAGGAGATCAGCCTCAAAAAAAAAAAAACAAAAAAGAAAGAAAGAAATTTAAAATCTGGGGACTTGACAGAATGCCTTGATAGAGTCTGCAGATCCAGAAGGGGAGATTCAGACCCTGGGGAATTGTTTTGTCTGAGGAAGCTGCAGCCCAATTAATATTCTATGAAAGAAGAAACAAAAAGATCTTGGAGCGCCAGGTCCTGGGTGACATTGCTAATCGTGGCTTGCTCCCCAAATCCGCCCTCGCTCCGCACACCCTTCCATTCTGTCGGTCACCCCAGAGAGCAAATAAACTCATCTGTCTAACCTAGATCCCCAAGAAGGGCAGATCCAAATTCCAGGGGGAAATTCCAGAAACAAAACTCCTCTGCTTCTTGAAGGTGATTCCCTCCGTCTCCATCCCCCAGGGATCCTCCTCTGACATTAGCATCTATTATCTTCTCGGCTGAATTTTTCCCTAAAGGGCACGCAGTGTCCCTGGGTGGTTGCCGGTGTCAAGGCAACCTCACCAACCGTTAAGGAAGGCTGAGCTCCTGAAGAAGCCAGAAAAGGAACCTGCAGGGAAGATTTGAGGGTCGCTGCAGGCTGGCCTGACTTTTATGGTGAAATAAGTCCCAGGAGCTGGAGGTACCCTATGCAGGGCTCCTGTTTCCCGCAGAAGAAGATCTCCAAGCAGGTGAGCAGAGCCCGAGGGCCTCTGTGCTTTTGCAGAGAGGGACATCGATGTCGTGGAAGGAATTAGATCTTTCTTTCATGAGAATCACGGGCCCGAATCCCCAAACGAGAGCGGTTCATGCTAATAGGCTTGCTGGGCACATGTTTGAAAGACTTGGGCGCACGGGTCTGGAGGGCAGACCGTGGCTCCTGCAGACGCTGACACAAGGTTAATGACTCCCTGGAGCACACAGGTCAGATGGGATTTCCTGGCCTAAGCCACCTGTTTCGGTTTGGAGTTGTAATGACAGGGTGAATTTCAGGCTTGAATTGTCGCTCTTCCTCAGTGGGAACTCCAACACTGCCACCTCCGTTGCACACACAGAGATGTTCTGCACCTGTCCTGCCCAGCAGTTGAATCACGTCTGGTGCGTGGCCAGGGCAGATCATCTGTAAAAGAAACCACCTGCAGGATACAGCAAGCTGGGGAAAGGAACTGGAATTTTTTTTTTTCTTTCTTTTTTTTTTTTTTTAGATAACAAGAATATTTTTCTTTTTTTTTTTTAATTTTTTATTGTTGGCTGTTCAAAACATTACATAGTTCTTGATATATCATATTTCACAATTTGATTCAAGTGGGTTATGAGCTCCCATTTTTACCCCATATACAGATTTAAGCTGATTAAAGCATTTGTGGCAGGGGTGGGGGACCTGGAATATTGGAACTAGGGTGACCAGCTCCTTCTAGATTTCCGCCAAAGGTCCCATGTCTCAGGCAAACTGGGACAATTAGGTGCCCTCATGGAGACTGCTCACAGGACCAGTCTCCCATGGCTTCCCATGGGACCCTCTGGGCTTCCAGTAAGCACATGACGGTAGGAACCAAATCTCTCGTTTACGTCTTGATTTCCTGTGCCAAGCTCTGAGCTTTGCTATGGATAGCGTTGAATAAAATCACTTGAATTGAAATGGCATGGAGGCCTCCAGAGTGTACTTTCAATACCACTGGCATGAAGGAAATGCCAAGGAGAGAAAAGAGAAAGGAATCGTACATTCTATCAGCCTTCTAGAATGTTCCAGATCCCCAGACAGAAGCTTCTCGTGCATTACTTTTGGAAGTCCATCAGGTAGGACCTAGACCTAGGACAGTGAGCTTGGCGTTGGAGCTGGCATGATAAAGCAGGTGCGTCTGCCACTAGCACCCCGATCTTGTCATTACATGGTGCATACTTCTGTGCATCACAAACGAACCCCCAAAGGTGCTAAGGCTTCATTCCCACCCTCTGAACATGTCAGACGTGCCATCCTCCCAGCCCCGTGGACTTGCCTCCGACACCCTGCTGCTGCCCAGGGCTGTCAGCCGGGACACTGGGGTCCTGGATTGTCAGGGGCTGGCACTCCTGGGATTCCCTTTCTGCTCAGTGCCACCGAAGTCCCTTCAGAGACAGAGGGCTGCATTGTACCTTGCAACTGACTTGTGGCATTATGTCTGCAGGAACTGTCCCTGAAATTGCTGCTGGCAAAAGATATATATATATGAGCATCTCAAGTGCCTTCCCTGTGCAGACTCGGCAGAGAAGCAGCGAGGCTGAGGGGATCTTCAGATTCACAGACAAACACAGTTTCGGGGAAACTGAGCTGGACTGGGGTGGCTCCTGGATTTTTTATTTTACTCACTGCATCTCAGGAAATCACACACAAGGAGGCCTCTTGATGTGGCCGAGAGCCAGACGCAAATGGTCAGAAATCGGTCCAGAAACATCCAGTAAAATTGGCTTCGTGTGCCTTTGGATAAACTCAGTGTTCTGCGGTCAGGTGGGATCAAGCAGGTTTGGAGCTTGGGCCTGGCAGATGGCCTCGTATTAACTAAGACAGTTGCCATGAACTTTTTTTCCAAATAAGGTCACATTCTGAAATACTAGGGACCTATGAATCTGGGAGACATGATCCCAATGATCCCACCCATAAGGTGACTCACCCTCTAGACCTGTGTGTGAGCTTTTGCTGCAGCGAGGAGACACAGGGAAGGTCAGCATTCCTGTACCTCGTAGACCTGCTCCTGAGTTGGGTGGCTCTCGTCCTGTGCGCTCTTCCTGATGGTTCAGGCCCAGCTCCCTCCTGGAGGGAGCCTCTCCTGTCACATACCTCCCCACCCACCCAGAGCCTAGGACACTTCCCTGCACACAACAGACCCTGAAAACACTTACTGAGTCAGTGCATGTGCCGTTTCAATTAATCCCTAAATAAGTCTGGGACGTGGGCATCATTACCATATTAGGGTTTTGTTTGTGGGTTTTGGTTTTGTTTTGTTTCTTTGATAAGAAATTGCATTTGCTTATCCTCAGACCAAGGTACTGCCTGTATATAGCTGTGGGTTTTCTGGAACACTCCAGACCCTGACACTACTAAATGAACAGGAGGTGTTTGCCTAACAGACACCAAGTCCCCTTCATGAATCTCCAACTGAGAATGTCCCGTCATCCCTGTGTTTGAAACATGGCTCCATGTGCAACTGCCCAGGGGTCTAAATACAAAGTGGGAGGCCAGGGACCTCATTCCTGGGATTTCATGTTTTCCAGTGAAGGATCACTGGTTTAAAAACACCCTCACCTCTCTCCATTCCTACTTCAGTGGGTGAATTTATACATGTTGAAACATTTAAAATTAGAATTACATAATGTCTGGGAATTGCTTCAAAATAACTTGGAGGGGGCGGTGTGTGTGAATTGACATAAAACAAAATTGACCATGAATTAATAATGATTAAAGCTGAGGAACAGGGTACATGGAAATCCATTATACAATTTTTTTCTAACTTCATGTGTTTGAAAAATAATTTTGGGTTATAAGGAGCATTGTGGTTATTTTTTAAAAATAAGACTTATGTTTTATAAATATTGATGTATTTGTAGATGAAATGATATGATGTATGAAATCTGCTTTATAATGATTCAGAATTGGGTGTATAATAGACAAAATTGGCTAAATTGTTAATTTTCAAAACTGTGTAAAGGGTGAACAGGGGTTCTTTACATTATCATCGCTACTTTCCATGTTTAAAATCTTTCATGTAAAAAAATTAAATGAAAAAAATAAAAAAGAGGAGTTACTTCCTAAAACTTATTTTATGAAGCTTTGATATTCAAGTCAGACAAAGACTGTCCAGTAAGGAAAATTACATGCCAATCTCACTAATGTATGTATAAGCTGAAGTCCTAAATCAAATATAAGTAAAATATTAGAATACTAAGTTCAACAGTGCTTTCAAAATACAATACGGCAAAGGAATGCAAGGTTGGTTTAACCTTCAAAATTGGTGTAGGTTACGATTGACTTACTTCTGTCTCTTCCAAGGACACTGGAGTCCCAAGCCCCACCACCTGCAAATATGAATGTGTTTGGAAATGAGTTCTTTGCAGTTGATCAGATGAAAGTAAGGTCATTAAATTAGGTCCCAGGCCAATATGATTGTTATCCTTATAAAAAGGGGAAATGTGGACACAGACAGACACAGAAAGCAGCTGGCCATCTATCCTGGCTCCCAGAATCTGGAAGAGGCATGAGAAAGATTCTCCCTCTCTGTCCTCAAAGGAAGCAACCTTGCCCACCCCTCAATTCCTTGCCCACCCCTTCCAGCTCCAGAACCTGAGACAACATATTTTTGTCATTTAAGACCCCTTCATCCCAGTTTATGGTGCTTGGTTAAGGCAGTCCCCGGGGGTGAAAGCAATGCAGCGATTCATCATGTTAATAAAGGAATGGAGAGCATGTGGCCACCTCACAGGTGCTGGAAAACCAGCTCCTGGAATGCAGTGACCCTTGGGGACAGTGGTACTGCAGCTGATGATGGAACAGCCTCCAGCAAACCAGGAACAGAGGGGCTTTTCTCACCTTGACGAGGTGTCTACCAATAGGAGGCCTCACAGCCAACACTCTGCTCCCTGGGGGTGGGCACCACGAGGCTCCTCAGGGAGTCTGGTGGCATCAGCCAGAGGATGGCTTTGGCCTTTTTGCCCATCACCTTCTTGGGTTTGTGCATCTAACTAGCAAAATCTCACCTGCCTCTGAAAACTCAGCTTCAAGTCAGTCTTGGGATCTTTTTAAAACATTTCCCACCTCTTTATAGGGAAGAATGGTTGGATAGGAAGTCAGAGAGCTAAGCCCAAGAACCCTCCATATCCCCTGAGTCACCTGTTCTCTCTGTCTACAAATAGCCCCACCTTCCACCTTCACCGTGACAGGAGAAAGGCTGGGAAGCACTTCTCCAGAGACATGCTACTGCACAGATGCAGGATTGAATGATCAAGAACGTGCAGAGCAGCGCTGCTCCAAGTAGCGAAACATTAGAGAAACCCAAATGTCTATTGGCTCTAAAATGTACAAATAAATCGTCGCGCATTCAACAACGAATACTAAATAGCTGGGAGATGAATGGCCTCACGAGCCCGTATGTGAATATGAATGAATCTCAAATACATAACGTGGAGGAAAACACCATGTAGAAAAGGACTTCGTAGAGTACGAGTTCATTGATAAAAAGTTCAAAGTCAGGTAGAACTCAATACCACGTGGTCTAGGACCACACACACACACACACACACACACACACACACACACACACACACACAGTATTTACCGTAAGGTCCTGATTTTCAGTGTGCACCAGGATCTCCAGGAGGGCTTTTTACCACCCAGACTCTTGATCTCTCCCTGAGGGTTTCTGACTCAGTAGGTCTGAGAGTGGGGCCCAAGAATCTGTAGTTTCTAACAAGCTGCTGCTCCAGAGATCATATTCTGCTTTACAACAATGCGTGGGAATGAAAAATGCTAAATTCTGGAGACTGGCCGCCCTGGCGGGGGCAGAGAGGAGCCGTTAGGAAAGTGTTTAAAGGTACTGGTGATATCCTATCAAACAGGGAGGGGGGCCCATGGCTATGTGGCACAGATGTCTTTTAAAAATTCTTTCTTAAAACACAGGAGTGCATGGTACTCACACTCTTCCACACATGATCTACTGAAAAACTGAATGAAACCCAAAAGGATCCCATATGACCCCTCTATTTCTGCCAGCTTTTCTTTGTTTAATCATCTCTTTCAATAAGAAATGAGTCACAGACATCTGGCCTAGCTTTAAGAAATACTGAAGCCTGACCCCCCCGCCCCCCAAATTAGGGACAAAAACAGAGAAAAGGAACATTTCCCAGACTCCATCCAGATATCCCAGAATTCTCTCCTGAGCTTTACGATAATGCTGCAGTCTGTCATCACCCTGCCTCACAGACAGGGAAAGTGCAGAACCAAGTGACCAGACACTTGTTCCAGACGTCAGGGTTCACATGTGATGGAGCTGGATTTCCAGCCCAGGTTGAGCGGCTGGGAGTCTGCTTTCAGTCACTATAACAAACTACCTGAGGCAGGTATTGTATAAAGAAAATCATACAGTTCTGCAGATACATAGGAAGGTGCCTGCATCAGCTCAGCTCTGCTGAGGACCTTGAGGGGATGGTCTCACAATGGAACGCATGTGAGAGGTGACCCATGGTACGCTGGGAGTTCAGAGAGAGAATGGGATCCCACAAGAACTGACTGAGTGCTGCCCAAGGACATGCCCCCAGGGACCTCAGAAGCTCCCACTGAATCCCTTTTTCACACGTGTACACATGCTGGGGACTGGAGTCAGGGTGGAGCCGTGTGGGGGGATATCCTCAGTGACAGCAGCCAGTAGCCTAGACACACGGAGCCCTAAGACAATGGCAGCGTGGACAAGAGAGCTGTTTTTCTCATCTCATACAACAAAGCGCTTCTACTTAAAAGGGTTGTAATAATTAGAGATATGCAAACATCTATTTCATCCCGCTTTTCATTTACAAAAATATTAACCCTGAGGCATGTTTGTAGCTCGAAACCCAAGTCCATTTGCAATGTTCAAAAGCAAACAACAAAGGCTTCCAGATCACATTGGGTGCTGCAGCCTGTGTGCCCCGGCACAGGGCACCCGGGAAGGGAATTCTCCAACAGGAAAGCAAACCTGCAGCCCTCCCACAGGGGGTGGGCGGGCTCCCCTGAGAGCAGCAGGAGCCTGGCTTCCCCTGGGGCTGCAGCGTAGTAAGGGTGCCATCATCTGCACCTTCACCCAAGTGGGCTCCCTGGGTGCTTCCTTTTCACCAGAGAGAACAACAAGAATGCTTCAGAATGTGAGAGAGCACTGTGTTCAGAAAGAGCATCTTGGCTACCAGAAAAGATCAAGAGAAGATGGACGGAGGAAGGGAGGAGGAGCCGGGCTCTCAGGGTCCAGGAGGCTCCTCTTGGCTGCTTTCTGAGTCAGGGGACATTGGAAATTCCTTTGGCCTTTCTGTAGCCTCAGTAGTGTGTTTCTTACCTTTAGTCCTGTGGTGAGCTTTGACTATAAACTGTATCTATTTTTAAGCTAGATGGCTACCTGATATTTTACCCTCCTGATTCCTCTACCAAAAGTTCCATCATGATTAAAATCAGATTCCAAACCAAGATATGCACATAAAAAATTCAAAAATTAGAGGTCCATATACATATATTCTTGGTTATAAAGAATTATAGGGCCAGCTGGAGAGCAGGAATAAAAATGATCTTATCTTCTTTTGACTCTTGGTACCCCAGGGATTGAACCCAGGTGTAATTAACCACTGAGCCACATCCCCAGGTTGTTTTTTTTTTTTAATTTTGAGACATAACTTGCTTAAGGCCTAAGTTGCTGAGGCTGGCCTCAAACTTGTGATCCTCCTGTCTCAGCTTCTTAAACTACAGATTACAGGCGTGCACCACCACCATGCTCGATTTAAAATGGTCTTTTCAATGTAGCAATTCAACAGCCACATCTCTGCATTCCTTCCCTGCTAGAAAACCCCTTTCTGTTTAACATCTGGATTTCTAGATGGGATCTGAGAAGCAATGAATAACAATTTAGGCTAAACCAAGTTAGGTCTGATCCCAAACACAACAAAGCCAACAAGCAAAATATTAAGGTTAGTCTGTGATTCCCTGGTAGCAACAGAATTTACAGGTAGAGTAAATTTGTCCCAATCATAAATGTTTATGGAACTTGTTTTGAGGTTTTGGATGAATCATCCCATCTTCTCCAGGTTCAGTCTCCCTGACTTGTGAAAAAAATTAATTTCTTGTTTAAATAAAGGGTTCAATTAAACATAATAGAGCTGGGCACGGTGATGCATACCTATAATCCCAGAGGCTCTGGAGGCTGAGGCAGGAGGATTGCAAGTTCAAAGCCAGCCTCAGCCAGGCAGGTACTAAGCAACTCAGTGAGACCCTGTCTCTAAAATAAAATACAAAATAGGGTTGGGGATGTGTCTTAGTGGTTGAGTGCCCCTGAGTACAATCCCTGGTACGAAACAAAACAAAAAACCCATATGGAATAGAAATATTTGATCAAATTCACAGGGATGTTGAATTTTATGTGCCTTTTTTTTTTTTTTTTTTTTTTTTTTTTGAGCAAAGAGCCCTTATGAAAACCAGGCATTAACATGGATTCAAATATATATTTGAATATATTTTACTTCTGACCGTGAGAGGAGAAATGATTGATTAGTCACATATGTAACATTTATTAAGTTGTGGCCCAGTCCTAGGACAGTATAATATTAAAAAAATAAAAATAAAAAACCTAAACCCATATTGCTCAGCATATGCTGCTCCAGCCGAGTTCTTGAATTTCCGCCATCACCATAGGAGGAGATATACTACCTAATCTGCTGGTCCCAGGAGAGGATAAGAGAAATCTGGGGCAAAGTAACCCCAACGGAGCCCAGCCTAGACCAGCCAACATCAGATAATCCCCAGATCCATGGGAACGAATGATTGTTGTTTTAAGTCACTAGGTTTGGGATGATCTGTTATATAGCCATTTTGTATCAAAACTGATAGAGACAACAGAAAAATACAGGGATAGAGAAGTAGTAAATTCTTATTCCATCCTACAAAAATGGTATGTACTTTAGGTCATCAAAGAATCAAATTCATTATTCTACTTGTTCATTAGAAAGACTATAAAGTACATATCATTATGTCTGTATTATAAATGAGAATGCTAAGGCTTTCTTCTTACTTCTGTGATGCCCCTGCCGTAGACACATTCTGGGATACCTTATGCAATGGATGGGTCTGGGAGCCTCCTCCTTATTACACGTCCCTGCCCCCTGTGGCTCCCATGTTGCTGATTGGACCAGCAATGGGTATCTGACTCAAGATCAACCAATCAGGGCTGGCCAATGAAGATCAACCAATCAGGGCTGGCCAATGAAGATCAACCAATCAGGGCTGGCCAATGAAGATCAACCAATCAGGGCTGGCCAATGGCCAGATGGTCTCTACTGAGAATTTAAGATGTTTTAATGGTGAGGGGCCCTATTGACTTGGGATTCATTGTTTTATGGGACAGTGTTTAAGTAGAAAAAGAGAGGGGGGGAGAGGCAGTGACTCTATAATAAAATGCACAGGAGAGCCATGTTGCCAGGGCTGAGAGGCAGAGGCAGGGGTGGGGGTCCCAGCTGGACAGGCGGACTTCAGCTCTGTCTCAGGACTGACCGTCACAGCTCCTCGGGGAACTGTCCTTTCCCTTGGGTTGGCTCCGTGGGCTTCAGTTCCTTGCTCCCAGACCTGTAACCACAACTGAATGGTCAGAGCCTTGTTCGCAGGCTCATGGCTTAAAAGCCTTGGTCATGGACTGAACTGTGCTCCTCCGCCCCAGAAAAGGCCCACGTACTGAAGTCCTCACCCTGGCCCCCTTGGCACGTCCCTGTATTTAGAGTCAGTTTTTAAAGAGGTAAAATGAGGTCATTAGGGTGGACTGTAATTCCACATGACTGGTGTCCTTATCTGAAGTGATTAGGGACACAGGCACACACAGAGGGGCACTGTGTGAAGACACCGGGGGAAGATGTCATCTGCAGCCTCAGGACAGAGCCTCAGAAGAGTCCAACCCTGCCAGACGTGTAGCCTCCAGACAGGGAGATAAGACCTCTCTGTTGCTGCAGCCCCGTGTCTGAGGTGCTTTGTTGGGGAGCCTGGCAAACGAATTCAGTGGCTCACCCTCTCTTATTGCACTGTGAGGATGCTTTTGATCCTTAAAGGCTGTACCCTATTTTCTTGGCAAACTGTGCCATTACCAGGCACTATTCAATTAAAGATGGTACAGGAAATTTTAAAAAAAAAAATCAGAGCAAAATCAAGGAAGCCTTGAAGGAAAGATGAGAATATATTCATACCCTATAAGGTCCAAAAAAGAGAGGGATATTGAGAGAGAGAAAAAGAATAACCCTGTGCGGAATCAGTGAGTTAATAAGCTCATTGAAGGCACACAATTAACAAATTATGAATTCCATCACGGATTCTCTTCCATCAATTGCTTATTGTGGACACATTAAACAACATAGGTTATGCTCGTGGGACTCCTCAGGAGGGAGGAAGAGGACCCACACTTACTGAGGACTGACCACGTGCCAGGGTACCTCACTCCTCCTCACAGGAGTCCCATGGAGAAGATTCTGCCAGCATTCACAGCAACACTGTCATAGACGGGACCAAGGCTCTGAGCTGTGAGGTGTTTGGCCCAAGGAGCCCAGGATTCCCGAGCGGGGACTGGAACACAGCTCAGTAAGACACCTGGTCTCAGCGCTTGCCGTACCTCCCAGTATCCACTGTTTCTTCTTTTTTTTTTAAATAACACATCCTTATTTTCCTTGGAGATGCCCCCCTTTCTCCAGCTTCCTCCCTGGTCTGAGTGGGCCTGGCTGCACAGCTGTCCATCACAGCCAGAGTGATTATGAGGCATGAACACTTGGTTCAAGTTGGCTGCATTAGCAGTACCACTAACCCTTTGGAAAAATCCAAGAGGTTTCAGAGCCGATGACTTTTCCATCAGCCACCTGCCCTTCCCTAGAGTACCGGTCCCAGGAGGGGATACTCCTAGGGTACTGCCCAGGAGCCACCCGTGCCTGCCTCACCTCAGGGTAGGGTGACATCCATCCATGAACTCCCCTCTCTACCTACCGTCCGCCCTGATGTTGTCTTTACTCAGTTTCCTGTTGTAACCACATGTCATTTCCCATACCCCTGTCTCAGGGTGCTCTCAATACATTTCCCTCGCCCCATAACTTTCTCTGACCCAACCCAGGTGTTAATCCCATAGATACACTACGTGTCTGTTGACCTACTGTGGACCCTCCGAGGACCGTGCAATTGTAATATCTAAGATTCCTCCTCCCCAAGAACCAGTTTTCACCCCCAGGGGGGCAGCAGTGCCCCTGTTGAGAATGTATGAGAGAGAGAGAGAGAGAGAGAGAGAGAGAGAGAGAGAGAGAGAGAATATCTCCAGCCAAACCAAAGATTTACTGATAATAACGTCTCCTTGATGACTCTGTGTTCATAATGGGCAGAGCAGCTCCAGCAGCAAGTCTGGTCAGTTGTACTGCAACAGACTGAAAGACATTAAAAACTTTGGCTTGCTCCCGGCACATTAATGAGGGATAGACGGATTCCAGCTCACTGTACTCTTCTTTGAAAAATGATGGAAGCGGCTTTTTTTTTTTTTTAATTAAGGTGGCAACACCATTGATAATTTAAACATTGCAGGCATTCCAAAATGCTGTGATTTGCAACACTGGTTTTAATTAATGCCGGCAACCCGGCTGTGAAAATTGGGACCTGTAATTTGTGAGTTACAGTAACTGCTAGTGTTTATTAACCTAGCAGGTCAAATTCTGGTTTCATGGTCTTATATATACATATATATCATCATCCTATTAAACTTCAAGTTGAAAGCCAACGGGAGAGGGGAATAATCACACACAGGTAATGCATCACCTTTGAAAACAGAGGTGAGGGCAGAGTGGGAGATTTCCCCCTTCCCCTTCCTGGCCCCGCTCCGTTAACTCCTTCCTCGCAACATGCGCCACTTAATTTCTTCCTCCTTCCCTGCAAGCCGGCAGCTCCATTACGGTGTGGCCATTCTTCTCCTCCCGCGCAAAAATCCTGTTGTTTTCAAACTATATTATGCAATAATGTCTGTGGCCTTCTGCCACCTGGCTGGCTTTGGTCCATTCACTGGGGCTGCAGCTGGTCTCCCTGTGCGCTGACTCTGTGGCGGGCCTTGGAGACAAAGAACATAGCACCCACAGCACCCTCAGTTCTGGCACAGCTCTGCCAGCCAGGTGCCCTGCAAACCGCTTCACCTGGGCATGTGGTTGAGTGCCCCATATCCAAAATGCTTGGGATCAGAAGTGTTTTCGGATTTCAGATTTTTTTTTCCTTCAGATTTTTGGAACAGTTGCATAGATGGAATGAGGTATCTTGGAGATGAAACCCAAATCTGAACACAGAACTTACCTATGTTTCACAGGGACGCATGGTCTGAGGTCATTTTATTTAATGTTTTTAGTGCACCTGTGTTTTGATTGCGATCCCTACGTAAGGTCAGGTGTGGGATTTTCTGCCCTCAGATCACATGGGTTTTGAAAATATTTCACATTTTGGAGATTAAGGATTTTTATGTTAGAGACGCTCAACCTGTGCTAACTTCGTTAACCCTTACCGCCTCGGATGATAAACCACACCTAGCCGCCCAGCTTCGAGGTGTGTGTTTGTTGGGTGGTGAAACTAGCCCAGATGGCCTGCTCAGCTGCAAGGACCTGGAGGGTTCCCAGTGCCTTATACGGACCAACCCTGGGCTCTATACATGTCCATCCAATTTAACTTGAATCAAAACAGTAAACTTGAGACCCTCTCAAAGCTGAGGCATGGCTCGGTGGGAGAGGAGAGGAGGCTAAACGTTTGCCTTAGACCCTGAGGAGATGCAGCAGAGCCTGAGAGCCCGGCTTAGATGACAGTGGCTTCTTGCCAGGTGTCCTTGGGCAAGTCCTCGATCTCTCAAAGAAGGACATCATTCCTGACACAGGACATATGGTGCTTCAAGGACGCAGACGCGAGAAGGGCTTTGTGCAGTATCTGGCTCAGTCACGTAGCCATAGGAGTTTAGATATTGTTAGTCCAAGAATCCACCACACCTCCCACGGCAGCCCATGGTCTGTCATGACAGGATCCTTAAAGCCACCAATTCATTAGACTTTTCTTGAGCACCTACTCTGTGCAAGACACAATGTTGGCTTAGTGGGGGATCCAAGAGCTTCTCACTGACCTCTCCTAGCACGACCGCGATTGTGGATGTGCACCTGTCTCCTCCACCTGAGGCTGCTTTGTGCATTGGGCCCCATAAGCCACTGGAGCAGTCCTTCCTGCTTCTACCAGACTCTGAGCTCTGGGTGGGCAGGTCTGAGACTATTCTGCCATCATGCTACCTGAGATCCTCACTACCCGGGCACAGAGAAGTAGTTATGAGCCGTGGAGAGAATGAGGACGGCTGGCGGTGCAGGCTCCCAAACTGGAACATAATCCTCTGCTCAGGATGCAGCAATGTGGGTCGAGTGTCCTGGATGAGGAGTAACTGGGGGTCACTAGGAACCTTGGCCTGCTATTTTTAACTTCATGTTGGTTATGGTACGTGATTAATATATTCTTAAAAATATCCCACCATCTCTAAGGGTTGTTCATGTGAAATAAAATATATGGAAATACATAAGGAAAGATCAACATCATTTTGAGGCAAGCAGACAGGAAAAATGAGTGTGAGCAAAAGAGTGCATACAGATTTGGGTTTTTCCTCGCTAGGGAGGAATCTTTCTCCCTCTGACTTCAATGGTGGGAAATCCCTTTAAATTCAGGTTTGTGGTCTTTTTAATTTCCATTTATTCATTCAGTAAGAAGTTCCTGCATGACTGATGTGTGCGGACCACTGTGCGTCTTTGGAGACTGGCGCGTGGGTGTCTGTCCCGTCCTCAGCCCAGTTGTGCCAGAGAAGTGCCAACAGGCCAAAGAAGGTGCCCAGAGACACATGGAGACATGACTTATTGGGAAAGGCTCATAAGAGATCAATGACTTCTCCAAGAAGAGGTCCAAGGTGGCAGGCCTTGTCCCTCAAGGTGCTTCACCAAGCATGGCCTCCTCTCTCTCAGTGTTTTGTCCAGTGGTAGCTGGTTGGATCAATGACCCCTTTCCTCTTCACAGTGCCCTCAGTTTGGCACCTGTCCCCACTCAGAGAGGGTTTCATATCTTAGGCTGAAGAAGCAGTAATGCTGTCAGCACGATCTTGCCTGTTCACTAGTGTGACCAGCACCCCGAGGAGCACCTGTCCCAGTGCACAAGCAAGGACGTAGCTCTCCACAGAGAACCCCGACTCGCCCTGGCCCCCAGCGTGCCTAAGAGGAGCCAGTGTCATTTCAAGATGATCTGTGTCTGGACCTTTCGGGCCAGGCTTGCTCTCACTGTTCCCTTAGGTGTTTGGGGATCAGAAAGGAGCATTCAGGGACACGGTGCTTTACTGTCCACCTCTGGTTTAGGAATGACACACTGTCAGATGTCAATCAACCATTCCAGTGCTGTCAGGACCGGGGGCCAGCTGGGTTAAGACATCACCAAGAAATGAGCAAGTGACCCACGCCAGAGGGTCCAAGGTTTCCGCAAGGGTGTGGCACTTGAGTGGGTTCCCACTTACTTTAGAATCTAGGCTTGGTGTTCTCCTCTGAAAAGTGAGGATGGTAACTTCTACTTGAAAGGTTGTTGCGATGATCGATGATCGTGTATAATGGGCAGTACCTTTGCAAAGGATTCACAGTGCACACACGACTATCAAGTGGCACCGTCCGAGACACCTCTGCCGTTCCCGAATGGTGGCTCTTAGCACCTTTGTTAATCAGGAGGGCACGAGTCAGGCCCTGAGCAAGCCCCTGAGAAGGAGGAGTTGCAAAAGAGTGGTTTTCATATGGAAAGGAAATGGTGTGGAGAAACACCAGGGCAAGAAGTGAGCTCGGACTCTTAACCATGCAGCTTTAAAAATCATCTTTACACATTAGAAATCATTTTCCCTTTTCTCTTTCACCAGAGCCCAATGAAGTGGCCACTTGACATTTTAAACAGACACAGGCTAAATGTCATGAATATAGTGAAACAGCACATTCCCCTTCACACCATGAGTGTGTATGCATGTTGGTATACAGTGGCACAGAAGAGACAATTTGTCTACATTATAGTTTTTCTTGGTGTAATATCTTTTGTTCTTTTAATAGAGATAGATAAAATTATATATAAAATCTGGTTCTATTTTTTTCCCCTAAAACAAATGTCCTGCTCATTCTTTTAACTTGTGTCTTTACAGTGTAATACAATGCCAGGAGTTTTGAAGTGACTGCATCTTGACTGCGTGGTTAAGTTTCTTTTCGTTTTCTAAAATGAAAATTGTAGGTGGTGCCGAGGATCAAATCCAGGGCTTCCCACGTGGTAAACATGGTTAAGCTTAACATCCTAAGCATACATAAGTAAAAATACACCAGATTATAACTATCTACTATATCCATCTATCTGTCCATCATTCTCTCCATCCACCCACCCATCTATCCACTTATCTATCTATCCATCCACTTACCCATCTATCCAGCCATCCACTTACCCACTCATTCACTTACCCATCCATCCACCAATCCATCCATCCACCCACCCACCATCCATCACCTTATCCATCTATCCACTCATCCATCTAACCACCCACCATCCATCCATCCTTCCATCCACTTATCCATCTATCCATCCATCCATCTACCAATCCATCCATCTACCCATCCACCATGCATCCATCAACTTATCTATCCATCCATCCATCTATCCACCATCCATTCATCCACTCACCCATCCTACGTTCATCCATCCATTTATCCATCTATCCATCCATCCATTCACCAATCCATCCATCAATTCACCCACCCATCCATCATCCATTTATCTTTTCATCCACTTATCCATTTATCCATCCATCCATCCACCAACCCATCCGTCCATTCACCCATCATACATTCACCCATCCATCTATCCACCAATCCATCCATCTACCCACCATACACCCACAGTGACAGATCCCGGGCGCTGAGGAAAAGGAAACTACCCGCATCATTTAAGGGCTTGATTAAATTTGTCATCTGTGATTTAAAAGAAACAGCACCCCAGGGATTGGGGGGGGGGGGAGGAAATCTGAAACTGTTGGCCCTGTGATTCCCTTCACAGAGTCTTGCCAGGCTCCTAACTTCTGGATTGGTTCCCTAAGAGATGGAAATGGAAGTCACGGAAAAGGGCAGGCCTCAACTCAGCCTGGCGAGCCTCCCCCACTGTATATAATAAGCCTGGCCCTCTTTCTGCCACGTTATCACCCTCACTTCACCACTTAATCATTCTCCGTGTTGCTCCCTCCTGCTATACACAGATGCTGCAGAGATGTGTGAAATAAAATTGTATTTTGGTGGGGAAAGGCACTCAACGTCCACACTGAGGATTGCATTTCTGATTCTCTGGCAGGGACGACGGGGGAACAATTGCCTCTCCATCCTGCTGGCACCAAGACCTTCTGTAGGGACGCATCCTGCTGACCAGGCCAGGAGACACTCGTGGCTGCTTGAGCGTCCCCTGAGGTGCCTGCCCCAGGCCACTGCTTTCCCTGTGTCTATCACTGTCGAATGCTTCAGCCAGTAGCCAGCAGCCAGCCTGGGGGAGCTCCCCCGCCCCTGAGTTTGTGGGTCCCTGGCCATACCTGCTACAGTTGTGATGACGTGAAAGTGTGTGACAATCTTGGAGCCTTTTTCTCCAAAAAAAGTTACCATGTGCAATTCATTGAACCAATGCCCAGAGCCCCAGTGGGTTAGCATCTTTGTGCCTACAGGACTGAGACTTTATAAGAGGCCAGACGGAGCCCTTCAGCCATTATAATGCTGGACCTTGTCTTTCTCTTTATGTAACTTCGTTATTTTGAGCCCAATAATTTGAAATAATGAATGGTGGCTGGGATACTGTCAGGAGCAATATTCCATTTTGTAGTATTCATGGGAACGAAAGCATTTGCTAAACTAAAATTATCAATGGAACTAAGGCCTGGGGGAGCATTTAAACTATATGAAGATAAAATACTTTAATGTAGCACAATGATCTGAAAATCACCCCATTGATCCCCTTGTCTCCCAAAGATCTAGGTCCTAATCCCTGGATCTTGTGACTATGTCCTGTTGTGGCAAAAGGGACTCTGGAGACATAACTAAGGCTCTGGACCTTAAAATAGGGAGATTAACCTGAATTGTCCCAAAGTAGTTACATGCACCTTGGAACTTTCTTCAGCTGGATTCAGAGACAAGGGGCAAAAGAGGAAGACGGAGAGATCTGCAGCATGAAAGGCACTTGACCTACCATGGGTGGAAGAGGGCATGTGGAAGGTACAAGGGGGATTGCACCACTGCAGGTGACTGAGCTTCCCCAACGACGTGAACCAGATGGAGTCAGGTCAGGTGTGAACCTGCAGTGAGGAGCATGGCCCTGTGAGTGCGGTGGCTCTGCCCCGTCAGGAGCCGACACAGAGAGCATCCAGCTGTGCCACCGTACCCCGCCTCTGACCTACGTATCCACAAGACGGCCAACGTGTGCCACTTTAAGTCACTGGACTTGTGGTAGTCTGCAGCAGTAGCTATAGAAAGATTAAAAATATTTTAAAATAATATCTTAAAAAGACTTAATAGTCAACGTGACCCAGGAAATGACAGTTTACCAGTCAGAATGGCCCAAAGAGTGACCAGGGCATCCTGGTGGATGTCAGCCTCCAGGGTAAATAACTTAAGAGATGTGACATACACTAAGTATCCCTTATCTGAAATGCCTGGATTTTGGAGGGGAGGGGGGTATTTGCATATAAATAAGATATCCTGGGAGTAAGTCCCAAGTTTCAATACAAAACATATACACATTATACACCCGGGGCCAAAGGTAATTTTGTAAAATATTTTGAATAATTTTGTGCAATATTTTAAATAATTTTGTGCAACATTTTAAATAATTTTGAGCATGGAAAACAAAGTTTGAGGTGTGAAATCTCCCTCCCTGTGGCATCACATCTGTGCTCAAAAAGCTTCAGATTTTGGATGAGGGAACCTGCTTAACTTAAAAACTCATTCTTAGTCCTTCATGCCAAGGGACCTCCAAAGGACGCATCTCATGGATATGAGCTGGGATCCCTGCACATCCTCAAAGGTCACAAAGGTCACACGTTTCGATGACCAGCAGTCCAGCTTCCTCTATCAAATCAAACGCGGTCCTTTCCATCAATTTGGCTGTAGAGCTTAGGTGGCCCTCGCGTCTCGACACTCCCCCAACCCCCGTTAGCAAGACTCTCTGGATCCAGAGACCATCTGTGGAGTCAAACCAGATTTGGTCTTCCACTTCTGCAGCCTTCCCGGATGCCAAGGTGTCAGAGAAGCTTGATGTCACCCGAGTCGTGCCAGAGCCAACGCAAGGAGCCTAATATGTTTGTCAACTGTCATCAAGCCCAGCCCGCGCAATTATCCTGTCTAATTAGATTAGGAGCTGACAGCCTTGTAATGTTTCAGTTTGCCATCTGAAAGCGAGGAACACACAACCCTGCTTGTTTACCTCATTTAAACCCAGATCCTCTTTGAGACGTTACAAGGACTGATTTTTGTAATTAGCTGTCATTTGTATTACACTAGTTCATCTTCCCGGCTCAACGTACAATAGACCAGGAGGGGAAATGGAGACATGGCTTGAAGGAACTCTGGGCGGCAGAGTCGAGGTCCAAGCGCCTTCACAGTCTCGGTACAGTGCTCAGAGATGCTTAAAGTGGGCTTCCCCTCCAATCTCAGAATAAGATAATAAAAGTCATTGACGTCCACCAGGTTTTTGCATCAGCTCAGAGAGTTGAGATCCTGGACAGAGGCACACATGCAAGTCACCTGATCTGACTTAGAAATAAAACTCCCGGATCACACGGTGGGTATTTTATGGTTTCCAGAGTGTTCCACGGAGCTTGTGCAGTGGGTGGTAAATTTCCACTCTGATTTTAAAGAGGGATGAAAGACAGCCCTCTCAATGGCTATTCTCAGCTCTAGCTACAAGCAGGGTGTTGCCGGAGATTTCATTATGACTTCTTGTAACAGAGAAGGAACGATTTACAGCGCGTACAAACTGCCTTACAAGAGATAGCTTGAGAAATGGCTCTCAGAGAGGCCTGTATTTCTTAGTACAGAACAGTTTCAAACAATAAATTTGAACAGAAGGCTTAACAAGGTTGTGGAATGGAGATTTAAAGTGGTTTTATCATGGGGGTCCTTCCAGTATTAAATGACATTGGCCAGTGGCCAAGGCAGGTGACCCATCTGAAGCCCCTGAATTCTCCTGCATAAAAGGAGAGTGTTACAAGGCTCTGGTGTCGAATTTAGCCAGCAAAGTAAGTGGAGGTGGGGTGGCGGAAAAGCACGAGGCTCGTGTAGAAGATTCTAAGCCTTTAAAAGCAATAATTGCCAAAGCTGTACCATGCAGGGCGCCATACGTATCCAGACGGGTCATCTAGGGAAAGTGTTTTTACACATTTTAGTCAGGTGGGAACCACAAGGATGGTTTTTGCCCTACCATGTACCAATAATTATTAAAAGCAACTTTGCTTTTTCTTTTTCCTTACACAAATTCAATTCTAAACCTTTGCCTATGGGTTTGATGTGCTTGTTATACTTTTTTCTGATGCATAATAAACAAATACATAACTATTAAGATCGTGGTGTTTTTCCGCACGTCTTCCCAAAGCATGACGTGTGCCAGTGGTCACTGGCTGGTCTCCACTTGGGGATGCCGGTGAGTCTCGGATGACCTCGTGTAGCTTCACAGCAGGAAGTGAGTCCCGTTGAGTGGCAGCCCTTGAGATCCTTCCTAGAGAATTCCAGAACTTCTCCAGCAAGGAGGGAGACGGGAAGGCTGCACGGCCCTAGACAGAACTAGAATGTCCTGGGGACTCTTAAGCCAAGAGAGTGACCTTTTGAAGAGGAGCTCCATGTGCACCTGGAGACTGAGTGGAAGGAAGAAGTTCCACCTCAGGCACGCGGCACCTCCCACCCTGGAAGGTCAGCGTGGTTTTACCAATGATGACCTCACCTCCTCTAGTCCTTCTGGAGGGGTTGGGGGCTCGGCAGTGGAGAAGGGGCACAGGGACAGTGAGGTGACCTGCCGGAAAGTCACACAGCAAATAAGGAGCTGGGAAAACAGACTCAGGACCCCAAATCCGATCCTGTCCATGGGGACTGTCCAGCTTCCATCCTGAGGACCCAGGGCTCCTTAATCCGAGTCCTGGACATGGAACTTGGATGATGAGGGTAATGAGGGATCCGGTGGTCGGAGCCGAGATTTTCTGATGCCAGACCATGGGCCAGGAATTGAACTACCTTCTCTCTTTCACCCAAAACACATCCTCAGGAGGCACACACTGGTGCTGTCCTTGTTCTGTTGTGGTAGAAACTAGGTCACAGAATGGCAGCATCAGGGGTCACGCATCAGTAAGTGGAAGATCTGGGATTTGAACACAGGAAGTCCACCCCCCACCCTGCCTTCTTAGACAGGCTGGGGACCCACCCATTGAATGGGGTCATGACTTCTTAAAGATGGTCCCTCTTTCCCTGCTCATGTTCTTAAAATGGGGGCCACAGCCCAGGTGGGTGACACATAATGAGCGCTTATTGTTATCATCACCTTCTCCCGTAGGCATGGGGACACCGTGGAGAAGGTCAGTCAGCTGGATGTGAACCCCAGCTTCCCCCTCTACCAGCTGTGTGACCTGTGATGGGTGGCTTGACCTCTTTGAGGCTCATCTGTAAGATGGGGCCACAGCAGAGCTCATTGTGCCAGTGCATGGTGAAGGTTCATGTAGTTACTCCGTACACAGCGTAGGGATGGTGCCCGGAAAACACGGGCATGTGCGTGGCATCCTGATAACTGCCAGCCACACCTGTGTCCTTAACTCAGTGGCACTGCGCATGAAGACTGGAGCTATTCCCAGGTCAGGCCCTCTTCCAGGATCATAGCAAATGGCATCTCCACCCAGCTAGAAACTTGGCCCCCATTCTACATGCCCCTCCTGGCCTCTCCCATTGTTCCCTATGGCTCATTCTGCCCCAGCTGCACCTGGTCATTCGGCTGATGCTTCAACACACCCGAATGGTCCTGCCTCAGGACATTTGCACTTGCACCCTATCTGCCTGGCGTGAATGAGGGCTCATTCACTGCTTCCAGCTGCTGCTCGAATGCCTGGACCACCTTCCCTCCCCGTGTTGCTCACATTCTCCATACACTCACCCTGTCTGACTTTGCATGTTGAATTCCTTGTTCCCTTTGGTGTCTGTGTCTTGCACAGTTCCACAAGGATGAGCATCCTGGTCTAGAGAAGTGCCAGGAATATCACAGACCTCTGTAAATATTTATAGGATGAATAAAACAATAGGGAGACAGACAAAGGGACCATGTCCTGAAACTGTCGTTAAGACCCAAGAAGCACCGGCTCCGGGAGAGTAGAAACAGTGACGACAGCAAGCCCGGAGGGTAGAAGGAGAGACAACAGGAGTGCAGAACCCTTCCATTTTCAAAAGAAAAATCCACTGGCTTTGTGCCTCTATAAGCCTCAGAGTTCAGTAACAGCACTCTTACGTGCTCAAGGAGAGTGACAGATCTCAACAGTCCTCGTGTTTCCTGGACCCTGTCCAAAGGCTGAAGGTCACCCAAAGTCGCTGGTGCAAGGCAGAGTGGGGTGAAGTCGCTGGGAAGAGCTAGTTTTTCCAGAGCCTTCCTGAGGCCCAGAAGCTGCTGAGTGTCTTGCCTTGTAGCAAAGGTTCCTTGTGCGCCTCTGCAGTGCCTTAACCAGAGGGGAGGAGGCACTGGAGGAGGCCCCTCTGGAAAGCTGATGAACTCCACAGTAATGCAATGAATGCCTTCTTCCAGATGGTTCCTGAACGGGAGCCAGGGCAAGGCCACGAGGGAGGCCCTGCCAGGCCCCTTGGGGAAGGGGGCTGGGATGTTCCTAAGCCTGAAAGGGGCGAGCATCCCAGAGGGATGGGTGGTTAAAAAGGGGCACCCAGGACATCATGTGCCCATCACCGCGCTGTGGCCGCTGTCCCAGCTGGGCACAGTGGAGGTCTGTGCGGGGCTCCGTCAGCACCCGTGGGGAGGGAAGAGAGCACAATGTGCCTCCCAGAGAGCCAGGCCCTGGCCCTCGAGGCTCGCAGCTGTACTCATCTGGAACAAACTGTCCTGTGGGGGCTTCACGGGGCTCACAGGCTCCCCCAGGAGCTGACGACTGCAGCCGGGGGCTCCCGGATACACAGGGCCATGGGGGCCTTTCATTCCTTTCTGAGCACAAACCATGTGATTTCTGGCTTCCGGTGCATCCGAGTTGTGGGTGTGCCTGTCACTCAACGGCTCCGCGGCTCATCCGACATGTCAATTACCCCGAGAACTTGGGGTCTCCCCACCTGGTGCCGGTCTCCGCTATTACCTCTCCTCCCTCCCTCTCCCTGCTTTTGCAGCCACTCCGCGTTTTGCTGTCAAAATCTCAACTCCACTACAATAGACGTTAGGTGACCATTTACCCTGAAGATGGCAACGCTGGCCAACCTTTTACTAAATCATTAAATCCTCCATATTCCTGTGAAAGGGTTATAACCCGCACTCCAGGTGAGATTCCAAGAACAAAAGCAACTTGCATGAGGCTTCATAGCCACCAAGTGGCGGAACAAGGAGTGCAACCAGCCTGGCCCGACCAAAAGCACCCACTACCACCAGCTCAAGCACATGAGTGATGCATTTAATATTCGGAAGCAAAGCAGCTCAACTGCCAGATGCTCTTGGCTCTCCGGGTGTAGATTCTCCATTAAACAAATGGCACAAGTAGTCCCTTTCCCAGAATTATAGTTGCACCCTGTCCTTAAAAGGGTAATAATCTTGAAATGTTCCTCAAAAATATGATTGTAGGACTGTGGATGGCTCATTGTGAGAGACTGCAGGCTCTCAAGACTCACTCATTTCCATCTTTCCAGCCTCTGACACTTCTAGAAATGTCTAGGTGTCCATCGGTTCGTCTAACCTGTTTTTCCTCCTACCCTCCCGGCTTCTTTTCAATGACACAGTCAGGACTCAACAAGGGAAAGTAAGAATACATTGTAGCAGAAGGAACCTAAGACATAATGATGAGCTTTCTCATCAAAAGGGTAATTAAGCATTGACGTGACTCCGAGCAGAGAATCGGCATGTGAAACACTGATTTTGTCACGTCACGGGACTGAAGCAAGGTACTGATTGTACCGTTTGGGCCAGGGGTGTGGAGAGGAGGAGTTACTAAAGAAAAAGAAGGATCGTCTATGTCCGTCTTTATATGTCTTGCAACTGAATTCACAACAGGCATGAACAGGAAAGATGTGAAGCCCTTCAAGGAGAGAAAAATGAAATTTCTGGGCCATATCCATCAAATATGCTACTCTATTTCACTCTCCCAACAATTCCATGAGGTGCCTGTTATTATTTTCACCACCAGGTGATGAAGCTGAGACTCAGGAGACTTAAATGAGTCATGTGGGTCACAAGGCAAAAAAAGGGCCAACTCTGAGAAGACCTGATCACAGAGCCAATGCCACTCCTTCCGCCATTTTGTTCTAGTATGATCTGGGGGCAGGTGAACATTCTTTCTTTTCCTTCTTACCCCCTTATCTCCCTTCCACTGTCCCTCCTTTCCTTTTAATTTCAGGAGAAGACTGCTACTCTGTCATTTAGAAGTCAGCAGTGGGTAGGGACAGGGTGCCTCTTTTCTGAAGTCAGTACCCATATTAAATATTCAGTGTGGTCAAAGCCACTTGTCTCATCTTTGGGAATACAAAAAGCTCCAAGTGAGCTGTAATTACATTCACTGCAAAAACCTCAGCAACTCAAGACAGCCAGTAAATACAGGATTGGCCACTTCATCCATACCGAGTTACCAGCATAGAGGGATAAGGAAAAGAACGAAAGACTTTCGGTATCAGGGAGAGAGAAACTAGAGACAATCTAAAGCATAATGAATATTTGCATTAGGATCTGCTCAGTGAAGACACTTATGGGTTCAGGGTGATTCTAATTCACACCAGCAAGAAAAAACAAGCTTACTTTCTTCAGTTCTAACCAGTGTCTTGCTTAGGGTGGGTCACCAGTGTTGACCGGCCGGGCAGTTAACCACAGGCATGAATACCTTGGAGTCATCCAACCTTGGTTCATGTTGATATTTCACTCACCACTTACTTGAGCAAATTATTCTATCCCTAGTGGTTTAATATCCTCATCCATAGAATAACATAATACTACCACCTAACTCACGGGGTTCTTGGGAAGATGAAATGATATCACCCTTGTAGAGGGTGGAGCCCAGTGTGAGACACCACATAAGTATTCTGTAAGTGATCATAGTGAAGGTCACACCACGGTCATTTACTGGTGACTCAGCTGTACAAACATGACGCAGACAGACAGAAGCATGGAGCATTCTGACTAGTGCAAACCCTTCTTCCCCCATTCCGTCCAACATGCACACCATGATTCAAGATGGCAGCATTGAATATGCTGTTCTCCATCTCGTGGGACTCAGTATGTTTGACTATTTGCATAGACATATAGAAAAAGTTGTAAAAATTCATGAAACTAGTCTCCCACCATTTTCCTGGTTGCTCAGGCATAAAAGGGTGATCTGCTCCAAATCTGGGGGAGATCACCGTGTACTTGATTGGCAATGTAAAGACTGGATTTCAACCATTCGATTCCTGAACCGAACCCTATGGTCTCAGAGCTTCTGTTGCTCCTTCAGAGAGCAGATCATCCGGGGCCATTGGCTTCAGCTACCAACCAAAGGAACGCTCACATACAGTTTTAATCTCTGCAAAACAGCACCAATATGCAGATCATAAACACAGGGCTGACCTTGGAAGCCCCTCTCCGACTTTCTGCAGATGTTAGTGCAAACTTCAAACACAGAGGAGATTCCAAACGTATCTCATTAGCATGAGTTGCTGGATAAAGCAAAGTCTATCAAATTATTTGATAAAGATCTATGCATTACCCTTATCCAGCCCAAAGAAAATATAATTGAAACATGGTCACATGCTATGATGGGTATGGGAATAAGACTTCCTCTTCTTTCCCCCTAATTAGAAAACTAGGCAGATCAGATAGGAGGACAGATTTCAGGTTATTTTGGTGGGGAACTTTTTTTTTTTTTTTAGTGACTTACCCATTGAGACAATCTATAACCTTCCCAACTGAAATCTCCTAAACCAAAAAATATGGCCACCTGCCCCCGCCATTGCACAGGAACACAAGGATTCCACTACTCATAGCAACCACTCATGGAGCGCTGGTTGAGGGCTCAGTGATTGACAGCACTGTAGCACCTCACATGCCTGCAGTGTGGGGTCTGGTCAATGAGGACTCCCCGAGGTGAACAGTGCTGAGAAAGCCCGAGTCCTGCTCTGGATGTAAAGAGCCCGCTCTTGGCAGTCCAGAGGAAGATGGATAAGGGGACAGTGGCCTACTGGAAAGCCCTGAGCACAGAGGCAGAGAGAAGCCTTCCCCCCCCCCCCCAAAGTCCCCATTACACCTGGGAAGGAGAAAGAGAGACTGGCTCCAAAGTGTCCAGACTGCCCGAGGGATGAGGCCCCTCCTTACTCTGTGTCTTAACGCATTCCAATAAAC
Source organism: Marmota flaviventris (assembly GCF_047511675.1). Classification (NCBI taxonomy): domain Eukaryota; kingdom Metazoa; phylum Chordata; class Mammalia; order Rodentia; family Sciuridae; genus Marmota; species Marmota flaviventris. The sequence goes on along the minus strand of NC_092507.1, from coordinate 10,679,876 downwards.
CCACCAACGAGTACACTTTAACCAATTGCTAGCCATTCACCCAGATCCAATGACTCCGCCATCTTGGCTCTCAAATCCTATAGAAATATGGCCCTGGGAAGAGGAGTGCTGAGGGGAAGGAAGGGACCCTGGGAAAGGAAGGAGCCTTTTTAGGTGGCTTTCTAAAATGGAAGGAAGTGTTGGGAATGACTACGATACAGCTGGCCCTCTGCATCCCTGGGTAATACGCTCACAGATTTCAACTCACCGTGGATGGAAAATATTTGGAAAAACAACTGCATCTGCGCTGAATGTGTAAGACTTTTTTTCCCCCGTCATTATTCCCTAAACAATACAGTGTAATCGCTATTTACACAGCATTTATATCGTATTAGTTATTATAAATAATCTAGAGGTGATATAACGTACACAGGAGGATGTGTGTAGGTAATATGCAAATACCATTCCATTTCGTATAAAAGGATTTGAACATCTGAGGATTTGGGTCCTGGGAATGCTCCCTCATGGAGACTGAGAAATGGCTGTAATTTTAATAGCGTGACAGGAAATCTTAGTGTGTACCAGCATTCCGTCTCTTCCTGTGGTGCATGCGCATAGACTACATAATCCTGTGTCAGGTAATGAGGCAAGGCCAGGTAATCACGGGGAAGAAACATGACCACTTCCTCCAGGCCAGCCCATAGAACCTTCTGCATGATTTTCTACCCTCTTTTTCCCCAACCTTCTGCTGATACAAACAATTCAATGGTGGATTCCGGGGCCCCAGAAGATGATGGTGCTGTACAAAGGGAGGAGCCTGGAGCACCTGTTCCTGAGCCAAATGGCACCCTCCCTTGGCCAGCACTGGATTTGAGACCAGTGAGAAATACACGTTCATCATGCTGAGCCTGTGTTATCTGTTGAAGCAACTAACAGGACTCATGCTAACTCGCACAATAATGATTTTTAGAGCCCTGTCCTTTGAGGATGTGTTGAAAGACTTAAGCGTTGGAATCTTCCCAACAACCACATAGAATAGATACTGCTGCTACACCCATTTTACAGGTGAGGAAACTCAAGCTCAGGGAGACTTCAGTAACAGCCAAGAGCAGACAGAGTGATGGAAACTCTGGGCACAGAGGGGAAGGGAAAGGGTCAAAGTCAAGACAGGAGCTACTGATGACAAAGTTCGTGTGCTTAAGGAGGTTCCACTCAGGAGGCTCAGGAGCCAATGTGGACAAAGGCCGAGGTGCAGTGCAGGGGACTGGGGAGACATGGGGACCATCCTGGGCCATCCAAGGCCACTCACATCCCTGATGACGTGCCTCCAGCCAAGACACCCAACCCTAAGCTTCCGTGTCAAGACCTGAAGCGTGGAGACAAGGACACTCAGTCTCATCGGGTGCTTGTAGGAATTTAGTGAGATGAGTGTTAATTGCTCGACTCAGGACAGAGGTCTTGGTAGATCCTAAATAAATACCAGTCCCTTCCTGGATGTCTAGATGTCACTTATTTAAAAAAAATAATTAATACCTGATAGTTTTATACATATTTATGGGGTGCAGCATGATATTTCAATACATGTACATCACGAGTACTGATCGTATCAGAGTCCGTGGCATACCCGTGACCTCAAACAGCGATCATTTCTTTTGTTGGGGACATACATTCAAAATCCTCTCTACTGGCTATTTGGAAACATATTTTAATTGCCATCAACCGGTACACAATGAGTTCTTCCTCCTGTCCATCTGCACCTCAGGACCTGCCAACCCCTTTCTCTAGGAGTCATTTATATGAGAGAGGAGGGTGCGGAGCTGGTGACACCCCCTGCTATCTGTGCTCCCAGGTCCCCATTTGTACACAAAGGGCTTTAAACAAAGACCACCAGAGACGTGGCCCATGGCTCACACTGTGCTCAGTGAAGCCAAGGGCTTCGACCTTGACCCAACTGTTGACCTAACCTGGACCCCACTGGCCCCACTCACAAGACCCTTTGCTCTGGGGTCCTTGCCTCAGCCTTTCTCCATGCACTTGATGTACATCTATTGAGCACCCACTGCACACCAAGCACCAGATACGGGGGACACTGTAGTGAGCCACAGGGGACACATACCTTGTCTCGGGGGCCCTGCAAGTAGGTGTGGAAGGAGCAGAAAGCAAGCCCACGAGCCAACACGACCGCCATGCTTGCAGGTACAAGTTACAAAGGAAATAAATGGAGGACAGACGTAAGGGAGCCACCAGGACCAGTGGGCAGTTTACGCCGACAGAGACCAGAGCAGGAGCCCTGGCACGAACAAATGAAGGATGAGCAGGCACCCCCCAAGTTTCTGGGGGCTGGTCGCATAGAGGGAACAATGTGAGCAGGGGCCCCGGGGTAGGAGAGGCTGTGAAATGTTTGAAATGTTTCCTGTGTGTGCAGGAACCCAATGCCAGAGAGGAGGCCAGCAACTGGGGCGGTACAGTGCTCTAGGTGAAGGCTCCCTGTTCTTAGTCCAGGAGTAAGATCTTGGGAAAATTCTCCACCCCTCGTGTTCGGCCTGTAATTAAAGCCATGGTGACAGATTCTGTTGTAGACAAATCACGCTAGGTAGTGGGACGGGGGCTCATCTGTCAGCTTGTTACCACTGAGGTGACAGATCTGAGTAGGCTGTAAAAGAAGCCCAGGGCCGTCCTTGTGGATAAAACAAAAAACAGATGGACAGGACACTCCTTTAGAACATCTGGAACACTATAAAATAATTTCTGGCCTGAAACACACACTCACAGATAAAATCATGGTGCAGCGAGCGCTAGCACAAACACAGCCTGACACAAAGGAGGGGCCATTACGCCTTCTCACTGCTGACCTCTGCTGAGGCCTGGGCTCCTCTGGCCAGTCTGAGCTGGTGTCCTTTGCTGACCAATGTCCAATAACTTGAGAATTGTGAACTTTGCCTTCACAACCTGCCCTAGGTCCAAGAAGGATTTCAAGCACTGCTTAGGGCCCTCAGGGCCCAACCAGATCAAATGGCCCTCTGAGCTTTCCCTGATGGTCACTGAAGGAAGTGTCCAGGAAGGCACTGACCTCTCTGTTCCCTCCTCCCAGGACGTCTCATAGGGAGTCTGAGCAACTTGACAGCAACGTCGAACCTTCTCCCTCCTCTCCATCGATGGCAGAGTTAACAACATGACAGACAAGGGACAACCCAAGAAGAAGGGTCCTTGCCTTCCTGCAGGTGATGGCAGGGGCAAGGCCACCCGGCACAGGGAGCAGCTGGAAGCTTCCCAAGACAGAGGAACGTCAATCTCCATCAACCCCGTCATCCTGAAAGACAGCAAGAGCTTCTTCCAATTGTGATGGAAGTGACAGGGCCATGCAGATCAGCCGATGGCCCGTTGGGTGGCAGTGCCAGTATGTCCTATGCTGTGCTGGGATCCTGAGAACTCACAGTGAAGAAGTTCCCAGAATTATTCCAAAGAACCACACACACAGAGATTACAGGGCTAGGCTCCTTCTTAATGGCTAGCAATTTGGGTTCACTCTGGGGGATGGTAGAAGGGAAATTCAGTTGTTTTTTTTTAATGCTGATGATATTGTTTCTGAGATACCAGTTGTCTTTCTCCCTCTTTAGACCTTGGATTCTTGTCCACCTTTCATCCATAATGTATCAGGTATCTTTTCAATGCCCTGCTGATTCTCATTCTCTTTATGCTCTGTGTTATTGATTGGCCTCAAGATAAAGTCCTACGTCTCATGCACACACGTTTTGGGATCCTGAGGTTGACAGTGAGATCCAATATTAGAGACTTTGAAGCAAAAGAACAGTGGAGCAGGACTGTGGGTACAGAGCCTGGGGGCTTAGGGTAAATTCTTTGAATAAGACATGATAATTAAATAAGATCTGTGAAGCTAAATATTTTTCTGCTTTATATCAATTGACTTATCTTCAAGAAAATCTGGATGTGCTATTTCTTTGTTTTACCTCTGACTGTGTGTATAGGAACCTAAGTTAAAATTCACAGGTGTTTGTTAACAACAAACAAGAACGGCATAGGGGATGGTTAAAATATTAGGAATCACCAGAACTCTATCTAGGAAAATTTTTTCAGGGACCTGTATTGGAGGCACAACTGCTTTGTGACTTTGGTGTTAATTGGACCTATAAAAGGGATAGTTCCCTGAAGCCAAGTGGTATTAAGTCATCTTGTATGTCTAGGGGAAATCTCTTTGCTTCACTTGTTAGCATCTATTTCTGCTTCTGGTAAAACAAGAAGTGAGAACCTCATTTCTTTCACTGTCAGGGATTTAGAGACGCCATCTAGAGACGCCAGGTAGAAACATAGCCCTACCTGGCCAATCGGGGGACAGCTTCTCATGGCCACAGTTACCGGATGGAAGGTGGGTATCTAATTGGAGCTAGTTCAGTCCGGGTCTGTGAGCACTGGTCAGCCCTGGAAGACGTGCTGGAATGATAGAGAAAGAGCTCTCTGCTTCTTCCAGCTGCCATGGTAGAGGCTGGTCTCAGGCACCTCACAACTGAGGGAGCACCTGCCTGACCCTGGAGGCCACCTGGGGCACAGCAGAGCCCAGAATTGAAGAGAGTCAGATTCTGCTCATCCCTTGAATGTCGGATCCTGCTGCATAGCACTTACTCTTGAAACCTCCTGGTTATGTGGATTAACACTTTCTTTCACAACTTAAATCAGTTTGGGCTTGTTTACTATCATTTATCTGACAAATTTGGTATCCATCTTCATGTTCTTGGAACTATTTTTCTTTGAGTCAGAAGTTCAGAAGTCAGGGCTTTCATTTTGCAGAATAGGATTTGGCTTTTGGGTTTTCAAAATAACCTCGTTTTAGAGTCAAAGAGATACATTTCCATTCTTTATTGCTGCAAAACAAATGACCCCAAAATGTAATGGTATAAAACAACAGCCATGCTCTGATGTTCTTAGATCCTGCAGGTCAGGAGTTCAGTGAGGGGACAATGTCAGAAGTCTCAGCAGCAAGATGTGAACCATGCAAGGGTCTGGTGCCTGGCCAGGGATAATACAAAGGCTGGGCTCCACTGGGATTTGCAAACAGAGCGCCTCCCCGTGGCCTCTCCCCAAGGATGCTTGGGCTTCCTCACAAGATGGAAGCTGTGGCTAGCTGGATTTCTCAGGGCTCCAGGGGTATGTGTCCTTGGCAACGAGGTGGAAGTCGCCTGAACTTTTATGACCTAACTTCACATAGTATCACTTCCACCATGCTTACATGCCTGCCCTGATTCCAGGGAAAGGACTCAGAACCAGGCTTGTCTGTGGGAAGAGTGTCAAAGAGTTTGGGAGCCTGTTTTTGAAGCACACAGGCCTCTTATGATATGATGCATGTGGTGTTTATTTCCCTCACATTTCCCTGTTATTGTGCATACTTCTTCCTCCAGATACCGCTGTCCCCAACCCTGTCTTCCTAACCACCCCGTCTTCATCCTCCATGGCTCCATAGCCACAGTGCCTCTGTCAGGCACCCCTTAGCTTCTGACCTGGGCAAGGGGTCACTCTGCTCTGTGCACCCAGTCCTTCAGCTGGTCTTGCCATACTGGCCTACAAATTACGGACATCCTGAGGAGCAGAGACCACACTTTCTATTATAATTATTATTCTCACTCCTGGCACATAGCAGATGCTACACTGTATGTATTTAGTAGATGGGAAAGCATCAGCCTGGAAAAGGAAGCACATTGTTTAGAGCCACATGACTCACATGTAAGGATGCATGACTCCTGCCTGGAATGCCCATGTTACTCCCATGTTACCACCATAAACAGGAAGCCCAGAGTGGTGCTCACAGGGGTTTGCGTGTGGAGGGCAGGAACCCCGGCACCTCTGTGCAGGTGACTTCTGCTTGCACAATCTCTGGCTTTCCAAATTTACTAATTCACGATGCTTTCATATGTGTACATGCACAGGCCTGTGTATATGCGTGTGTATACGCACACACACGCACACACACGCACACAGCACTCCTGGGAAGAAAACACGATAGATTGAGAGCGGCATTTTACATTTTCAGAAACAAGCACCAGTGTCTCTGGAGTTCACACCTAATTAGGTTATGCATCTTGTCATCAAGCTCAGGGTCTCCCAGCTAAGACGCGCTGGACAAGCACAGCTGGCTTCTGCACGCACGGGCCAGATGTTGGCATGTCCATGGGTACAGGGATTCCCGCCAGAAAGAAGCTGGAAGAGTGAGGGAGCAGTTGTTCTGAAGGGCGGCGGAAGAGCATCATCTCCCACTCTTCACAAACCAGTCACAGATGCACAGACGCCAACAGAGAAATCTAAATAGGAGGAATCTAAACCAGCTGTAGCCAACACACAGCCCCAGTGGTCCTGCTTGATTCGTATTGATCACCAAGCAGTTCCTAGAACATGAGAAATCCCTTTTCTTTACTTATTGATCTACCTATTTATTTTCTTGTACCAAAGTGAATTGACTGTTTTTTAAATGTTGGATTAGAAAGAAATTAGTTCAGGAATCCCTTCTGCCTTTCTGAGAGTGCATTCTAACACCGAGCACATCCACAAACCCCAAACAGGAGCATATTCAGCTTTTCCGAAAGGCAACCACCCCTTCCTGAAAATTGTTCCCCAAATTGCTCATCCCCCCCCAGCCTTAAAATCATCTCAATTTCTTAATTAAAGTTCTGCTCAACTTGTACCTAATCAAAGACAAGGTCAGTCCGCCTCCTAAGAATTTACTAGGAGCAGTAAAACCAATAAGTATTTTAAAAGCCACATTAAAAAAAAAATCTAGCCACCTCTGTTCTAAGTACTTGCCCATTTTTATAATAAAACTATCCAGTTTCTGGTCTTTTCATATGCATTGGTTGGGGACAAAATGTCAAGCCTGACAGTGACATGTGTCCACGAGGAGTAGATGGTTCAGAAACTTCACGTACTGCTCGTTGGACCATAGAGTGGTAAAAGCCTCTTTGGAAAATCGTGTGGCAGGAGCTAGGATGTTTTAAAACATGCATTTCTCGGCACTGGGAAATTGCACTTCTGAAGGGGAGGCATTTCTGCAGTTACCCTGCCAGAGACGGTGAGCCACCCGGACATTTCCACATGGAAGACACTCACAAGTGTCACCGGGAAGAAAGCAAATCTTGGACAAACCCATGCCGTATAATTTCACTCCCATAACATTTCAGACCCTGCAAAAGCAAATCCATGCTGCTTAGGAAAATTGATGCATTAGGTAAAACTATAAAGAACAGCAAGGAATCATCACTATCAAATTCGGAAGAGTGGTTCATTTGTAGGTGCGAGGGGAGCAGAGTTGGGGTTTTGGGAGAGCTCTACACCCTGACCTGGGTGATGGACACATGGCTATTTATTTTATTTTCTTCCTTATACATTTCATGAGTATATGGCATATTCTTAAAGTGTGTATATTTCATCATTTTCAAACTAAAAAGATATAAAGATTATATGGGGAAATCCTTAAACATTTACAACGGTATGTCTTTAATATATTAGGTGCTCTTAAAAATCAATAAGAATAAAGCTAATGGCCCAAATAAAACACGGGCAAATCCATGCAGTGAAAACCAAAAATACTATAGCTTTACTCTATCAGATCAGCAGATAATAAAAACAGTTTTGATACCTGAAACCAGACCAGGAGCCCAGTGCAGTGGGGGGAGCACACTCTGCACACACCCAGGCAGCGAGAGCACTCCTTATTTATAGCCTTTGACCCAACCATTCTCTCCCAAGGCCGTATCTCAGAGAGCGACCTGGACAAGCCACTGCTCAGAGAAGCATGCTCCGGAACGTCCACTGCAGGATTGTTCATCACAGTGAAGAACGGGAAACTGCTCAAGTGTTGAATCCAGGACTGGCAGAAAAACGACGGTGCATCCATACAAAGGGGTAATATGGACATGCTAAGATGATGACGTAACTCCGTCTTTATGGATGTGGAAAGACGCAGATGACACATCATTAGGTAAGCAGAGCCGTCATGGAACAGAAGAAAGGGAACACAGATGCCCTCAGTTGTGAATGGGTGTGCGTGCATGTGTGTGTGTGTGCGAGTGTGCGTGTGCGAGTGTGTGTGTGTGTGTGTGTGTGCACATGCAGGGACACTACCAAGCTGATCCCTGCCTGCGCCGAGCGAAGGCCAGAGCCTCCCAAACACTCTCTGGCACTTGCTGTCCTGCAACTGTTGGAACCACCCTTTAAAAATCCAGGCTGGATCAAGCCATTCCCCTGCTCAGAGTGCGGGTCACCGTCCTGTGTTACTGCACTCACTCCTGGCTCCCGTGGTCAAACTGACCTGGCAGCGCCTCCCACCTGCGCACCCCGCCCCAGCCTCTATGGCTCCCCGCCCTCCATCAGTGCCCACTCCCCATGTGCCCCTGTGTTGGGCCCTTTCTAGTTGCCCCTCTCTCTTCCTGGAGTGCTCCCTCCTCCTCGCCCCCACACCAATTGCCAACAGAGGCCGTTAGTAAGCACCCCTTCCCAGTGTTCCTCTCTCCCACTTACCTCCCACCCTCTGTGTGGTCCACGGGGAACTTGGGTTCTTCACCCATCGCCTGCTGTTAGGACCTCGACTCCTTCAGAGCAAACGTTTTTGCTTGCTTTGTTTCCTGATGTATCCGCAGAACTCTGAAGGGTGTTTGGCACATAGTAGGCCCTCAATAAACACTTATCGAATGATTAAATTACCGAACAAATAAAGACAATTTTGCACAATGAAATGTTGGTGTGGTGGAGTGTGGATTCCCCTGGGGGCCAGGCAGGCAGGTCACTTCCTTCTAGAGTGGCCAGAGATGGCTTCTCCAACGCTTGGCACGGCAGCAAGGTCTGAATGAGAAGCAGCAGCTAGGCACTCGACGTCCTGAAGCAAAAGTGTTGAAGGTAGAAGGAACAGAAAGAGCAGGACGAGAAAGAGAGAGAGAGAGAGAGAGAGAGAGAGAGAGAGAGAGAGAGAGAGAGAGAACCCAAAGTTGTTCAGGGAACTAAACAAAGATGAACCTCAAGCGTCAGCCTCCTTCCCACCACGCCAACATGGTGGGGGATTTTTAATGATTTTTTTCTCTGTTTGTCATTTCTTTGACTTGATCAACAAATATGGATTGAGTGTGAAATAGAGAAGCTCAAGTGTGCGTGTCTACATTGAGTCCACTGCCTTCAGTTGAGCCAGGGATTTCCTGAGCCCCTGCGCAGTTCTGTGGTTGTCATCCCGGGTGAGTGGACGACTCTCCCTCCTGAGTCTGAAACGCGCAATCCTCCCCAGAGGGAGATAAGGAACCGGCTTCTTTTCACCTAGAAGCACAAACCCCACCTTAAATCTACAGGGAGATAAACAAGGTTGCCCTAGCAACAGCTTCAGACAAATGCTTTCGTGGAGGAAGTGGATTATTCCATCATTTGTTTGGTAAGAACACTTAACATGAGGCCGCCCCTTCTCAAAATTTAAAGTGCACCCTCAGCCCTGGGGACTATGTGCAAACTCCTCCACAGCTTCATGGCTTCTTCCTCCCCAGCCCCATCTGGCTGGCTCCCTGAGTGGAGGACAGAGCAAGATGGAGACGCGCCTGAGACCAAAACCAGACATAGCTGCTGTGACGTTCTAAATGAAGGGGCATAACTGACAAGTCACCGTTACCATAAATCACTCTGTTCTTCTCTCTACCTCCAGAGACTGGTGGAGGAAAGATAAAGGAAGCACATTCACCTTCTTCCTGTGGTCAAGGGAAGAGCCTGGTGAGAAGCCCCCGGGCCAGCGCCCAGTGCCTGGGCGGTGCCTCAGGTGGTGTTCAGGTGGCCAGGAGAGCAGAGGGACAAGCTCCCTCCCAAAGGAAAGGGTAAGAGGCTGAGTTTCTGGCCCAAGAGGAGACTTAGTGACAGACAAACGGAAACAAAACAGAGAAACAGAGAGCCCAGTGTGGGGAGAGGGGATTTGAACAATATGGCGGCAGGCCATGGGCGTTGTGATTGAAGGACTTCTGATGGTCTGAGGTCCAAAGTGGGGTCATTAGCCGGGAGCCTCTGTGACCATCTTGACATCACTTCAAATCACCAGAGACGTTGTTTACCCACCAATGCCTTGTATGGAGGTGTCGGTGGCCCGGTGCTCACTTGTGTACCTGGGTGGCTTTATATTCTTTTCTTTTGGGAGATCAAGGAAAAGGGCCTATTATGGTACAGAAATGAAGTGGCCCCAAGGACTCTGCATTGAAGGCTTGGTCCCAGGGCCGCCGTGTCCAGAGGTGGTGCTTTCAGTAAGTGATTGGATCATGAGAGCCCTTCCACCATGACATCCCCTCAGGCCCAAGCAATGGAGCCAGCCGGCAATGGACTGAAACCAGGAGCTAAAATAAACCTTCCCTCTTCTGAGTTGTTTTTCTCGGTGCTTGTTACAGCAACAAACCCCGACTAATACACTATTCTTCACTCTGTGGATCTGCTACAGGACGGTGTGTTGGACTGTGAGCTACTGGTTCCAGGAGACAGAACTCCCAACACAGCTGGGGCTGGGAAACAGGAACTCAACAGGTGCAGGTCACAGTTCAAGCCAGCCTTGTCACTAGTCAACACCTGGTCTGCTTGAGACACAGATCTAGGGGCTGATGGTTTTCCTTCTATTACGAATCACCCTCTGAGTCAGCATGCTTTATTTCCTTCTCGTCTTTTGCCTGGTTTGTGGACAGTGTCCCCACAAAGGTCCATGTGCAAAGGATTGGTCCCCAAGAGTGACACTAATTGGGAGTTGTGGTGAGCTTTCAGGTCCTTAGATCACTGGAGATGCCATTCTCTAGGGGGCTTAGGGGGCCCCAATCTCTGTCTCTCTTCCCCAGTTCTAGATGTGACTTTTTGCTCCTACATGTTCCTTAAGTCCCACCATCTGCCACCCTCACTAAAAGCCAAATCAGTGGGCCCAAGATTTTGACTTCAAATCTCCATAACTGTTAGCTAAAAAAACTCTCTTTATAAGTAGCCTGTGTCAGGTACTTCATTATAGTAACTGAAAGCTAACTATTACATCCCTCCACCCAAATATTAGCCACCCAAGGGCAGGGACTTGGTCTGTTTTGTTTACTGCTATAGTCCTAGTTGACACAGGAAGGGGACTCGTCTTTTGCTTAAATCATAGGAAATTTTTTCAGAGTTTTTTCTTTCTCTCCCACCTTGAATGATGATGACCACATCTGCTGGAAGCTCATTCTTGCACATGTCCTTGCTTACAGTCACCAGGCTTCCTCTCAAGGAAGCCTCAGACCACCTCTCTGAGTTTGCTCTCTGGCTTCCTTCACGTGGTGGAAATTTCATGTTTTCGCAACCGGCATCTAGGAACCAACATACCATCCGCCTCTTTGTTAATACTCTTGCTTGGACAGTTTACAATCTTTGGATTTATTTCCTACTCCACTATTCAGAATATATTTTAAGAGTAGGAGTGTGACATATCTTCACAGAGAATCAGTGTCTTCTGGCCAAAGGAGAATGTGGACTCAGCAGACCTTTTCTGGAAGCACTCAGGATGAGACACTCTGTAGCAACAGGTTGGAAGACGGGGCGGGGGACAAATGAGGCAAACGATTCCTGCAAACGGTTCCAGGGCTTCTCTGCAGCTGCTTTGTGTAAGACCCTCCGACGGTTTCCACAAACCAGGGGGTTGGCACACTTTGGAGGGGATGGGGGAAGGAGGAGATGGATATTAGAAAGCAAACACGGCATGCTTTCCAAAAGCTGGGATATTTTTAAAAGTTAGCGACCACGAGAAGCAAGTTGTGTTTTTCGACACGTGTCAGGAGTTCAAAGTCCCGTCTGAAGACCAAGTGAATCCCTCTCTGGTTCGAGAGCACACCCTCTCCCACTGTGGTCTTGGTCAAGTTCCTCTCTGAGCCCCTCTGGCCTCATCTGAAAAATGGGAAGAACAGAAAAGCTGTCTCACCTCCAGGGACTGGAAGGGCGCAGAGAGCCGAGGCTGGAGGAGGGAACAGTGCTGACCCCTTTATTCTTATCATTAATAAAACTTTAAAATAATCCAACCTGTTTCCAAATAGAATGTGCGCTTCAGAGTTGCACTTGGTATCCTAACGTGAGCCTTCCGGGGCGGGTGGAGGAGAGACCCTCTGGCCTGGAGAAGGGGGGAGTCAGCAGGGCTTCCAGGAGCGGCCACCCACCACCCTCTGCAACGTCATCCTCGGAGAAGCACGGAGCCGTGCAGTGGAGACCAGAGCTGCGAGGATCTGGGCTCCTGGGCTCTGACCCTGGCTCTTCCACTTCCTGAACATGTGACCCTCTGGCGCTGCCCCCTGTACCTTCCAGATGAGGGCACGATGAGGCTGCTGTACCCAGGTCGCTGGGACCATCTCCAACAAGATGGGAAGGTGTGCTGCGACCCGGTGCAATGTCCCTCAGCCAGAGCTTCAGTGAGCTTGCTTTCTAACTTCATCCCACTTCCACACCCACCTTGGGAAGGGGTGGCACTGCCGTCCCCTCTTCACGGATGACACAGGGAAGGCTCCAAGAAGTATTTTCTTTTTAAGTTGAAACAAAACACAATCTTGCTGTAGGTCACAACCACGGTTCGGTGGGGTGGGGATTTGAACCCAGAAAGTAGGAGTCTATGGGACCCTGACCCCATTTCTGGCCACAGAAATCCCCTCAATTCATGGAAATGGAGCATCCTTGGATCCCACAGATATGGTCCCAATAAAAGGAGATTGCACGACATCTGATAGAGGCACAGACAAGAGAAGGGCGGAGCTCTGGCCCCCCAAGCATTTAAGACCCCAGATTTGGGGAGTAGGCCCAAGGGACCTAGTTTTCCAAGCAGCAGAATGACGTCTTGCCTGGGGCTGTCTGAGGATGCCATGAGCTGGTCCTTGAGCAGAGTGGGAGGCCGAGTGCCCTGCTCCCCGGCCGCCCTGCTCCCCGGCCGCCCTGCTCCCCGGTCGCCCTGCTCCCCGGCCGCCCTGCTCCCCGGGCCAGGCAGGCATTTCATCCCGGGTGGAGTCACCAGCCCTCCCTGGTGCGTCCCTACCAGGAGCAGAAAGAGAAACCAGTAGGGCCACCTCAGATAGAAATGGAAGCAGGGGACCAAAGTCCACCCGGTGTCCTGCCTCGACGGTGCCCCTCAGGGGTGCTACATTTGCCCACAGGATGGCGTCTTGCACTGCCCACAGGGCTGCATGGGCACCCCAACCACACAGCCGTGCCCACGGGCATGGGAGGTTCCAAGTTCCACGGAGCTGTCCTGGCCCGGATGTCCCCCCTGTCTTCTGGGCCTCATTTCCTTTTGGCTGTGGAGGCACTTTGTGCATAGCACTTAGAGGGACCCACGAGTCCCACCCTGATGTCCTGGAATCCAAGCCCAGGCCGCTCAGACTCAGGCCCCTGCTCTGACCACTGGACTGCACTGCCTGTTCCTGATCATACGTGTCATCAAGCCGAGGTTCTGAGACAAAGGATGGCAACTTGACAATCAGAGTCGTCCACCCAAATCCCCATGGTATCTAGTCTAGACCTGGGCAGTACCGACGTCTGGGACCAGTTAACTGTGCCGGGAGGGGACGGTCACTGCCTGCTGCACCACATCATATTTAGCAGCATCCCCTGGCCTCTGCCCCACCCCCCCATTTTATATTGGTCATGATCACCTAAAATGGGTCCAAGCAAATGTCCTTGGGGGACAAAGATCACACCCTGCTCATCCAAAGAATGGCCTAAAGAAACTCCAACCGCAGTTCCTAATTCACCGCCAGGGGAAAACCATCAGCCCAGACTGTCTGTTTCCTCTCTTGTTTCCAAGCTCCTGAGCCCAGAGAGTTCACAGCAAAACCAGAGACAAAGGCTGTGTCTGACCCCCGGGAAGATTTCTGCAGTGACAGCCCAGACATCAAGGACAACTGAAGATTGTTGATTCCCTGCAGAAGGCCAGAGCCCAGGCGCCATGTCCACATGCCCTCGTCCCCAGCACACAATCGACGCCCTGTTGAAACAAAAGCATGGTTTCCTGCACAACGCGGGGGGGGGGGGGGGGGGTTGGCTTTAGCTGATTGTGTTTTTCTGATCGGAGAACATGCGGTTCGGCAATTGAGTGCCAGAAAGGGAGAACCATTAATTTGAAATTCCAAGGGAATCAATGAAATTGCAGCCAAGTTGTCACGCAGCATGAAAAGCAATCACAGCGCTAGCACAAAGGAAGCCACGTCCTCAGCTACCTGGGTGCACGCAGAGGTGACAGCTCGAGAGCTGGTCGGCTATTCAGAAGCAGGCAGTCGGGCTTGATTGTGCAGCCCTCCCACCCCAGGGCAACAAACAGAAGAGCCGTGTCTGTGATTCTGATGCACAAACGCTCCATGAAGGACGCTGCTAAAGCTGGGAGTCCAGATCTTCCCCCGTCAGGATTGCAACACCCCAACGAGGAGCCCATTTGGTATGAACCGCGATGGCCACGCCTGGCCGCGTGCCCTGGGTGGCCCAGCTGCACCGCTTTAGCAAGCGAGAGGCATCCGGAGAGAGGTCTGGTCTCTCCTGGGGACGTAACCCTAACAGGGAAGAGGAGCTAAATTTAGCTTGGCTACCTTTCATCTCGGAAATGTGTGAAGGCTTGTTGTTGGTTCATATTCAGTTCTGAATTTAACTCCCCCAACCCGTCCCCAGAGGCCCCATGGACTGAGTTCAGTTGGCTTGATGTGGGGGCTGGAAGAGGGTTCAGTGCTGAGAACGCAGTCTGTCACTCCATCTGGAGAGGGCACCCCATGGGTCTCTTGTGTCCCTCCCCTCTCCTTCTGCCCGATCACCCCATTCCTCTGAGCCTCCTGGGTGCCAGTCGCCGCCGCAGCAAGAACAATAGGTACCAGAAGAAAACCGCCCACTAAGCGCTCAGCACTGGCTCCGTGGCTTTCCACACCTCATCTCATTTAATCTTCAAACAGAAGAGGCACCTGGCCCCTCAGGTACCGTGAATGATGACGACGGCTCCCAATTTCTGCAAAGATACTTCATGTCCTTATAGACCTTAAATGATGTCATGGAACCCCCTATGAATTATGTGTCCGTGAAAATGTTAAAAGTTATGTTAAGTTTGGAGGCTACTAAAGAGAGAAATCATGTGGTCTTTACTTTGCAAACTAGTAAAGAAAAAAGAAGTTGAAGATTAATGGGCTTGCTGGGCACGGCGGTGCATGCCTATAATTCCATCGGCTCGGGAGGCTGAGACAGGAGGATCGTGAGTTCAAAGCCAGCCTCAGCAATTTAGCGAGGTGCTAAGCAACTCAGTGAGACCCTGTCTCTAGTAAAATGCAAAATAGGGCTGGGGGTGTGGCTCAGTGGTGGAGTGCCTCTGATTCAATCCCCTGTACCCCCTCCCCCGCCAAAAAAAAAGAAAATTAACAGGCTTAATTTACAAGTTGGAAAAATAAACAAGGCAGAATGTGTTCCCACTGTCAGAATCACGAAGCTGGCACACGGCACAGCCAGGTTCCCTGGCCTCACTGTAGATGTTCTCAGGACACTCCACCACCATCCGCAGTCTCCACGCTCAACAACCCATCGTGAGCTACCCTGAAGCTCTGGTACCCCTTCATCTCTATAGACCCCATGGATTCGTACACAGAAGGCACCTAATGTTTGTTTGTTATTGTTAATCTGCTTGAGTTATTTTATTATATTGATTACAGTCATCCATCCTATAATAATCAGTTCCAGCCGCTCTCAGGGGTGATTTATACTACTTCGTAACAGAACATTCTCTCTCACCGTCAGGGAGAGAACATCACTAAATCAAAGATGCTCAGAGAGAAGTTCCTGCAAACAGAGCTCTCCAGATGCGCTTGGGAACAAGAGAAGCCAAGGACCAAGAAATGCATGAAATGATTTAAAGGAAAAGGTCACGGCTCTTTGCAATTAGTGTCCCAAGCGATTGGTGCTCAGGGGCTCCCTGGGCCTTGCCTTCTTCTCCTCTGCAGCTAACGATCACATCAGTAGGGAAACAGCCAGCCTGCTGTCCCCAGCACCCCGAGATGCATTAGCGTTTTTCTTTCCTGCGTTCTTATCGAGGGCATGCAGCTTCCTCCTTAGGAGTAAAGACAACTCCCCAAGGTCCCTGAGTGAGAGGCTGAAGGGTCTCCCACCCTCTTCAAACTTGCCCACACTCCACAGGCTCCTCTTGTGAAGAGACGAACCTTTGAAATGATCCCACCCCGTGCTGACTCAGTGAGGACAATATTGCAAAGCAGAAAAAGGTATTTTTTACAATCTTTGTAAAATTTTGTTTTTGATTAACATGTATTAATTTAGACATCGATAGGGTTTAGTGTGATATTTTAATACATGCCTATAGCCTGTGTCCATCGAATTCAGCCCAACCTCCTTCCCAACCTCTAGTAATCAATATTCTATATGCAGGACAACTTTTTCTTTCTTAACTTACACCTTTTAGAGAATATGCAGTCCTTGTCTCCATTGCTGGCTTATTTCACTGAATAAAATACCCTCTGGGTCCATCCATTTGCTGCAAATGGTAGGATTCTGTTCTTCTTCATGACTAAATAATATTCCCTCAGGTATTTATAGCAGGTTATATTTTCTTTCTTTATCCTTTGATATACCCCTTGGTTGATTCCACATCTTAGCTATGGTGAACAGCGTGACTTTTTAGTGTGCTGATCTCATTTCCTTTCAGACAGCAGCCAAGGAAGAAGTGGGAAACCTGGATCACAGATGTCCCGCAGGGGTTCAGACTCTGGGAAATAGATTCAAGATCCCAGCACTTGAAAGAAGCACAGGACACAGTTGGGATAGTAGACATGCTTTATCCAGAGGTGGCAGCAATGCCTAGACCCCTTTCCACAGGCCAAACAAAGAAGGTGCAGTGCCACCAGATTACCTAAGCAAGCTCATGTTCCCAGGCAGATGCTTATGACCTTGAGTACATACTAGAAACAGCTGGCCAGAGTCTTGGCAGGGAGCCTGACTGCAGCCACCTTGGGCCTTCCCCACAGCAGGGTAGATCTACTCCTAGTTTCTCGAGGCCCCTCCACGCTGTTCTCCATGACGGTCGTGCTAATCCCTGAACTTTCTGCAACAGTGTCTGAGAGCTCCTTTGGTCTGTTGTCTTGCCCTTATCTGGTTACTGTTGTTGATCTGAGGCTCCCCATTCCAACCGTGAGATGATCTCTCGTTGTAGGATTCTGTTCTCGTTGTAGTTTTGATTTGCATCGGATTAATCTTTTGATGTATCCAACAAAGACCTGTGCCCCTGAGGTTCAAGCGCTTTGGTGTGAATCTGTAATTACTGATTTTGTTTCCCACACAGTATTTCAGTCACACTTCCATGAATTATAAAATATGACAGTGACTGAAACTAGCCCCAAATAGTCCTCGATGGAAAGTAACTTCAAGGGGCTGGGGGAAGCTGAGCCCAGAGTGGCTCTGGTCTGTGTGCATTGCAGGCACGGAGTCACCTGCGTTTGTTGCAACATCCCAAGGGCAGGCACAGCCATGCCCTCGCGGACAGGAATGGTTCTTTTTACCCAACATCTTCTGAAAGGTCTCTCCACTACACAAGAAGACTCAGGGAGCCAGCCAGGGACTAGCAAGAGAAGAGACTCCCTTCCCCTAGGGTCTGGGAGGCAGTCGGGCCACTGTTCCCAGTCACAGGAAGACCAGAGGGGACCTCAGACTCTCCCTCCCACAAGTCAAATCACGGGAAGTCAAGCCAGAAGGGGCCTAAAAACACCAGGGGCGGCCTGGCCCAGGGAGAGGGTGCCCATGACCCTCAGATGTGCCTTCTTCCCATCTCTAAGTCTCAGGAGAAGATCTTTAAGTGGGATTTTTTTTTCTTTGCATTGTTTTGGGAAGTTGGAATGTTCTGGGAGTATTAGACGAGAAGTTTCTCTCCCAAGACAGAGTGGTGATGGCGATGACCCTGGCCCATCCCAAAGCAGTCTCACACCTGTGCAGGGGGAAACCAGAGCTAACCCAAACCCCAGACTCAGTTTTTGGGTCCATGTGAGCTGCTCAGAAATGCTGGGCCACTATGAAGCGGCTATTTCCAGCCAGGAAGCCACAGGGACGCTGTCATTTGAGGAAGCCATGACTTACATGGAGGCCTAACAATCCCTCTGGTGGCCACAGCATTTCTCACTTTTCTGTGATTGACATTTAGACTGTTTCCAATTTTTCACTCTTGGAAAAAAAAAATGTCATTATGTAATTTTTATGCTGGAAACTTTTCTATTTTTATAACTTTTTTTGAGATATAATTCCTACATCCTAAAACTCACCCTTTAACCAATTCCGAGGTTTTTAGTATATTTACTGAGTTGTGTCATTGTCAGCGTTATCAAATATGAGACATTTTTTTGCCAACTCTCAAGAAACCATTAACACACGAGAGTCATTCCCCATGGGCCCCTCCCCCATCCCTTGACAACCACTAATCTACTTTCTGTCTCTATGGATTTATCTATCTTGGACATTTCATATAAATGGAATCATAGAATGGGTGATCTTTTTTGATTGGCTTCTTTTACTTGGCATGATAGTTTCAAAGTTCCTTTGTGACAAGTTACTTTATTCCTTTTCATGGTTGAATGATATTTCATTGCATGGATAAGCCAAATTTTATTTATTTATCAGTCAATGATCATTTTTATGCTTCCACCTTGTGACTCTTACCAGTAATGCTATGAACATAGTTGCCCACATTTGTCTGTAGATGTATGCTTTCAATTCTCTTGGGTATATTTATCTCTGTTGGGACCTGCTGGGTCATGCAACTAGCTTTTTAACGTTTTGAAGAATGTTAGCATTTTGCCAAACTTCTTCCAAAGTGGCTGCTCCACTTTCTAACTCCACCAGCAGCAGAGCCTTTCCTGTTTGAGGATGGCTTCCACAGAACAGATCTGTAGCAGGGGAATCCTAGAGTCCAAGTGGATGCATATTTAAAACCTCTTGAAACACATGCCAACCTGCTTTGCCAAAAAGTAGCACAGGTTGTTATTATTATTATTATTATTATTATTATTATTTATTATTATTATTATTTTGACAGCTCTCCTTTGGTGTCCTCAATTCATGTCCATCACAGATTTAGCTTACATTTCATTTGGTCCCAGAGGATTCATCCCAAGTTGTTTTTGATTCTACTTTCTGTGTACCACCTCCATCTAACATCACCCTCAACTATCCCATGCCCCGTCCAGATTTTCTGGTTCAACTTGAAACTTGCTTTGCAATTTTCTCAAACACTCTTCAGATGTGTGTGCTTTTCAAGACCCTTAATGTCAGGCACCATGTCCTGGATCTGTGCTCTCTTTGGGCAGAACAAACAGCGAGGGCCTCTGCTTACAACACGCAGCAAAGGCTTTCTAACCAGTCATTTTAAAGGGATGTAAGTTGGGTACATTTTGCTGCATTTGCATAATTAAGAAGGCTGTAGACAGAGGTCCCTGCCTCTGGGTGGTCTATTGAGAATGCAGGACCTTGGGAGGCAAGAGTTCACCAGGCTGGGCCTGCTATTCCACCTGCTGGAAGACGGATGAGGGAGCTCTCTGGTCCTGGGTACCAACCATGTGCGGGCACTCTGCATGGACACTTTGCCGTTTACCGAAGTCATCAAGGCAGTCAATGAGAATCACAACCAAGTGTCATTCTTGTCACTTTACACGAGACTTTGAAGGGGCAGAGAAGTAATGTTGGAGAACGCAATGTGACCCCAAAATCGGGCTCTGCATTTCACCATGTTCTGCTGTCCACTTGGTGCCCGTGGGCATTCCAAAATCAAGCAACACCGTCCAAATGATAGAAAAATCTAAATACTTCAAATATGAGAAAAGTTTCATTCTTTCCTCTATGATCTTTTATAAAAGTTCTTTATCCCCCCAAAAGTTGTCACATTTGCATGTGATATTATTGTTTTGTCACCTGGAGTCTTCTTACAACTGAGAAATTGGTAAAGTCAGTGTCTTTTTTTTTTTAAATCATGATTATATTGTATGTCTTTCAGAGATAGATTGAGAGAGCTTTGTGCAGAGCATCAATGTGTTGAGAATATGCACATCGCTTCCAACTGGGTTGGCTCATGTTTTTCAAGAATGTATTCACAGAGTTTGCAAACCATCAACACTATCAGATTTTAGAATATTTTTACCAACCCCCAAAGAAACTCCTTAACTCTTAGCAGTCGCTCCCCACGCCCCTCTCCCCAATCCCCTGACAAGCAATCGTCAATTTTCTGTCCCTGTGGAACTCTCTGTCTCGGACATTTCATGTAAATTTTTACACCATGTGATTTACTCACAAGGTGATTGGCTGTGGCAGACTTTTCCTAAGCTGCGACAGGCTTTAACGTGGGCAATAATTTCTAGTAAAGCTTCATAATCAGTCTAGTCCTTCAATGGCTGTCCAAGTTCATCTGGTTGATAATCTCTCTGCATAAAATTTCAGGGTCACGCAGGGACTGGTTCACTCTGTGATCTGGACCCTGCTCGATAGAAAGTGCCGAGTCCTTATTCCCTCTGCCCTTCCTGCGGTTCCACTCTGCATCTCCCTGGCTCTTCCTCCTCGGCTTCTGTGTTATTCCGGATGCTCGCTGCACAGATTCACACGTCGCCATCTCTTTGTCCTTCCGTGGGCTCTGGGAGGCACATCTGTTGGAAGATGAACCCTCTGGGCAGCACGGACCCCTGGTTCCAAAGGCTCTCAGCTCTCAGATCTCCAGGACAGATCACCAGAGGGACCCCAGTGGTTGGCAACACGCCATGCTGCTAATGTAGATGCGGCCTTGTGTCTCCGTGGTGGCACTCCTTGTACCCCAGGCACATCTCCTCTGAAAGTCACGTGCTCATTGACTTCTGAACCCCCAAGGTTGGCAGGTGCATGTCCCGGGCCACCCCCAGGATCAAACCATTTTCTATCAGTGTCTTCTGAAGGAACCAAAAATAAGATAGCCCAATACCCCAGGGGAGTTGTTCCTTTTTGACACCAAGTTTGTTCATTCTCTGCAAGTTTCCTTAAATCTTCATCCTCCTGGTATAGCAGGTGCTACGTCTCCACAGCTTGCTCCTTCTTACTGAGCAATGTGGTCCCAGCACTGGCTCAGACCCCCTGACCTGAGGACAGTCCCCAAGGCCCTCCGCAGGTAAGAAGCTCCCCCAGGGGAGGGGGCTACTGCAGCTGATGGTAGATTTTTTTAAATGCCCCACATTTTCTTTAGGAACTGTGAATAAAATAGTAGTGATAAGAAGTGGGAAAATCAAGGAAGAAATTATGGCAGAAATACTCAAGAGAATTGAGATAGCCTTCTGGGAGGACCTCCGAGTCTCCTCTTCTTTCTATATGTTGCCCGTCACCAAGGGAGAGGAAGAGAGCAAGGTCTCGGGTATTTTTTTTTCCTACTATGTACAAACCAGCTATTCAGGGACTCCTTTAGTTGCATTGATATCTCAGGAGAGAGGAAAAGTCACTTGACAACACTCATCTCATTAGCTTTGATCTCTGAGTCTATGTGGCTTTATCGTCATTGTCTGTTTTCCTTACTGTAAGAATCAGGTGAAACATTGACAATGAGCCCTGTGGGCATGAGCTGAAGTGGGCACACAGGAATACAGCAGGACCCCTTACCTGTGGTTCTGCGTTTCACAGTTTCAGTTACCCAAGGAAAATCACAGCCTAAAACTACTAAATGGAAAATTCCAGAAATAAACCATTTATTTTGTAAGTTTTCGGATAACTTTCATTTCTGTATATTGTTATGATTGATCCATTTTATCATTGCTGTCGTTAATTTCTTACTGTGCCTAAGTTATAGAAGCAACTTTATCATTAATATATATATATATATATATATATATATATATATATATATATATATATATATATAGAGAGAGAGAGAGAGAGAGAGAGAGAGAGAGAAAAGAAAGCACAGTATATATAGGATTCATTACTGTCCGTGGGTTAGGTGTCCACAGAATGTCTTGGAACAGACATATTCTCTGTGGATAAGAGGGAACTACTATAATAATTATGGCCTCTAATTTTTATTAAGCACTTGCTGTATAAAAGCACCATGCTAAGTACATCAAATGCATCCATTCGTTGATGCTCAGAAAGAAGGAACTTGCATTACCCTCCAATTTTAGGATGACAAACAGGTTTTCCAGATGTAGTAACCTGTCCAAAGCTACTTAATGCCCACCAGAGACCCTACACCTCTCTGAGACCATCATCGGCGATTCTAACACTAAACTAGACTCTCTTGTAGCTACATTAAATGCAGATGCAATGTTTTCTAGCACATCGTAGAGGACACAAATCATTTTTATAACCTACTTACTAGAAAAATGGGGCCGCCAAGGGGGATGGTAGACAATTTAGAAACTCACAAGTTCAATGTTGAGAGTCTCCCTGTGGGCCAGAGCTATAATCTTATAGGGAAGTTATACAAGGAGAGAGAACTTTCCAGTAAGAAGCCATTGTCCATTCTTTAAGCAGGGCCTTCTAAACCTCTGGTTGGAAGAAAATACAAAGTCCAGTATCTATTTAAGATACACAAAAAACTCGTTCCAAAACCTGTAGAAGATAGAAAATAATTAAGATCAGAGTTTAATGAAATCGAGAATGCAGAGAACCAATGTAACAAGGAGTTGGTTCTCTAAAAGGATAAAACAAGATTGATAAAGAAAGGGAGAGAAGACCCAAATGAACAAAACTAGAGAGGACAAAGGAATTATCACCACAGACACTTGTGAAATCCAGAGGATCATTAGGAACAGTTTGAAAATTTAATACTCAAAAAAAATTGGAAAATCTAGAAATCCTGGACACATGAGCTACCCAAATTGAACCAAGGAATACAAAAAAAAGACCAATATCAAGCAATGAGATTAAAGCAGTAATAAAAAGCTTCCAACAAAGAGAAGCCTAGGACCAGGTGGATTCTTAGACAAGTTCTACCAGACGTTGAAGGAAGAGATAGTAACAGTCTTCCTCAAATTATTTGTGAAATAGAAAGTGAAGGAAATCTCCCAAATTCACTCTATGAAGCCAGTATCACCCTAATACCAAAACCAAATAAAGTCACATTAAGAAAACTATGCACTAATATCCCTGATGAACACAGATGCAAAAATCCTTCATATCATATTAAGGATGTCTTTATTAAATCATAAACACATTAAGAAGATTGTAGACCACCATGATCAGGTTGGATTCCTCCCACTTGAAGTTTGGCTCAATATACATCAATCAATAAATGTACTTCAACAAGGACAAAAATAAGGGGATCAGCTCAATTGATGCAGAAGAAAATCTTTGACAAAAATCTAGCACCCATTCATGTTAAAAACACTTAAGAAAATAGGGATAGAAGGAACTTATCTCAACATAATAATAAAACTATATAAAACCCAAAGTCAACATCATGTTGAACAGAGGAAAACAGAACAGGATGCCCACTCCTACCACTCCAATTCAATACAGTTCTCGAGTCTCTAGCCACAGCAATCAGGCAAGAGGAGGAAATTAAAGAGATAGAAATAGGGAAAGGAAAGAGGTTGCACTATTTCTGTTTGCTGATGACATGATCCTATACTTAGAAGACTCCCAGAAAAACTTCACCGGAAGACTTCTAGATTTGATAAACAAATTCAGCAACGTTGCAAGATGTGAAACAACACACACAAAAAAAATCAATTGCTTTCCTCTACTCTAAAAATGGATCTTCTGAGAAAGAAATCAAGAAAACTGTTCCATTCACCAGAGCCTTAAAAATAAAATCAAATCTTGGGCACGAATCTAACTAAGGAGGTGAAAGACCTCTACAATGACTATTATAACACACTGAAAAAAGAAATTAAAGAAGACCTTAGAAGATGGAAAGCCCCCCACCCCACGTTCTTGGATAGGCAGAATTAATGTTGTCAAAATGGCCATATAACCAAAAGAAATCTACTGATTCAGTGCAATCCCCATCAAAATGCCAATTACATTCTTCATAGAACTATAGTCCCAAAGTTCATTATGAAGAATAAAAGACCCAGAATAGCCAAAGCAATCCTGAGTAATAAGAGCCAGGCTGAAGGTATCACAATACTTGGTCTTAAATTATACTACAGAGCTCTAGAAAGAAAAGCAGCATGGGATTGGCGTAAAGACAGTGAAATATAATATAAGGCACAGAGACTGATCCACATAGACACAGCCTTCGGGTCTCTTACAAAGGTGCCAGAGACACACTTTTGGAGAAAAGACAACCTTTTAAACAAATGGTGCTGGGAAAACTGGAAATCCATATGCAGAATGAAACTAGATTCCTCTGACCCTGCTCAAAAATCAACTCAAAGTGGATCAAAGACCTACAAACTAGACCAGAAACACTGAAACTGCTAGAAGAAAACAGAGACAACACTCAAACGTATTGATGCAGGCACTGACTTCCTTAATGAGGCTCCCAAAGGTCAAGAAATAAAACCAAGAATCAATAAGTGAAATGGCATCAAATTAAAAAGCTTCTGCACAACACAGGAAACAGTTAAGAGCACGAAGAGAGAGCCTACAGAATGGGAGAAAATCTTTGCCAGCTGCTCTTCTAATAAAGGAGTGATATCTAGACTATATAAGGAACTAAAAAAACTTAACACGAAAAGAAAAGAAAGACTAATAACCAAATCAATAAATGGGCAAAAGATGTACCTTCTTAGCAATCAGGGAGATGCAAAACAAAACTCCACTGAGATTCCACCTCACTCCATTTAGAAAGGCAATCATCGAGGATATAAATAATAATTACTGGTCAGATTGCAAATTAGTACAACCACTTTGGAAATCCTCTAAAGTACAACCAGTATGGAGATTCCTCTAAAGACTAGGAATGGAACCAACATATGACCCAGCTATCCCATGCCTTGGTATTTATCCAAAAGATAGAAGATCAGCATACTATAGTGTGGTACACACTTACGATATTTATAGTAGTGCATTTCACAATAGCCAAGTATAGAACCAGCCTAAGTGTCCATCAACAGACCAATGGACAAAGAAAGTGTGCTATACACACAAAATGGGTTGTACTGAGCCATAAAGAAAAATAAAATTATGTCATTTGCGGGTAAATGGATGGAACTGTAGAGCATCCTGCTAAGTGAAGTAAGCCAGACTCAGAGAGCCAAGGGTCAAACGTTTTCTCTCATATGTGGAAGCCAGCAGGGGAGAGGGAAAGGGAGGGAGAGAGAGAGAGAGAAAGAAGGAATTAAAAAGTGTGGGGGAATTCACAGAAATCAAAGGAAGACTAATATTAATAGAGTACAGGGAAGGGATTGAGAGGGATGGAGGAGGGAAGGGATGGGGGAATACTGGGGAATGAAGTTTACCAAATAATGCTATGCCCATTTACATAATAATTCATATATATTTTTCTGATTTTTAACCTAATCATAATCATATGCATAAAATTCTAATTTGGTTTACTCACATATATGATTATATTAAATTCATATATATGATTCTATGTATGTAACACAGTTATTAAAATAACAGTAACAATAATAGAAGGGAAATCAGTAGAGCCAGCAGTCATGGGAGGGACCCAAAAATGAATGTGAAACACTATATGCAGGTATTGGATTTAGTCCCAAGTTCAAAGCTTTCCTCTGCTGAGAGCAAGCTGTGGTCCTTAATCTTTCTAATCTACATTTTTCTCATCTGCAAATAAAAACAAGTGGGGAATAAGAAAGACGACCCGCATAAGAATGTTATGAGCGCCAGGTGCAGTGGTGCACGCCTGTAATCCCAGTGGCTCTGGAGGCTGAGGCAAGAGGATTTCGAGTTCAAAGTCAGCCTCAGCAAAAGTGAGGTGCTAAGAACTCAAGGAGACCCTGACTCTAAATAAAATACAAAAGAGGGCTGGGATGTGGCTCCATGGCCGAGTGCCCCTGCGATCAATCCCTGGTACCCCATCCCCTAAGGAAAAGAATGTTGTAAGGGTTGAATGAAGTAATAAGATAAAATATTACGGCTAAATCCATCCAACACTGCTTGCCCAGCTCTTAGACGGTGTGCAGTACATGGTATGGCTTATTTCAAGTGTTATTAGTTTTGTAAATATCAGCTCTTCAGTCACACCAATAGCCACGTGAAACTAGTGGCTGCTGTGCCGGGCAGAGCAGATGTCAGATATTTCCACGATTGTGGAAGGGTCTGCTGGATAATGTGGGTCAAGAGGAAGAACAGAGTCTGTCCCTGCGAGGGGCTGCTTCCTCCCAGCTGTTGGAGGCAGGCAGGTAGACCAGATGGCCATGAAGCCCTTCTGCACCCAGGAGAAGCCAACGTTCCTTGGACTCCATTTTTCAGCATCTTTTCGTGTGGATGTTTTTACAATAATGACAGCAGCTTCCCCAGAGCACAGAACCCCAGAAACTGGGGCTGTTCCCCAAGTACTTAATGCCTCTCAAGGATCGGGGCCCTGAAATGGTCCAAACGACTGCCATCCTGAGTTTAAGGTTGCCAGTAGACGGCCTGCAGACAAATCAGATTTTGCTACTTTCTATGATAATAGTATTCAGGAAAAACATAAAGCACGAGAGACACTGTTTCCCACAGATTAATGATCCGAAAGCAAACAAGAACATGAATTTTCTTTACATCTGTTCATCTTTTGCATTTCGTCCCACCAATCTGACCATATTTTTGTATAAAATATGGTATGTGGGTACGAAGTATGTCACGTTCAGACTTTTTAAATTCATAGAATAACACCTCAATAACACTTCTTTCTAAAAATGTTGTTATATTTCCAAGAAGCACTCAAAGGCTTTCATAAACATGCTTTTGTAGTATAGATAAGCTATGTTAAAGCAGGATACATTATGTGCCTAAAAAGCACTTCCATTATAAATTTTTTTGTTTAAAAAGAAAACCCAAGAAGAGCCTCAGCAACAGCGAGGCACTAAGCAACTCAGCGAGACCCTGTCTCTAAATAAAATACAAAGAAGGGCTGGGGGTGTGATCTTGCATAGGCTATTTAAGCCATCTAGACTCAGGTTTTTCATCTAAGAAAAAGGACAATGACACTGACCTTAGGGTCTTTGTCAGCATACAGTGAGACGATGTAAACCATGAGGCTCCTTAGAAAAAGGGAAGCACTCGGTCATGTCAGCCGCATCATCATTATTCCTATTGTCACCAGTATCAACATTGTCACCATCACCAATGTCAAAATCATCATTACTACCACCAATATCAACATCATTGTCATCAATATCATCACCACCAGTATCATCATCACAGGTACCAACATCATCATCATCACCAGTATCAATATCACCAACATCAGTATCTATCATCATCACCGTCTTTATCACTGTCATTGTTAAACCCAACACAGAGGGAGGGACAGGTGAAAGGCTCATAGATTCCAGTTTGCAGATGCTATTTTTATCTACAAGCAATATGCTGAGTAAGCAAAGGGATCTGGTCTACAGGAGAGAGATCAATGACAAGGGTGGGGGAGGCACTGCCATTTAGTGGGCCAAGGGACATAAAGCATTCTGTAATGCACAGATGTATTATACACAAGAGCCATTCTGTATCCCACAAACTTTTAAAAAATCCTGCTGGGCAACTTCACATTACATATGAACGTAACAAAGTTTACTAGGTTTGAATATGCAGTAAATTTTCTAGGTATGCAAATACTGTGTGATTCAAATAAAGACCTTAGTTTTCATTGGAAATTTGCCAAGAGCCAGCCACTGAGGTGGTTTCAGACATGGGTGCAAATTCTTTGACATTCTTTTGCTCAAGAGGTGGGACCTATATACTCAGAACCCCCCTGCCTCCCACCCCATATGATTGCTTTGACTGAAAGTACAAAGGACACCATGTGATTTTCTGAGGGTAAGTCATAGGTGGTCTTGCTGAGACACTTGTCCTTCACACCTTGACTTCCTTGTGAGAAAAGTCTGAACCCCTTGAGACCACCATCCCGTAAGGCCACAGGCAGGCAGTCAAGTCTAAGTTCCTGGCCCAGCGGCCAGGTGAGTGAGTGAAGGGGCGCCATCTTGGAGGTGAGTTCTTTAGCCTCCCCTGCTCCAGGGAGTCAACCCGGCTGAGGCCCTGATAGCACGGAGCAGGCACAAGCCATTCTCACCACATTCCTTCTGAATTCCTAACCCACAGGATTTGTAAGCACCCTTAAATGACAATTTGAGGCCTCTCATTGTTGGTTTGTGACCCAGCAACAGATAACTAGAAGATTCGCCATTTGGAATATCACAACGCCAATACAATCAGAATTTATCAGTCTACATTTGAAGTTGCCATATTCATGGTGATTCAGCCTTGAATATGGTATTTGGGCATGAACACTTTACTCATTCTTCTGTCTGAGCTTTTTTTTGGCAGGGGAGGGGGATTTCTGGTAATTGAAGCCAGGGTCTTACACATGCTAGGTAAGCACTCTACCACTGAGCTCTGTATCCAACATCTATTTTCAAACCACATCTTATTTTCAGTTTAAGACACATTACTCTCCCTGAAGTCCTCCTTTATATTTTAGTTGGGGCACTGTATTAATCTTATTGTGAAGTAAAGGGTTGAGGTAGGCCATGTTAGCTACACAGTTCATCTTAAGGTAGCAGAAGGAATGTTGCCAACTATTTGTTATAAGACATAAGAGGTGAACCCATAGGTGAAGGCCACTGCGCCAGGCACGCTTCTCCCGCCCTAGACCAGGGCTGGTCAGCATCTTTCCGGTTCTCCTGAGGTTTGTCAGTCCTTGGTTTCTGCTCCTTCAGTCCCATGAGATTTCTGTGGCATCCCGGGACACCCCCACCTCACTGCTCTCTTTTCTTAGTCCATAGGTTCTTGGAATCCAAGAAACTTGACCTCCATGGGCAACGCTCTCTCCTTGACAGAAGGGTGGGTTTCTCAGGCCTCTTTGGGCATGCTCTGAGCCGAGAGGCAGGCACACTCTTCCTTTCCCCCTTTCTTGTTTCTGTATGACCATCAAAGGCCAGGCAATGCTTCCCTGGGCTTCTCTTAGCATCCCAAGGATTTTTATTTTCTTTTGGTGTTAGCTTGGTCTAAGCCTGAAAACCCAATCAACATTTCTTCTGGCTCCTCTTAGCCCTGCTCTTCCTTCTCTGCTTTGCTCTGCCCTCTTTCCTTCCGTCCCAGGTTTGTGCTCACCCTGGCTGGTGCCTGCAGCTTCCATCTTTATTTACTGTACACATCCCGGGTGCTGCACAAAGATGCTTTTTGAATTTTACATCAAAACCCTGCAGAGTAGAAATTCGGTTTTGACTGCCGTTCACCTCTGGAGTCATTAAAAATCTCTCCATGGTGGCGCAGTCTTGCACTCCACGGCCACATTTCAGTCAACAATGGACAGCCCCGTCAGAGGGCAGCAGGGCTAAAAACAACTCTTGCCTGTGCCACGGCGGTGTTCACGGTGCGCGTGCGTTTGTGGCGATGTTAGGTAAACACACTCGCAGCTCTAATGCTCACAGAAAACAGAAAAGTACAGCAACCGCAATTATGTGCAGTAGATCACATTTGATCAAAATGAACAAGTGTTCCTGGTTTATGTACTTACTACACAATTGTCATCATTATTTTAGAAGGTCCTCCTTCTAGTCGTAAAATGTTCGCTGTGTAGCAGAAGCTGTGTTATGCCAGCAGCAGCCGCAGACAGGTCATGTTCCCAGGGTCTCTTGGGGGCATCTGGAGGCCACAGGGAGGGATCAACCTCCGTCACCCAGGTCTGCGGAAGTGCACTCTAGGCTGTCCACACAATGACAAAGTCACCCAATGATGAATGTCTCAGAACATGTCCCCATTGTCAAGTGACACAACTGCATATATATATATATATATATATATATATATATATATATATATATATATATATATATATATAAATAATTAGTCTTTCTAAACTACAAGAAGGTTGTAGGTCTTATTGCCCAAAGGCCCGTTCCCTGGGCTCCAACTGTCACAGACTCAAATGACACAAGGCATTCCCCCAGAGTTTGCTGAAGACGTTTTTGGAGGTTCTTCCAAGCTCATCTTGATTATGTTCTCTGCTCCCCACTAATGTGGGCTCCCCACTGCCTTCTCCGTAACACACAGGACCCTGGCCCTCTGGCCCTAGCAGATTGCACCCAGGGGGACAAATGACTAAGCTGAACAATGAGGCTCTTTCTTTAGTGCATTCAAAACTGGAACTGCAAAGTCAACGAGATTTTAATGCAGTTTGGGCAGATTATATGAGCTTAAAATATACGCGTGTGTGTGCGTGTGTGTGCGTGCGTGTGCGTGTGTGTGTGTTTGTGTGTGTGCCTTGAATATATATTCAAACACTGTGGGACAGAGGCATCTTTTCTTCAGGAGAAGAATAATAAGCCATTTTCCAAGAAGCACACAGAAGAGACAGATAGATGGCCCTGGTGCCTTTGAGTTCTTGGTTTCAGTGCCTGACCAAGGCTCAGCGGTCCCTTTTCCTCACGTCCCATTAGACACTTGATAAATCTGCCCCTGCCTTTTGGCCCCTGAAGGCAAATCGAAGAGATTTCCCTCAAGTGCAGACAATCTTAACTAATCCAGTTTTTTTTTTTTCCCTTTGAGCCAGTTTCATGGTCAAGTTTCTTATATTATCTAAAAATCAGCACAAGGAAGTTTAAAAGTAATTGAAACAGGATTTCCTGTCAAATTTGGCCTACTATTTGGAAAAAAAAAGAATAGACATTTGGGAGAACATTCACATTTTGGGTTTTTTTTTCCCCCTTAGGAAGGAAAAAGAATGAGAGAGATTGATTGATTGACCAAAGAACCCAAGGGAGAGAAATCCACAAAAGGAAAATTATAATGATAGGTTCTGACGATCTCCCACACCAAAAGGAGCGAGGGCAGGAAGTGCCCGTCATGAGCAAGCCAGTATCAAGTAGTACCAAGTGAGGTCTCTCTCAAGTGGCTTGCTGATGACAGGGTTTGTGAAGCTTGGCTTTGCACAGACCCAAAATAGCCAGCACATGAGTTCCTGAGGCCTTGGCACTGAGCGCACAGCTTATGCCAGGAAAAAAAAAAAAAGCCTGCTATGATTTGATTTTTGCAAAGCTTAGGAAAGGAAGCATATTCAAAACAATATGCTGCTGCTAAGCAACCATTCCAGGCTGCCATATTTGTTTTTGTTAGATTATAAGATGACAGGTGTTCCGGGTCCCCGAGGGCTGTTTTTTGCTTGTCCTGTGTCTGTAGACCAGATCTGTCCTTGGAAACCCAGAATATTCCTCCACCACTCAATGGCTACAATACACCTGCTGCAAAGAGGCCTGAGCCCCGGCCAGGGTGCAATCACCTTCCATGTTTGCCTTTCCTCGGGCACCATCCCTCAGCCCTAGAGGACCGTGCAGTCTCTTTATAAACCGACAGTTACTCTCTAACCATAGCTTAATGATTCTTTATTTTAGATTCTCCAGTTTAAATGATAATGACAATGACGATATCAAAAAGGGCTACGGACCAACTAAATACTAAGTCACGAGAGTCTCCTGGGATAACTAGGCATCGTGATATTTGCAGATTCATCCACAGAAGCATCGTGACCTTTGTAGACTCAAAGATCAAACCTAGCCGTGGAAGAGAGTCATGGTTGAATTTCAGAACAAGTTGCCTTATGTCCCTCTGGAGAGATTTGGGTTGCATTTCTGAATGCCAAAAGTCCTCATGTATTTCTCAAATTATATTTTAGTTTCGGGGACAGGGACTATCTCAACCCACTGATGATATTCTCTGGTGCAGTGGAGTATTGCACTGACTTCTGGAAGCTTCCACCATGACTTGGGCATAATTCAGATCTAATGGCCCTGAAGCTGGACTTGAACTGTGGTTTACAAACACTCCCTCCACTCCAGCCACAGACCAAGAGCAGGAACATGAGCTGCCTTAGGAAGTGATATCCAAAGCTCTAACCATCTCCTAGCTGTTGCCAGACGTCTAGATAGTTCCAGGTTCTAACATAAGACAAAAGGGATGAATAGAAACAGGTTCTTTGACTTCTGCTTCTACTGAAGGACTAGACTTCTGGCCCTTTTTTTTCCTCCCAGTTTGGCTGGGACTAGCTGGAACCTTCGATTCCCCAGCACCATCTTATCTCCCAGAGTGTTTTAGACAGCTTTTTCGCTGCTGTGACTAAAGGATCTGGCCAGACCAACCGTAAGGAAGAAAGTTTATTTGAGGGCTCAAGGTTTCAGAGGTCTTAGTCCCTAAAAGGACGGCTCCATTCCTTGGCGCTCAAGGTGAGGCTGACCATCATGGCGGGAGGGTGTGGCAGCGGAAGCAGCTCCCATCAGGAAGCAGAGAGACTCCACTCTCCAGATACAAATATATACCCGAAGCCACGCCCCAATGCCCACCCCGTCCAGCCACACCCCACCTCTCCAGTTAATCCCATCAGGGACTGATTCACTGATTAGGCTACAACCCCATCATTTCTCCTCCAAACTTTCTTGCATTGTCTCACCTGTGAGCTTTCTGGGGACACCTCACCTCCAAACCACAGAGGACAGAATTGTACCCTGAAAAGTGACCCAGAGCCAGAATTTCTAAGATTTTACACTCGGAAGACCCAAATTTGTCACTATCCAGAACAAATTAACCTATTTCTCTACCCAGGAGAGAAGACAAAATATTTCCGTCTTCACCGACAAGGACTTCTGGCAATTTGGACGAATGATGCGGAGAGCAGAAAACGATGGATCATGAACTTCCCGAGGAAATGAATTCCAAAAGAAACCCCAACATCACGAATCACAAGGCGCTTTTTTTTCTTATTCATGACCTTCCTCTACCTTCTCTTCCACAGAGTAAATGGAAATGTGTCATTCTGATTAATGATGATGGCTTCCTTGTCATACATCAACTAAAATGAGATGTTTTATCCTGACAGATTAAGGGGACATGAGCGTATATTTAAGAGGTACTTTTAAAAAGCTGCTCTTGATTGTCCACAGTGCTTAAAAAATTCCCTCTTATCTTCTCCTCACCCCACCCCCTTTTCTACAGCTCTTTAAAGGTAGAGAAATTATACGGCATTCAGCGACAGTTGATTGCTGCCTTGTTTGTGTAACGGCATTGTTGACAACGCTCTTGTGACGATGTTGACCAGCATCGGGACTGGGTCTAGCCAGAAAATCATCCTAGCTGGCAAGCTGTGCCGTGATTTCCCCATAGAAACAGCACTCCAAACTCCTGTTTTTAAGAAGAGTTTTGATGAAACTTACTATTTTCCTTCTTGGCAGTGACTCTATCTCTGCAGGGAAAAAAAAGAAAAGAAAAGAAAAGAAGAAAACTAAAATGATTGTAGACCAATCATGATCACAGTCATTGTGATTTCAGAACTTGAATCTGCAGAAGGCAGGACAGTGTGGAAACGTGGGTGATGCTAGCTGAGGCCCCACGGGGTATCGGTTGACTACTGTGTTCCCAGTGTCTAGCACAGCACCTGTATTGTGTCAGGAACTCAAATCAATACCTGTCTTTTGAATGTAGTTGTGAAGTTCCAGCAATGAGTCTGAAACTGAGAGAAGCATCTTCAAAGGGTGTGGTAAGGGAGAGGGAGAGACTGTAAAGAAAATGGATGATGGACAGATGGATGGTTGAGTGACCACAGCCACCCATCGACAGGAATCAAGAAGACAGCCATAGTTTCACCTCCACCTGGACAGTCCATTCCTTGGGGGACAGGAACCACAGTCCTCATCTGATTGACAGGTTCCAGCACCAAAGTCGGCTTTCAGCAATGCTTGTTGAATGAATAAATGGATGGATGAATGGGTGAGACCGCTTCAACCTAGACATTTACCTCCGGGCATGAAGAGCAGATGCTCTCTCTGCCTGTAATAAATCATTTTCCCCCTTAAAATCAATGCAAATTAAGGCCATTTCTTCAGTGGGGGGAAAAAAACCACAACCTGACAAGTATAAGTATGGTCAGGAGGAGCAGCTCAGAGGGTGGGTGTGGCAGAGGGCCAGAAGCCCCCATGACCACAGGAGCAGCATTTGGACTCGGTTCCTGGTAAGCCTAGTTGGACAGTGTTGGGGGCGACATTCATTCTAACACTCACCACCTACGCTAGTGGGATAAAGGACTGTATTGGTCTGTAGCCTGAGAGTCTGTTGGCAAGTGAGATGCAGACATGGCGAGGTCCGCGGAGAGCAGGGTGGCCCTGGCCAAAGAAGCCACCACGGGGCACCTGCTCCTTGGGTTTGGATGGTGTCCATTTAAAGCCTGGAGCACAGGGAAGATCCAAAGTGCACAGAAGTCATCTCGACAGAGAGCAAAGGTTGCTCGAGTCTAAGGAAATAACCACACCCCAGGGCAGCGAGGAGGAGGAGGAAGCCCCGAATCAAAGTGGCCCAATCAGGAGAAGGATTGGGTTCAGGGAAGAAAATGGGTTCAGTTTGGGCCTGAGACAGATGGGCATCCAGAAAGAAATGAGGAGCAGCGAGTCAGAGACGCACGATTAGGGCTCCCACAGAGAGAGTCGGGTAGACACCATGGCGTTACCAGCCTAGAGTGGCAGGTGACACCAGCATAAGAGAGCAGAGAGAGAGGCAGAAGGCCTGACCACACAGGTCAGCCAAAGGGCACCAAGGGCAGCGGAGGGCAGGAGTTTATGGGGGACGAGGGTCACTAAGAGATGATCAGTGACCACAAGGGCTAGAGGGAGTAGTGATGAGGCCATGGGTGGTCAATATTCCTCTCATATGGAGAGATGGATTTTCAGAAAGAGCACGTACTCTTCATCTTAGAAGATCCAGCTAAAACGCCATTGCCCTGATGGGGGTTTAAGCATCGTTTGGTGCACTACAGTCATAAACGGTCGTGGGGTTCTTTTTGACATATTCATAAATGCATATGACACAGTGTCCTGTGCCCTTGCTCTTCCTTCTGTTTGAGTTTATTTTTAAGAGAGACATCACAGCTAGGTAGGAAGGTGGAGCGCCTCGCGGTGTGTTCCACAGGTTCCCAGGATGATTGGGCCAGTTCCGTTCCTGCTCTGCCCCTTCCCTCTCCACTTGCCTCACCGTTGGGTCCCGGCTCCTGCTCTGCCACTCTCCCTTCTGTTTTCACAAGACCCCCCCTGTTTTTATTTCTTTATTTTTTCTCTTTAGCTTCTGCATGTGAGATAAGATATTCTACCCTTGACTTTCTGAGTCTGGTATATTTCATTTAGCAGGATGGTCTCCAGGTCCATCCATTTTTCCACCAAATGACAAAATTTCATTCTTCTTTATGGCTCAGTAGAACTCCATTGTGTGTGTGTGTGTGTGTGTGTACCCTCCCCTGCCCCACCACATACACATACACACACACACACATTTTCTTTATTGATGGGCACCTGGGCTGGTTCCATACTTAGGTGTTGTGGATTGGGCTGCTACGGACGTTGGTATGCATTTACCACTGCCATCTGCTGATTTTGTATCTTTTGGATAAATACCTGGGAGTTGGATACTGGGTCATGTGGTGGTTCTATTCCTAGACTTTTAAGGAATCTCCGGACTGATTTCCAAAGTGGTCGTACTAATTTGCAGTTACGCCAACCATGTATAAGTGTGCCTTTCCCCTCCCTGCCGCAGTCCGGCTGCAGCAAACTAGCCGGGGGGTGACGAACAACTTGTGTACGTTGATACAGCAGGAGTAGGAGCCGTTTATTGCAGGACAACAGAGGTATTTATACATTTTGCACAGCTTATCTAATTAACATAAACTAGATACATCAGTCAACCAATAAGAAATCTCCACACTTAATGGCTCGCTGGCTCCACCTCACAAACCACTCCCTCTGGCATTTTGCCAGGCGCCATCCAGACTTGTTTACAGACCCTAACATTTTCCAGGCGCCATCCTGACTTGTTTACAGACTCTAACACCTCCCCCACATCCTATAGCGATCACTGTTATTTGTATTCTTAATGATTGCCATTCTAACCGCAGGGGAATGAAATCCTAGGGTAGCTTTGATATGCGTCTCCTTGATTGCTAAAGATGTTGTCATGGGTTGGTGTGAGGTGTCTCCCAAAAAAAAGCTCATGGGTGAGACAGTGCAAGATGGTTTAGAGGTGAAATGACTGGGTTACAAGAGCCTTAACCCAATCAGTGCATTAGTCCCCTGATGGGATTGACTGATGATGACTGTAAGCAGGTAGGACTGGCTGCAGGAGGCGGGTCATTGGGGGTGAGCCATTGGGATATATATATATATATTGTCCATTGAGAGGAGAGTCAGTCTTAGTCTGTCTGTCTGTCCCTCTCTCCCCTTCCTGGTGTGATGTCCTGAGCTTCTTTCCTGGGCCAGGCCCTTCCGCCATGATGTTTTTCCTCTCCTCTGGCTCAGAGCCATGGAGTTGACCATCTATGGACTAAGACCTCTGAAACAATCAGCCCCCAAATAAACTTCTCCCCCTCTTATTGTTCTTGTGAGATCATTTGCTCCTAACAGGGGAAAAGTTGACTAAAACAGATGTTAAATGCTTTTTCATATATTTGTTGACTACTTGTATTTTTTTTTTTACTTGATAAGTATCTATTTGCCTGTTTTTTGAGTGGGTTATTAATTTGGGGGGGGATATTTTTTCGTGTTGTTGGGGTTTTTTTGTTTATTTTGTTTTTTGTTTTTGTTTTTGTTTTTAGTGGTGGTGGGGATTGAACTCTGGGGCTTGTGCCTGCTAGGCTACCTCTGAGCCACCTCCCCAGTAACTGGTGTTAAGTTTTTTGAATTCTTTATATATTCCGGTCATTCATCAAAAACGGCACGGTATTGGCATTAAAAACAGCAATGAAGACCAATGGAACAGACTAGAAGGAAGAGCTAAATCCCCATAAATAGTCATGTGACCCTTCACAAAGGTGTCCAGTACATACCTTGGAGAAAGACAGTCTTTTTATCAAATTGTGCTGGAAAAACTGGGTATCCTTATGTAGAAGAATGAAACTAAATCCCTCTCTCTCATCCTGCCCCCAAATCAACTCAAAGTGGATCCAAGACCTACACATTAAACCAGAAATGGTGAAACTCTTAGAAGACCACAGGGGCAACGCTCCAACACCCTGGGGCAGGATCTGACTTCCTAATGAGATAGAACCAAGAATCTATAGGTGGGACAGCACTAAATTAAAAAGCTTCTGCCCAGCAAAGGACACAGTTAAGAGCGGGAAGGAGGGACTTCACAGAAGGGAGAAAATCATTGCCAGCTACCCCTGCCCTGGCAGGTTTTTGGCTAATCTCCCTGTAAGAAAAAAAAAAAAACTCCCTCCCGTTCCTCTGTGCTCATCTGCTGTTCTGTTTATAAAGCACCCACCGCCTTTTGCTTTGTAGTGTAATTCCTCGCCTGGGAGGAGTGCCCTCCCGATACCTACCCAAAGAGTCCGTCGTTCAAAGCGTCAGAAATATTTGTGGAATCAATGAATCAAAACCTACTTGTTTACAGTTCTACCTGTTCAACGGGAGAAATGAATTAAAAAGTCAATTATATTGATTTTTTTTTTAAAAAAAAACTTCATTATAAAACAAACCAGATACTAAAGATTCAAAAAATAAATTCTTAGCTGAATCTACTATTATAAGGTCAACACTTTATAACCCAGACTGAGGTCAAGAAATAGGAATTTGCCAGGCATCCCCCAAGCCCCCTCTATGCCCATCCTAACCAAGAATCTCCTTCAGAGAAACTCGGTCCTGACCTCGATGGCAATCCCTTCTGGGCTCTCCTCTGTGGCTTCCTAACCTAACTACATGTCCCTCAGCTCTTTAGTTTGCCTGCTGTTCCCATATGTCCCTATTAACCCAAAGTCTGTTCATGTACCTTGTTTATTGAGGAAAACAAGTTATCCTATAAAGTGTCCCAATATCTGGACTTTGCTGGTTGCATCTTTACAGATCTACTGGATGGATCATCAGACTTAATTTTTGGCAAAACAACAACATAGATGGTGCCATGTTCTTCTATCGGGAGCCATGTGACATATGGCGGTCCCCTCCCCATCTTCCCCCGTAGCCCTCGTTAGCAGCCATGATGAGAGATGCCTAGAGGCGCTCCTTCACTGGAGTTGCAAATCAGTAACATTCAAATTCACTCATTTTTCCTTAACTTATTTTAAAAACATTTCTATAAAGAGAAACATTTACTCATCTACTATTTAGCTATCAGGGCATTATTGTCCATATAAGAAAGGCACAGTAAATGACTTTTGGCCCCCATTACTTACCAGTTTTTATAATGAGTGGTTCTTTATTGTTCTCCAAGGATAGCCAATTAGTTTTGTACGTCCTTATGAACTCATGAATTTAAACATAGTTCTTGAGTTTCAACCCACTGAATATTATCTTTTTCGAACACATACTTTTCAAACTTTGTACAGTGGAAACTTCTTCGAGTTGGTTTCTGTGTCTGTTTTTTTGGTTGTTTGTTTGTGGTTTTTGTCAACCAGCAGGAGACAAGGTCCTAGGCTCATCTTGCACCTGTTCTACCTCAACCAGCATCTTCCCTTTTCTCAAGACTCTCTCTGGTTTCTTTCAATGGAAAACAGCATTTCAAGGCCACCATCTGGCCCTCATGAGGTCATGGCTGCTGGGTTGCTTCTTGTTTCTAAGCCTTTTCAGGACACAGCAGTAGGAGCTCAGGAGGTAGAAGATACTTCTAATGCGAGCTCTGTGCCACAGGGTTTCTGCCACCCTCCTCTGCCTGACACTCACATCTGCTTTCCTCTGTATCTAGAAGACTCTATATTCAGGACACCAGGGATTAGAGAACTTGAATTCCCATCACATCCCTGTCCACGTGCCTTAGCTCACATTGTGTCTGAAATCATCCTGGTTAAATACAGCCATTCTTCTCCCATAAATATGGTGCTTGAAGACTGTCTTTTTTACATCTGATATGTCTTGTTTTTTACATTTTTACCAGTTTTCACGTATCTACATGGTAAGAGCATATAGACATCGCACACTATCTTTTTCCTTTCTGACTCTCGATGTGGTTTTAGTTGCACTAGAAAATATATTTTTAGTGCTTATTATCAAACCATATGTCAATGGGTTTCTAGTTATTTTGGGATGATTGGAATTTGCTCAGTAAAAACTCGTGGGAAAAGCGTTCACCAAGTCACTGAGATGACTGCACGGCTGGCCCAGGGCTTTTACTTGGTGCCAATTTAGATGGATGTAAAAATCTTAGCTCACATTTCTTTCCTTAAGTATCTTAAACATGTTATTCCATTTCATTCTAACATCAAGCACAGTTGGAACAAGATCTGGTGGGAGCTTCGTTTTCTCTCTCAGATCTGATTTGGTATTCTTGCTGGATGCCTAACATTTTCATTTTTTTTAGAAAATTCAATAATTTTATGAATTTTTAATCACAGTTCTGATGATTATGGTTTTCTCAGGTATAGGGTCTACAATTGAATATGGAATTTCAAAAAATTCTTCTTGAAGATGTTTTAAGTGCAGGTCTCAATATTTCTTTTGTTCCCTTGTTGGGATTTTCTTCTTTGGAACCTGTTATTATACGTACATTGGATCTTCTTTGTCTTCTGAATTTGTCCTCTAAAATCCTCTTTAAAACTTTCTCCTTTTTTTTTTTTTTACACTTGCCTGAGAAATATAACCTTATTTATGAGTCTCACTGATTCTGATTTGTGTGTCTTCTTTAGCATCTTATGTCATTTTCTTAATGTGTCTAAGTTTGTTAGAGATGGCAGGATGTGATTTTTATTTGAAGGGGGTGAGCCCGTCTCTTTCTAGTATTCTTTCGCTGTCTGTGGGGTTATTTCACTCTTTATATTCCGGTAGTAACTTTGTAGGGGATTATACTTTTGACCTAGTCCATGTTGACATTTTGTGCTGCTATCTCAGGGTAACGCAGGCTAATTCAGAATTTAAAATGAACAGAACCCTATCGGCTCTCAATTCAGAGACTGGGAAACCACCTTCAAGCTGCAGCATCTGGCTGGGGACTTCTTGCCCATCCTACCAGGGAAGAAGCCATCACCTGGTGGAAGAACAAAGAAAGACAGAGGAAGAAAGCCCAACTCCCCCTCTTACAATGGTCTCGGTCTCACCTGCATACAGAGCCTCTTGAGGTCTCACCATTGATACTGCTACAACGGCACTTAAATTAACAAAATTGCCACGTGAGTTTTGGAGGGACAAACACTCAAGCCAATGCAACCTTGATTCTTCCCTATTGTGCTTTTTCTGCAACATGAGCTTTTACAAGGGGTCGTCCAGGACAGTTGTAGTCACTTTCTAACTTTAGTCTTTGAACAGCCTCTTCCCTTTCCATATAGCTGTCATGGCATATGGCAGCTGGTTCTCTGGGGTCTCTCACCACAGTGCCCTTCTCCCACCCTTAGCTGAGCCTTCGTTGGGTTCTGCTCTTGGCCATTTGTTCTTGGTGAGTGGCTGACCTGGAAGGAAGTCTTAGGAGTCCGAGGAGCCCAAACTCTCCTAGCTCCTTTAGGTCAGACCATGGAGTGGTGGACTCCCAACCTCTCCCAGTTTGTGCTCTGTCCAGTGAGCCCAGGGTGGCAAATTTGGGGACTCAGATACGTCACTGCCTTGTTTCTTCTCTTGGCTTCCTCCTGCTAAACCACTGCTGACACCATGCGGCTCCCTGTTACTGCTGAAGGTCCCCCCACTCCAATCAACACTTGGCTTCATTTGTTGGTAATGCTCATATGCGTGGGCTTTGCAATCTCTGTGCTCTGTTTTTGGGGAGAATTCAGGAGATTCAAAGACTCTGCTGCCACTGACACAATATTTCAGGATATTTACACAATTGTAAGTCATCGATAGAGTAATTGGATTTAAATATATGGTGTGCTTTGGTTGGAAAAAAAGAAGAAATACACTAATAGACATTTTCGTGTAGAAGTTGGGTGGACATCTCTTTAATGAGAGGAAGCAAAACTACCTGCCCTGGCTTTTCTCTGGTTCTGGGGTTCTACACCTCTTGAGGGAGTCAGGATGATGTCATAAGCACAGGTGGGATAGCTTAGAATGACATATTAAAGAGGCCCTCCGATGTGATACTACTAAGCTGTGGCGGCAGAACATCAGAAGACGTTGGCTAGAATAAGTGGAAATATTTAAGGAATGGTAGTATCAAGGCACAGAGCAAGAGGTCCTTCACAGATTCCTACCAAGCCTGTCCACCCAGGAGGAATTGGGTGACCAACGATATCCTCACTTTGGCAGAGTAAATCCTGCAGTATTATATTTTGGGTCATCTGTTGACACAGCCTTAAAAGGAAACCCACACTGCAACAGTCGCAGAGCTCGAATTCTCTCCACCTTATATTGTCCTAATGAATCGGTGTCGGATACAAAGAATTCTTAGGATAATCTTTCTGAAGGGCTTTGTCACTCCAAATCCAGACTTGGTCTATTTCATCGCTTCCAACACTAGAAGCTGCCTTTCTCAGGAATGCCTCACATCCACATTCCTCCAAGCTTCAATTAGAAACAGGAGACGGTGACTTGGTGAGAGGAATGCAGGCCCATCTCTCTTCCCATGCACCTATCCGTTGCCTCGAGGTATTTTTAATTCTCTCTTTGCCTTATTGAGCTTTTCCAGCATCAGCCAACTTAACACATGACCCGCGCTGTCTTTATTCTTTCCCACCTGAGGGAGGGTAAGGAGAGGGACTTTATCTTATTCAACTCTGCATTTCTAGTTCTTATCACAGGGTTCTCCTACTTATCAGTTCTACTATTTTTTATGTGTTTCGGTGAAGGATTGAGAAAGTTAGTTCAAAAAAAAATCCCATATTTGTGGGGGAAATTATGTGTCTGGATTCTTATTATTCATGCCTCACAAGTAGTTACTGGAAGGAATAGAGGGAGACGATTGGGATTGTTGCTTAGCACGCGGAACTGCTTGGGGATTTGCTGACTCATGAATTCAACAAGTATTTATTGACCATTTCTGTGTCAGACACTTCCAGTGCTGGCTGGGTAAAGCAGTACACAAAACCAACACAGTCCCTGCTAGGATGATATGACCTTGAACTGAGGGAGACAGACCCTGAATAAGTAAGTAGATACACATATATTATCATGTCAGTAATAACAGACACTCAGAAGAAAAATAAATAAATAAATCCAGAGTGAGGTGAGGGTTGGGGGGGACTGCCTTCCAGATAACAAAGCCAAAGAACGACTGCCGAGGGATGACAATTAAGCTCAAATCTGAATGAAGGTGGAAGTAAACTGAAACATTAAAGAAACAGTGTTACAGGCAGAGGGAACAGTAAGTGCAAAGGCCCTGAGGTAGGACCACGTTCCTATTTGGGCAGAAGAGAACTGAAGGCGAAGAGACTACAGTAGTATGAGGAAGGATCCCAAGTGGACCAGCAATGACATGGAGTCAGAAATCAAGGAGTTTGACAAACTCCACTTTGCACACCCGGTGTTCCCAAAAGAAAAGAAGACATGAGTGTTTTGACTTTCTCTATCTACTTAAGAAATGGCAAATGCTAGAATAGCCTTTAAGTCAATACAGAAAATGTACATGTAAGAAACTCTTCCCAAGGACAGGTTGCCAGATACAGGTATGCATTCTACTGCCTAAATTTGACGACCTTGGAAAGTGGGGTATGCGTTTAATTTCTGAACACCAGATGTCAT
Organism: Marmota flaviventris; assembly: GCF_047511675.1. Lineage (NCBI taxonomy): Eukaryota > Metazoa > Chordata > Mammalia > Rodentia > Sciuridae > Marmota > Marmota flaviventris. The sequence goes on along the minus strand of NC_092507.1, from coordinate 10,637,211 downwards.
TTTGAATTTATTTTAGGAGTTTATTACTTGAAGAAATCCTGTAAAAGCCCTGGTATAAAGCAAGTCATCAGTATCTTCTTTTAACTTCATGCATAAAACTGGATTTTCATTTATTTGCATTACATAAAATCTGGGGATATGGGCCCGAGAATTGGCTCGGAGGAGCACGGGTTTTTGCAAAGCCTCTAAGAACAAGATTTGTTAAATTTTCTACTAGATGGGACGGGCAAATATAATTTGCTTCATTTCTGGAGGCGGGAAGTTAGCAACAGTAAGATTTCTTTCCTCTGGCTGCCCCACCTGCTCTCATTTCCCCACTGGGGGCAGCGATATTGCAAAATTGATCAAATGCATCTCAAAGCTGGTGTCACTTTCCATTCCATCCTAAAAAAATCACTATTGGGGTCTTAATTAAAAACAAAACCAAACAAAAAAACTACGTTTTGCCTTTTTCCTCCTGATTTGTAATCTGTTGGTATATTGACCTACCAAAAAAAAAAAAAGGAGCTAATTGTCTTCTTTAAAAGCTTTCTGTTGTTTTTTCTTTAAAATGAAACTTTAAAGGAAATTTGTGATCATTTAACATCAATTCTCTCCCATTCTAAGGCTGTGAAGAACGGCACATTGAATCCGGGGAACAGATGGTGAGAGGCGAGGTCGTGAATCACAGCTCCCCACCCCCCGGCCCCGTGCCCCCCAAACACGGAGCCCTCGTTAATTTCCAAATAATAGCACATGCTAGCTGCGGGTGACGTCAAGCATCTGCATAACCCGTGCCAGGCCCTGGGCAGCTTTGGCGTCACCAAATGAGGGACTCTGTTCTTAAGCTACTTCACCAAGACACGAGTGGCAGTGAGATCCTACAGCGTCACCCAGGAGAGCAAGCCACGGACCTGTCAGAAGAGGCCTTCCCATCTCCACAGCAGGAGGATGAACACGGATGACCGAGGTCCAGGCCTGGGGCAGAGGCGACTGTGGGAATGTGGGAACCAGGCTGGGGGTAAGGTCCCAAGGGACACAGGGTGAGGGGGCTGTGGAAGTATGGAGCTAGCCCACTTCAGATTAAAACAATAAAAGCAAAACAAGATAAATCCAAGACAAATCCACTGTGTGACAAATAGATAGCCCTGATTCAGAGCATCTGCCAATGTCCCTGTGTGGATGCTCCTTCTGTGGCTGATTTCAGGCTACTCATACTTCAGCAATGGGCAAAACCCCTTCCCATTCAATCATCATCTCTCAGACTCACAGAAGTCAACCCCGGAGCGTCACTGACTCTAGTTCCCAGTCATGGGTTTATTGTCTGATCTGTTCCCCAACCTGGGAATGAAAATCACAAATAATAATTTGAATATTTGATGAATTGTTCAACGTGTGTGACTCACTTGGATGTTCAAGGACATTCAGTAAATGGACATTTGCGATAGACAGTCACACAATAGGGGTTCTCAAAGTGCCAGCTGGGAACCCCCGTGTGTCCCCCAAAGCCTCGGCCTGTGAGGTCAGAATGACTTTTACAGTCATCCCAAGATGACAGGTGGCTTTTCAGTCTCATTCTCTCGTGTGTGTACAGTGGGCTTTTCCAGAGACGACATGATGTGCCCTAATGGGATATTGATGCAGATGAACGATAGGAGCAGAGGTAAGAATCTCATTGCTAGGCTTAGATACGGGGTGTCCCCAAGTTCATGGGTGAGATGGCACAAGAACATTCAGTGAAATGGTTTCATTACGTGTTTGTGACCTAATCAGTGGATTCACCCACTGATATGGATTCGTGGGCCGTAACTGTGTGCAGGTAGGGTGTGGCTGGAGGAGGTGGGTCCCTGGGGAGTGTCTTTGGGGTTCACATTTTGTCCTTGGTGAGCAGAGCTGGCTCTGTTTCCCGGTTGCCAGTCCTGACCTGCTTTTCCTCTGTCACGCCATTCCCCCATCATGTTCTGCTTCAGCCCAGGACGAGGGCTGCAGAGTCAGCTGACCCTGGACTGAGCCTCTTAAACCATGAACCCAAACAGACTTTTCCTCTTCTACAGTGTTCTCATCAGGTCTTTCCGTCATGGTGGTGAAAACGTTGACAAAAACCTATTTAAAAAAAAAAAAGACTCCCTAAATAGTGACAGCTCATTTGGAAGGGAAGCTCTGGGTGGCTATCAATAGAATTGGCCTCACCTGGTGTCCAGGTGGTCATTACTGACAACGCAGCATCTCTGTATAGGCTTCCTGTGCAGGGGTATTCATGGCCCCGTGCATATTCATAACCGGTATCAGCAGCTACACAAATAATTCTAGTTACCAGCTCTAAATACACAAGCCGTTATCTTGATATCCACCTGTCTACAAAATTGGAACTTGGTTCTAGTTCTGTAGATAAGAAACTCCTAGTAAGAAATACATTAGGGTTACACAGTTATCTACGGTAATCATCTGTTCATTTAAACGGAGGCTTATGCCTTCATTTATTATCGTCCTTATCTCTCTAAAAGAAAATATGGTTAAATTTCAGAAGTTGGTGTGAAGGGCAGGCAGACATTTCCAAAAGTTATAATTGCTCAGAAGGCAACGCAACTTAAAGAAAGGGATAGAGGGAAATAGGGTTTTCTGGAAAAAAAAAATCCCCAGTCCTTGTATCTCCAGGGGAGGGACCTCCGGGCCTCTAGGGCCAGCTTCTTTCCTGCTGAACCCAGGAACAGTGAGCCCGTCACCTAACCAGAGAGGGACAGCCAGCGGTCCTGGCTCCTGCTCCTCACCGGGCAGTGCTGATCTAGAGAAGTCTGTAGGTATTCCAGGTGGACCCCCTTTTCTTCCCTCGTGGGCTGGGCTGCCTGGAGGCAGGGATACCGGGTGAGGATGACCGCCCCATGGATCCCAATCCCCCTTGATTGTCCTGCCTCATGTTCTAGAGGGAGTGGTGATGAGGGGCAGGGGAGGGGACAGACAGTGTCATCCAACATTTCAGCCACGTAGCAAAGCCACAGAGCTACATTCAAAGGGCACCCCGGGTTCAGTTCCCCTGTGATCCATGCTCATCACGGTTCCCAAGTCAAGATAAGGGGGCAGGGATGTCACTTGTGGAGCTTTAGAACCCCAGGGGTGGATGGGACACGGGGTGGATGGCGTTTCTAAAAGATGAAGGAGGGAAAGTCAAGACGGTGGGTTGGGTTTGGCCCTGGGTTGTGACCCCATCTTTACTTTTATCCACCCCAGGAGCCCCTGAGCAGGTTGTTGGTCCTCACCGTTCCTCACGTTCCCATCAGTTAAATACAGAAAATCACACCATGTCGCTACATTATTCTGAGGATGACCAGACAGCGCTCAGTGTGCAGAGAGCCAGACATTCCAAATTTTACCTGAGGCCAAAGCTCCCCACCCTCCGTAATCACAGGGGGATGACTTGGTTCATTTATTGCCCCCTCCCACCCCACTGTCAACTCTAAGAGGGCAGCCCCCAGTGGTTGTTTTGATCATCCTTTTCTAAAAGCCTCGAGAGTGACCAAAGATCCTGGCACAGAACACGTGTCCTGTCAATTCAGAGTGAATGAGTCAAGGAGTGGGAGTTACTATTTAGTGTTGTGAAAATCACCTTGACTGATAATTTTATAAGAGTTACTTTTTTATAGCACTGACAACCGTGGGTATGAGAGACACCCCCAGGATTCAAGTGAGCTCTTGGTTTCTAGGTGTACTGCGCCCAGTTACCACCTCTCACTGGCCATTAGTCTCTGCGCCCTCCATGCCAGAGACGGAGAAGTATCATTGTGGATACAGGAAATAATCCTTGTTTGCTTTGGTGAAAAAGCAGCACAAACAGCTCTTAGAGTCTGTGATTAGACTCAGAAAGATCAAAGCCGAAACTAATAGGGCACATGCTCCAGTAAATGATATTTTTAACTGGCGGGAGGGGAATGGGGGTCTCGGGAGGAATCTTGGCAGAGCGTCTGCATCAGGAGGGCAGAACGGCTTATTGCTAAAGCTTCAAAGCCAGCTCTGATACCTCCATTATCTGCCATCAGCCAGCATGCGCCCCCCTTGGCCCGTCCACTTTCAGCCATTTTGATTAAACTAGCCATGCACACCACCCCACAGCAGGCCTCTGTGGCCCTCTAGTACTTGATGGTCCTTGATCTTTCATCAGCTTCGTAATCTGGGCACTACCGTGGTTTTTCTCATTTATTAGGATGTTGCTGGGCATTCTAGAATGCTCCAAATCACCAGGATTCCAGAATGCCTAGAATGTCCCCAATCAGCAGGGATGGGATTAGGATGAGATGAAAGAGACACCTCAGGCACAAAATCTCAGAAAATCAAGATCAATACCATTGTAATGCAAAATGATTTTTAAAATCAAGACAAATGCAAAAAAATCCACAATGTATGAAATATCAAAATTTGAAATACAGACAGAATGCAAGAGGGTGGGGTAGGGTGATCATCAACTTCTGTCACTGTAAGAAAACACTTGAGGTTAATAACACTTACAAGAGAGAAGGGTTATTCTGACTCATGGGGAGGTCTCAGTCCATGGCCCATTGCTTTGAGTTCATCAGGGTAGGAATTTAGCCAAGCAAACTGCTCACCTCATGGTGGCCAGAAGCAAAGAGGAAGAGGAAGGGCCTGTACCCCCTTCAAGGGCCCAATATCCCCTTCAAGGGCCCGGCCCCAATGACTTAACTTTGTCCTCTTGGGCCTCATCTCTTAAAGGTCCCACCACCTCCCAATGGCACAAAAGACTGGCAACAAAGCCTTTAACTCAAGAGCCCTATACGTGTGTAGGATGGAGCTTGTCTTTATATCAATTGTTGATATTTTGGTCATGATGGCAAAGGTTTAAAAACATGTTGCTTGGGTTTACAGGGGACATTCACAAGCACCACCCGCAGAGCAAATGTGTTCAATGTAGTATCGGTCAGCAATTAGCAGTGAAATCCTTTAGAAGTGTTCATTCCCTTTGACCTCCTAATATCAGGTGATTTATGGTAAGGAAAGATCTAGAATTGCATACAAAGATGCACTTCTTATGACATTCATCAGAAGTGTTGTTTAGAGCAATAAGAACAACCTAGTGTCCAGCTATAGGAGAATGGTTTATTGAAGACTAGTATAGTCACACGATGGCCTGTTATGTGACTAAAATTTCACTTAGAAAAGGATAGCACCTATTATATGTGTTAATCAGTTTTCCATGACCATAATAAAATGCCTGAGATAATCAACTTATAAAAAGACTTATTTGGGTTCATATATTCCCAGGTTCAAGACCATAACAGAGTGGCCCCTTTGCTTTGGGCCTGGGATTCCACAATCCCCTTCAAGGTCACCCTTGCCATGAGCTAAGTACCTCCCACCATACCCCGCATCTTCACGGTCCTGCGGTCTCCCTGGGGCACCAGGCCTTTAACACAAAGGCCTTTAGGGAGCATTCAAAATTATTTATGTGAAAGAAATTAAAAATTCTCTATTCAATAGTTACAAAAACCAAAAGATCCTGTACTTTTAAAGAGATCTCAAGCACGCTTGCTCTTGCTAAGATGAAGAAGAGGCTGCCCAGTCACTGCGGACTCTACAGTGGTTATCATTAGGTTCAGAGAGAGGGGCCTACAGCAAATCCCCAAGTAGTCCACTTGAGATTAGTCCAGTTTTCCCTGGATTTTCTTGCCTCTACGCGGATGGTGAAGTTATCGCAATGAATACCAAGCAGGAGAACTACAACAACCTCATCACCCGTTATTGACTAAAAATGTAAATGTAACTGCACTGCCTGCAGGTACGCGCTTTTCAAAAAAGAAAAGAAAAAACAAATAACAACACTGACCCGTGGGCTAGGGTAGGCAGGATAATGTATTAGCTATTAATAGTTTCTAAATATTCTTTTATTTAGTTACCTTGCTGGAGAAATGGAAATGGAGGTGGAGAGAAACTCGGTTCTCTGGGCATTCCACTGAATAGATTCATTAACTCTAGCAATGAACGGGCACTGCCCACAGAGTGGTGGCCCCGTCTCCTTGGGTGGCATTTCAGGTTGAGGCAGATTTCCCAGCAGGATAATTTGTTGAAGCAATGTTGGCTAGAGAGGAAATCCTGCTTCCCCACCACAATGTATCACTTCCATTAAAAAAAGCTTTGAAATAAGTGGGAGATTTGTTCAGAAAGAATACAGATGCTGGCTGGGACTGGGTTCCGTGGGCGTGGCCACACATTTGTGCATGACAAATGTAACCTTCTCATTTCTTCTTGAAAAGCTTGAGCCAACTCTTGGATCTTCTTTCAAACTCTGATTTCCCATCCCTAAGCCTCAAGAACTTTGCTTCCTGTGCCAGGGACGACGAAGCTAGCTGACGAGCAAACCCATTTCTTCCAGCTCTCGAGAACACAGCTGGCCTGGTTTCCAAGCTCCCGTGCGGTTTTCATGTCATTAATTACTGATCAATTGCATGTCATTATGAGTGACAAGTGCTCAGGCACGGTTCAAACAAATCCCCCACATTGAGTCCTCAGCCTCCTGTCTACCTACTGGCTGACTGCAGGGTGGTCCCTCAGTGGCCATATAGAGGGCCACCCAGTGATTGGACTTCTGAGAAATCAGAAATGCCTCTTTGGGACTTCATGGCTGCAGGAAGTCAGCACGTGTCCTTCATGTTGTTGAGATCTTGGGGTTTAGTTGTTACAGCAGTTAGCATCTCCTGATACCCTCCCTCTTCTCCATTCTGTGGGTCTTCAACAAGCTCATAAAATTGCGCTCTTATACGTTTCCAACTGGGTTTTATTCATCACATGAGCTGTGGCAGCTTAAAAATGTCCTAAACTTGCTACTTTGCATGCCTTGGCAACAATTAGCTCAAGCTTTGCTAAGTCTGTAATGATGGGATTAATTCTATATGTGTAAGTGAGCATGCTTTAATTTCCGAAGTTGAACCAAGCTTCACATTTATCGCTTTTCAATGATTCTAAGGCCACATGACTAGGATACTCATTGTTTTTGTTTTTGTTTCATATACAGGAATAGGGTACAGCAGACAAAGGGGAAGATTCAAGGAAAACAAGACATTTTTGTTTCTTTTGATGGAACAAGAAAAAGAAATCAGATGATCTTGCCTGATATTTAATAGGCCATGACTTAATCTTAGTCCTGTTTATTATTTTAAAGTGAAGACATTAGTAGGTTAAGAGCCATATAATTGGAATGTTCTTGGAAGGACTGGTCACCTGCTCTGTCCATTTCCCTAGTACTGGATTTCTTTTTCAGAGGGCAGGAATGACACATGAATCCTGACACATCCTAGACAAGGTATGGATCAGAGGTGTGTTACTCACTTGTGAGAAGAAAGAATAAAGTCTGGAAGTAGTTTGTGGTGATTGTTTGGGAGTGTAAAGAGGAAGCCAGAGAGGAATGTCAAAGAGACTTCGAGTTTAATAAAACATGCAAATGCTTCAAAAGGAACATTTCCAAAGAATGTCTCAACTGGTCTCACCTCCTCAAACCCATTCTTGACCTTCCTCCTTCTTCAAAGGCAACAACCCATAAAATAAATGAGCATAGCTTCTTTCTTTAGTTTTCTATTAAAAGTTTAATTTTCAACACAACCAAATGTGGCTTCTCCTCCGCTCTCTGGAGAAAATTGATGGATCCTCTGTCATGGAGACAGTGCAGGTTGGTGGCTAAGGAGAGGCCATCCGTTTTCCTCTGTGACAGGAGGCTGACCACAATGGCAGCTGCAACCACGTTTGCTCCTGTTGCTATGAACATTTGGGACACTAAAATAAATTGATTGCTCCGAAAGATCCCTTCCTTCTCCCCACCACATCATCTTGATGGAGAATTCATACCACACGGAGCTGCGTTCACCGCTAAAATGGGATGACAGTTTCTAAAATTACTTCAGTGCATATCGAATTGAACCTACGTTTATTGGGTTATAGGACAGCGTTTTGGTTTTAGTGAAGCCCATCTTTCCAGAGGCCCTGGACTTGGAGTCAATTACTCCTCCATTCAATCCAGGAACATGGATCTCTGCTTTGGCCTAAAGTTCCAGTCTCATTCTTCTGCTTGAAATACCTTCATTTCTGAATCCTGTAAACATGTTCTTAACCATCCCAAACTGATTCTAGAAGTTAATTCAAATAAGACTCAAGGAAAAGGATAAAGTAATGAAGACAGACAATCGCAGGGTCACAGTGGGGGGGACGGAAACTTCAGTCCTGAATCCACACTCACATGGACACGGTCTTCTGATGTAATGTAGCTAAGAACAAAAGCAGTTCTCGATTATCTCCTTCTCACAAAGTACTTCTTGAGCTCCTACTATGTGCAGAAACTTCCTCTTATACTATAATCTACCAAGAAGAAGTGTTCTGTGCATTATATAGCATTCAATTCCTCTGTTTACTATCTTTTTTTGGGGGAAGCAGCCCACAACCACTTAACATGTGTCTGTTATAGGCCAACTGTTAGTTATTTTGTCTTTTAGTGTAATGCAACATGTTTCTATCATAGACTCTTCTATTTGCAAAACACCTGATTTTATAAAATATGTTCCCATTATGATCATGTTTTTTTTAATCTTCACATGGTTATTGCAAGCCTCAGGTGACGTGCGAAAGTACTTAGCCCAGTGACTGGCACACTGCAAGGAGTGTCCTTCACAGATTAGCTCTCTCCTTCAGAACACTCTTGAGCTAAAACAGTGGCTTTCCCATCTTGCAGACCCAAACACTGGCCTCAGAGGTTAAAGAACATTTTGACAAGCCCTGGCAGATGAGTGTTTGTGGCAGACCTGAGCTGGCTCCCAGACCAGCCCCGCAGCCTTCACTGCATGGGGGCCCCGTGGCTGGGGTGCCGCAGAGCTCCTCAGCAAGAGGGGAGAAACGTCCCTCTGAACAAGCATGTCACCAGGGGCTCCCCGCTCCCCACGGCATGCTGGGTGGGACAAGTCACACGTTTTCAGGGAAAACTCCTGGAAACAGGGTTACGGCAAGGTCACTGCAGCAGAGGGTACCCACGTCCCCCCAGCTCCAGCCAGGCAAAAGGGGCAGGGACGTCACGTGCAGGTGAGATAAAGGGGCTCCTCAGGCAACACCGTGCCTCTCCTCTGGCCTCCGGGATTCGCTCCTGGGCTTTGCTGACCTCTCTCTTTCTCTATTTTAATTTTGGAAAAATGTGAATACTGTGTTGTTAAGAGGATCAGACCAATTACAGTGACTGGAACGGAGCCTGGCACTGAAGGGGCACTCCATGTCGGCGGAAATGAAATCACTCGATAGACTAAAAGAAGAAGAAAGGCACAAGGAGGCTCCCCTGGGCTTTCTTAGACCAAGCGAGCTGGTGTCCACGGGAGTGAACTCTGGGACCGTCTTCTTCGGGGGCCTTGTCTGTGGGGTCCATATCCAGAGGTGGCTTTCAGGACAGGCCAGGCTGGCAGGGTAGCTGCTGATTTGGCAGGAGCTGCCTGACCTGCGGAAGTACGGCCAGGCCCGTGGATGCCAGCAGGCCATCCTGTCTGTGACACTGGGACTTTCCAAGGCCCCCGCAACTCCAGAGCTGGCTCTATCAACAGCTCCCTGAAGGTTCCCAACTACTAATGTCATCCGAAAGGTGACCCATCAACTCCCTGAAGAGAGAGAGAAAAGGAGACTTGGAAATCGAGTTGGAGAGAGGGAGAGGGAAGGAGAAAGGAAGGGAAGAAGATGAGAGAGATTTATCTAGAAACAAAGACAATATGGCTAAAAGGGAAAGTCTACCGCAGGCATTTGGGAGCAAGCATGGATTATCAGCCAAGACCTCTGCGGGCCTCTTGCTCGTCCTTCATTATCACGCCCCCTGCCCCCAGGACAGACTGAGCTGGGGGAGGCCATGCGCCAATTAAATGAAGCAGCACAGGTGTGCCGGGGACACACCAGGGACCACTGGTGCTCGAGAAACAAACACTAATGATGCCACCAGGAGCCCCCCCATCCTGGGTGGGGTGAGCCAGACGTGAACTTCGTCTTCCAAAAATGTCTCTTTTTAAAAACAGAGTAACCAAGATCATGGATGGCCATTCCCTTCCAGAACAGAGGGACAGGGAGGATTAGAATATGAACTGATGATCCAAATAGGATGTGCATTAAGTATTTGGAAAGGACTGTGAAAAATCCATCCAGCAAAGCAACACACTGAGCACAGGACAGGCTACAGTACATGTGCACAGAAATTAAACGTGAGCATGCACTTTGTGAATTTTGTGCCATATTATATACTCTAATAGTCTGGGTTTTTTTTTTTTTTTTGCATTTGTATGTGTGTGTCATAAATATATTGCAAAGACTGTATTATGAAGAACATATGCATACACAAAGATAAATCGGGCTTATTCTTAATCCTCTGTCCTCTTAGAAGCGTGGGGTAAAGTGCCATAAAAAAAAAAAATAAATGTTAGTGCGAAATATTTCTCTCCGAAGCCTGCTTTTTGAATTTTTCCATGTTGTGAAAAGCTTTCCCCTACTCGTCATAAAAGTAATACATGTTCACTGCAGAAATTCAGAGAACAAAAAGAAAGAAGAAAATAAAATCTATTATCTCACTGTTCATAGATCACTTCTGTTAATATCTCTGTGTAATTTCTTCTAGGCATTTTTTACTTTTTATTTACCAATTTAACACAGACAGGTTTTCATGTCAATAAGCATAGATCTACCTAATTGTGTTTAATGGCTCTAGAATATTCCATTCTAGGGATGAGTCAAAATTCATTCACCCAATCAAACACTATCAAATTTTTTATCGGGATTCCCATTTTCCACCGTTGTGAGCAAGAGATAAGCTTTAAAATAGCAGGAAAACAAGACTACATAGGACATGCGTCACCCAAGGAAAGCTCCCCAGCACATCAGTACCGACCCCTGCCCTCCGTGGTGCCCGTGACACAAAGCTGTCACGGTGTGGGTGACACCATGGCCCTGGCTTCCCCACATTTCACTAGGGCTGCTCCCAGCAGGGACAAGGAAGGGCGGTGTCGGGTGGAAAATGGCTGGCAGAACTGACCACCGTCCCTCCACAGACCCAAGATGGCCTAGTTCAGTGGCCACTCGGGACAGTCCCTTCTGTCTCTTTCCCCCGTCCCTCTCTGGGATTCTGGGACTGGATTCCAAGGAGGACCTGGGGTTAGAGGAGGAGGTGTCAAGAGGGAAGAGGGTTAAAGTGAGGTGTGGGAGGTCCCCAGACCAGAGAGGAGAGTGTGGAGGGACAAAGGACACCTCTGTCCACTCACCTGGCTCTGGAAGAGTAAACCTGTCAATACACTCATCAATGAGGACCAGCCTTATCAATGAATAGAAACACTTCATTAATCAAAAGCTAAATTCAGATGTGCCCGTAGAATAATTTTTCTTCTATATTAGGTTGTTTTTAGAGGAGTATTCTACATTTTGATCCTCTCCCCAAAGGCTGACCCCATTGATCAATAACTTCCAGCCAGCTGTGCCGAGGGTTTAGTGGTGCCCGTGTGAATTAAGAAATAAGAACTGAAGTCAGATACTCCAACAGAGTCTGAAGAGGGGTTGGCACAAGATCGGCAGGTTGTCCCAGGGTAGGACAAGAGGGCAGCCCCTGAACAGGTGGAGAATTACCAACCTCAAGTCTCTATCCTCAGTGGACTTTCATACTGCACAGAGCACTCCAGGTTATCCCCCTGGGTACTGGCCACTCCTGTCCCTTCCCCTCAGCTGCTGGGATGGATGCCCACTGCTATCCTGGGCATGTATGCTTCTCTCTCCAGGTAATTCTTCACACTGCTCTGCAGAACTACAAAGAGAGGGCACTGCACAGTGGGCAGGCCAAACCCTCGGGAAAGACCCACACCTCCCCCGAGCCTGCCCCTTGCAAAATGCAAACATGGTAACTGCTGGATCACATTCCCACACATGGGTCTGGAGATGGGGACCCAGAAAGGGGTGTGGCGTGGGCAAGCCTGACTGAGCGGGTTGTACCTACAAAATAGAGAGTAAGTCAGAGACCCAACCCAGAAGGAGTGACAGTCTGGGGAAGCAGAATCGTCCTGGGAGAAGGATTTGATTCATTCCACAAGTCCTCCAAAGGCAGGACATAGCAGAGGAAGGACGACAACCAGATTTGCCACAGTGAGCCAAAGGCTGGACCCCGGGAGACTCGGCCCGGCCCCGGAGGGTAGCACTGTGAGCTGCACAAGGCAACAGCTGCCAGCAAGCCTTGCTGAATCTCCATCCACTTGTTTGTTTGCCCCCGCAGGCCCATTAAAGTACCAAGGTTTGGCTGCGACTGATTAAGAAGCCCTAATGACGATCTGAAATGTCAAGTGCTCCTCCATTCTGATAATCTGCATCTGGAATTCTTCCCAGATGAGAGAGGACATGCTCCCCTTTGAGGCAGAGTTGGAAGGATGTCAGAGCGGAGGCCGTAATGAGGATGAGAGGAAAGGCAACAGCCAGGTGACAACTTCCCATCACACAGAGAAACCAACCCGAGGGAACCAACAAATCATGCACGATGTCGGTATGAGCATCAGAAACAAAAACGCTGCTAAAACATGGCCACCTACAAGGCCATTCCTGGACTCTCAAGGAGCCCTTAACTTCTGCTGATGAACTACAAACTGTAGGTTCCAGCGTCCCAGGACGTTACCCTGAGAGATCAAGGCAACAGGCCTGCTGGCCTTCAGCAGCAATTGTTTAAATTCCATTAAAACTAAGAAAAAAGAAAGGAAGAAAGAAAGAAATACATCCTACTGAACCAGGTTGTCCCTGGTCTGACCACACCACATTCTTTCCTAGTTTGTCATTATCACATAGATATACCAGTTTCCTATGACTCCTATATCAAAATACTGAGAGAGGTAATAACAGTGACAATTTAGAAGATCACAGTTCTGAAGGTCTCCTGGTCTCTCTCTTACTTCCGGTAGCCCCAGGTGCTCCTTGGCTTACAGACGCACCATTTCAATCCTCTGTCTTGACGTGGTGTCCTCCCACCGTGTCTTCACATAGTCTTCCCGCTGTTCAGGTTTGTTACTCTCTCATTTCCCCTTTATATTAGAACAACAGTCAGGCGGGGGCTGTGGCTCAGGGGCAGAGCACTTGCCTAGGATGTATGAGGCTCTGGGTTTGATTCTGAGCATCACATATAAGTAAATAACTAATAAAATATTTTTTTTTTTAAAAAAGAACAACAGTCATGTTGGATTAGAGTCTACTCTAATGGCCTCATGTTAACTAAGACCCTATACCCAAATATCACATTCCCAGGTTCTGAGGATGAGGGCTTCAACGAGTCTTCGAGGGGGACACAATTTAACACATAACAAAGAAGTTGGTCCCTTTGGATGAAGCTGGAGAAAATAACAGTGCAGGGCACCCATTTCCAAATCTTATTTGCATGACTGGGGTTTTATACCGGTGTTTCAAAGGTTCTGCAAACCTGGATTCAAGTTTCATTTGAAAATGCATTCAAAAGTTATCACATACACTCACGTGTGATACATATCACTTAGGAATACCAGTGTACAGGTTGTTGCTTCCAGAATAATAAATGTGTGCTGTTCCAGGCACAGGAATAAAAAGTCCTTGTGCCACCTCTCTCTGTATGTGCCAACATTTCTTAGTAGGCTATGATTTTAAATGATTGTAGCTTTACCCTGCCTGGTCTTCTTTGAATTCAAGCCCTGTGCATGACTGCATAAGAGGACATATGCTCCTCAATTTATGATGGGATCACATCTCCATAAACCCATTTTCAATCAAAAATAACACAATCCCCTAATGCATTGAATGTATCTAACCCACTGAACATTGTAGCTCAGCCTACCCCACGTTGAATGTGCTGAGAGCATATACACAGCCTATAGGTGGGTGAAATTAGGTAGCACAAACCTCTTTTATGATGAAGTGTTGATTGTGTCATGCAATTTACTGAATACTGTGCTGAAATTGATCAGCACAGTGGCTGTCTGGGTGTGCTCGCGCACTATCACAAAATTGTAAAATCTGAACCGTTAGAAGTCGGGGTCGTGTCTATGAGCCAGTAGGCTCCTGAAGCTTAATTCTGAGTGTCTAGATACTTCTGCTCAGGTAGAGCACTCGTCTGGCCCTGGGGATAATCATGTAAAGGAACACATGGTCGTGGTGACAGGATGGAATCATGTACAAGATGGCATTTGCTCAGGTGGCAAGTGACGGAAACCCAACTCCATCGCACCTAAGGAGAAGTGGGGTTTCGCTGCCTCCTCTGGAGAATTTCTTCTTCTTTGGTTCCTTGCTGTTGATTTCCCTGCGTGGTTTCCTGTATTTCTATGTTGGGGAGACCACAAATTGCTCACTCCACACACAATCCACCCTTCTACGGCCCTCCTCCCTGAACTACAGGAAATGGACAGTGAAAACCACACCTCCCAGACTCCCTTGCAGCAAAGGGGGTGCCCTGTGACCTGCCTGGGAAAGGTACAGATGGCCAAGAACAGCCACAGTGAGCGAGGAGATCGGCTCCTTTCTGGAGGCAGAAGCCTGAGCTTCTTCATGACAGCTCTGGAGGGGTCTGGTGTCCTGGGCTCAGTGTCACAGGCCTGTGCTGTGTGACGCAGGAGCTCTGGGGTTTCTGCTAACAGTCTTGTGGGGGCAGTTGGCTGGTTCCTCCTGGCTACTCTTGTTCCTGGCTCTGTAGCCCCTACACCTAGTTGTCACAGGCTCCTGAGGGTTCTGTAAACTATCAAAATCTCTTTTGCAAAAAAGAACGTCCCTTCTATTTCAGTTCAAGTGGATTCTGTTGTCTGTTCCTCAGAACTGTGATGGAGATGTGTGACTCCAGTCTCTAGGACACACATATCAGTGACACCCAGGCCTGTTGGTGCAGACGGATGCATGACTGTCTCCTAGTCAACACACCAAGATGGCGCATGAACGCCTCCGCCATCACAGGCCTCAACCACACCCTTCATTCCCCCTCAAGTCTGCCGCTGCCTTTCTGTTTCCTTCTCAGGGGCTCCAGTTATCCCAGTGACCCAAATCTGAGCCTGGTCCTAGTCCTGACTCTCACTTTGATCTTCAAGTTTCACATAAGGGTAGCCCCGCTTCCTAAATGCCCCCTGAAAACACACCTTCCCACCTAATTAGACCACCCTGCGTCATAGCTCACTGCCCTCCCATCTCTTACCAAGACACACTCTCCCCTGTCTTCATTCTGAACCCAATTTGCCCTTCACTCTTCTCCAGAGCCATCCTTAAGATGCCCAAATATGACCACGTCCTCCTTTTGCTCGAATGTGTTACGCGCTCCTCCATCATGACTGCGGTCCTCAGGCTGGACCCATGTGAAACCAGAAGATGGCATGTGTGGCCAAGATAGGCTAAAGATCCCCGAATCCGTTCTCTCTTTCCCCGGAGAACACACCTAGACCTCCTTCCCAGGCCCCCTTCCAGTTAGAGGGCTGAGTTTTAAGTTAGACCTGATTTCCAATACCAGCACTACATGGTTAACAATTACTGTGCAATAAGATACTACGTAAAATGCGACGGCCTAAAACAACCACCATTGATCATTTCTCATAAGTCTATAAGGTGATGGTGGTTTTGACACTCTGCTGCTCCGACTTCTGCTGGGCTTCCCCATGCACGACCGCTTCCGTAGGCCAGCTGGCCGCTGGCTGGCCTAGGAGAGACTGCGGAGGACTCACCTCTGCGCCCGGTGATCTCTCCTCCTCCAGCCAGCTGGACCAGGCCTATGCTCAAAGTAGTGGCAAGGTTCCCAGAAAGCAGAAATGCGCAAGGCGTTTTGAGGTCTAGGCTCTGGACTGATCCACCCTTTTCACCATATTCTTTTGGCCCAAGCAAATCACAGACCAGCTCAGATTTAAGGGTTGGGGAAATAGATCCGATCTATTAATGAAGAAGGCTTCAAAGTCCTGTGGCAAAGGGAGAAAGTATAGAATCATAGTCACTTTGGCAACCAAACTATCGCAGGCCACTCACTAGATATGCGATCTTAGGTAAGTGTCATATATCTGGGCCTCGGTTTCCTCATCTGTAAAACCGGGACAATACCATGCGCCTCACAGTCACGGGTCAAATGAGGTAGTGGAGGTAACATCCTCAGCAGGGTATTTGGCACAAAATCCTCCTTCACTAGATCTAGTTTTCACATCTCCCTGGGTTTCAGTCAGATTTTTATTGCTGAGACCAAAAGACCTGACGACAACAATGTCGAGGACCAATTTTGGCTCATGGATTCAGAGGTCTGAGTCCACGAATAAGCGACTCCATTGCTCTCGGGCCCAAGGTGTGGCAGAATATCATGGCGGAAGGACATGGTGGAGGGAAGCAGCTCAGGACATGGCATCAAGGAATCAGACAGAGCTCTGCTCACCAGGGACAAAATGTAAACCCAAAGGCAGGTTCCCAATGACCTGCCTCCTCCAGCCACACCCTACCTGTCTATAGTAAAAAAACACCCAGTTAACCTGTGTCAGAGGATTAATCCACTGATTAGTTTCCAGCTCTCACAATCTTTTCATTTCAGCTGTGAAAATTCTTGCCTTGCCTCCCACATGAGCTTTTGGGGGACACCTCTTATCCAAACCATAACGCTCTGCAATCTTCACCATCATGACTTTCAGGTGGTTGCTATAAGCTCAGGAAGTATTTGTCAAATAAATTAACCATGCACCTGGCTCTGCCCACCAGCTGGATCGATGGTCTTTTAACGGCCCAGGCTTCTCACACTTGGTCAGTAGCTTTTTTTGCAATCATCCTGTTCAGACTTGAAGTGGAGCCCTCTTAAAATACATCCTCCAGCTGTTCAAACGTGATCTGTCCTCTGTGCACATCTCTGGGGCTGAAGGGCACAACTCACAGATCCTAAACAAGCCAATGAGAGCAGGCTTTCCAAAAGACAGTGTGTGGGAAACTTGCTATTGGCACATTTTGGATTCCCATTTCCAACAGATCAAAAATGGTCAAGAAATTTTGTATTTGTTTTGTTTCTATTACTATATAAAAATTCCTGAGGTTGATATATTAAATTCCTGAGAGTGATACATTTAAAAAAGAGACTTATTGAGCTCTCTGTTTTGGAGGCTCAAGGTCTCAGTAGCATGGTACTGACCCTGGCAAGGGCCCCCGCCCACCACCACCACCTGGCTGCATCGCATCAGGGTGGATGGCATTGGTGAGGGCACTTGGGAGAGGGAGAGATCACAGGGCGGCCAGGAGGGGGCAGTCTTGCTCATAGATTACACTTGCTCCAAGAGAGCCCCCTTAGTCCTTCCCAAGGTTGGTGCCTCCAGTGACCCAATGACCTCCAACTAGGCCTCCAACTAGGCCTCCACTTATTACCCACCTTACCACCTCACACTGCCCCACTGGGAACCAAGAATCCCACACATGAGACTCTGGGGGACCAGCCACACCACAGCAGGGATCCTAGGACAATTCTGAAGGTGTGCTCTGTGTGTGAGGTTGATCTGTTACACTAGTACCCCGTGGTTCACACCTCCCTGTATCTACTTGCTTTGGAGTTGCCTCCTCATACTGCCTCTGGGCTTGGTGACCTGACTTTCTTTGGTGGATGGGACAAAAATATAGTGGATACAAACAAAGGTTGTAAATCGGATAGCTTTGTTCACATTTTTTGCGTGTGGACCCCCATCCCCACTATGAAAATATCCAAAGTTAGCCTATTAGAGGGGCATGAGGTGTAGAGGAAGTAAATGGCTGCAGCTGAGCCTACCTTGACCAGTCAGGCCCCAATACACAAATGAATGATTGAAATCAGTCAAGATCAGCCAAACCTGACCCCATTAGCAGGTTTTCCTGGTCAATCCATAGACTTATAAGAAGTAAGTAGATGTTTTAAACCACTAGGTTCTGGGGTAGTTTGTTATGCAGCAGTAGCTAACTGATACAAATCCATGTCTTGATTTTCATTGTCCATTCTATCATGAGTCTGTTGTTTTTCTTTTATACTTTTGGGGAAGGAAAAAATAAATAAAAGAGAGATTAGGCTCAGATGAGTAATCCAATCCAAGAGCATCCATACTGAAAGTAAGTATCTGGGCTACTAAGTTGACCTAAGTGAGTGACTTTGCTTCAAGTTCCACAGGAATAAGTGCACATAAAATATCCAACTCACCATCTCGCTATAAAACTGCTTTTAAGTGTGATTTATTCGGAGACAAGAGAGTGAAGGAACATGGAGTGCTGGCTTGAATTGGCACCAGGGAGACGGGCTGGCTCCACTCCCAGACCTCACGTCTGATTTGAGTGATAACACTTAGAGACTCCATGCCTCAATTTACCTGGCTTCTCTGCAGGGACTGTTTGGGTTTCATGTGAATGAATGGGAGGCCCCAAGAGCTCGGTATAAGAATCAGTGTTCTAAATGTAAGTTATTTTAGGATTAAAATCATATGGCAGACGTTCAGCTCTCTATTATCTGACTGCAGATGGAAGCCACAGCAGAAAAATAATACCAAATAACCACACTTTAAAAAAAAAAAGTCTGATACTGAATTCCGTTATGGCAAGAAAAGACAGGGCAATGAAATTATCTTTATTAGGTTGCTAATTATTCAGCTTAACATTAATCTGCGTTTCCTGTGGACACGCGGCCAGGGCAGGAGAGCCTGCTCTGTGAAGCTCCCGGTCTGTAGGTGCTCAACTGGGGGCTGGTGGCAAGGCAGCTCTTCAGCGAGGTGACTACAGCCCTCACCTCTTCACTTTCCTGCCCCAAATAGCTCTGTACTCCCCTTATTTCCCGAGCATCCATCTGACTCCAAAGTCTGCAGCAGTTCTCCCCACCCCCGCCGGGGGGGGGGGGGGGGGTGAATCCACACGTCCAAGTCCTTCCAACAAGAATCGAGATCCAGGTCCCTCCGTGGACGTCAACAGGCAAAGGATTAAAAGATGCTGCTCCCGAGGGACCCGTTGGGATTTTTATATTCCCTAAATTAAATGTAAATTTCCAGAATAAATAATTTGCATAGACCTTTTGCAACATCTCCAGGGATCTATTTTTAGTTACCTCATGGGGTAATACTAAACACACACAACTAAATTAAAGTACAAATTCATGCAATAAAGCATGAGAGGAGCTCTCTCTCTCTCTCTCTCTCTCTCTCTCTCTCTCTCTCTCTCTCTCTGCTACACACACACACACCCAGGCTTACTTCTCACATCTCCGCTTCATTGATCAGAATGTCTTTGAACATTAACCTAAATTAGGTTCTAACACGTCTTTAAGACGCCTGTTGAAACTCATTGTCATTTTTTCTTATTTATATCAATGTCCCCTCCCTAAACCACTTAAGAGCAAGGGTCACTTCTTTTGCTTTTATAGTTGTTTCTCCACAACTTAATACAGTGTCCTGGCACACAGTAGATGCTCAATGAACAAAGAAGACGACGAGTGGATGGAGAACTGATTAGTATCTTGAAGATCAATTAGGATCTACAGGAGGGCTTCTGAGACAGGGATTCTACAGCTGGAAGGTTTCCATAGAAAGTTAAAATATCAGCCTTGGATCTAAAGCCAGGTTTCTCAACCCTGACCCAGCTGACCTTTGGGACTGAGTAAGTCAGTCTACCTTGTGTGGGGCTGTCCTGCTCATTGTGGGTAGTTTAGCGGTAACCTTGGCCTCTACCCACCAGATACCAGTAGCACCACTATCCTATCTCCCAACTACCAAGCGGGACAAGGAAAAATATCTCCAGACATGGACAAAAGTCCCCTGGAGCAGAAGGAACAAAATTTCTCTTCTTTCCTCTTAGTTGAGAACCACTCACCTAAAGGGTGACGGTGGGAGTTGTGTTATTGAGCCATCAAAATGTTTGCTAACATGACAAGACATTATGAGGACACGGGGACTTGGGGGAGGAGCTGCAATGATTTTTATGTCCCTATTTAAAGTTTTCTTAAAGCAACATTTTAGGAACCTCAAATCTACCAGGAATCTGAGAGGGTAGAGTTTAGCTTAGGAATGTATTGCATCTTCATTAAAATCATCGAAACATCTTGAGTTATGTGAGGCCTTCTATGTTTGAAGCCAGTTTTTAATCTTCTTTTCCCAGAATGACCTACTCCTTCTCTATTTAATAACCTTTCAGGAAGCAGATGTTCTGAGGGGCACTACCTATAGGTAGGAAATCAATTAGGCTTGCTTCCTTATAGAACAACAGAGAAAGGGCTGTTTTGGTAAAACTTTACACCTGGTTTTCAATATAGAGATAATAATACCCAACCTCCTCTCCCTCTCATTGCTGAGACGGAAAAAAAAAAGAGAGAATCCTGAGGAAAGTGCTTTATAAACAGGAAAGTGATCTGCAAATATCACTAGGTCTTTCTCCAGGCTCCCTGGGCCCCTGTGCAGGTCTTCATCAATATTTACCATGGAGTGTGACAGTGTCTGCGTGTCCCACTACATCCTGAGCTCTGCTACGGTTCAGGGGTGGTGAGTGTCCCAGAGGTCCCTGTGCCAGAGCTTGGTCCCCGCTATGATGATCTTGAGGAAGTGGAAAGTTCAAGGGGTGGGGCCTCCTGGAAGGTGATCTGGTCCCAGGGGCTCCACCTTCCTGACGGAATTAGTGCTGTCCCACAGGACGGGGTCAGTCTCACAGATATGGATCAGTTCCCCTGAGAACAGATTGTTATAAAGTTAGACCACGTGCCTGACCCCTTCTCCAGTTTCCCCTTCTGCCATATTGTGGGCCAGCCAGACACCAGCACCATGCTGTCTGGATTTTCTAGTCACCAGAATTGTGAACCAAATAAACCTTTTTTTTTTCTTTATACATTACCCAGTATCAGGTATTTTGTTATAGTAACACAAGTAGGTTAATATGGCCCCTGGACGTATGTGATGTAATGTTCTTTCTCTACAGCTGAGTGCAGAGCCAAGCTGAATGTTAGGCACATCATGACGTCCATGCATGCAGGATGCAAGGTAGACTTTTTATTGCCTCCTTCGACAGCGGTATCTGCCCTGAATCTGCTTCTCCTTCTTGCGGTCATGATACACGCTGCCCAGGGCCAAGGAGGAGGAGGGCTCAAAGACCTAAGATGGGCCACTTGGAGACTTCCAGGAATCTGAATCTTGATCAAAATGGCATAAAGATAGAACATGGGTGGGGCCAATCCACCCCGATCATAGCACTCTGCAGCAGCTGCTCTTGAGCCCTAGATCTCCAAGGCTTTCTTGTTTCCCATTTGTCTGAGGGTCCCTCCACTTTTTCTAAAAGATACTCTATATGTTTCCATTAAAACTTCTCCCTACTTATGAACCAGAGCTGGTCTCTGTTGCTGACAACCAAAGAGCCCTAGCTGAATCCCCACCCCCAACCTTTCTTCTGTGATTTTGTTACTATGTCAGATCCCCTTTACTGTTACAGGGTCCATCAGCTATTATATCAGCATAAATTCTATTTGGTTATCATTTAAATACATATCATTAAAATAAGTACTTAATATAAAAATCACTTATCTAAAAATGCTGCATAAAATCTGATTGGCTTGTGATTCCAGCAGTTCAGGAGGCTGAGGCAGGAGGATTGCAAATTCAGAACCAGCCTCAGCAACCTAGTGAGGCCATAAGCAACTTACCAAGACCCTGTCTCAAAATTAAAAAAGTAAAAAGGGCTGGAGATGTGGCTCAGGGGTTAAGCACCCCTGGGTTCAACCCCTGGTACCAAAACAAACCAACAAAAAACCCCGCCTGTATTGTGTGAGAATAATCACCAAGTTGCCTCTTAGTACTATCCAGTTTCATGGCAGCTCCACCAGTTTGATGGGCTTCTCCATTCCAAAGGTCCCCATCCAAAGACTCCCTCCTCCTTCAGAATACAAGAAGACAAGAGTTCATCTTTTTTCCAAGTCTCATTTCCACCTACACCCGTATATTTGCACAATAAACATTGAAAGCAACTTTGCATTTCCCTAAATTCTACCTTATGGATTTCACAAAAGTGCCGGAGGTCTCAGAAGAGACTACTTTTTTCTCTATTAATTTTTTTTTAAAAAGTCCCCAGACACGAGCTTCGCAGAGGACGGCATTACGATTACATGTCACCTTCCATTTCTTCTGAGCAGGAAGGTGATTACACAAGCGCTCTGTACCTGATGGGGTTGCGTCTAAGCCCGCATGGCCTACAGGCTGAGTTTTATTTATTTATTTATTTTTAAATAGCTTTAAAAGATCGAGATCACTGTGGCAGAATGGGAAGTGCACTGCCAGAGTCGCATCAGACCCTGCAAATGCCAGGCCTGCAGACCTCAGAGGTCTGCATCTCAAGGTGGAAAATACACGTGGCTTCTCCAAACAGACGCCCAGGACATCGTGAGTAAGGAGCAGCACACACGGCCCAGGGTGAGCTAAGACTCTTTAGAATAATCAGCTTTCCCTCGGAGCCTTTTAGTGAGGCGAACTAAATTCTTCAGCACCGACTTGGGTATTTCTTTCTCCTATGACCTTTAAGAGGTGGAAATCCCGTGGGGTGAGTGGACTTCACATTATCCCAGGGTTCTTTTCTTGGGAGGACAGAGCCGCCTGTTGGCTCCTGTTCTAACATTCTTCTCCGCTGGCCACAGCCTAGGACATGGCTCTGTCCTTTCTCCCTGATGGTGTCCCATCTCAGAAGGTAACAAGAAAACCCACACTTGAAGGGCGTCTTGCCCCTCAGCCAGCATCGGAGAGCTTCTTAGGACAGGTGCCTTCTTCAGGTGACTCCGTTTCTGCCACACGAAGGCGAGATGTTCTCTAGGACTGTCCACAAGGTCCCATTCCCGGGCGTGGCCACGAAGCCGGCAGTGGCTAGAAGAGCCCGCTGGCTGCATTAGCAGCAGTGCCCCCCTGGACCAGGGCACTGACTTCAGAAAGGGCTGCAGGGAGGGGAAGTGCCAGGACCAGGAGAGTCTGGGTGACGTGCGCCTCTCCCAACCTGTCCTCCCCAGGTACGGTGACAGTGACGGAGACGGGAGGAGCTGCCCTCCCTCGCTATTTGTCAGTGACCTGACCTGAGGCAGCCTCTAGTCTGAGCCCCCCTGAGGCCAGTCTAGAGGGAGCCTCCAGATGGCTCCAATAACTCATCTACCCCTATCAGCTCAGTCTGATTTCACCGACAGCAGTCAGGAATCACAACCCACGGGGAGTCTGCTAGGCCATTGGGGGAAAAAAGAGAGAGAGAGACAGAGAAAGAGAGTGAAGCCACCAATTCACACCCATCCCAGATCCTGGCAGGGTCCCGGCTCCCTCCCCTCCTGTGGGTCCCCTCCCCTCCTGGCTCCTGTGGCTGCTGGTGGCTCTGTCTTGGTGAGGGACACACGAGTAACACGGGGCTTTGGCAAATGAGCTTTCAACACAAATGAGACGGAAAAATACAGTTGAGAAGAGAGAAGGGAAGGAGAAGAGGAGGAAGAACAGGGTGGGGAGGAGCCATCACAGGTTCCCACGCTTCCTGCCTCAGCTTCGTCGCCCGTCTTGAGCCCAGGCTCGACCAGAGATGTCACCGCTGTGGTCACTTTTCTTTCTAAGGCTTTTCTCACTTCATTCCTAGAGATGGGTCCCCGGAGGGGTGTGCCTGGGACTCGGCCTCTCAACAGGACCCCCCACTCCGATCCCAGCCCAAGCCTAGTTCTAGGCAGGGGAGTCACCTGGCTGTGGCCATGGATCAATAAAACCCGGGTCCTTCCTTGACCAGTCTCCGTCCTGTGGCCAGCGGAAGGAGCCCCCAAGGTTCACGGAAAGTTCCCTGCCCTTCCGTTCTCAGCATTCAAGGGGTGTGTGAGTGTGGGGGGGGAGCTCTGCTGCAAACACAGCCACCTTCCTGTTTTTTCTAGCATTTGCTTAATAAATAATGATCCGAGGTCTTTGGGGGGACGAGGGAGAGAACTGCCAATAGGAGATTTAATTTCCTGCAATCAACCCCTCTTAGCAGAGTCACGCAGCACGAGTCAAAGAATTAATCTCCACCAGGAAGACCGGCCTCGCCCGTGTCATGAATCTAATCGCTTATGAAGCTGAGTCGGCATTTTGGGTGTCCGCTCTCAGGAATAAAAGCCACAAGATCGGGTTTCAAATGCCATCTGAATGCCTTCATGGAATGGGGGCGCCTGAAGACCGGAGGCAGGTTCAAACCAGAAGAGGTGCCCTGCCTCACTGGGGACTCCACACTCGAAACCTTAAGGGGATCTTTAGGGAACAAATAGATGACCCCGGGCCTTTTGGGCTGCCCACGTGAGAGGCTGCCTTCCCGACTCCCTTCTCTAGGCCGATCGTCGGGCCGGCCGATCATCTCTGGCACCCCCATTATGCTTGGGAGATGTGTTTGCGCGCTGTGCACTGTCTTATAATCCTCGGAGGCGGAATTTCATAGCACAGCGATGCGTTTGCCTGTGACACTCTCCTAAGCAGGATTTGTTGCTTCCAAGACAGATGTGACTTGAATCGATTATGCCTGGTAAGCAGTCTCTCTCCAAGCAGCCTCGGGGTCCTCTGGAAGACTTCTGGCCTGACTTCATTCAACTGCGAAGCTGGTGTCAGAGTATTTCATCCTAATCTAATACTATTAAGGGCCCTTTGGGTTTGGAACGGAGAGACCTGTTATGCCGACCACATTCCTGCTGGTGAGGAGCTTAGTGCATCCTGCCACACACAGAGCTCCAGGAAGCCCTCCATTAACATCATCAAATACAGCCCAGACGGGAGCGTGCACGCACCTTCAATCGACTTCCCGCTATCGATGAACTTAGAATACGAGATAAGTCCGTGCATTTGTCTTTGGAAGTGAGATAAGAAGCAGGGTTTAAAAATAGTTGGGAAATAACTGAATTTCCAAAAAAACTGTTCCATAAAGATTCTCTTCAAAATAACGTATTTCTAGACGCCCACTCCCAAACTTGAAACCACACAGCGCCCTGGCCAGTCCCAAAATGTTGAGGTCCCTTAGCATCTTATAAACATGGCGGCACTCATGGGAGACAGTACCTTTCAGAGATCCTTTGAGCCTGGGGGAATTGAGTGACATGACTTCAGCTAGGGACCGAGGATCACAACCACAATGTTTCAAAAAGTTAGTAGGTTCGGGGGAAAAAAGATATGGGGGTGGGATTTTAGGACTAAACTAACTAGGACCCACTGTCTCCTTTATGAATCTAAAAGACAAGAGCCAGAATCTTGGCACACCAAGAGGCTAAAGAGACAAGAGCATTTCCAGATTCCACATGACGTTCCTGCCTGACCGTCCGTGACATTTTTCTTCTGGAAACAGACCCAACCCACCTTGATTTTAGAGTATGTGACTTTGATACTCATCGTTTGAACCACTTTCTGTTTTCTCTGGTTACCTTAAATGGGAACATTCTAGTGCATATCGATTTGGGATCAGGGAAAAAAAATGAGATAATAAAATATTTTTACACAGGAAACCACATTATATGGGATATTCTAATCTCCTTAAGTAAAAAAGGGAAACGTGGCTACCATTACCACTAAGGTCTAAAGGTGTCAAGTGAATGAGGAATTTAGGGAGGGAAAATCTTTCCTTAAGCCATGTGAAACCTTCTTAGTAGTAGTTGTACATATTTTGGGGGTACTGTGTGATAATTCACATATATAAAATGTATAGCGGTCAAATTATGGTAATTAACATTTCCTCTTTTTAAACATTTTCCATTTCTTTGTATTGGGAGCTTTTGAACTCTTCTTTTCTAGTTCTTTATAAAATATGCAATAAATCGTCGGGAACACGGCCATCCTAGTGTGTCACAGAAAAACAGAACTGGCTCTTCCTGCGTAGCTGTGCTCCCCGTCACCTAGCTCCCTCCGATGTTAGAGACGTGTGAAGTCCAGTTCTAGGCATTAGCAAATTCAGACACGAAGGGGAGAGAGGGAAAAATGTACCGCTTCTTTTCCCTCTTAGCTTCTGCAAGTAAGAACGTGCACAGTGTCTTTGGGGATTCCTGCAGATGGTTCCCTGGGCTGGGATGTTGAGGGTAGGATTGGGTCCAGGCGCTGAGGTAAGCTAATCCTTTCAAGAACAATTTGCTCTCTTTTATTTAGTAAATTGCTCCAAATTTCCTTTTCTTCTGAGTTTTAAAAGATGGCTGTTGTAGCTTCAGAATTCTTCCTTTCTCCCAGACAAGCTTGGGGCGGAAGGAGACGCTGAACGGCTGCTCACAATACAGAGGCGGGGAGGAAGGGGGGGGGGGAATGTCGTGAATAGAAATAAAAGACTCTGCATAATGTGGAGCCCCACAATCTCAGGCTCAAAAAGCCCCACAGGGCGGCTTCAGACATTGACAGGTGAGAAATGCACAAAACCGCGCCTCTTTAAAGTCTTACTGGTACGAGGTCCGGGTTTGGGGATTGGTTTAAAAACTAAAACATACAACATCACCATGCGAGAAGCAGAAGCAAGAAACCACAGTTCAAAAGCCCCTCATCCAGAGCTGAACGCAGGCAGCCACCAGCCTCAATGACCTCACTGTTGCTCCTCGGAAAACAGACGGGGGAAGCCCCAGGGCAAACCAACCCAGAAAATCACCGAACCCAACAAGCATCTCCTAAAACGCTTCTCGGTTCCAAGAGGTAGAAATGAAAGAAAAAAAAAATCTAGCACAGCTTGGCTTCCCAAACCCAGACAACTATGGATCCCCTGAAGACACCTGGTGTTTGCCCATCAACATATCTGGAGAGACCCACCAACAGAGACAGAAGGAGTAGATGGATTATTTTAAAATATTTCAATGAAATAGTGTACCAGGAGAAACCTTGAAAAATAACATCTCAACAAAAGCACGCGATGGGCTAAATACCTTCTGTAATAAATTCATTGCTAGTATTAAAAAAAAAAATAAGTAACGGTGCTGATTCAATTACTGGGTGGTACATCAAATACACCAAATATTCATTAGCCACTCAGAGATGCAGTCGGGAGAAGTGTCTGCTCCACTCTGATGCCTTTGGCAGCTTTGATGCCGGCCAAGTTGGTATGTAAATGGAATCTCCCTTTTCCAAGGCTAATGGGAGATCTGTTAGGCTCTCAGAGACCACACATATATTATTTTTCAGCCCTGTTACTTTGACTTCAACACAAGCCACTTTAATCGCAAACCCCCAAAACGGATCCCCGAAATCCAGTTCTCACCGTATCAAAACATCTGTCCTATCACAAAGGCAACTTGCAGCAGGTCTGACAGCTGAACATTCTTGAAGAGTTTACACATAATAACAGTAAGAAGAAGAAGAAATTCACAACAATAAATATCCACAATGACGGTGGTAGAAGCCCTACTGATCCCTTTACCTGAGCATCCATTAGGAGGTGCCTCATCAATATCATGGAGCTCTTCAGAGTCTCCTTCTCAGCGGGTAGAAAGGGGTCCTTGTCTTCCTCCAGGGCCTTCGACTTGGTGACAATGAAGTGGGAAATCTGGTCGTTTAGGGTGTGCAAGGATTGCACCGCTGTGGGAAGAGAAAGGAGGAAAAGTGAAATCTCAATGAGCATCTTTCCAAGAGAAAGCAGCCGGCCATCTTCAAGGGCAGAGCCAGGGCGTGCAGAGGTGGTACAAGCCAGGCAGGTCCTTCCACTGGTGTGCACCAGTGTTCCTGAACCACCATCCAAGTGCAGAGCCTCTGGGGGTTCTGGGGGGACACACTCATGAGCAAACACAGACATGGAACCTGCCTCCCGGGGCATCGAGCCTCGCTGGGGAAACTGCAGAGGAGCAAGTTTGCAACTCGGTGTGTGGAGATGTGACTTTGTGGTGAGTGTTTGTAAGCCACAGAGATTAACGGGGCATGAGGAGACGGCCCTCCACTCGATTTGCATTTATGGTAATACAGTTGGCTATTTCACCTCTAAGCAGATGGCCTCTGTCATTAAAGTTTATGGAGGGACAACAGCCATGTTTTCCAATCAGCGCCACATGTGGGCGGGGAGGGTCATTATTTCTCGGCGATTCCCACAGCACTTACCATCTGACACGTTATAGATTTTAAGATTTCACTTATTTATTGTGCTCATTGTCTCTCTCTCTACTTTCTCTCCCATGCACTTGACAAGAGCAGAGGGTCCTTTTGTTTTGTGTTTTGTTTTGTTTTTATCTGTTTACCGTCCCCACCAACCACCGGAACGGTACCCAGCAAGTAGAAGGTGCTCAATAAATACTGCTCAATTAATTCCCTTACATTTCCTTGAATGGGAGTGACTTTCCCTCTAGAATTTTTATAATTTTCAGGTAAATCTATGCTTTTAAACCCAAAATAAAAAGTAAGTCATAGGTGTTCTCAGTACCGTTACCACACTAAGCACAATTATGAGGAGGAAAGAAATAATCGGCAAACTGGTGTACAGGAAAGGCTTTGAAGCCTTCTGCCTCTGGCCAAAGGTAGAAGACAGCACAGATTACCATCTTGCTGTAAACGACTAGAAAGTCGGACAGTATTGTAGACACCGTGAGCAGCAGACAGCCGGGGTGTGTGGTCCTTGAGAAAAGGGGAAACCAAGCTTCGTCCTGTCATTTCCATGTGCTTAGAGAGACTTTCTAGATTTCAACAGAGAAAGTCAGTCAAAGCGCTCCGACCAGCACTATCACTGAGATCTGGAAGGCTGGTGAGCTCAGATTTGCAGGACAGAGGGTAGAAGCGGAAGTCACACGGCGAGTTCCAGCAACGTGGGCCGGGTTTCTTTGAATTGAGGGTTGAGTATCAGCCCTGCACTTAGGTAGGGTAGAACCTTACAGGCTCAGGCAAGCCAAACGGCCAGCAGAGGAGTTGCCGGGGAGCACTAAGCCAAGTGATTCCCTGGGATCACAGGGGCCACGGTGGTTGGCAGCACATCAGGCAGAGTGAGGGACTTTTGCTGAACACTGGCACATTCGGGAGAAGGCTCAGAAGCGCAGCTTCAGAAGGAGGAAGCCAAGAGATCCCTAGAAGGAAGACTACAGTCGCTCCTCAGGGGAAGGAAAAAAAAAAAAAGCTTTAAAAATAAGGATCAAAAGGAACCAGCCGATCTGCAAGTAACTAAAATGCCTTCTAGAAAAATCTGAGTACTTTTTTGTACAACGAATCCTGGTACCCCAAAATGTCAAGTTTATAAAGTTTGATATTCAATAAAAATATTAACAGACATATAGAAAGAAGCTAGATCATGTGACTTGACTCAGAGAAAAATCAGTACTTGGAAAGATCCAGAAATAACCATAGCGATGGCATTAGCAAACGCGGCTGTTAAGAAAGTATGAGAGATGCGCTGTGCACCTCCAAGGTTGTAAAATACAGCGCAGGCAGAATGAGGGGGAAAAGAGAATGTTTGAGTAAGAACTTCTGGGGACGGAAAATGTCGTATCTGAAATGAAATTTTCACTGGGTGAGATTAATATCGTACTAGACAATGCTGGAGAGAAAAACCGGTGAACTTGAAATCACAGCAATAAAAACCACCCAAAATGAAAGCGCAGAGCCTTAGGTGACACAGGGAGGTACAGAGCTGCCCAAGGCACAGGCCGCTGGAATCTAGGGTGGCGGACGTGAGGGTGGAAACGGTGATTAGAGAAAGAACGAGGATTTTTTTTTTTCCAAATTTTATTGAGGAGTAAAGATGTAAAGAATCTCAATAAATCCTGAGCAGCAGATATTCAAACTACACCAATGCATGTTATAATCACATTAACACACACACACACACACACACGCACACACACACACAAAGAGAGAAGGAGAAAATATTAAAATTATCCAAAGAAAAAAGGCTTGTTCCATCAAAGAAACAATGATGTCGGAGAGCTCGTCAGAATCTCTGCAAAGCAGAAAATGCAGCAGTAACATTTTGAAAGTACCGAAAGCAGAAAACGAGCCAACTTAGAATTCTATACCCAACAACAATATCTTTCAAAAAATGAAGAGGAAAGACCTTTTATTTTCAGATAGAGAAAAGCTGAGAGAACTCACCATCAGCAGACTTGCACTAAAAGAAATGTTGCAGGGAATTTCTTCAGGGAGAAAGTCACTGGTGTTGGGCGGGAAATTTCTCTTAACAAACATGGGGGGAAAAAGCAGTTTGCAAAGACAGATATTGTGGGTAACCAAAACGTATATTCATCCTCATCTTTTAATTCATCTAAAAGATAATTTATGATTTAAAGCTTAAAAAAAACCCACAATTGTAGGGTTGATCACATACAGAGAAGCAAAATATATGGCAATAATTGCACAAAGAACGAGAGAGGCAGAAGGGTGTACTGCTGCAGACCTCAGATCTGACACATAAAGTGGCTTCACATTATTTGCCCACAGAATGTGTCAAGTTAGAGATACACGTTATGAGCCCTTGAGGAATCTGTAAAAATGACGAAGAGTTAACTAGTTAATAAAAACATGATGGTTTTGCCCTGGGGAGAATCCACGGTGGAGGACTAACCCGGAGTTGTCACCGTAGGCCTGGAGGAGAGAAGATACAGGACGTGACCTCATGGGAGTGTCTCCCTGCTCAGGAAGACCCTACGACCTTTCCTGGGCTGGGGGAGAGCTTAGCTAAAACAGAGAAAGGTGAACCAGAAAGAAGAGGGGCCTGAATCCTGCTGCCCCCAATCCCCACTCTGGACAGAAACGCCAGGGTAGACTTGGGATCTGACCGGAGCAGAACTTTGATGTCCCCGTCCCCTCCCCAGGCAGCTCGTGCAGGAGTCCCTGTGCACGTGCTGATGTGGCAGCCTGTGTTAGGGTAGAAGTGACAGCCGCGTGGCATCTAAGTCAGAGGAGCTCAGAGACAGCGGCACTCCCTTGCCTTCCTCATCTCCCCACCTCCAAGGTCCTCTGCCGTCCCTGGGGTTGAAGATGTCCCAACCAAATCCAGAAACATCCAGAGGGAGGTTCCTGGGTAGAAATGCATCCCGGAAAATGGTGAGGCCCAAAAGAAGAGGGGAAGAGAGAGGGTGGGGAGAGCAATTCGAGTCTATTTGATGTTACCCAGAAGACACTCAGTCTCACCTGCAAGTGACCGAGTCCCCGAGTGGAAATGTGAGCTTCGGGTCTCAGCGGAATCCCAACATAGCAAATTAAAGACAACAACAGTAACGATTTTTTTGGAGTCGAAACCAAACATTTAAAAATTCTCTTTATACCTTCTGTATGTTACTTGCAAACAGGAAGCTTGAGGCACCCTGAGCCTCATGGAGAACATTCAAATACAACCCCCCTGGCCTCCAACCAAGCTCTGCCTTGTCCGTGCCACACGGCCCCCAATGTCCTGCCATCCTCTGCGCTTCCTCCCAGGTCTCAAGATCGGCCTTTCTCCCTCAACCACGCTGGGGATACCCCAGATCCCAGGTTCTTTGGTTGTAGACGCACAGATCCTGCCATAGGCAAAACTCTCTGGGTCAGTTCTGGAGAGAGAAGAATTCTCTCAATGCTTTTCCCTCTAACTGGACTGGTGACTTGGGGGTTCTCCTGTGTATCCATTACAACCCTGTCCATCCTTGTTCTGGGAAATAGAGGCTTAGTCACCAACACCTGCTCTAAATTTCATTTTGTTTCTAAACTCACACAACGAACTGAAAGTGTTGAGTATTTCCCTCCTCTGATCTAGGAATGGAAAACCTGCCAGAGAACTGACTACATTGTCTTGTAATTGCTTGTTCAAGGATCCATCTGTGGTAGGTTTAATTATTGGTTCAGATAAATGCCCTCCCCTGAACCTATCCTTAACGAGACCTTCCCAGTAACCCTCCTTGTGGGAGAAGCATGATTCTGGCCTTCATTAATGTCAGGCTGTGATATGTGACTGGTTTTGACCAATTAAATGTGAGCCGATGTGAACTTTGCCATGTTCAAGGCAGAATGTGTAAGAACATTATGGGACTCCACCATCGTCCTTCCCCTCTTTCTATAAGAACAGCCTGGACTCCAGAATGAAGAAGACATGGAAGTGAAAAAAATAAGTCTTTTCTACTATAAAGCAGCAATATTTTGGTGATGTTTGTTACTGCAGCAAAGCCTAGTGAAGGCTGACTGATACATAGTGTCTAGACGAGATGGTGATTTCCTTGAGGGCAAGAATAAAATTTTGTTCACCATATATCATTGGTATTCAACAAAACAAAAAGCCATCCTGGCAAAGTTTTTTGAATGGAACAAATACTGCGAGACTGAGAAAGACTATAGTCTCTGAAGCCTATCTGTCTGGCTTTCAATCCTGCCTGCCCTTCCAACTAACTGTAACATAGTAATGATAAAAATGGACAGTTTATTACGTGCATGTCATACATCAGGGGTCTTAAAATCCTTTGGGTGGAATAATGAGTTACGAATAATGTGCATTCTGGAGTCAGAAGCCCCGGGGGGTTCACACCTCAGTCTCTGCTGTTCACCAGGTCAATTAGAACCAGTCCCTTTGTAGCCCACAGGGTTGGGCACATTGTAAGTTCTTGGCGGATACCAGCTGCTAGGATTGTCAACCATCCAGTGCAAATGAGGGCTTTGAAGTTCACACGACAGAGTCGAGACCCAAGGCCATGGCCCACCAATGCCCAGGCTCACCATCTTTCCACCACGCCAGCCTGCTGTCCCTGAAGGATTCTGACTCCGAGACACCACACCACAAGCCAGTCACCCGGGTCACAAAAAACGAGAGGCGGGGACCATGGCTTGGCCTTCTTCATCAAACACAGAGCACGGCTGAGGTGGAGTGGCTGGCAGGCAGGAGCCCTGATGCCCGTGGTTTGAACCTGTCCACCTGCATTGTCCTTGAGCAGCGTCCCCCACCACCTCACATGTCCCTCGTTGATAACCCCCCTCACCCTCCTCATTATTAACAGCCTAGCAAACATCGATGAGGACTCGCTCTTTGGCAAACACTGCTCGACGCTTTACACACCTCCTTCATTGATGGCCCCGAGCACCCTACAGAAGTAGTGCCATCCTCAGGGTCCCTGTCTTACAAATGACGAAACCCAGATGCAGGCCTTGATGGAGATCTGGACCTAGTGGCAGAGGCAGGATGCCTGCCAGCAGGGCCCCGGCACAGGACCCCTACCCTGGGCCACTCCACCTGCCAACACGTGCTTCTCCCTGCCACTGCTCGGCTGGGCACACCCACCTCCCAGTCCGGTCCCCCACCTTCCCACCTCTCCATTCTGATCACCTCCTTTAAGACACAGCTCCAAGGAGGTGGCACCGGTGGGTTGCCACCCGGAGAGCACGTGGAGCAATCCTGGGGTGTCGGAGTGGCCTGCAGGTGTCATCTAGAATCCCCCCTTGCCACTTGCACGAACAAGCAAACTGAGAGGTGCCCAGCTCCTGCAGATGCTGCGCAGCTGATTTGGGAGCACGGCGTCTTCTCTGCCTGGGTCTCCACCGCATCTGCCCCCTCACCCGCCTGCACAATAAGGGGTGGGGTCTGCAGAGCCCCGGGGTCCCATCTGCAAGGAAGGATGATGGTGGTGATATCTGCCGCTCAGAGTCGCTTTGAGGACTTAATGAGGCAGTTTTTAAGCCCTAGAGATGCCCCCGTCACCTATGCCCCCGTTAGCTCTCGTGACAGTTTCTCCCCAGCTGGGAGCTCAATTCCTCAGTATGCTGATATGAACTAATTAGTATATGGATAGCCGAGGTGAATCATGAAGTCCTCGTTATGTCAGCGAGCTGGAGGTGGCCTCTGGGTACCGGCCCCCTGGTCATTCACTACTTTTTCACCGCAAGGCTGAGACCCCTGAGCCCAAAGCCTGCAGGTGCACACTCAATTTACACATCCAATCGTCCTAACGGAACTCAGACGAGCAGGTTGTGAGCTCTCGGGGCCTCTCTGCACAGCCATGAGCTGCTCACCGTGGATAAGATGGGCCCCGGGCCATACAGACCCCAAGCCCACTGCAGCCCTGCCGTGCTCCCTGCCCTAACGTGTCCCCACTGAGCTACTGAGTGACAGCACTGGACATGAGTCCCCCCTCTCCTCCCCCTCTCCCAGGGAGTTGCCCTGTGCCCTCCCCTTCTGAGTACCAACCCTTGGTACCTCAGCACAGGTGAGGGACAGAACCATTGGCAAGCCTGTCAAAAGTGTCACCCCAAAAGACTTGTGTGTGCTACCGCCATCTTGTGGTCACCCCCAGCCCTCCTGACTCATCTGTGCGTTTTACATCCTTGGTTACGGGTAGCCCTGGGGCTTCCTAGACAACTTAGAACCTGTTGCTGAATACATGAAATAAGAACACAGGGGAAGAGTGTCCCCTTCCACGTGTGCACACCTGATCGTCAAGGTGACCTGTTGGGCTTGTGCAGCAGTACTTGATGTTCTTGTCTGGTGAGCATCTTCTTCTCATAAAGAAAATCTCCTTCCCTTTTGCAGAAACACCTACCCTACATGTGGTTCATGGGGGGCTGACCCCACTCCCGGCTCCCAGAGGTGGACCACACAGTCCAGGTTGATCTATCCCCGCGTGGCAGGTCCCTGGCAGCCACGGTGGGCTCAGGAGGTAATCTGTGGTGCCATCCCAGGACTGTTTGGTAGTATTGTTAAGAGGGAGATAAACAGCCTCTCTTTTCCAGTTGGGGGCTGGGAAACAGGTGGGAAGTTGGGGCCACTCGTGGCTTTTGTATCCATCACTTGATTTTAGTCCCCGCCTGAAAATAAAACCAACCGAGCAACCAGGTGAGCAGAGCCAAGGGGCAGGGCCAGGGGCTCAGGACCGCATCAGCACTGGGCAAGATTCAGCCGCGGCCTTCTCAGGTCTGGGAATTCTCTCTTCCTTGAGCCCCTCTGGCCTGGGTTTCTGTCATTGTACCCTGGCAGCTGTGATCACTGTAAAGAGGCCTGTGCCTCTCCCTCCCTGCAGGGTCACCCATGAGACCCTTCTGGACGTCGGTCGCCCTTGGGGGTAGATGCGAGATGAGCTAGAGAAGAGGATCCTAAATCCCTGCCCTCTGAGGCTGGCTGACCAGACAGAAGGGACACTGTGGGACTTCAAGCCTGGACCCCTGAGGCCTGAAGTTTCTGCCCATGGCTCTGAGAAGTAGCCGCCACCAAGATTCCCAGGTGACCTGCTCCCGTGTGCCCAGACAGCTTGGAAAGAGAAAGAGATGCCCGGCCCTCTCGGCCCAGCCCTCTCAGGTTCTAGCACATTCTGACCCCTGAAAAGACAATGCAGAGGGGGACTAACAGGCCCGGCCACCTACCCCAGTGGAGGCCCTGCAGATGTGGCACCAGCTGCTGCCACCGTTCACGTCGACTCAGATGACCCGGAACAGGGCTGAGCTGCCCCTCTGAGCCACACCCAAGTTCCCGGACCACAGACTGAGGACATAATGACACTCTGATCTACATGACTCAGCCTTGGGGTGGCTTGTTACACAGAAAGAGGCGACTGACAAATAACTGACCTCCCGGAGCACGCGTGGGGAGGGAGATTGCAGGGCTGGGCTGGGGCTCAGGGCAGAGCGCTCGCCTGGCATGTGTGAGGCCCTGGGTTGTACCCTCAGACCACATAAAAACAGACAAATAAAATAAAGGCATCGTGTCCATCTACAACTATAAAAAATTTAAGTGAATAAATAAAAGGTAGATTCCCTGAGGCAGCAGGGTCCCTGGCTTCCAGGTGGCGTGTAACAGCGCTTGGATAAATAAGTATTTGTCCAGGAGGAAAACAAAGAATGAATAGGTGAAGCTATGAAGGCAGAAGCCAGCCGCACTCCACCCTGACCCGTCTCTCCCCTGCTGACCTAGAATCAGGTGGCACGCGCGTTCTTCTCCATGCGGCCTGTAAAAAACAATCCCACCTGAATAATGCTGTTCCTGAACTGTGTGATGAATTACAGAACGAAGAGCCATATCCATGCTTTCTCACCTACCCGAGTTTGGGAAATTGAGTCATAAAAAACAGTTTATTTGGTTGGTAGTTCTGAATGTGAAATGATGTTCCATTTATTCCGTGTTATTTGGGTCTACAAATTGGAAGAAACACGCATTTCGACGGCAGGCTTATTTATAGGCGGTGCTCATTTGAATTCCAGCGTACATTAATGAGCCCTTATTTAGGTTTCCGATAAGGATGGCACATTCACGAGTTGGCGGAAGGGGGAAAAAATATGACAAGTCCCAACATTTTGTGTCATTAGCAAAAATAGAAGGGACACATAAGATGTCTTAATGTTTTCCGAAGAGGAATAACAGCGTCCCATATCGAGCCCCTGTTTTTATGGATCAGATGAGGTATAAAACATGGAATAATAATAATAAGGCCCTCCACGCTCATTTTATGCAGATGAGTCCAGATGTCATTGTGACGGCCAACCGTACTTTTTTATAGAAAAATATAGCAGACGAATAATATTATGGGGGCACAGAAGCTCCCGGGTTTTATGATCTTGTCATTTATATGGTCCATAGATATGAGCTAATGATCACATTTATCCCCACATGTTAAACAACCTTTGCTTTTTCATGTATCTCAAAAGCTGTGATGTATTTTGCATTAAAATCCTCACAAGTTTCCAGTTCTTGCTTTAATAGGATCTCATTAAATAAATGAAGCCTAAATAATTCAGATTTTTCCCCCCGTTGTTCTAATAAAACTCATCCTGCAAGTCAGAAGTTGAAACTGGAAGTGAGGGTGTGGGGAAATGGGAATCCTCGTTCACTGTGGCTGGGAATCTGAAAGGGTGCAGCCACTGTGGGGGAAAGTTCAGCAGTTCCTCAGTCAGTTAAATACAAAATTTCCTTATGAACTGGCAATTTATTCTTAGGCATATAAGCAAAAGAACTGAAAACGGGTTTTCAAGAAAATACTTGCACATGAATATTCACAGCAACGCCACTTACAATAGTCAAAGATTGAAACAACCCAATTGCCCATTGACTGACGAATGGATAAATAAATGTGGTGCACACACACACACACAGACACACACTGGAAGATTATGCAGCTGTAAAAAAAGGAACAAGGTACTGATACTTGCTAAGACATGGATGAACCCTGAGAACATTATGCTGAATGAAGGAAGACAGACACAAAAAGATTTTATTTATAAAAAATTGTCATTTTACTTATAAGGAATGCCTTTGATGGACAAATTCACAGAAACAGAAAGCAGATGAGTACATGCCAGGGATTGGGAGAGGGAAGAATGAGGAGGAACTGCTCAATGAGCCAAAGGTTTCATTTTGGGGGTGATAAAAGTGCTCTGGAACTAAATAACCGTGATGTTTGTGCAGCATTGAGAATGTCTATACTAAATGATGGACATTCGCAGTTCAGTGATCACATGTGCCATTGAACTTTGTCTCTAAATGGTTAAAGTGGTCAATTTCGTTATGTACATTTTTCTGCAGTTAAACAAACAAACAAACTGTTGGGAGACGAGCTCAAAAGCATATACAGCCTCCAAAAAGATAATTTAAAGTTGGTACCGGGTCATCTCCCTGGAGTCAGACACAAGCAGGCCCTTGTGAGTAAGGATGAGACTGGGGACCCCACCACTGGGGCTCTTCTGAGGGAGGGATGAGGGTAGGACCCAATCGGCTACCTCGGCACCCGGGGAAAAGACTTGAGTTTCAAAACCGACCAGGTAACAGGATCAACCCTTAGGACCGAAAAGCCAACAGAATCCAGGTACCAGAGTGGTTAAGTGATGGATGGGAAAGGGACCTGGGGTCGCTTGTGAAGGTGCCTCCTGAGAGTCCTGGCAAGCAGGGGACAGAACCCGGCCCTGCCAGAGGAGCCGCAGGGAGCCCGGGGAGGCTGGTGTGGCTCGGATCCACAGCTCGGAGGACAAGGGCGCCCAGTCGGAGAGAGCCAAGACCATGATGAGCGGGAAGCCTGGGGAGGCCCCGCCTGCTACGGCCCATGGCGGGAGCACACCTGTCTCCAGAGGAGGAGCTAGGGCCTCGGCTCCCTGAGGCGTCGAGCAAGGCGTCTCAGCTGGACACCAGCCTGGGAATTCTAAGAACAGCAGCTGGGAGGAGAGGGGGAGGGGAGAGAGGGAATGAGAGTGACCGCAGGGACCCAGGGAGTAAGGAGCAGAGTCCGGGACACCACCTTCCCCTCCCCTGAGCCCAGGCTGCCTCCTGCTCTGGCCCTGGTGATAGATGCCCTCCCCGGGGCCACCTGGAGTTGGATTCTGCACCAGCCTGCTTCTTAAGCTGTTCCTCCACGGGTGACAGGTCACCGTCACAGAGGCCCATCATAAGCTGGGTATGTCCTTAAAAATGCACCGAATCCGCCCGCCTGCTGCACATCAGCCCCACAGTACTGGGGACGGTGGCACCTCTGCCCCCAGGATCACCTTGCTGGCACTGCCTGACACCCAGGGAGAGGGTGAGCCAGGAAACCAAATAAAAATCCGAATGGCGGTCTCTGCTGAAGGCACGTGGCTTTCACAGCACGGGGAAGAGGGACGACTGCAGGTCAGGGACCATCGGCACAAGCCCCACAGGTGACGGTGCTGTCCTCTTTATGGCCCTTCCGGCCACTGCGCAGGGCTCCCCGTGAACTCCGCCCCTGAGGTAGGTGGGGTTGCCCAGCTTGCTGGGAGCGGGGCGGAGGCCACCCCACCTCTGCGCTGCTGCTAAGGGTCCTGCTCTAGAGGAAGCCCCTGCTGGACGCCACGCTCGGCACCGAGGACCTTGTTACGTCTTCCCAAGATCCGTGCCCACGTTCCCCGGGCTCTGGCCTCTGTGGAAAACCTGAGGCTCCACAGTTTGACTGATTTGGCTGTGGCCGCACCACCATGGACCCATGAAGGGCTCCCCAGTCCCCCGGTTCTCCTGCTGGACTGAAGGGGTGCATCTCCGTGGGTGGACGGATACAAATGTCCGTGCCTCTAAGAGCCCAGCATCTGTGCTCAGCCACCCAGCCTCTGAGGGCCACCACAGTCCAGCTCAAGGACACTGCCTGCCTGTCCATCCTGCCGTCTCCTTCCAAGTCAGCATCAGAGGCTACCTGCAGGAGGCCGGGCCCTCCGCGTCCTCAGGCAGCCAGGTTTCAGAGAGACAAGGGCTGTCCCTCGCTGGGCGGGGGCTGCAGTGAGGAGGTGGGGCTTCCGCTGGAGGAGGAGGAAGCAGAGCCACAGATGTGTCACCCTGATGGTGACAGAAGACAACTGTGGTCCTCAAGGAGGTGCCTCCCCTGGCAGGAGCCTGTCTGCACCCTGGGACAGATGGATCTAAGGGAAACTCATGCACTTGGGACCCGCCAGGCAGCCTTAGGGCAGGTGTGGGGGCTCAGGGGGTCAGCTGGTTTCTCCACCCCATGCCCCACCCAGCCTGAATCTGCCCTCCAGATGTCCTGCCTCTCTGTTCCCTTCCCCTCCCTGATCTGATTCCAATTTCCCAGATATTCTTGGGTCTCACCCTTGTATTTAGTGCTCAGACTGAGCCTCACTTTCCAATCCTACTGCCCGTACCCTGGCCAGGAGGGAAACGCCCCCCTTCCCCCAGGGCCTTCCAGGGGCCAGGGCCTGTGATGCAGAGGCCATTCACCCTGTGATACAACAAACCCAGCAAAACTCGGAATGGAACCTGACACCCACAGGACTGTCTACGTTGAATGCAAGATTTCAAAGAAGGATCCACTTGAGTCCCCCATCTTGGCCTTGGGGGGCCTATTCACTTTCATCTTCCTAAGCTATCTTTTGGTGCCAAGTTTGAGCTTCCTAGAGATGGCACCCTCGAGCCCTGGGACCTCTCAGCCGCTCGGTGCAGCTCAGGGCAGACTGGGGTCCTGCGGCCCTTCACGTAGATAGTGGATGCTCACAACTTCCCGACTCCGTAAAGGTAAAAACCTCCCTCATCATACCCAGAGAAGAAAGAGAAGTCTGCGTCACTTAAATAAATAAATAAAAACACTCGATCAAAGAAATTTAAAAAGTAGATATATTTCCAGGGATATAAAACCAGAAGCAAATCAAACATAAGTGAATTAAAAACCAGAGAAACTGCTTTGAATAACAGATAATATTTGCAATTAGCATGTCGAGTGTACGGAAGTAAGCCTAACCAGAAGGTTCAAGCGTGCTTAGGAAGTAGACCTCTGTTACGATACACGTGATAGGATGGATTTACTCACCAAACACTTTGGAATAATCGTAACTTTCCTTACTCCCTGTGCAACTTCTGGTAGGGGGGATTCCTGACAGAACCAAGCGACAATCTCACTCTTGCTTATTGAGCGTGCTGTGTTCCGGGACCAGGGTCTTCTGTTGTGAACACAGTCCTTGTAAAAACCCAAGGAGCCTGCTCTGATCACCTGCTTTTAAGAGATGAGGAACTTGAGGAGGAAGAAACCGATTTGCCCAAGGTCACACAGGTAACCAACGGCAGGCAGTTCAGCCCAACTCCAAGGCCCTTGACCGACCCGTGTTCACACCTTAAAATTGAGAAGTGAGGTGCCCCTGTGAATCTCCCCTATCTACTTTGAGACACTCATTCTCCTTTTTCTGGCCTTTGGAGGATCCTGCTGGGAGGTACTCAGTGTCCTAAAACAAGAGCAGTCACCATCACGGTGAGCCCTTGTGCAGAAGTCTCAGGACTCAACTCTGCTGAGCCCCAACGACTTCCAACTCTTTGCCTGACGGAGGGATTTGTCCCTAAGAAGTGGAGCCAGGGAAGACCAGCCGGAGCCAGAGATCCCAAGCAGCTGCCCCAGGGGCCATGCGACCCAGAATGAAAAGGGGAGCCACTCCAGGTCTGAGGGTGCGAGTGCAGCAGGGACAACCGGGGGC
Organism: Marmota flaviventris; assembly: GCF_047511675.1. Lineage (NCBI taxonomy): Eukaryota > Metazoa > Chordata > Mammalia > Rodentia > Sciuridae > Marmota > Marmota flaviventris. The sequence goes on along the minus strand of NC_092507.1, from coordinate 10,596,523 downwards.
CGCCCTTTTCTTCTCAGAGTCCAGAGAGAAGCCAGAAGAAGCTTCCTCTGCTCTAGGAAGCAGCAGAACTTCTCCTCCTGATGTGAGTGGGCCCTTGACATTTTCATTCAGGCCAGACGCAGCCTGGTGAGGCTCAGGATGCCATCTGCACACAAATGAGATTGAGCCACTCCAGGAGACCTGGGCCAGCCCTGGGCAGGAGGCCCGCTGCCAGCAGTCCATGCCGAGGTGACCAGGCCAGGCCTGGAGGAGGGGACTGCATGCCAAATAGATCCTTGTGATTCCTGGTTTTAACAGGGAGTCGGGCTGGGCCAAGGGCGAAACGAACTAGAAGCCTGGCTCCCTGGTGGGAAGGAAGGGCTGGCCGGCTGCCCACATCTGACCTCAGTGTGTCGGGTCCTCTGAGAAACAGGAGCCTCCCAGGGCCCAGAGGATTTCGCCTGGGCCTTTGGGCCAAGTAGAAACTTCATAAATGTTAAATTTCCCCCAAGGTTTGGGGAAAGTTAGAAAACCATAACACATAACCCAGGACTGTCGGAAATACCGAAACCTGGCTACGTACATGAGACACATCATTGCGATCCTAGCTGTCCTGTGGCAGATTAAAACCTGCCCAGAGCTGGGGCTGGGGCTCACGGGTAGGGCGCTCGCCTAGCAGGCGTGAGGCACTGGGCTCGATCCTCGGCACCACAGAGAAATAAAATAAAGATATTGTGTCCACCTATAACTAATGAATAAATAAATAAAAAGAAAACATAAAACCTCCACAGGTGCCATCAAGGTAGAAACAAAGAGGGAGCGCAATGATTCTCTTTGATTCTATTTAACAGAAAATAATTGACATGCCATAATAATGTATTTGCTTCTACTTAACGTAAAGTAATGCTTCCATTAAACCATCTCCTGGAAAGACCAACACCACGGAGAAAGGAGTTGTGACTTCCCTTGTCCATATTTTATTTCAGCCCCAGCTGAACCCTCCAAATTAAAACACGCTCAGGGTTGAAATACTCCCAACGATGAGTCCCTCTCCCTGATTAGCAGCGCGAACTTGGGGCCCCTGGGAGGGGGGCGTGGCAGAGAACAATCCTGCAGTGTTGATATCAGTTGCCACAGTATCAATCTCATGGCATGAATCTCAGCATCACGCGCAGTGAGACATAGTTTCCTCCTCCCACAAACCACTCGAAGGGAGCAGCCTCCATGATGAGAGTCCAGGCAGGGCTCAGCCTCACAATGCACCAACTAATCCACAGATACCAAGTTCCTGCCCGGGGCAGAAGCTTGAACCAAGTATCCACAGACTCGAGGACTGTAAGAACCCATCTCCCCGCCCCCAGAACTCTAAGTCTGTGTAGGGGCCACACTGACTGCTACTTTTATAGATGGTATCGGGTCAGATGTGGATGAGATGAGCGGTGGCAATGTCCAAAATAACTCTTGCTATCATTCTAGAGAAAAAGAAAGACAAGGTTCCATGAGAGTTTCCCTTCTCTAGACATAAGAGGTGATTCTCGAACCCACCGTCCTCTGAAAAACATAAGCACCTCAGGCTACATAAATAGAATACAGAGATACAGCCCAATTTTATAGAAGTGCTAGAAATTGTTCATTCTCGGCCCGCAGAAAAGATTTATCAGAGGAGACCTCATTCTCGATTTTAATTACTACCTATACTATTTAATTACTTCTGGTCTGTTAATATTTTAAAATCATTTTTGTTTTACTGCATCTTGTCTGTATTCAAAAGTTCAGCAGGAGACCACTTTGAATCTCAAATAAGTTCTATTTTTGGCTTGGAGACTGATGGAAGAGACAAAGAAACCAATTACCTTCGAGCCGTATGTTCTACCCAGATAAATTTCTCCTGTTTGAAAGCCTCTACCTTTGGTTATGCAATCAACAAACACGATGGCGTGGAGGTCAGAAGTCAGGCTTTGAAGTTTCAGACTGTGGCTCCATTGCTGCGAAACCACTGACCTCAGGCAAGTTGACCAATCTCTCTGAGCCTCAGCTTCCTGTGTGACATGGAGCTAGATCCACCCACACCCCAGGATAGAGGTTCACGAAGAGTGGGCGACGGGACTGAGCCTGTGGCAGGACCTCTTGGACTTGCTGTGTTTCGTGAGCACTCCGGCTCCTTCTCCTCCATGGACGATGACCATGACCATGGCTGTCATTATTTCTGAAGTCCACAGCGTTGGACACAATAAAGATATAAACACCTTTTGCCCTCATGGGGCTCACAGTCCAATGACAGGCTCTCAGGGACAGATAATTTCACTTGCAATGAGTTTTGTGGAGTCTGAGCCACAGTCTCGTCCACGTGTCTCGCTCCTACAGACTTGGAGCACATCCGGAGGACGTCCCAGGTCATGTTTTGTCAGGCACCTCGCGGTTCACTCATGTGTTCACGCCCTCCCACCTGAGCCAGGAGAGCCCAAACCCGCGCGCCACTGGCTTTATTTTCATTGGTTTCAAAGTCTTTCTCGAATCAATCTATTTCGGATGCTCAGTCGAGACAAAGGGATTGAACGTGTGGCTTTTCCTCTCGGTCCTCTCTGAATCCAACCAAGATGATGGTCAGTAAGTAAACAAGATGATGTTAGCTGCTTGGTTTTTAAAACAAGCCAACAAACAGAAACTTTAAATCCACGCGACAGTAGAAAAAGAGGAAAGGCAAGCAGAAGAAAATTGGAGATGTTTGAGGCCAAAGGACAAGTGGACCTAACACATGGGAACCCTAGGGCAGCAACAGAGGAAGCCGGTGGCATCCCCAGGGCGAGAGAAGTCAGGGCAGAGCACCAAGGAAGATCCAGAGGTCCAGGTGGGGCAGGTCCAGAGACCCCCTCCCAGCCCGCAGCAGGTGTCTGCCCCCTCCCACCCAGGCTGACCTGGAGACAGTCACTGTGAAAATAGCAGAGCAGGTCTCGAGGCTGAGGTGGGAGGGAGATGCCAGCCTTCTTCCTCAAACAGCCCGGCTCACGATGAGGATGAGGATGAGAGACCATCTCATTTCTACTTAGGGCTTATCTGGGCCGCAAACTGCTCTCTGTGTTTTATGTACATGATTCCATTTGATCCTCACAGCGACGCTCTGGCTGTAGAGGCGGACTCTGCTAAGTCTCTGTTTTATATCGAAGGTGACTGAGGTACAGAGAGGTCAGGTCATTTTCTGAAGATCACACAGAAAGTTAAATGGTCAAATTGGGGTTTGAATCCAGGCCATGAGCAAGTGAGATGATTATATCCAAACAGGAGTCGGACAGTTCTCCTAGGAACTGAGCTCGCCGGAGAGGCACGAGCCAGTCACACTGATTGTGGATTCTCCATCAAAACTGTACAACCAGGTCTCTCCATGGCTGCCCCTGTGGGCACAGAAAGGCCAATGACCTGTTGAGGGTCACTTTTAGGATAAGAGCAGATGGCAAAGAATTACAGGTGGAGGATGAGAAGCTCGGATGAGACAGAAGGGAGGGAGAGAGGGATGGAGGGAGGGAAGGAAAAAGTGGGAAGAACAGAAAAGAAAGAAGGGAGGGAGGGAGGAGAGAAAGAAGTAAGAGAGGTGGAGAAGACAGATTTGGGAGGAGATGAAGACTTTTTAAACTTCCCATCAGTAGCCACAGAGGGATATTATCATGAAATTTAAAACATTAGGAAGAAAGAGATGATCTACACAGCACCAAAGAAGAGAAGAGGAAAAAACCCCACTTCCTGTATCAGCTACCTGTGGCTGCGTAACAAATAAGTCCTGAGCCTGGCGGCGTGAAACAGCAAACACTTATCGCCTCACACAATTTCTGAAGGTCGTGAATCTGGGAGTGGCCTGGGAGAGTGGCTTGGGCTCAGGATCTTGTGAAATCGCAGCCACGATGTAGGTTATCATCAGTCCAATACCTGATGTGTTTGAAATTATTAAGGGGAGATCTTAGGTGAAGGGAAGAGTTTGGAAGTAAAGTTTTGTCAGATTCATTAGAAACCTTAACAAAGGAACAAAAATACAGAGACTAACTCCCAGGGACAATATCAAGGAAGTGCCAGAAGGAGCAGGAATCACATCAGAGACACTGTCTTAGTCGGCTCTGGCTGCTATAACAAAAATATCATACGCTGACCAGCTTACTTGACAAAAATGTATGTGTCACCACTCTAGAGGCCCGAAAGTCCAAACTCAAAGTGCCAGATGCTTTGGTTCCTGGCTTGAAGAAGGCTCTCTTCTCTCTGCAACCTCGCATGGTGGAGGTCCGAGAAAGGAAGCAAGTTCTCTCCTGACTCTTCTAATCAGGGAGGTAACCCCTCATGACCCAGTGCCATTCCATGTCCCCACCTCCTGTGCCGTCCCACTGAGGCTAGGGTCTCAACCTGTGAATCTGAGGGAGACACTGTCATTCAGCCCTCCACTCCTATCCCTGGCCCCCAAAGTTTATTTCCTTCCATATGCAAAATCCATCCGTTGCATACAAACCCCAACAGCCGTACCTTGTTTCAGCGTCTAAGGTCCCAAGTCTCATCTAAATGTCTTCTAATTCAGGACGGGTGAGACTCAGGGCATCCTGAGGCAAGATCACCCTCTGGCTATGAACCTGCCAAGCCAAACGGCGATGTGTTTCCCAAATGCGCTGTAAGCAGGCACAGGACGGGCACTGTCACTCCCAGAGGGAGGAGTGGGAGAGAGGGAAGGAGCAAACGGTTCCCAACAAGCCCAGAGCCAGCGAGATGAGCTCCAGGAGAACCCAGAGCCGGACAAGGTCCTCGCAAAGCTAGGTGCTTGCCTTCCAGATCACCTAGGGGGGCGATGTCACCCCCACAGCTTGGGGGTGGGACCCTGCCCACACAGGAACTCTCTGTGGTGGCCCCATCCGTGTCCCGGCTCTGTCTGATGGCCGTGTGATGGGCCGTGTGCTCTGGACGGGCCCTCCCCCACAGCTCTGCCGGAGGCCCCCGTCCTGGGGAAACCTCGGTGGACCGGATGGTGTCTGAGCCACTCACGGCCCTTCTTCCCTTCTCTTAGAGGACGGCACACATGCGCAGCCTCCCTCATTCTGTCCCTTTCGTCCACTTCCTGTAGTCCCCGGGGCCGGTTCTGCTGGCAGGATCCCACGTCCACCCCTGGCTCACTCTGAGTGTCTGATTTCGGCCATGTTCATGCAGACACTGAGCCACCAAACCATTTACCTACCACACCTTCCGTGTTCCCTCGTTCCCTCTCAACCATGCTTTCTGTCTGTCTGTCTCTCCCTCTGTCTCGTAATATGGATAGGCTGAGAAGTTTTCAAATCCTCTTCGTTCAACAATTCCATCTTCAGTTCACTTCTTTCTTTTGGAACTTGCTGTCAGCAGTTGGAGGGCACAAGCTGCTCCCTCGACACTTTCCTTGGGAAATCTCCTCTGCTAAACATCCGGCTGCACCCCTGGCTAGGTCCACCCTCCACAAGACACCAGACTGCAAACGCGTTTCGGCCAAGTTCTTTGATGCTTTAGAATAAGTATCCACTTTCCCCATTGTCTAATAACATGGTCCTCATGTCTGTCCGAGGCCTCTTCAGGACGGCCTTGGACTTCCATATCTCTACCACCATTCTGTCCGTGACTCCCCATGTAGACCTATTGATTAGAAATTCACAGATTGGAAAAAAAAAAAAAAAAAAAACATCCAACAAGAGTTGAGAGCAGTTGCCTCTGGGCACGTGGTTCATCTCATTCGGGGGGCTGTTAAGAACTGTTTGCTGGAGAACTTTGGAGAAGAATATCAGCGAAACACCAGAGTGCATTGAAAAGACTGCAGCAGGATCCTGTTGGCCCTCAAGAGGCCCGTCCCAGAAACTGGGAGGAAAGGTCTGGGAAAGTGGAGAGAAGGGGATCTCTGCTACGTACGTCTTGGCAGAATTTAATAATGCCATTGTGTGGGATGGTGTAGAAAATATATCTGATCAGCTGCATGACCCAGCAGGAGAGTTAGAGTCAGACTGCTGAAGGACCACCCGGGTTCTTCTTGGTACTACGGATAAAATACAAGAGGACCTAGGTAAGCTCAAGTGGGACTAGGGTGGGAGAGGGCAGGACATCCTGGTTCTGAAAATTTCATATTCTCCAAGCCCCGGATAGGGCTGAAATTAAGAAATGTTCCCAGGCAAAGAACAAATTCAGAGCTTTCCTGAAAAAAAAAAAAAAGCACAAAGATAAAGCCAAAGTGTGGCTTGTTACCACCTTCAAAATACATAAGGTGGTGCCCCAAAGAACAATGAAGTCAAACAATAGGGCTCCTAAGAAGGTTGGGGTTGTCTTTTAGTAATCATAGCTAAAACCCAAGGTAGAAAAGATTAGTGCAGAGTGATCGGGAGGGTGGTTTTATCTAGTGGAGTCAATGCCAATAGATTTATAGGAGACTCACAAGGTTCTTAAGAGAATGGTAGTGGCAAATAGACTCTCAGCTGATACTGAAAGGGTGAGATGGAAAAACGTCTCTGTGGATCCCCAAGTGTCTCCCAGCCACAAGCAAATTAAGAAAACTGCAGCTATAAACGTTAGTTATTTTCATATAAAAGGAATAGGGACTCAGAGGGTGTAACTGAGAGAGCTCAGAGGATGAATCTGAAAGGCATGAGGAATTATTCTTGCTACTTGAGTATCTGAGATGTTCCAGTACCTTCTGTGTGCTTTGTATTTTCCCCTTTACGAACAAGAGTGTTTATGGCACTTACCCTATGTTTGTCCCTCTGATTTATACGCGGGAGGTAACTTGTCCCTTTAGTTCACAGATCTTTAGATTGGAAGGACCAACTTAAAAGAAAATGGCACCTAAGGACATGATTTGACATGACAAGATTCAAGACAGAACTGATAATGATGAAATGAGATTGGGGGGGGTGGGCGTCTTGGGAGACAGGAAGTAGCTTGCACTCAAATCATTAAGGGTAGAAGGTAGATAACAAAGACCAGAATCCAGAATAGAATTCAGTGTCTCTCACATCCCGGTATTTACACACTTGTCTACTCCCCTCCCAAATAAACAGGGTTGGTCTGTGTAAAAGGATATTGTAGAAGAGTTTGACTTATATGATTAGGTCACAAAAGACTGTGGAATCCCGTCTTGATGTCTCTTTGACTACTCTGTCCTGAGGACTCAAGCAGCACTAAGCAAAGGTCCACACACTGAGAAACTAAGGCCCCCTGCCTAAAATCTAGCACAGATGCACCAGCCATGGGAGTGCGCCATCTTGGAAGCCGATCCTTCAGTTCCAGTCAAGGTCCCCCATGTCTCGAGTCAAGCCAGCCAGCATTACTGTGTCTTCATGAGAGACGCTGAATCATATCCAGCCAAGGAAGCTGCTCCAGGATCCCTGTCCATAGATGCTAGACAAAGATCTGTTATTATTTTTCAGTCACTCCATTTGGATGTAATAGATAATTAATATGTTGAAGATTTTGACTCAGTTATAATCTACAGTTTTGATTTTGTTTTAATACCTGACAAGTCCCATATTCTGAACGACTGTATTCCCAAAGACTTATGTTCAAGAAGCACTGAATTCTGCCTGTGTTCTTGCTCTTCTTCCAGAGTAAAGAAGGATGGTTCCACCCACCCGGGAAATAGTCTCAGCACTTGTGTGCTGGAAGGGACAGGTCAGAACACAAGCAACAGGACTCCCCTGAGCCACAAAGATAAGTCCTCCTTATCAGCAAGGAATTATTTCCACTGATAAAACTGGGGAAGGATGTAGCCTGTTATTTGTCATCAGATGCAATCTTCTAGAAAACACACGGCTTCAAAAAATGGTGGAAATGGAATAGTCATGCGCTTACCAAAGATAATTTAGGTATACGTCCTCCATGGGAACAGAAAGATAAAATAAACGGGGAGCCCCAGATGAACTCCCAAATTCACTTACTACCAGCCCAGCGTGAGCTGCAGGCAAAAACTTGACTTAAGAACTTAAACAAACAAAACCAGCAAACGAGTGAATTAAGTTGTCTTTCTTCGGGATTCTATTATACCTTCATTCATTGTCCATACACAACTGGTCAGGTAACATCTATACCACACCAAGAATTCCATCTTGCTCCCCAAATAAAATTACCACTGGGGAGTTCTTCAGCGGCTCTGCGGGAACAGCTGGTGTGTGTGTGTGGGGGGTAGGCTGCAGGAAGGATGAGATCATACATCTCTCAGCTCTCGGCCCAGGCCCAGGCCCAGCGGGTCACCCCAGGTTTCCCGTAGCCTTCCAGTCAGCCAATCCCATGGTGCTAGGAAAATAGGATCCTTTTGCCTGGTGCTAAGAGTTGGAGTGCCCTGGTCCCTAGGAGTCACCAGGTCACTACACTGGAGTTCCATGATGAGAGGTATTCTCTTTGGTTTGTCTGTCTGTGCATTTTATCAGTATCCTGAGCGCCCAGTTCAGGAGCTGGAGACTCAACAAATAGGAGCTGATAGAACTAGTTTAACTTCCTAACCACATTAATGTGGGAATTCCTGACAGGCCCACATGAAACTATCAGATTCCATGGAAACACACCATTCCTTACTTTCAGAAAATGAATTTTGACAGAGGAAATAGCTAAGAAATCGTCTGAGGCACTAAATCATAGAGATTGTGTCCTCAAAAAAAAAAAAAAAGAAAAAAGAAAGAAAAAATTCATGGTTCCGAACTACCCGTTTTGTGTTTATTTGGAGGTACGGTGGAGACCATCAGGAGTATGTGATCATGATCGCTTTCATTCCCTCTTCTTCTTCCTCTAAAATCAGGAAACAGAACTAGTAAATGAAGAAGAAGAAGAGCCACACAGCCATCGTACACGGAGTTGTCTAAGGAAATACAAAATGGTGTGGAAAATGTGCCCCTAACATGCAGTCAACGTGCCTGGGGTCCTGCTGTTCACATATGTATCTACGTAACTGAGGAGACGTGCACACATGTTGCCAGGTTTATGCTACTTGATGTCATTGCCTGCGATGTATTTTCTCCTTTTCTGCGTTTTTGTGTGTTCTGCATTGAAACGCGCACGAGGTACGCAGCTAGATGGCAACAACGTGTTGGCCGGACTAACAATTAAAGCAGAGCTGACGCGGCAGATTAGAGGGTGGGTGGGTCTCCATTTGACACTATCTGGAGGAGGTATCTGCAGGCGAGGTCAAAAGCCTGTTTCTGCATCTCCATGGTTTGAGACTCAGCAGTGGGAACGTGGAAGGATCCCTTTCCAGACGTGGATTCCAATGACAGGTTCGTGCTCGCCCCGTACTTGATACCATCTTTTCACAGGCCCTGGCTCTATTGACACACAGATGGACGTGCTTCTCATATCACACACAAGAAGTAAGACCCGTTTCTCAGCAGATGGCTCAAGGGAAACCACAGCTCTGAAAGTCTCGATTTCCACAGCACAATGGAGTTGGAAGTTGCCCGGGCATTTGGTTCTCTTTGTCCTAGGCCAAGGGAAAGGGCGTAGGTGTGGTTCACACAGAGACATCTCATTGTCTCTGGAAACCCTCTACCACGAAGGACTATTGAATTGCCCCTGAGACACGAAGTTGAGAAGGAAAGATTTCGGTTTGTGTGAGGTCACACGAGATAGCTGGCACCGGTTTTAATCGGAGCCATTCTTGTAGTTCATTCTACGCACGTCATTAACCGGCAGCTGAGTGCCGTGGCAGACCATGAGGGTCACACGAGAGCCAGTCAGCGAGGCCTGTTGTGTGACTTTTGACAAATCCTCCGTCTCTGTGAACCTCGGTTTCCTTAGTGGGAAAATGGAGATGATGATGCTGACGAGAAACACGGTACCCCAAGATGGGATGAGGCTGGAAAGGCTGCTTTGAGAAACTAGAAAGGGCCAGAAAAGATAAAATATGATGTTGGAGCTGCTGAGACTACCACTGCCCCTGGCACCCCATTTTCTGAGTTCTCAGAGAAATGTTTCGGCCAGGAGTTTTGGGGATTTAGCACCCGAATCACGGTTTTCTCCAGCGAATCTGTGTGTGTTGGTCTAAATGCAAAATCGTGTCCAAATGTGCATCTTGTAAAACAGAACAGTGCCAGTCCAGGCAATGATCTAGCCTTTTTCGAGTGGATTTTTTCGATCATGGTATTTGGTTAGGAAGATGGGCTGATTTGCTGATTTTATTTTTTCTTAATATCTCTTGCCCGCCTTGTTCCAATGGTGGCAAGGAAAGAAAATGAGAATAAACTCACAATCACAAAAAGAAGGCAGTGGGTACCAGGTTCCCTGGGCTGTGGGTCAGAGGGAGGAGGCCCAGCCCGTGCAGCGTGGGGCGAGGAGAGGTGGAGGGAAGGAGGATGAGTGAAAGCAAGACCCGCTCTGCTCAGGGGGACGGTGAAGGACTCGGGGCCATGGGCAGCCTGTCCAACAGAAAGTGGGTGAGGGACGCCCCTGAGACAGAGAGGCTGAGCGAGGTCACTGTGGAAGGCCGGCTCCCACCCGCACATGATCAGGGAACACCCCACAGCTCTCCCTCACCTGTCCCAACTGGAAAATCAAAACCACGACCAAATCCCAAGGACACACCAAAAATGGAGGGTTCTTTGTCAAAGAGATGACAGACGTCTCTGGAGAGAATGAGGGCATCTGGCGTGGATGTTGGCACCCTACAGCAAACATGTAAAGTAATGTAAACATCCTGGCATTTGCAGGGACTTGGGCCCCATGGCTGCTCCCACCTGCTCACCACCAGGCAAAGTCTGCCACCCACATGTGTGGCGCTCCATCCGCTTCGACATCAGCTCCTTCCTGGGTACAAACAGACTGCCAAGGATTTCCTGACACTGAAGGGAAGCCCGAGACGTGCAAGAGACACAAACAGACCAAAACAAAACAATATGGCCCTGGAGCCAGCAGAGAGTTTGGGAGCAGTAAACACCATGTCAACCAAACAGAGATTCCAGACGACATTGTATCCAGGAAATCAGGAAGGGGTCCCGCAGCCGGGAAACACGGAATAAGGAAACGCTCCCGGAAATCACGTCCACTGAGGCCCAAACAAACACGTGGTGGAGAGAGGACATGCTCAACGTGAGGGCATCGTAAAGCAAGCAGAACAAGAGAAGGAAAAGATGGAGGGACGTGCGAAGGAGGGGGCGATGAGCTAAGAGTCACAGAGGGAAAAACAGGTGAGGGGGGGCTGGGGATGTGGCTCAAGTGGTAGCGCGCTCGCCTGGCATGCGTGCGGCCCGGGTTCGATCCTCAGCACCACATACAAACAAAGATGTTGTGTCTGCCGAAAACTAAAAAATAAATAAATAAATAAATAAATAAATAATCTCAATCTCTCTCTCTCTCTCTCTTTAAAAAAAAACAGGTGAGGGGGAAGCAGAGCAGGAAAATAAAGAATAATTGGCACTCATAGCTCAGAAATAAAACCACAGAGTCTTAAGTTTAAAGAAAACATTACAACACACAGCAGTGACGGTGGCGATGGTTAAAGGTTACTGAAAACCTACTAAGTGCCACACCCCTTTACACACAGTGACTTAGTGACCTACCCAATAAATCCAAGGGGTAGAACTGCCATCAACCTCATGTGTCAACTGAGGAAACAGAGACTGGTACAGACCCAAGTAAACTCGGGCATGTAGGGTGCACACTTCCCAAGACCCCCTCACTTAGACAAGTTATTTTGAGATTTAAGAAGACTGAGGATAAGAAAAATATCCTAAAACCTGGAGAAAAGAAATGAAAAAGTTTACCAAAGAATGTACGAACACTAAACTGCTATTAATTCACTCAGAGCAGCCTGTAAATGCTGGGAGACCATGAAGTAATGATCCCCATGTTTTGAAGAAAAATGATTTTCAACTTATGATTTCATTCTCAGAAAAGTATCCGTGAACTCTGAGGATAAAATAGCAAGGTATCTGGGGGCCTGCAGGGGGTTTTAAAGTTCGCCTCTACATTGTCTCTCCTGGGGAGTTACTTGTGGGATGCTCCAGTGGATGAAGACCCTCAGCTCAGAGTGCAGCAGGGGAGCAGGAAGAAAGGTCCTCAGGAGACAGGGGACCAGAAATAAAGGGGAATCAAGAGATCGGATACTTGGAGAAGTAAAAAAAAAAAAGTGCAGGATGAGAGAAAGTCAGATAAAAGGCAGGGAATCTCAAAGGGTGGGGGGAGGGGTCAACATAAGAATGACCATGTACATCAGGTGAACTCTCTGTCATGAACAGTGTGCAACCCCACACCAAGCAGAGTCAGTTACGCTTATGGAGAAAGTGTCTTATTATAAAAATAAAAATGAAGTCAAAGAGAATCATCGAGGGAGGTCCCTTTTCTTGGGAGCATGTCCTGGACGATTTGGTCCATCAAAATAGGGGAACAAAGAAAGAAAAAGAAAGCCATGTGGGTTAGCCAGTCTCCTGTTGCTGTAACAAATACCCGAGATAATCAACTTATAGACAGAAAAGGTTCCGTTTGGCTCACAGTTGTAGAGGTTCCAGGACAAGATGGCTTGGCCCCTTTGCTTTGGGTGAGACGGCACATCGTGGCGGAAGTGTGTGGTGAGGCAAAGTGCTCAACGCATGGCGGGGAGCACAAGGGAGGAAGAGCCTGAGGTCCCACAGTCACCTTCGGGGGCGTGCCTCCCAGTGACCTGAGACCTCTCACTAGACCCCACGTCTTAAAGACCCCTCCCCCTCCCGGTAGCACCACCCATGTTCCTGGGGGAGACCTTCTAGAGCCAAGCTACCAGCTCCCCAGGAAGCCCGGGATGCAACTCATAGCAAAGCCCAGAGGTGGGGATGGAGGGCAAGCCCAGGACAGTGGCCGAGGCGCAGACCCAAGACCCACCGACCCAAGTTAGCCAGGAGATGAGGGAGCTCAGCACCCAGGGGGAAAACCGAAAGGAGAGACAACCTGATGCACTGGGGAAAAAAAACATGGAGGAGTCGGCTCACTACAGGGGAGAGTAGGGATGAACTGCTCCTACAAACACCCCCGAAAACAAAGCTGAGCAAGCCAAAGGTCGGCTGTTACCCAGGTGACGAGGCCAGGGCAGCAGGAACCCCCCTAGCGGTTTCACAGAGATTCAGAGATGACCACACTGGGGAGAAGGGTGGCTGTGGGTGTGGAGGGCTGGGAGGGCTCGAGGGACGTCACACATTCCCGTGCAGAACCCCAACGAACAGCCTGGAGCATTGTTTAGAAATACGGAGCTGCACCCCAAAACTAGAGCTCAGAGGAGAGAGTTCTTCCAGGAAAGCAGCGGAGCAGGGCGAGGACTCCACGCGGACGGTGCTCGTCTCAAGCCTCTGGGAATCTCCGATTTTAAAACCAGGGACATAGATTCCAAAATAAAACCAAAAGTTAGGTTAAAAATTTCAGAACCGTGGGTGTTGTGGTCTGAGCAACCCTGCTATTTTTCCCTAGTCTTTTACAATTAGGAACCATTGTTCTGAGCAACGCCTCTGTCCATCTCCCTCCACCCCCAGGGCTTGTCCTTTGTGCCACTGAGGGCCACTCCCAGAACAGCCTTAGAACATAGCTGACCTCTTTAGGTGATAGCACTCTGTCCTGTCCCTGACTTTAGTGAGACCCCTCCCTATGCTCAGGGACACAACTGGGTGCTTGCAACCCAGCCAGAAGGACTGTAAGCATTTGAGAAGAAATCTGTGTCCCTGTGGCCAGAGCAAGAGGTCACAGCTCCAGAGTGGTTTCTTTTAATAGCTTATCTATAGAGGCAACTCCTGAGACTCAGTCCCTGAGCAGATATCCTTTGTACCGTCGTCACCAGGTTGAGGGGCCACAGGGTGGAGGAGGGCTTTTACCACCCTCCATGAGGAGGAGAGGTCCTTCGGCTCCCTCGGGCCCATCCTCTCCTGTGACCACGTCCATGAAAACCACAGGGACAAATGACACTTTAGGAGCTTCTCTGCTCTCTAAAGAGCTCATTGCAAGTGCTGCAGGCTGAAGAGCCTTCAAGTTCAAGGGCTGCCTTCACTCCTGGCCCCTTCTCCTCCTGCGAGTGGTCTCCGTCCCGTGTAGCAGGCGAGAGTGTGTATATTGTACCCTTTGCAAAATGCATGTGCCTCTTCAAAGGAAAGTGCTTCGCAGAGGTATGGTCCCACTGACACATTCCCCCGAAGCTGAGGGGGCGCGCTCTCCGTCCGTGACGTTGGCTCTCAGGAGCGACCTGGGAGCTGGAGGAAAGACATTTTTAGACTGTATTTTATTGGAATTTTAAATGCCTCTAACTGCAAGTGCACAGGGAGGCTTTGGAAATGGAGGTTTTAAAGACTTCAAGAGGGCACAGCTAGACCTCTCTTCAAAGGCGGCACTTTCCTGAATTATATTTGGTGACGGGGACACATGGAAGCCCCAGGTTCTGCCTGTAAATCTGCCTCCATCTGGTTTCAAGGCAAGCCAAAAAAAGAGAGCAGCCAGGGGGAGAATGAAGGGAAACATCTTGCTGCAAGAATAGATAAATAGACTCGCACGATGCCCCACCAACAATTTACTCCTCAGAGCAATGTAAGAGCAAGTAATGAGCCACACGCCCCGTCCCAAGAGTCTCCACCCCCACAAGCGCATCTTAACGCTTTCCCTCACCACCTCGAGCTCAACGGTACCCAGCAATTTCCCGTCATTTCCGTAATGGCCAGAGCCCTGAAACGTGCAGTAATAACAAACAAAAACACACCATTATCCACGCACAGGTGTAGCTTCAAAACACAAAGATGTTTGTCCAGGACTTTAAAAACAAAATTGCTTTCAGTCGGCCAAACTTGCTTATTTTTCTGCCTATTTTCGTTCAATTTGCCTTAGGCTGAAACTGTTGACAGTCTGGGTGGGCACTCGAGCCGCACAGCCTCTGAAATTATGGAAACCAAAGTGGTTTCTCCTCTAACCTCAATTCTCTGGGGCCCAGGGGGTGAGTGACAGGAGGTCTCTGCTGCACCTTGGTCACCTCTACTCCGAGCGGTGGCCTCCCCAAGGAGATCAAAGGAATTTCCTTTCTAGTGCAAAGGAGCCTTTTATCATGTTTTGTTCCATCAGCCAGAAACATGCCTCCCACAAAGGGTTTGTGCCAACAGGTGAGAAAACTCCGTGTCCATTGCTCCAGGGGCAACCAAGACAGGCATCACCAAGCCGGGAGTGACCACTACTGGCCAATGGGCCCTGGGCTCTAAGTCACGATTTTTTTTTTAAATTTGTTTTAATGCTAAACACTTCTCGACAGCCTTGTGGACAAGAGTCAAACGCTTCCCTACCCTTCCTTGCTTTTCCAATTTCTTTTCTGAGCATTTTATGGGGAAGTTGGGAAGAGGGATCTAGAAACAGCTTGGCAGACAAAGCGGCCAGAACGGCGCCCAGGGTGGAGCGCTCTTGGCAGCTCACAGACTCTTGGCACAGGTCTTCCAGGCCCTGGGGACCGTGCTAGCTGAGCTTGGGCATCTGCCCGGAATTGCCAAGCGGAGCTGGGCTCACGTGCCACTCATTCTTGGCAGGCGAGATCCCTCTGCAGCCTGCCAGGGATCAGACAGGATGTCTTTCTTCCTACAGAAAGAGGGCATCTTGCCAGCCTGCCTCCCGTCACCTGGGCAGGTAGGGGATGAGACCCCTGGTCCTCACAGAGCGGCTTGGAGACACAGCTAAAATGGGCTCCAAAGCTAAAATGAAGAACTGGACGCTTTTTCTTTAAGAAGTCCAGATAAAGAGGAGAGAAAAAAATATGGAATAGCAAAAGGCAAGGGTGCAGAGTCAGGAGGTCTCTCTCCCTCCACTTGAACTACATTTATTTTATAATATTATAACATTTATTATTTATTATTTTGGAATCTCAGAAGGAATGGAGAGCACTCACACATTGGCTGGGGAATTAACACATGCTTCCATCTTTAACTCTTAGAAAGTTTTCACTAACAATAATTACTATTTCCTCTCTTAGGCCCTTCCTGTGTACCAGATGGTGTGCTGAGTACCTTAGATATATTACCTAATTTAATCCTCCTAAATGATGCCTTAAGTATATTATTGGATTGGATCCTCTCCTACATCCCAGTTTTACAGATGAGGAAACTGAGGCTTAGAAACATCAAAGGGCTTGTTCCAAATCACACTTTCTAATTGGTGGGGCCAGGATTTACAGCCAGCTCTGTTTGATTATAAAGCACCTACCTTTAAACACTTCTTTGTAAATGGCCTCTTGAATGAGAAAGGCGGTTGGGATCCTTCCTTCCTGTCTGTCAGCTCCCAGGCCAGAGTTAATTTGGGGAGACTTTCCAGGGTGCCTCTGTGGTGCATCCAGACGGAAGCTGACCACTTCCCCAGCCCCCTGCCCATCACGCCCATGTATACAGATGCACAGGAGACTCTCCCCACACCCAGACTAAAGCAAACCCAGCACTCCATGCTTAATCAAAGGCTACCTGGCCAGAAGAATCAGAGAGAAAATCACTCAATCCTCTTACGTCTTTGATTAAAACAAAACAAAAAAAAGAACACAAACATCATTGAGGCTCTGAGTGTGGCTGATACCAAATAGGGACCCAGAATTCCTCTTCCAGATGGGATACTTTCCTCTACCCATGGATACCCCATTTGCTGCTGGGCTCTGGGTAAGACACAGATAGGAATCAGCTGTGGCCACTGGACACCTCTTTAGGGGCTGATCATCCAGAGGAGAGAAACCATGGATTCATAAACAACTGAAATATCAGGTCAGGGCTCTCAGCAGAGCAAGAGACAGGAGGGGCTGGGCCGGGCAGGCTGAGGAGGGAGACATCCTCTCTGGCTTTGCAACCTGTTCAGGAAAGGTGGTGTTTGAACTAGATTGGGAAGGACCAGAAGGGTGTGACTGTCACGTGATGGCAAGGGCTCCAGAAGCAGAGGTGTAGGACACCGGCTTCAGGAGCCAAACCAGACAGAGACCTCAGCTGACCCCCAGCGGCCAACACCGCGCCCCTGGGGCCATGTACGAATATTTGGCTCCCTGCCTGCCTGCTTTCTCTCTCGGATCTTGCAGCCATGCACCACAGGCAAGGTAAATATAGATATGGGCAGAGGAGTGACCACTGTCCAGCAGGAGAGTAAGGCAGGACAGCACAGTGGCATCCAGACTTTGGGAAGTGGTGGAATAGGGTTGGAACCTGAGCACGCTGGCTTCAGAGACTCGTGATCAACAAGGCAAGGCACAGGCCAACCCTGTGATGTCCCTGCCAAGCCGAAGCCTCTGATTCTGGTCAGTAGGAGGCTGGTCACATGCTGGGAGGGGCCACTGCAGCGAAGCTGTCCTGGGCAGCAGCCCCTGGGTGTGAACCTACTTGACAGTCTCTCTGGTCTAGTATGAGCCATGGCACCCCAGCAAGTTCCCAAGGGCCGGGCCTGGCCCCTCCAGCTGCGGCTGGGACGCTCCTTAGCAACTTCTTTCTCTTCTGCCTTCCTCACTTGGTGGGCAAACCTGGGCAAGTGAGCTCCTGCCCCAGAACATGAAACGGAGAAATCTTTCCAGAGATTCAAAAGAAACTGCCCACCCCACAGGGGCAGGAGCCTGGCTGGCAGGGTCTTCCTCTCTTGGTGGCCTTCGGGGACTTGGGCTTGGCCTCGCGCCTGCAGCCCACCATCAGTGAGATGAGCAGCCTCCTCCTCTCCGCCAGCCCTTGTCCTCGAGCGGACTCCCTGGTGGAGCCCGTGACAGTAATTACTAATGCCTTGGCTCATTAGAGACTCTTCCCACTTGGGCAGGGGCTTGGCAAAGAGTCGCAAATTGGAGCTTTCTGTGTACAAACAAACTAACCTTGTAAACCCGGAGCCAGGCCGCAGCAGCTGGGGACGGCCCCGCCCCCACCCTGCCCTGTCCCTTCCCACGGCTCAGCTGCCTCCCGCCCTCCCCTCCAGAGCAACCCGCCCTGGGGTCTCCTCTTCCGGAGAACTCCCTGGGGGTTATGGAATACCCTGTGCTGGGGTCCAAGGAGGACTTCGCAGCTGATCCATGACAGTTCAGCAGAATGTCCTTCTTGCATTTTCCTCGATTGCTTTGTGATGGTTTAATGACCCTCACATGCTGGCCGCTGGGGTAAGCAACTCTATGAGCTTTATGAGCAGCATCTCAGTTAGCTTCCTAGACAGTCCGGGAGGTGGACACAAGCGCCATTCTTTCTTTGTGTTGGTGTCGGGGTGGGGGTGTCCCTGAGGCCCAGTATGGCTGAATCGTTTGCCAAGGTCACAGGGAGGCTTGTCATGCCCAACTGAGGCTGGGCCTCCCAGTACTTCACAGGACAACATCCATTGGAGGGTGATTTGGTGCCTATCAAATAGTCACCTAGAAGGTGACCTTGTACTACCTAGAAAGTGACCTTGCACCCATTCTCCTATTTCCCCATCACAACACGATCCTCTGATTTTGCTCTCTGGGGCCTTGATTAACTGCACAGAGACCCTCTCTTTTCCCCCCACCCCACCAACATCGCCTGTCCCCCTCGAATCCTGCAGAGTCACCTTGGGGACCAGCCACACTAACACCAATTCTGCACCCAGCTTGAACGGAGCTTCCAGCAGGGGCTTTCTGGTGCAGAAGTTTTACTGAGAACGACGGTCTTTTCTCTGCAGCTTAAACCCACTCCCCAAATTTTAGCAAAATTACAGAGGAAGACGGCATCCTTCTGTCGTCTTTGGAGCAGCCTCCGCTTGGATTCAGGATGTTAAATTAATGCACAAACGGAAAATAGAGACCCGGCTTCTCCTCTAGAGGTGAGGCAGTGTGGCCCACAGAAGCCCTCCCTCAAGAGCTGGAAGTCCACGGAACAAACAAGGATGAAATGACCAAGGGGTGGACCTAACTGCAACCACGCTCTATCACATCAATTAAGGAGAAATTCAACCGGCTTCCAGCGAGAACTTTCAAGGCCTCTGAAGCAGAATTTCCGAAGGAAAGCCTTAGGTGTTCAAGATGCTTGTGAAAGGTATCAGTCTTGAACCTCAGGGGGCCCCGATTCCCAAAGTCTTTGATTTTCTAAATTTAGCTTTTTTTCATAAACATTTCAGACAGGAGCCCAATTTTTATTTCCTGGAGAACCTCCTATAATCAGAAAGAATGTCAGCTTTGAAGAAATACCCAGAGCCTTCCCAGGACCCAGAGCCAGACACCAGCCAAGCTGGCTGACTTTAAATCTGTGTGTTTTCATGGGCCCTTGGAGAGGAACATAAAATTTTACTATATGCTGCTTATCATTCAACAAGTAATTACTAAGCAGATCACGTGGGCAAGGCCCCCTCTCGGGGTGCAGTGGGGGAAGCAGAGATGAAGCAGGCAGGGGACGGCCCCTGAAGGTCCATGAAGGAAACACAACAGCCCAGACTCACAGGGTGTGTGCACAGCTGTGTCCAGTGTACTTGGGCCCTGGGCTGAAGTAAGGTCTTCACAGACCCTAAACACGGGAATGGTTTGTTTATCCACTCCAACCCCTTACTATGGGAGTCAAAATGCATTTTTAAAAGAAAGTAAAACGGCATTTTCAAACCCATACCGAAAACTAAGAATGTCTGAATCATATAGCTCCTTCCTAGATTCAACAGCATCTGTGTTTGTATGCGTGTGCGTGTGGGGTGCACACGTGTAAGCATGAGCACTTTCACATGTGTGCAAAGGTGGCATTAGTCTGAGGTTTAAAGAAGGACGGAACTGTAATTTTTCTGACTCTCAATTTTCTTGTTTGATTGCTGCCAGATTGTTTATGTAATAATTATGAACAACAATTACACAGACCAGACCTCGAGACTACGCCTGCATTGCAGGAGGCGTGTGGTCAAGGAGAACGGGCAGGCGATCAAGGCCAGCATGCTCCAAGTTAAAGAAGAAGAGAAAGTCCTGGAAGCCAGAAACCGCAGGGGCATCGTTCAGAAAGGAATGTGCTTTTAATATCTTACTCTTGTTTTGAAAACAAATTCATGAACATGCACCATTATTTGCTAGCTTCCCAGTATCTGGGCACACCTGCTAGAAGAGACACAGGTTTCTAACATCGCTTCTAGAACTTTCACTAAGACAAAATTGTATGCCAGAACAGCTGGCCAAACACACCTGCCCCAAAGCCAGCCTGTCCAGGTGCACATCCAAACTCCCTGCACACCAGCACATGACCGGGGCAGCTCCGTTCATCTTTCTGAGCTTTGGTTTCCCACATTTATTTGGAGAATAATAGCTGTATCTGGTCCGTAGGGTATTCCAAGGTGAAATGCGACCATCCCCCTGAGAACACCTTGCTGAGTGCCTGGCCTGCCGTATAGTTCCGTGAGTGCCTAGATTGTTTCAGCATCTGGAGGGGGATCCTTCTAAGCCCACACAGCATCTTGACCTGTTGAGGACCTTTTTGGCCTGGTGGATGATTTCTTCAGCCACGCTTAATAAACGTGGGCAAAAAGATATCCCACGTGCCCCCCACTGACTTGACTTTACCATGCTCTCTCATGCAAGTTGGGTCTTTTTACAAGCAGAGCCCCAGACTTTCAGAACAGAAAAGTGGCTCAGACCAAGTCCCCACATCCGGGAAAATCCAAGAACTTTTGACTTGAATCCATGTCTTTCCCGCTACTTGATACAACCTGTTAAATGTCTTCATCTCGTGGACGTCTTCAATGGGATTTATTTTGCAACAGCAGGAATCAGAATCGTATTATCTCCCACGATGAAACGTGCACACTATCTTTTCAGGTGCAGCAAGACTCTGGCCAAAAGGAGAGGGATGAGCTCAGCTTTGCTCTGCTGTGGCCCCCGCTCGGGCAGCCAGTGGCTGGGAACAGGAGGCATCTGACTGAACTGCCCTGGGTCATGGTCTCATCGGTGAACAATCATGAATCAGCGACGGGATGGGCTCACCCCTCAACAAACCCTTATGAAGAGCGTGAGAACTCTGGGCAAAAACAGATCAGGTATTTCTCCCCTGGTCCCTCCAAACCTCACCAGCTGCAGGGATCATTTGGGATTCTGGTACCAGAAGGAAAAGCGACACTGGGCAGATTAGAATAGGGACACAAAACCATAAAGCTTCTTTACTAGGAGTTTAAATTAGATAATGCAAGCAGAAAGTAGACTCTAGTTAATTAAGAGTTGCGTGTAGATTCCCTGTTTTCTAATAACTGGAACATAATAAAACATCCTGCCGGGGTCACCTCACAGGATGCCCTCAGTTGCTGACCCCAGAGTTGTCCTCCTGCGCATCCTTTCTTACTGGGATGGGCCCTGGGGTGGGGGGCCCACCCTATCTTCCCTCTTGTGCTCAGTGGGAAGTGACAGGTGAGGACACATAACCAGGGGCCTGTTAGATGAAGGAATAACTAGAATCACACAGAGTCCTAGAAACCATGGCAGGAAGTTAAAGAAACCAAGGGTGTCCCTACTAGATCAGAGAAAAGAGGTCCCAGGGTAGACGGGCTAGGGACCTGTGTCTTACGGGCTGCCACACATGGGGGGACATGCCACCAACTCCATGTCCTGCTCAGAAGGGACACTGCAGCCAGTGGGTGCAAGCCCTCAGGACACAGCTTTTGCCGTAACAGGGAGGACGCAGGTGCCTGTTGCTAGGTCCCCGCAGGCTCTCCCCCTGCCCCCAGGACAGACCCAGGAGTGGCTCTTGGGAGATGCCCTCCTCCATCCTCATCCCGTGCAGCCAGAGCCACTTCTGTTCCCGCCTTCGAGGGTGTGGACCCTGCTCAAGTCCAGGTCAACCAGCTCTGTCTTCAGGACCCAGTCCCTGGTGGGTGGTGGCCGTCCCTCTGTGCCCTGGGCCCCCCTGTGACACCACGTTCCCAGGACACTGGTGGCTTCTCACCTTGAGCACCTGCCACATTGCTCGGCTTTTCTGCCCCAGGTCCCTCTCTGAAGCCCACCCCAGAACCAGCTCCTTCAATCCGACTCAGAGCAGCCCGGGGGGTGGGAGAAGGAGGATACAAAGGCCTCCAGAGAGGGTCCCTCACCAGTGGGGACAGGACATCTGCATATCAGTGACCATGGTGCATTCTCCACCGTTTCTGGGAGTTACTGGTGGGACTGAGCCTCCTTCACCCACACAATCATCGGCTCCATAGCACATTGTCTCCCTCCTCCCTCCCTCCCTCCCTCCCTGGGCTCAGCTGACTCCCTGCCCTCAGGTTCTAGTCTCGGGCTGTATGGGTGACTGGGTGAGGACACAAATTAAGTCATTCAGGAATAGACATATTATCCAGTGGGGCCAATGATAGAATGAAAATCCCAAGAATTAAAAGGGAGGCATCAGCCCGGTCTCATGAAAAAATGAGCCTGCATTTGTCAAAAACCATTAAGTAGATCCCACGAGGACGAGACGGAGCTGAGATGGACCTGGGTATACCCTCTGATTCCTGAATCAAACTGTGCCTGAATCCCATCCCACTTGTTGTCTAGTTAGGTGACCCAATGAATCCCCACTTTAAGCTTAATTAATTTCCAGCTTTGTCCTCTATCACTTTCAGCCCAAAGATTCTGAACTAAAACCACAAAAAAAAAAAAAAAAAAAAGTACTGAGCTCCCTGTAATTGAGGATATTCAAACAGAACACAATCAAACACCAACCCGCTGCGTTGGAGAAGGCTTTTTCCCTTCCACACTGATGTAGCTCGAGGGCTTCTGGAGGCAAAACCTTCCAACTCTAAAGTTATCTGATTGGCTGATAAAAATGAACAACCTTGTGCAAAAGCTCTCAGGCTAAGCGCCGAACAAGTGATGGTGGCCCCTGCTCGGTCCTTCCTACACGGTCCCCAACCAGGCACATTTCACGGTCAGTCACTACTTACTTCCCCTGCCAGCTCCCACCCTCCTCTCTGGCAGCCTGGATGGTCGATATGTACTTGATTCTATTTTTGCCCCAGAACTGTGATTGCTTCAGCCTCCACCTGCGTCCCCAACACAGTGTTAGTACACCGTCCCCCTCAACAGACGCTGATTCTGAGCAGGGATGGGCCAGCCCAGCGGAAGGGGGATCCACGGCTTTGTGACTACTAAAGCAGTGACTCCAAGCACCGTCCCTCCTCTCATGGAAGCCTGTCATTATCCTGATGGCAGGAAGTTTCAGGCTCAAGGACCCCCCCTCTCCAGCAAGGGGGGCTGCATTCATATTTATTTGGGCAGGAAGAGCCGCATTGTTCAAATGCAGACGGCAGCCGGGAGAAATTGGCCTTAGCCTTTTTTAAATAGTAATGATTTTAAAATCAGCCCTATTCATAGTGAAAATGTACTCAGAAACCCTTGTCCTTAAGAGCTCTGGGGCACTGTCAGTGGGAACAAATCACAGGTGGGAGTGAAGTCCCCATCCACGGCTGGGTGGAGGGGACTCGAGCCACCGAGTGTTATAGTCTGAATATAACCAATACAGGCTATAGGACAGAGATTATAGATTAGAAATTAGAGGTTAGTGAAATATTAATTAGTCACATAATAGGGTTACACAATAAGTGTTATAGAATTGGTCCTGTTAAGTTACTCCATCTGCCATAGTTACAAGATAAAATAAGTCACAATACCACAATACGGTCACAGTTAGACATAGGATTGAAGTTGCTAACAATAAGATATAGATTATGTAAGGTGAGAAGCGTAAGCTCAGAGGTCTAATATAGTTCAGAGGGTTACAGATAAGGGTAGAGATGGATACAGGTTACTACACAGTAAAGAACAGAAATGACTATAGACAAGCCTCAGTAAGAATAGCCACAGGGACTCCACCTTCTTAGTTCCGTGAGAAGCTTGCTACGAAGGCTCTTCTCAAGGTGTTATTTTTACATTGTTTCTGTGTAGACCCCTACAAATGAGGATGTACCTATACCAATGAGGGTACAGACCCCCATAAGTGAGGATTCGGTTTTCTCTTCTTGCTCCGCTCTCTGCATTTGCAGCCCCTGTATTCTGCCTGCTTGCAATTTGCAAAATTCCATAGGAAAGCCCCCAGGGGATGATGCTCTTCCCGGTTTTCTTCCTTAAACACTTTGATCATAAACAACTCCTGTTCTTTCAGAGAGCTACTCAACGAAAGCAGTCCCTGGCCAGGTAAAATGGGCAAGATCCAACTCTTTGATTTGTTTCAAATTCGGACTTGGTGTGTTTTCTGAGCGGTCTCCCCCATCACACTGCCCTGACGTTTGGAACCAGAGACCCCAGGAGGAAAGACAAGGGGAACGTAGGTGATGACCGCTTCCATCCTGGGTCCAAGAAAGAGAGCCCCTGATCAGAAGGCACTCGTTCGGTTACAGTCAGCAGCAAGAGCAGAGAGGAGAGGCAGCTCTGGAGGACGTAACTGATATGGCCCCTTGAATCTCATCCACTCGGGGAAAGTTCTGCCTCGTAAGCCACGAGACAAGTTTGCTTGTTCTCCGCGTTCGCTGTCTTCCCACGTTGTCTGCCTACGTAAAATGTGACAAGGGCCACCTGTCTTAATTTATTTGTTGGGTCTGATGAGTCTCATCCATTTAGCAGCAGAATCGTGAAATATTTTCCTTTGCACAAAGGCCAGGGTTTCTGGAAACTCACAAAAGAGTAAGAGCAGGCTGTTTGTCTGTCTGTCTGTCTATTTTTCCATGCAAGGGTTTTCTCCCGCCATGGACTTCTCGGGATGTGGACAGTGACCGCTATGCAAGGCCCATCACCAGAAGAACATGGGAGGATCAAGGAGACCTCAACCTGCCAGTGCCTTGACCTTGGACCTCCAGCGTCCACAACTGTAAGAGGATAGATTTCCAGGAGGTGTCCTGAGCAAGCTCCATCGAGATGCCTGTCCCCCGGAGCCACAGCCCTGGGTTGCTCCCGGCTCTGCCAGGACACAGCACAGCCCACAGATGGGCAGCCAACCGAGACCTCAGCCCCTCTTGCTAATTCTCCCATGGGAAAACAGGCACATGGAGGGTTCTGGGGAGGCGCCGGGGGTTGTGGTGGGAGGAGGGGAGGCACCTGTGGTTCTCACCTTCACAGGGGTGACGCAGACATATCCCCAGTCCCGGTGGGTCAGAAAAAGGCTGGAGAATTGGCTGGATTTTTAGGATCAGCAGTGCATTTGCTAGACACAGAATCACTGGGACCAGAGTGTCAGGGGGACACTGGAGCACGACACTGGGGTCCAAGAGCCAGAGGTGTATCCAGCTTCTCTGTCCCCTGGCTTCTGGTGAACACCCCCGTTAAGCCCCCCTTTCTAGGCACCAACACACACTCAACCCTGAAGCCACCCTCACATATTAACTGTGCAGATGCGTGCTGTGAGTGCCCCCCGTGGGCACCAGGCCGTGGTCCGGGCCGCAGGCCACAAGGAGACACCAAGTCTGCCCCTTTTAGGAACCTGTGGCTCAGCCAGGCGACTGGTATGTTGGGAAGCAAGGCACCGACTTCATTCCCTGTTGGGTCTGGGCCACGATCCGCTGGAAGATGGAATGGCCGGGTTCAGCCAGCCCAAGGCTCTCAGGACCGTGATTTCTAACACCAAGAGGCTTTGGGCACTAAATAGGATCAGATGGGCCAAAGAACAGACCATGCAGTGGAGGTGTCCCTGGTGCGGCCACGCATGCTGCCGTCCGTCCCTGGGGCTCCCGGGTGGCGGGAGAGGGCATCTGTGGTGGGCTGGACTGTGCCCCACTCAATCCGTCTGGCGAAGCCCTGACCCCTAGACCCTGAGAGGTGACTGGGTTGGAGACGGGTCTTTCAGAAGGAAATTGAGTTGCAGTGAGCTGTCATGGCGTGCCCTAATCTAGTCCCACTGCTGTCCCTGTAAGAGGAGGAAACTTGGACACAGTGACCCCAGGATGCATGTGCACAGCCAGCCAGCCATGAGGAGAGGCAGAGAAAGGACAGCCATCGGCCAGCCAAGGAGAGGCCTCAGGAGACTGCCAGTGCCTTGACCTTGGACTTCCAGCCTCCAGAACTGTAAGAGGGTAGATTTCCATGGTGTAGGACAGTCGGCCTGGGGCGTCGTCACGGCAACCCTAGCAACCGTGGCAGTATCACTTTCTCCTCTCCTGTCTCTGTCCTTAGAGTCCACTTGGGTGGACCCTGGAAGAGCCCTAGAGCCAGCCCCAGGCACCAGCAGCCACTGATGGCATCACGAGCTCAAGCGCAGTCATCTAGCTGTGCCTCTTCCACACGGGGAGGGTGGCACCAGCCCTCCCGCTGCCCACAGGCTGAGCGCTGGCTCCTGGTCACAGTCGGCCCCTCGACTGAGCGCTTCCAACTCCCCGTCCTTTCTATGCCAACCCCACGTTCACTCCAGCATCCTCCTGGTACTTCAGATCCGACCCTCAGCACCAGTGTGCAAGCTCGGACTCCGGCTCCTTCTCCTGGACCCTGGTCCTAGTAAGTGTGCCTGGGACCTCCTGGTCCTTCTACTGTGAAAGTGGCCTCGGGGACAGCTGTGTGCACTCACCACACGCACACACTGTTTCCAAAGCTGCCTTGTCTCCAGATGGCACAACACCGTGAGCCAAGAGCTGGGGTCTCTTTCCTGCTAGTGTGTTCCCTGGACCCGCACGAAGCCTGGCACGCAGTGTGGCCTTGATGTGTCGTTGGGGATCAGGTTGTGGGCTGGATAAGTTGCAGAAGAACACTCTCTAATATCTAGGAGTTCTTCTGAGGCAGGACTCAGGAGTCAAGAGGGGGCAGTTCAGATTACTTTCCCCTGCAGTGACTCACGAGGATGGTGGCAGGAGGTCGCAAGACTCCGGAGCACTTCCTCGACTGACCATAGACTGGGTAAAGCACCGTGTCCCCTGCTAATTCTGCCCAAGTGGCCGGTACCAGTGCTGCCAGCAGCCAATCTCCTGCCTCCTGGCTTTACCATGGCTCAGAGTCCTGTGAGCCTTTATTTTAATGCTGTACAAAGGCACACACTGGGACAGACAGCAGTCCCGGGGAATGCTTTTTCTCAGCGCCGTAGGCGACTTGGACCTCCCATCACCTCTGAAATTGTTTTCAGCACCCAGCACGTCCTGTATTAACCCCCTCCCCCCATTCCTTGTCTTTTTCTTTGCAGCCTTCACGCCTGAAATAGTTTTGCATCTGGACAATGAAATCGAACTTGCCTAAAGGGCAAAGAACAACATACAGTTGTAAATTGAAAACTTTCAAGTTGGAAAGAGGTCACCAGAAGCCAAGAAATGGCAAGAGACTGCTAAGATTTGAGCAACTATGCAGTCACTCTCTTAAGGCCCAGTAGGGACAGTAGAGGGTTCTAAAAGGACCAACAGACCAGGAATGGGAAGACCTAAGATGGATGGACAGCTCTACCACTTGCAGGCTGTGTAACTGTGCCAAAAACACCTGACTTCTCTGATCCTCCTTTTTTTAAAAAATTTTACTTTTGAATTTGTAAAATATGAACAACTTGTTTATGCTGCATATCTCACAGGGCAATTTTAAAATTCAAATGAGATCCTTGCTAAAATGCCTTGCCCTCTACATAAAACGAAGACACAGGTCTCTTTTTGTGTGGTCTGTCTTCTGAGGTGGCAAAGGGATTCTCAGCAAGGATTTCTGTGTGACAGAGCTACCTAAGCACCTCAGCCTGGTGGTGGGAATCTACTGGGACACTGCTAGTCCACACTAATGACCAGGCCCCTAGTAGGAATGGCTATGGGGGCACCCTCAGGCCCTACTCATCAACATTTGCTCCTAGAGCAAACACACAATTAATAGAAAAGCTGTGAACACCATATCTATGAGGAGCTTCAATATAAACCATTCCAAGATCCCTTTAGAATACACAGACTTAAGTGAAGAAGCGGAGTCAGAGGCTGCACCCCACATACCCGGCTGTATACTACATAATTGCCTGGCTGCTGAAAACAATTTCAGAGGTAATGAGCAAGGAGGACTCATTCTTTTGAGACCTACAGGAAAAGTGAAATCTTCAAGGTCTGACACGATATATGTTGTATCAAAATACAAGGATTAAATTACCAAAGAATAAGCGGGGAAACTGTACTAGAAACCCATTTGGAAATATAATTAAAAATTCACAACAAACTGATATCCCAGAACACACCGACAAGAGAAGGTTGTGCCCTAAAAGGCCCACCATATAAGAGTAGAAGAGAATCCATCTCAACAGATGCATAAAACCCAACACAGGAATACAAGAAATATGGAGGAAAAAAAGATAACATAATACCTCCCAAAGTTCAAAATTCACCAGAAACTGATTCCAAAATATCGAAGTGGATGAAATACCAGATAAAGAACACAAAAATGTTATTATAAATTGATCAATGAATTTCAAGAGAATACAGAAAAACAATTAAATGAATTAAGGAAGTCATTGCAGGATATGAATGAGAACTTCAACATGGAGAACCAACAGAAAGCTTGACAAAGAACCAAACAAGCCGGCACAGTGGTGCACGTCTGTAATCCCAGCGGCTCAGGCAGCTGAGGTAGGAGAATTGCTAGTTCAAAGCCAGCCTCAGCAAAAGTGAGGCCCTAAGCAACTCAGTGAGATCCTGTCTCTAAACAAAATACAAAATATGGCTGGGGAATGTGGCTCAGTGGTTGTGTGCCCTGAGTTCAATCCCTGGTACCCACCCCACAAAAAAAAAGAAAGAAAAAAGAAAAGAAAAAGAGCCAAACAGAAATCTTGGAAATGAAAGGCAGAATAAATCAAATAAAATGTTCAGTTGAAAGTATCGCTAATAGAGTAAAGACAAAATGTAGAAGACAGAATCCAAGAGCTGGAAGACAATGTACCTGGCCTTCAACATTTGGATGGTATTTAGAGAAAGAAAATGACTAACCATGAACAGGATATACAAGAACTCTGGGACAATATTAGGGCATCATATTTAAGAATCACTGGAATCAAAGAAGGTTATGAGACATAGGCTAATGGTCTGAATAACCTCTTCAAGGTAAAAAATAACAGAAAACTTTGTGAACCTGGAGAATGGGATGAACATCCAGATAGCAGAAGGATTCAAAACACCAAAAAGACAAGGTCAAAGACCAATCTCTCCACGACACATCATAACTAAAATGTCTGAGTACAGATCAAGCATAGAGTTTTAAAAATCTCAAGAGAAAAATGTCATGTCACATTTAGAGGCAAACCAATCAGAATTACTTCTCAGCACACTCTAAAACCCAGAAGGGCTTGGAATGATGTGTTTTAAGCACTGAAAGAGCAAGGCTATCCTTCAGAATCAAAGAAGAAATAGAAACCTTCCAACACACACAGAGACTAGGAGAATTCATGACTGCTAAGCTGACATTACAGAAAATATTTAAAGAAATGCTACACACAGAAGAAATCAAAAGCAAGAAAGACCCAGTACTCACAAATCTCATTTAAGAGAAGCTAAGTAAATGAGAAACAGGACTGAATTGAACATTAGAAATAAATAAAAAATGGCAGGAATTAATAAAAAGCTCTTTATAATGACACTAAATGTAAATGGTCTTGATAGGCCAATTAAAGGGCAATGGCTGGAAGAATAAGTCAAACAACAAAACCTCAGAGACTCACCTCATAAGAAAAGACAACCACAGGCTGAAAGTAAAAGGGTTAAAATCACTATACCCTGCAAATAGAACCCCCAAACAAGCAGGAACAACTGCTGTCATGTCTGACAAAGCAGATTTCAAATCAATACTAATCAGAAGGAACAAAGGAGGTCACTTCACCCTGGTAAAGGGAACGACCCATCAAGATGTAACAATAGTAAATCTTATGCCCCAAGTGTGGTACACCAAATTACACAGACACTACTTGAAGTCTCAGACAAACCCCAGTACAGTAAGAGGTCATCCACACATAAACTCTGTAAAAATTCTTCAGACCAAAAAAAAAAAAAATACTATAAGTGAAATAATTTAATAGACATCTACAGAGTAGTTCATCCAACAAGAGCTGAATTCCCTTTCTTCTCAGCTACTCCCATGGAATCTCTTCCAAAATTGACCCTACTTTAGGCCACAAAGCAATTCTCAGCAAATACAAAACAAAAAAAAAAGTTATAATTCCTTGCATCTTATCTGGTCAAAATGGAATAAAGTTAGAAATCAACACCAAAAACAAAAAAACTACAGAAACTATAGAACAGCATGGAGATTCAACAATATACTTTTGAATGATGAACAGGTGATCGAAGAAATGGGGGGGGGGGAGAAATTAAAATTGTTAGATTCGCACAAGAGTGAAGACAAAACATACCAGGACCTCTGAGACACCATGAAGGCAGTCCCAAGAGGAAAGTTTCCAGCTATGAGTGCCTCCATAAGGAAATCAGAGAGGTCCCAAACAAACAACCGAATGATGCATCTCAAGTCCCTTAAAAAAAAAAGAAGAAGAAACAATTTAAAAAACAGTAGAAGGAAGGAAATAATTAAGAGCAGAGGCATTTCCTGTGGCTGCTGTATCCAGTGAGCTCAATGCTCACCCGGGAGACTTAACACAACACTGTATTCTCCCTGGAGTCTGGATTTTCACATCAAGGTGTTGGAAGGGTCTTGCTCTGATGTCTTGAGGGGACAGCACCTCCTCACCACTGCCAGCCTCCAGACGCTGTCCATTCTGGAGATGCCCCTTGATGCTGCCTCTAGCTTCACGTGGGTTTCTCTGCAGAATTGATGTCTCCCCGCTCTGTTCCCTTCTGTCACTGGGTTTAGGCCTTAACTGGATGATCCAGGATAATCTCATCAGGTGATTCTTAATTACACCAATAGATAGGACATCTATTTTTTATTTCATCTGTAAAAATATTTCTTTCCAAACTAGGTCAGCTTCATAAGGGCTGGGGGTTAAGCTGTGGATATATTTGGGGGGACCACCATGGAACCCACAACACCCACTAATGCCAGACATCTCAGCAACTTCAGAGACATTTTTGATACTCATGATAGGTGCGAAATACAAACCCCAAAGCATATTCCCAGTGGCCTCCTTCCTTCAGCCACACCCTACTGCCTATGGTTACCACCCAGTTAATCCACATAGTGGATTAATCCATGGATTAGGTTACACTTCTCGTGACTGGATCATCTCACCTCTGAAAATTCTTGTGTTGTCACACATGAGCTTTTGGGGGACACCTCAGATCTAAGCCACAGTAGGTTTGCCAATGGAACTTGGGGACTGAGAGGAACATAGGTGGACGCAGTGAGGTCTCCTTTTCCAAAGGTCTTCAATGGCAAGAGGAGACTTTCCTTTCTTCCTCTACCGAGTGAGCGTCAAAGGCAGAACTGTGTGTGTGTTCTGTGCCCAGGATCATGGTAAGGGACGCGATGCTGCAAATGGAACTGAGAGCTCTCTCCCTGACCTCAAGGAGGCTCCATCAGAAAGGAGGAAAGACTGAAGGTAGGCAAAATGGTATTTGATCAGACGCCAGGCTGAGCTGGAAGACCAAGAGCAAGCCACTAAACAGGAGGGTGGCATGGGGAAGAAGTCGTCCTCGAAAGAGGGACAGTGGCCTTGGCCTGGGTCCAGAGGGACAGAGAAGGGAGGCCTGGGCCACATGGGAGTTGCTGCAGTAGAGGCCCAAGAGAGGGTCACACTGTGGACAGATGGTCCAAAGCTATGAGACCACAACTAGGTCATTGTCCCCAAAGGAAGAAGCTGGTTGCTCAAGTGGTGGCATGGAAATCCTGGTGGACACGCCAGGCTGCAGCTGGCTTGCTCCATGGCGTACATTCCCAAGGAACGTCCACGTCTTTTGTGGTCTTACGCCATGTCTGCCTTCCACCCATTCTCCAGCTTCCCCCTTCAACACGGTCTTGTCTGGGAAGGTGATACCTTCAATTTCTAAGAGAGAGCTAATTGAGTTATTGAAACCAGATTCAGAAACAACAACAAATATGTCACAGAGCAGTGGTCGCCACCACCAACCAATCACCGCCAACAACCACCAAGACAGGCGTTCCAATCAGGTACAACTTAATGCAAATACATTTCTATGCAAAAGTAAGGACCAAACATTTTAGATCATAAGGTGCAACAGGACAGGAGCTTACAAACAAATGGGGAGTGTTTTAGGGGGGAAGTATTCAGAAAAAAACAAAACACTTTGATAATTTAGACACTCTGAGAACTTAAGAGCTACAGAGCACACACGTATGATAAAAGGAATCTGGCAGATGAAATCAGCTAGTTCATAGTCAGGAGACTGTGGCCTCCACGGGACATGATCACTGGAGGGGACTCTTGTACTGTGAGAGGAGACCAAAGCTCATCAACCACGGAGCTGGGTGAGGTGAGCAACCAGCCCCTGGAGCCTGTGTCTCCCTGGTGGTCACAGGAGGGTGGTGGGCAGGAGATGGGACGACTCTCCACTGATGGGCATACTCATCCAAGGTGGCCTTCTGGATGAGACAGAACCCGAAGTGACCCCATGCAGAAGGACTTATCAATTCCTTGGCCGTGGGAGTGATGTTCAGATTAAAATGTTCATTTTCCTGACCTACTCAGGTTGTGCTCAAAGACCCGGGAGTCTCCTGGGATTCCTCTCTTCTTTCTAATTCTTTCCCCTCTTCCTTCAAGACGTGGTTGGGATCTGACCGCCTCTCGTCATTTCCACTGAGACCTCTCTGTCACCTGCTCCGGTTCCTCTTTATTTCTGTCCTTTCTCTTCACACACAGGGACTTGAATGCCCACACCAGGAGGAAAGGAGCCATGGCACCGTGGATGGGTTCCCCGATAGACCCACACCAGGGTCTCAGCAAATGTCTTCAGTGTTCAAAAAGCTCTTGGGGGACACCTCATGTCTACACCCTAGCAGGGTGGCCGGTGGGGGACACCTCATGTCTACACCCTAGCAGGGTGGCCGATGGGGACACCTCATGTCTGCACCCTAGCAGGGTGGCCGGTGGGGGACACCTCATGTCTACACCCTAGCAGGGTGGCCGGTGGGACTCGGATTCAGCATGACGATTAAAAGCTTGGGTCCCTGATATGGATCGCCTGCACCTGGAATCCTGTCCCCCCTTTTCTTAGCTGTGTAATTGTGGGTGCTTTGCTTTTGGTGATGTCTGGCCCTGGTTCTCCTCCTGTACAGGGCACCCCCTTTTCTGTTGAGGCAACTTCTGTGGAATTGTTGCTCCCTGCACCCCCAGGTTGGTGGACGCTGAACTAGATCAGGAGCCCTGGTCACCACAGTGACGAGTTAGCTGACCAGTGAAAAGTCTTTCCAAGGAAAGTCTGCACACTTTCCCTCAACTAATCATTTTCTGAATACCTCTCCTAGTAGACGCATAAAACCATATCCATATCTGACCGACACCATCAATTACTATCCTTTGATCAAGTAGCAGGCATGAACAAACCCAAATATCCAGGGTAGACATGGCTTGATGGGAACGCTTCACACTCTCCATCTCTTGGCTCTCCTTCCTGTGAGTGAGGCGCCATCCTCAGCCAGCTCTTGTCTCATGGTGGCAAGATGGTTGCCATGGCTCCGGAGTGGACATATGCCTCGGTTGTGGTCTAGTAGAAGAGTTCGAGAGTCTCTTTACCAAATGCCCTCTTGAGCCTCTTCTCTTTGCCTCCCTGCTCATCTCTGATTTTCGCCATAGTAGAAGACTGTGATTCTCGGGTTAGCTAAAGCTGACCCACTGTTCCCTAAGTCAGGGGTGGGGCCCTCCCAGGGCTCAAAGTTGAGAGAGATAGAAAGTAGCCTTTGGCAACTGAAAGGTACGTGGTGCCCAAGGCCAGAATCAGCACATGTCCCCTGTCCTGAGAGCGTTGCTAACCCCCTCCAGCTAGTCTTCCCCCCCCCACTAGGTGTTCCCAACCCCCACGGTGCTGTGCATAGGAAGAGCGTCAGTCATGTGTGACAAGGCACCTCTGGGCCCATGGGAAGGACAGGCACCGAGCACCTACTAACCTGACCTCAAGCACCACGCGGCCCAGACTCTTCTCATGAATCTTCAAAGCCTGCCTGGGGCTGTCCCCCACTGCCTGGCTGTCTGACTGGACGAGTCCTCCACGTGTGCCTCAGTGTCCCCATCCCAGAAGTGAGCCTCCTACTCCCCGCGCCAAGCAGGGCTGGGTGGAAACTGAACTGGACCATCTGCTCCAAGCCCTTTGAACCAACGGTGCCTGGCATGTGGCAAGACTCGTAAAGGCTCAGAATTATCACTGTCCTTCTTGTGATTAGTGAGGGACAGCAGCACACCGTAGCACAGTGCCTAGTCTGGTGACATGTGACAGACACGTGCAACGTTATTGGGTCTGAGAGTCCCTTCTGTCAAGACGAGTGTTGTCCTTGAGTGTCAGACATGGGGACACTTACAGGGGACCCACACTGGATTGGGTCAATCCACCTCATCTGTACATTGCTCTAGTCCTTGTGTGACATCGCGAACACCAAGAAGGCCCAGGCGGTGGTGGAAGACGGAGGCAGAACCATCCCCAAGGGCAGCAGCGTCAAGACGGCAGAGTTTTGACATTTGCCCCAGTTGAGATGTCCCTGAAGATGAAACGACAACACCCACACAGACCTCCTGAATCTCCGGGTCCCCGGTGACTCCAATCTCTGATCCACCCACAGGCCCCGCAGACTGCTGAGGCCCAGGCTCCCAACTTCAGGGCTTCAAACCCAGAGCTGCCAGGCTGAGCTTGTGACTCGGTGACAGTGTGGGGACAGGGAGGAGACTCTCCCCACCTCTCAGGTCCAGCAGGCTCCACTGGCCCCCCACAGGCCCACGGGCTGCGCAGCGTCTTCCTACAAACCCAGGAGCGGCTGCAGGAAGACGCCTCTAACAGGTGCGAAGGCTGAGGTGCCCAGGGCGACTGGTCATCCAGCGTCCATCTGTGGAAGAGACTGAGACCCTGGCTTCAGGAGGGGTTTCAACAACAACAGACTGTCGTCCGAGGCGACCCCACGCTGGGCACCTCTCTGAAACCAACCCTCCGCCTTCTCTCACGACCCGTTTAGAGTCAAATCACAGGTCGGATCCTCTGATCAGCCCACAAATAACTCAAGCCTACAAAACACCCCCCAATTATTGGTCACTGTCCTCTGGGACCCTCTCCATCCCCCCACGCTCAGTCTCCTCTGTGACATGAGGGGAATCGATTACGTGGAGTCCGTGCCATCTCCCTGGTGCAACAGCCCCTGGGATGCCCTGGCGGGGTGGGGGGCGGGGGGGGGACGGGCCAACCCTCCACAGTGCGTGGCCCTGGTGCCGTGCTTCCCTGGCCCTCAGAGCCCCGTCTCTGGCCCATGCGTCCATCTCCGTGTGCTCCACGGTGGAAGCCTCACTGAGCCAACTCAGGACAAAGGAGCAGAGAGGGGGATGCGTGCTGGCATCAGGGACTTCAAACTGCCTGCCTTCACTTCACCGTCCAGTCCCTGGTGGACGGTGAACATCAGCCCGAGGAATGGGCCACGGGTTCCTGCCGGAAGGTGGGTTTGATCTCTTCTGTTTTAGAACCTCCGAGGCCTCAGGCCCTCTGATAAGACTGTTTCTTGCTGCTACCAGGATGAAAATTCATTTTTCTGCATAAAAAAAGGATCTAACATGGGCTCTGGCACTTGGATTTGGATCTAAATCTTGTATTGTGTCTGTTCTTTTGGAAAATTGTAGAGAATATGGCTGACCGTCACCTGTCCCGAGCTGTGTTTTCCATGGTGACCTCACCCCTCAGCTCCCTGTGCCTGCCTGGCCTCAGGTCCCCTGGCCCCTGGGGTTAGACTCAAGAGTCAGGAGAAGGGTCTCAGTGCAGCCCCCCACCAGGCTCACGTGCAGGAACCCTCTCGGCAACCTGGGGACTAGTGGAGCACGTGTCCTCCATCTGCATCCGGCCCGTGGGACGGGACGGCCTGGCCCCTCTTGGTTGTTCATCAGGTAGCCCTGGAGAGCTGGCCGTGGGCCACACAGCTCCGGTGCATCACGTGTGACAAGGACCTTGAAGGTGTGCGGCCCGTGCTGTCATCTCTGCCAGCCTGGTCTGCAAGCAGAGGAAAGAGACCAGAGATGTTGGGTGACTTGGCCGACGTCACCCCTTACCAGCGGGGACAGCCAGGGTGCAGACCTGGCTTAGACTGGAGGAGGGGCCATCTTCCTCCCCTGCCTCCCCAGAGGCGAGACCTGCTGAGCCTCGTCTGTCTGCACAAACACAGCCCTACAGGTGGGATCCCTGGTGTGGTGTGTTGGGGTGGCCGCTGGGAGGGGACAGGGAAGGTTACAGGAGGTCATGAAACTGAGCCCTGGTGACGGGAGAGGCTATATAAGGAGGAGGAAGTCAGGGAGAGGGTGGCCTCCCGGCCACGTGAGGCCACAGTGAAAAGGAGGCCGTCTGCACCCCAGGAACTGAATCTGCCTGGATCCGGACCTTAGCCTCCAGGACCAGGAGAGACAAATGCCAGTGGCTAGGCCACCTGCCTGTGGGGCTCCGCAGCCAGAAATGCCTGGGACAGAGGTGACAGAGAGTGTGTCCTGGAAGGACGTGAGGTGTACGCGCAGCAGAACTGGCCTGGAGACTAGCCCCTCCAAATGCTGCGTAGACTGATGTCCCCTCTCCAGGTCACAGTGTCATCATCCGAAAATTGAAATAAAAGCAGTAGTGACCTCGTGGACTCCTGGGGACAAAGTGAGAAAATGCTCAGCGTTTGCCAACACACAATAAACTCTCAATAAACAGTAGATGAGAAAGTGTGCTGACACCGTATCTAACCCAACGCTGCTGTGTCTTCACTCCTAGGGACCAGGGAGTCCCGTCTAATTGGGTCCCAGCCCGATGTCGGAAAAGAGAACTCCCAACCAGTCCCCCCACTACAGTCGCTCAGAGTGTGCAGGCAGAGGGGACGAGGAGAGGAGGAAAGACCCAGGGTGCCTCTTGGATTTACCCCCAGGAAGGACCTTGTCCTCCTCTGAGATCTCGTAGGCTGTGGAGCCACCATACACATGTGGCTTTTCACGTGTGTCTACCGCGCAGTCCCCTCTCCTGTAAAAAAGAGACTCACAGCACCTCCAGGGTGTGGGGGTCTTCTGCCCCTTTCTGACCAGCCCCCTGTCCCCAGGATGCAGCCGAGGGCCAGTCAGTGAGCACAAGGCTGGGGTCACAAAACAGGAGTCAGCGTCTGCTTCTCCCCTGGCCTTCTACGTGGACTCACTGAGAACCAACCAAAACATTATCCCTAACATTGAAATATGTGGCCAATGTAAAAAGATACCGAGGTATTCCACTCTCTTTATTTCCCTACTAAGTCTGAAGTCAACGTTGTGATTTTTGCTAAAAGTGCATCTTGGACCAGCCACATTTCAGAAGTTCAGTAGCCACATATGGTTGGTAGCTAACATTTTACGCAAGGCAGAACCAGAGCCTGTGAGCTTGTCAAAGGAAAAAAATATATATATTGAGATGTGTGTGTGTGGGGGGGGGGGGGGAAGATGTGAATCATTCTAAATCACAAATAAAACTCCTTAAGAGAAATGGGTAGACATGCAACAAAAAGAAGTCAAGAAACTAAAAAGTTACTCAGATAATAAGAGTGCCAAGTTCACAGTTTCTCGGTGAGTTCCAGGGGTCCCACTTGCTCATGCCCAGGAGAGGGTCTGAGCAGGGGGGGTGGGTGCTTTATTACGTCAACCCGTCAATTCTCATTCAGTCGCGCACACTGTATTGGAAGTGGGCTGTGAATGGTCGTGCATATATCATCTGTGATGAGGGAATGCAGCCTCCAGAATTGAGCTCCTAGGGTTTGGAAGGTCTCAGGCTTCCCTGGAACAAGTCCCCAGGCTCTGCAGCCCTGGAATTTGCAGGTGAAAAGAAAGGAAATATCCGGCAGCAGCGGGGTGCTGAGAGCCAAGGGCGCAAGGACCATCCCGCTGACAAACACATTTTTTTAAAAATAGCGAATTTGCACAGCACTACTGATGCGATGAATGAGATTTGCTTTTTTTCCTGCCTGTCAAGCCACTTATTAATCATAACATATTATGGCTCTGCTAGTTCAATATGTGAAATGAAAAAAACCACCCAGGAGCCGGCTGAGAACAGAACGGAAGAGAAAAAAAATTGTATGGCAAGGAAAGAGGAAAATTAACATAGGCTAATGAGAAAGAGGGGTGGGGGGAGACCCCCCCATCCTCTTAGAACAGATTTCTATAACTATCAGAAAAATAAAGTGAAATTTAAATACAATTTTCGTGCAGCTACTAGTTTATGCTCAAAGCGTTTAAGGAAGGAGTGTCGTTTGGAGAACAAGGTCCTGGAGGTGAAGGGTCGAGAGTGAGTGGCACAGAGCAGCTCCAGCCCTTGCCCACCGCCCTCCCAAGGCAGCTGCAAATTGGAGTAATTGCCACCAGGATCACGCTGGGCTGTACAGGTAGAAAATCAAATTTATGTTCCAAGAAGAAATGGAAGGAAAATATCGGAGCGTGGAGAAAGGAGGCTGAGGGTCAAAATCACTCTTGACACAGCAGAAAGACATCATGGATTTTCACAGAGAAGAGATGACGTGGAGGACGTTCGTTTATGAGCCCGGGGAGGCAACAGCTGAAATTCCAATAAGGAACTGGCAGGAGACGCAGAAGATGCTGTCACACATGTGTCCAAGGCACATGCACCTCCGCTATGCACCAAAGTCCTCCGGCAGCGGATCCGTATTTGCCTGAGGTGATGAGAAACATCACCAAGCGCATGAGCACCAAGCACTCTGGGGGTCTGAAATGGATCATCGTATCATTGCCAATGTCAGAGGCAACCAGATTTCCAAATTTCCTTTGTATCAACGGTGAATGAATGAAGGTGACGTGGCCAAGAGGCCTGACCTGACTCTGGATCCAATGTCATCCTGGGGTCCACTCACTTTGAAATCCTCACCCATGCATCTTTGGTACCCAGCTCCCCAGCACTTTGGGCAGTGCCTCCCGGGAGGGTGGTCCCTTCCCGGCCTCCAGGCAGGAGCTGAGCCCTTGACTAAAGGCCAAAGCCCGGGTCAGATCCACAGATGCAGGCCCCGCCCTCCTGTGCCCAGAGCTTAGCCTGTGCGTTCCTGGTCCTGGTTGAGAAACTCGCACACGCGGTTTTTCAAAGGCCCTTAGAATCCGCCGGCGCAGGCGGCGCACACCCAGCCGTGATGGAGTTAGAAACGTGCTGGGGTTGGCACAGGCGAGGCTGAGTGTTCTCCTCCCTGCCAAGACGGAGGATGATTGACTGAATGGGAGCAGGAGCCGGTTGCCAGGATGCTTCTAAAACGAGACGGCGCGCGCGGTTGTGCATCAGAAAAGGAACCAACGGGCAAGTCCACACGATCCCCCCTGCATTCTGCAGATAAGGGGTCACTGTGGGGATGCCTGCAAGGACAAGGCGCATGCGGAGTCCAATTCCTCCTCCCGGCAGATTGTAGGGAATTTGGGAGAGTGGGGTGACCATCTAGAGACAGCCAGAGCCAATTTCCTGGAGCATCCAAAGTGTGAGCTGCAACCTGCCTGCTGGGAGGGAGGTGGAACCCGGCACAGGGCCCGGTGGGGCCAGGAGGGCAGCCCCTCAACAGTGGCTCAGGTGACACGTTGATTGTGCATCTGCTTGTGCCAGGCACTGTGTTCAGGACCAGGGGCACAACCCAGGCAGGACACAGCTCTGTCCTTCAAGGAGCTAAGGATTACACAGAAGAGACTCACTCTCTATTACCCGCAGTGTCGTGATCTTCCACAGTGAGGGTGCGGCTGACCCAGGCACCTGGTTCAGCCATGGGGGGTCTCCTACAGGCTGGCAGAGGGTGGCGTGAAGGCTTCTCAGAAAAGTGTGACCTGAGGGGAAGAGTGGGAGGAACAGGAGGGGAAGACAGTGTCGGAGGCCAGGGGCCACCCCACACAGCTCCTGAGTGCCACATGGTCCGCTATGTGTAGACCGAGGACATACAGGAGATGAACCATGGGACCAGCCTTCAGGACCACAGAGGACATCTAAGAAACCCGGACTCTACCTGGAGGACAACAGGAAGCCACAGACGTGATCTAGGCAGGCCAGCGTCTTGGTCAACCGCGCATTTCGGCAGGAACGTTCTGGCTCCACAGGATATTGGGGTCGATCAGGTCCAGACGGACTTTGGAATTTATCAGGGGAAATGTCTTAGAAATGTTGCCCGACACCCTCACTCTATGAGAGAGGAGGGAGACTAGGGGGCAAGCAGGGAGAAATCATCTGCTCCCAACATCAAACAGCCTCTCCTGGATTCAGTGAGCAGCCTGCGTCTACACACTCGCTTTCCCACTTGGAAAAGTCACCAAGGAGCCTGTCTCCTGGGGGCGCCCAGCAGGCAAGCATAGCCCACGGGTTTATTCACTGTGAGCCATGAGCATCTAGCAGGATCCCCGCCCCAGCCAGAGGGGACGCATCCCCATCCACACTCCCCAAAGACTTGAGAAATCAACCGAGGGGCCTCGCTCGGGTGGAAACCCTCCAGAGAAAGGCCACACTGAGGCCTAGCCACGGGCCACATGGTGCTGTGCCTTGGCCTCTCGTGCCTCCTAAGTGTGCTCCTCCAGCCCGTCTCCCACTCAGACACCCAGGTGAGCACGGGGCCGGAGGGGGGCTGCCCTGAGGTTCCTGCCAGGCAGAGAGATCCTAATGTGAGAAAACAGAGTGGGAGAAGAGACCTGGGCTGACAGGAAGTGTCTACACAGCTGTGACACACATTGCTAACTGGGGCTGTCTCTTAACTCAGTCTACACGGGAGCCAGGGGCTGAATTAAGGCAGTTGGTACAGGGCAGTGGGGCGGGGTGATGTCACTGACCAGAGAGAGGCCCTAAGATTCAGGAACCATCTGCCCTCCCATCTGGGCTTTGGAGATGAACCTGGGGTGGGGGGGACCCCTAATGGTGACAGACTATTCCAGAAAGCTGCCTTCAGAGGACAGGTAGTGAGAATTCAACAGGAGGAGCGAAAAGGGAGGGAAAGAGAGGTGGGAGGCGAGGGGGGGTGGAGCTGGAAGACGAGGAGAGGATATTTTCCACATGCACCAGTCCCACTGATGTCTGCAGGACCAGCCAAACACATTCACAAAAGTCGAGGTTGCACGGTCCCCATTTTAGGGCTACCAAGGTTGGGACAGGTGGTATCTCCCCAAAGGTCATGTATGAGACAGTGCCAGAATCTTCACAGGTGAAATAGAACATGGGATGTGGGACTTCATCAGTGGATTGACCCAATGATGTGGATTAATCCAATGATATGGATTAACTGAGTAGTATCTCAGATAGGGTGTGGCTGGAGGAAGGAGGGCCATGGGGGCATGCCTTTGCGGTTTGTATTTTGTCGCTGGTGAGCTGAGCTCTGTCTCTGCTTCTCTGTCTTTGTCTGTCTGTCTGTCTGTCTGTCTCTCCCTCTGTGCTTTCTGGTTTCCATGTGCTGAGCTGCTCTCCTCTACCACAGCCTTCCACCACGACGTTCTGTCGCACTTTGGGCCCAGAGGTATGGAGTCCATTCTCTAAAGGACTGAACCTCGGAAACCGTGAACCCAAACGAACCTTTCCTCCTTTAAGTTGCTCCTTTGGGTCTTTTAGTCAAAGCGACACAGAGGTGACTGAAACAGGTGGAAACCAGTGTCTTCAAATATGGCGCCCACCACCTTGGGGAGCCACTGAATGGAGACTCAGGCAGGTTAACTTGCTGAAGCTAAGTGAAAAGAAGTCTCCAAGCACAACAGGGTCATCATCGTCCCCTGAGTCAACTGAAAGTCAGTTTGTTTCCCCGTCGTGACTGACCCCCTGGAACGACAGGGGTTTGGATGTAGGGGTCCGGCGAACGTCGGAGGAAGAGACCACCAAGAGACCGGCTCATGCAACAGCAAAAGGGGTTTATTGAGGATCCAATCCAGCGCGCTGGGGCTCTGTGCTCACTCAGGAAGGGAGAGCAGCCCAGAGCCCCGAGCAGGGGTTGAGCAGTGCTTAAGTACACTTTTTGGGGAGGGCGGGGACTTTACATACATCACAGTCTCCTTTAACAAATCATCATACACTGCGGGAAAATCAAACAACAATTCTTAGACATGATTAGTACATTTATTGGCGGGAACAGGTCCGGCGGGGGTGATAGGTCAGTTCTAAAGTGGGGTACACATTCAAACTGATTGGTTTAGGCCCTGCGATGCCCACGTGCCAAGCCACACAGGGTCCTAGGTTATTAAACAACCAGGCGGTCAGGGGGAATATCTACTGGGCAGTTCCGGGTATTGTCCTAACAGCTACAGGAATTTCAGGTTTTGCGTGTAGCATAGGAACTTAACAATACCTGGTCCTTTACATTTTAACTCAGGCCTTGCAGCTTAGAAACTTTGCAACACCCGGTCTTTTACACTTTAACTTCAATTTCTTTTACCCTTACATGGATGGTTGGGGTGCAGAAGGGGGGGCTGTTTTAGGGGCTGGGTCCTTTGGGAAAGAGCCCAGGGAGGTGGCTTTGGAGAGCTCAAAGATGCAGCCCGCGGAGGGAGGGAAGAGGGGCAGGGTGTGGAGGTGAGTGTAGGAAGGGAGTGGATTTTTCTGGAAGGATGCCTCGGGCAGCCACACGGCAGGTTCCTGGGCCCTGCTTTGTTGGCTCTGAAAATATTTTAAAGGGAAAGAAGCTCGTGTCAGAGATGCATGGGGTCCTTCCAGGGGGGTGGGAGGAGCCCCCGGAACTCCTCGGATTTGCATATGGGGAGTGGAGGATCCTTTGCGCCTGGGGTCGCCCCTCCTGGTTTCTTTCACAGCCTGGACAGAGAATTTGATAGGAAACATTCTCCTCCTAATTTTCCAATCTTCTCTTGTTTTCTTCTGTAAAATGTCAGGTGGTGATGTTATAGCGCTGGAAACAATTTCAAATACTTTCTGCCAACAGCTCTGCAGCGAGACAGGGTGGAGGTGAAGAAAGAGGCCCTGTATTAGGT
This sequence comes from Marmota flaviventris, assembly GCF_047511675.1. Lineage (NCBI taxonomy): Eukaryota > Metazoa > Chordata > Mammalia > Rodentia > Sciuridae > Marmota > Marmota flaviventris. The sequence goes on along the minus strand of NC_092507.1, from coordinate 10,553,735 downwards.
TAAAAATAGCTTTCCCGCCACCTCGAACCCAGCCCTGATGCTGGTTGCTCATAGCTCCTTCCACAGGACTCTTTCCCTCAAAGCCAATTCCAAGTAGCTCCAGGAGCACCTCAGACGCTTCAAGTAGCTCATGGACCATCGGGACCTGAGGCACCAGGTCACAGACTCCTCCGAGCATGTCTTGGAAAGGGTTGAGAATTGTTGGTCGGGGTCAGACCAGGAAAACCAAGTAGATGCTCAACTTCCTGGTTGTGTTGGTCACTGGGGAAGGGTTCCTGGTGAAACCATTCTTCAAAAACCTATATTTTGGAGATAAGGCATCCAGGTGGGGTGTGGCAGGACTCAGTGTCGTGGGGTTCCCAGCAAAACAAGTCAAACGCCGGGCAGCTGGGAGGAACAGAACAGTTCCAGACCCACCAAATCCCCCTTCACCTCAGGGCCTTTGCACATGCTGTTCCTTCTGTATGGCATGAGCTCTCTGCCCCACAATGCTCATGCCCCAACCTTGGCCGAGTAGAAAACTTCCCCAGCCTCACGCTCAGGTCAGGTGGTTCTTTTTGTTAAATCCACTCAACAGATCCTGTGTTTCTGTCAGAGTGCTTCTCGGGTCTGTAACTATGCCCTTATTCACATCACAATGGATATGTTCTTCTCCCCTGCCTGGTGACTCTCCCAAAGAGCAGGGTCTATATCGCCTGCTTAGCTCAGGGTCTGACATATAAGCACTGAGAAACAAGATAGAGCATCCTGTGTCACACGAGACCCAGAGTGACGGTGATCCTAGAGTTCACACACCACCACCCTCCAGGGACAAAGGAGATCTTGAACTCATTTCTCTAGGGATTCTCCACCTTAAGTGTGCGCGCACACACACACACACACACACACCCCTTGTGTATCAAGGGGACTCAACAAATTCTGCAGGGAAAAAAGATAAAACAGTTTGGGAATGAGCGCAAAGGGAAAGCTGATATAGATAAATAGTAAAAACGCATCGGGAATAAATGAAACCACTCGGCAAACAGGAAACAAGTGGCCGGGGTGCAAAGTCCTGAGCGCATCCTCTAAACAGAACTGTCACAGGTTAAGGCAAAGCTCTTCTTTCTTTCTTTCTTTAAAACTAAGATAAAGGTGCAAGGAAACACTGGATTTGCAGTTGGGCAGCGAGGGTTCCAGTTCTAGGGTGACCTCTAAGTAGCCCCCGCCTGGGCACATCATCCCGGACCCTGCAGCTGGGTCCTGCAGAGCCCCTGCTCCCGGCTCCCCTCCCTCCAGCCCCCGGTTCTGTTCTCTTGCGCAGCCACCGGAGCGGGAGGCCCCTCACCAGCTCTCGGCACCAGATGGCAGGAAACCTCTTTTTTTTTCTTTTTTTTATCCACTTGTGTGTCAAAGTGCTCCTCGGGAGAGTTTCAGAGGCAAAGTGGATAAGAGCTCTGCTGAGTCGAGTTGGTGCACTTCGGCGGGGCCAGTTGGCACAGTTCACGTGGGGAAGGTTGAGTCAAGACGGAGGCCGGACCCTTCCAGCCCCGGGGACTGGGGGCTGCTCCAGGGGAGGGGCAGGGCCATGTGGCAGGGAGAGGGACCTGGGTAACGCCCGCTCCACCGAGAGGCTCTGCCCCAGGTTATACTCCAGACCCTCCTCCTCCTTCACCCGCTCCTGTGAGATACCCATCTGTGTGTACACAAAGGAGAAGCCCCTTCCCTCCCTGGGCAGGTGCCATGTCACCGTGAGTCCCCACTCCCTCCTGCAATCTCTGCAGCACAGAAAGGCCTGCAAGATCTACATTAAGAATAGTGTTCTGGAGGGCTGGGGTCGTGGCTCAGTGGTAGAGCGCTTGCCTAGCCCCTGTGAGGCCCTGGGTTCGATCCTCAGCAGGGCATAAGAATAAGTGAACAAAACAGAGGTATAAAAAAATTATAACATTTTTTTAAATGCTCTTTTGGTCTGTTGACTGCTTGTAGAGTACAGAGCTCTTCTCCGCACTGTGGTTTGTCCCCATCAAAACTCATGGTGAAGCCTGATCCCCCGTGTAACGATACTAAAAGGTGGAGGGATTTTAAGAGGTGGGGCCCAGTCAGTGATGGGGTGGGGACACCCCAGCTCATGATGGGATGAATGCTGGTCTCAAGGAGTGGATCCAGTCTAACAGGAGTGGATTATTCCCAGCCAGAAGCAGGTTGTTATAAAAGACCGAGCCAGAGGCCTCCCCATTCTCTTGACTTCCTTTTCCACCATGTGAGGCTTAAGCCACCATGAGTCCCTCACCAGGAACCTTCCTGTTTATAAAGTGCCCAGCCTCATGTATTTTGTTACAGCAACCAGAGGGAGTTGGTGATGGGGTGTAGCAGGCAGGCGAGGGGTTCCTGATGGTGTCTATGGGTTCATCCCTAGAACCCACGAATGTGTTCTGCAGAATGGCCGGTCACCTGATCGGAAAGTAGATCCGTCTGGGTTATCTAGGTGGTGAGACCCACAGAGATCACAAGGGCCTTTAGTGTGGACAGGGGAGCAGGAGAAGAGCCAGAGGAGACGTGGGATGTGGGAAGGACCACTGACCTCGCCTGGCTTTGGAGGTGGAGGGAGGCACCTCCTGCACCTGGGAAAGGCAGCCAGAGCCTCCGGGGAGGAACGGGGACGCCTGGATCTTAGCCCAGGGAGCCTTGGGTCGGACTTCCCCCCTACAGAACTGCGGGATAATAGATCTGCATTACCTCAGCTGCCGAATCTGCAGTTGTGTGTCGCCTGGGCTGATGGTGCCCCGCCCGCATTCCTGTATTAAAATCCTGACCCCAGGACCTTAGAATGTGACCCTATCTGGAGACAGAGAGTTTGAAGAGGTCAAAAGAGGCCATAAGGGTGGGCCCTGATCCCCTGTTCCTGTGTCCTTATAAGAAGGGACACTGCCACACAGGCACACCTCCAGGGATGACCAGAGGAGGACACAGGAGAGGGCAGCTATCCATCTACAAGTCAAGAAAAGGGCCTGAGAACGAAACCAGCCCCCTGCCACCTTGATCTCAGACTTCCGGCTGACGGAACTGACAGAAAACAAATCTCTGTTCTTTAAGATCCGGTGCAGAGTGCGGGATCCGGCACCTCAGAATGCAGCAGCCACAGGGAGCGCGCACAGAGAGGCGCGGGATTCGCTCACAGACCATGAAGGCACTCGGAGGTGGGGGGAGACCATAATCCCCCCCCACACACACAAACACAGCAAGTGAGTTGCAAGGGAGGACCTGGATGAATGTTGTGGCCACTGGTGAGGGAAGCCCACAGGGGCTTGCAAACCAAACGGCTCAGGGACAGATGCTCCGAGAGCCGGACCTGGTCACCCACTTCTTCCCAGAGTCTTGAGTCATGTGTCCGTCCACAGTGTCAGAGTTTATTGAATAGTAAGAACTTCGGAAGCCACGCCACTTTTGTTGCTTGTAGTTCGCTGAATGCTCGGGGACCCCTTGGTAGTTTGAAGCTGGACAGTCGCAGGTTCTTTTTCTCCAATGTGAGTTACTAATGTCGGTGACCCTCCAGGCCCGGGTTAGGTCACAGAAGAGCCAAGAACAGGTCCAGGTTCTAGGAGGCCGCCCGGAGACCACGGCAGAGAGCAGGCACAACCTCAGGAGCCGCTGCAGGTGCTCAGATAAGATGAGGGACCTGCCAGAGGACCTGTCCAGGGTGCCCGGCGTCAGAACGGAGCGTGGTCAAGGCCAGCGTCTGGGCTGTTTTGACGGGAACCACATCGAGCAGGGAGACGGAGCCGGGCTGAAGCCTGGGGACAGTCAGAGAGTCCGAGTCCCGTTACCTGTCCGTCTCATGAGGCCTTCCCCCACTGCCTGGTGATGCGGACCAGCTCCCCTTCCACGGGTCTCAGGCCGGGTGTCCTCATCTGGTGGCTGACGTGTTCAGTAAGCCGACACACCCTTGCACCCCTGTGCTTCTGATTTAACTTGGTAAGCTCATGGGCCGTCGTGTGTATTAGGATTTATTTATCAGCACGTGCCTCAGGGTTGTGCTGGGCAGATGGTGATTGGGCACTTGTACAAACAAGGTGTGGAGGTGGAGTTCTCTTTCTAAAGTGGAGCACCTCAGGGTTAGGCACAGCCTGAGAACTGCTCTCTGAACAAGTGCTGTCCATCCAGAGCTCCCTGGGAGGCACCCAGATTCCCCTGAGCAGCTCTGCCAGCCTGCATGCTGATAAGCCCAGGCCCACCTGTGGAGTGCGGCTTCTCTGAGCCCCTGAATGCTGCGCTGGAGAAAGCTGACTTTGGGTCTAGCTGGGTTTTCTACCCTCGGCCTGTTGACTCAAGTCCCCCGTGAAGCAATATCCTATTGATATGGCATTGAGTCATCACTTCCTGAGGTGGGGAGGAATGAAGCTCCATCCTTTATAAATTTCATTTTTAAATGTCCTGAAGTTCCATCTCTGGCTGGGGAGGTCTGGCCCTGCTGGAAGGCAGATCTCTGTCTTGAGGTGGTGATTAATCAAGAGCAAGGCCGCCTGGGCTGATCTGACCGGGGCCACGCCGACGTTTCCCTACGCCCTGTTCAGGGGAAAAGGTTCTGCTAGGCAAACGGAATGTGTAAACGTCATCACAAGGAGCAGATTTAACCTGCTTAAGAGAACAAATGGACCTGAGTGATTTAACAGCAATCGTTCACATTCTGACCATTAATCTGCCCTCATAATGGGGTTTGCTTATATATTAGGGAGGCTTACCCGCCCCCCCAAAAAAACAACTAAAACTATACAAAACTATTTTAAAATTTTCCAATTAAATGTGAAAGTGGTACAAATGAGACAATAAATACCAGGGTCCAAAAAAACTAGAAATCATCCCTTAAAGTGCCACCCGGGAATCGCTGCTATTCCTGTTCCCTCCGCCCCTGCCCTGCAGGCCCCACCAGCCCTCCACAGACTCTGGAGAGGGGTAAACCTGGGTTCAAGCCCTCCCTTCCCACTTGCTTGCAGTATCATCTGGAGCAGGATATTCCCCCTCAAATTTTCCATCTTTGAAAATAGGATTTGCCTGATATACCAGCGCTCAAGGGGGTGAATGCAGGTGTTAGCCTCAAAAACACCACCCTGTGCAAAATAAAAGCTCAACAAGTGGCCCAGTGGTGTGTGCAGAAAGGCATCTTGCTGAGCGGTCCTGGCTGTGGGCCTCTGGAAGTCCTGCTGAGGGTTTGGCCCTTGGCTGCTGGAAGGGTTCCCACCTGGAGCTGGGGAGAGCGGCTCAGCGCACCTGTGCAGACAGTATGTGTTGGCTGCACACCTGTCCTCCCCCCGGGAGTCGGAACCGGCACGTGCCAGGAAAGGGGAGGCCCACGAGATCAGCTCCCAGCAGCCCTGGGCCCTGAGTGTCCAGAGAGCTTCCCTGGTTGACAGCACGTTCCCTGCACCCCACCATTCCCCAGGGAAGCTGCAAGCAGAAGACGCATAGGGGACCCTACAGACTGGAGCACATCATGGTGGGCCTCGGGGACTGGAGCAGGTGGGGACCCCAGCAGAGGGTTCGGGAGGCAGCAGGGGTTCGTCACAGTTTAAAGGTGCTCCAGTGTCTCCCCGGTGCTTTCTTCCGACGTATTCTGTCTCTGGCCTGACATTTAGGTCTCTGGTCCATTTCGAGTGGACTTTTGTACAGGACAAGAGCTAGGAATCTGGCTCCCTTCGGCGTGTGGATTTCCAGTTTTCCCAGCACCACTGGTCCAAGAGGCCGAGCTTTCTCCAACGTAGGTTTTTGGCACCTTTGTCAAGAATCAGGTGGCTGTGGCTGTGTGGCTTTGTCTCTGGGTGTTCTGTTCAGTTGTGGACGCAGAGGGAGGTCACTAGGATAGAGGAAGGGGCCGGAGGAGGAGGGAAGGGGGATGAGCAGGGGGTGAAATGGAGCAGGCTGCCGTGTGCGTGGGGATCTGCTGGAATGAGACCCACCATTCTGGGTAACTAACATGTATTTATGTTTTTAAAAAAGGCACAGTCTCCACAGGGTTGCACCAGGGGAGGCCAAACAGCCCCCACCCTGGCACCATAATGAAGGAGTAAATCAGGTACCCGAGAGAGGAAGGGTAATGAGATCTGGGCAGGGGATGCTGGGGGGGGGGGCAGCCGGGGCAAAAATGCAAGGAAGAG